>NC_064821.1:110762575-111383257 GCF_024166365.1 Elephas maximus indicus | reverse complement strand
ACATGCTCTTAAAACTTAAGCTCCAAAGGAAAGGTGGTCTGTATATATCCATATTTGTTCCTATTTTCCCCTGAATTATATAACAGTTGGTTTCACAAAGTAGAGTGCCAAAGTCCTTGCATGGACCACAAGGCCCTTCATGATTTCCTCCTTCTCCTCCTCCTTGCCCTCCTCCTCCTGTCTCTGACTTCATTCACTACCACTCTCCCTCACTCACTCCCCTCAGCCACACTGGCTTCCTGTTGTTCCTCAAGCTTAGGACCTCTCCACTGCTGTTCTCTCTGCTGAGAATCCTCTACCACAGATAGATATCTATATCGCCATCTCCTTCAAATCCTTTCTCAAATGTTACCCTCTCAATTTAGCCTACCCCAACCTCTATTTAATATTACAGCCCACCATCCCCCACCAGCACTCCCAAACTCCTCTTATCTTGTTTTAGAATCCCAATGTACTTTGATGTATCCCAAGCAAGTAGAACAGGTCACTGCATCTAGTAGGTGCTCAATAAATACTTAATGAATGAATGAAAAAAGGATTTGACACACTTAACAATAAAATGCATACACTGCATTAAACAAATATATTGAGTAATAAAAAATAGGATGAATTAAAATCAGAAACCAGAGAAGGTCTGAAAGTGAATAAAATGTTAATTATGAATTCAGATTTCTGTAACAGGACTTTCTGTAGCCATGTAGTCATATATATATATACACGCGTGTGTGTGTGTGTGTGTGTGTGTGTGTGTGTGTAGGTAGACAGATAGTAGACAGGTAGACGAATAGAAAGATAGATCTAATATACATAAATTTTGGAAGAGAACCTTTTTCTAACACTAAATTCTGGGAGGAACTTATGCTTTTCAATATACAAAAATACATGAATCCATATGTCTTAGTTATCTAGTGCTGCTATAACAGAAACACCACAAGTGAATGACTTTAACAAACAAATTTATTTTCTCATATGTAGCTTGGCATCAATCTTCTCTCATCTCTGCTTGCTTGCTTGTCTTAATCTGTTCTTTTTATATTTTGTAAACGGTTGACTCAAAACATACCCTACACTAATCTTGTATCATTAACATAACAAAGAAAACCCATTCCCAAATGGGATTATAACCACAGGAATACGGGTTAGGATTTACAACACACATTTTGGGGGGACACAGTTCAATCTATAACACCATATATAAAAGATATTGAGTATTGTGAAATGATTTTTCTAAAGGTACTTCATAGAAGATGCAGGAATGGTGTTCATATGGTCATCTCCTATTCTGATCTTCAATTAGAGCCAGTGGTATATTGTATTTGAATAATAATGAATTACAACTCCTTCTGCTCATGTGAGTTTGGTATGCAGAAGGCAATTTCTGTGGGACTCAAAGGGATCTCACTTGTACTTTAGATGCTTCTCAACATTTCAGTTTATTTACTAAAATATACTTACTTCTTTTACCTTGGTTGTAGAATTTTCTGAATATTTCACTTGATATTTAAGTTGAAATGGCACTGATGTTGTGCTGGACCAAGAAATATTTAAATTACCATTGTCTGTGATTTCCATATGCAAACCTAATGGTGGATCAGGCTTCACTTAAGGAAAAAAAAAGGATGTTTTTAAGTCAAACAACTTTCATGATAAATGAAGTCACAATTAATTTTCAGCATAGTCTCTCCTTTCAACTCAGTAAAAGGTGACTTTATTCTAGGTCTAATTATAAAGCCTAAATCAACCAATAATATCATATCTTCTCCCACTTGTGCCTTATCATAGCAATCCATGCATCTTCATTTGCTTACCCCAAACGGTAAAAACTATAAATCAGTAAATGAGATTATGTGAATTCCTATGGTTAAAAAAAAAAACTGCTTAAATTTATATAATGCAGTGTTTCCGAAACTTATTTGAAGCCCGCTCTTCTTCCTGCTCTACTTGTTTTAGTAACAAGAAAAAAAATTTTTTTGCAGACCACTTTTTGAGAAATGCATACGACTATCCAAAATCCAACAGATTTATTCCTTTTGAACTATAACAATTCAGACCTACTCGAATAACCCACAGCATGAACATCTCCCATGCAATAAACAGCATTCGTGGGCTCTGGCTTGTCACCAGAAACGGGGATGAAGTTTCTTGGCCTAATAGAGAGTTAACTTCAGAAATGATTTCTGAGTTCAAATATGTGTGTGTTCATGTATTTATATGTATTTGTGTGTGTAAGTATGTATCTATATATATATACCTACCCATTGCTGTGGAGTCGATTCCGACTCATAGCTACCCTATAGGGCAGAGCAGAACTGCCCCATAGGGTTTCCAAGGATCAGCTGGTGAATTCAAACTGCCAACCTTTTGGTTAACAGCCAAGCTCTTATATATATATATGGAGCCCCATTAGGGTTCCATATATATATAATAGCTATGTACTTATACACACAGATACTATATATGTATAAAACTATATACATATATAGTTTTAAACATACAAGAAGGCCTTTAAAATATTTGTAGAAAAAATTAACAATTTACAAAAGATGATTCATTAAATAAATTATGGGTTCATCCCTCTGATGAAATCTATATAGCCATTAAAAATTATACTGCAGAACAGTGAAAATGTTTAATATTGTAAAGTTTAAAAAAGTTTATCAAACAACTTCTATACTAGGATTCCTGGGTTTTTTTAATTAACAAATAAAAAGGATATGTATAAACATGTATTAAAATAGAAAGAATGCCAAAATGTTCATAGGCATTAGTGACAAATGATAGGAAAGAGAAGACACATTTTATTCTTTGTATTTTTCCATATTTGCAAGGGTTTTACAATTAATAGGAATTTTTTTTTATAATCATTACATTCAAACATTTACTAATTTTTTTATTTTCAAGAAATAAAATGGAATATAAATATCTTTCACATTCTATATTTTCAGGAATTAAGACATAGTTGCCCCTTCTCCTTGAGTCAAAATTAATGAGGTTCTATTTTATGTGATATATTACAAATATTAATTACTTTAAAGCACAGACAGCTAAAGTCTGGAAACAATAGGTACAATCACTGTATTCCCATGACCAGAAACAAAACAAAGACACCAAACAAAGTAAAATAATAAAATTATAATCTATTATACATTTATCTGCATACAAACATGCCTTAATATTAGAAATCTACAAATAAATATTTCCTCGGACCCTCTATGCGCCCAGTCCTAGATATACCCCATCTAATAGTGCTTCTTTTCAGAGTACTATTCCTCAGAAGAGTTGGCAGTACTCACACTCTCCACCTTGCATCTCATTCCATACTCAGCCTACTCTGATCAGGTCTTGCTCCTCCTTAGCCCACAGAAATTGCTCTTATCAAGGTCACTACGCCTTTGCCAAATCCAGTGTCAGCCATCTGATTCATTTTTCTCCACCCCTCAGTAGCATTCCACACAGCTGCATATGCCGTCCTTCTTGAGATACTTTTCTCACTTGGGTTCCAGGACACCACACTCCTTTTACTCCTTCTTTCTCATTCTTCATCCCTCAGTCTTCCTCTTCCTGAACTCTAAGCAGGTGATCTCAATCCCATAAATGTTTATATGCTCACAACTCCCAAATATGTATCTCTCCTGAACTCTAGACTCATAAATACAACTACCTACTCAATATCTCTTGGGTTTCTAAAAGGCATCTCAAACTCTGTGTATTACCTTAATGTGAATTAGTGTATCCAAAAATTTAACATACTGGGAAACCCTAGTGGCTTAGTGGTTAAGAGCTACAGCTGCTAACCAAAAGGTTGGCAGTTCAAATCCACCAGGTGTTCCTTAGAAACTCTATGGGGCAGTCCTATAGGGTTACTATGAGTTGGAATCAACTCGATGGCAACTGGTTTGGTTGTTTTTTTGTTTTGTTTTTTTCTTTATACATAACCAAACTAATATATTAACTATTTTAACATTTCTCTATATTATCCATATTTGTAATTATATATTCAAGTTGATCAAAATAAATTTTGGGAATCTTTGCACTAGGAAAAGAGTATTGGGATATTATCTATGTCTTTCTTATAATCAGGTTTATACAATAAATTACTTACTTGTTTATCGTCTTATTGTTTTTCTCTGCCCACTCTTGTTTGTCCCTGCTCTATAAGACAGGAACTTTGTCTCATTCACCTGATTCCTTAACTCCTAGAAGAACACCTGATATACATGAGTCTCTCAGAAATATTTATTGAAGGAATAAGTCCAGTTTAAAAAAAATTAAAAAGGTTCTGGTTCTTTTCAGATATATTTATCTAGATGTAAAAAATGATTACCAAACAATACAGTTATATTGATTAGACAGATCCAGGGTTTAAAGAAATCAAATTGTTTTCAAAAAAGAGTTTAAGTTACTGTTGCAAAGATATGGATGCTACTGTTCAATTGCTCTGGAAGCTGGTCATAGTACTCCCTAGAACTAAAGTTACCATCACACAGCATTGGCCAAAGTAAGTAAGCTATTGTAAATTTTTGTAAGCAATTTTAACCTGTTTGTATGGCTGATGTTTATATCTATTATCTTTTAATGTAACACTTACCGATATTTATAGGCTGAACTGACATTAGAGGTGACTGAAAAGTCACTCCACCAGATGTGATATCCAAAAACATAAGAAAAGTATAGTTGAGTTTGGATATTGGCACAGGCACGTGACATTCACAACATTCATGAACACTGCAGTTGCACTGAACAATCTTAAAACTGTCTTTCTGGGGGAGTAGAGATAAATCTTCTAATACTTCAGACCTATAGTAAGAAAATATGAGCAAAAAGTTAACATAGATGGGTAACTACTGTATAAGTTTAAAAAGAAGGACACTAGAACCAAATTAAGATAAAAAAAATTTTTTTTTTTTTTTTTTACTCTGAACTCTCAGCTTAAGGAACATAAATGTGGGAAAAAAAAAGACATATTACATACAGAGAAACAAATATAAGGATGACAGGAAGTTATTTGTCAGAAATAATATAAGCAAGAAGACAGTGAACCAACAGTGAAGTGTGGAAAGGAAAAAAAAATTCCATACTTAGCAAAAATATCTTTCAAAATTAAGGTGAAATAAAGATTTTTTCAGACATGCAAAAACTGAAAGAATTAATCACCATTAGACCCACACAATAAAAAAGTAAAGGAAGTCCCTCAAGATAAAGGAAAATGGTAGCAGGTAGAAATCTAGTTCTACAGAAAGAAGTGAAGGGCACCAAAAATGGTAACTAGAAGAGTAAATATTTATTGGCTGTTTGAGGCAAAAAAAAAAAATAGCCATATACTGTGGGGTTTATAACATGTATAAAGAAGTAAAATGCATGAAAACAACAGCACGAAGATCAGGAGGAAAGAAATATAAGTTTAGAGTTGTAATATTCTTACACAATATGTAAAGTAGTATAATATCACTTAGAGGTATACTGTGATAAGTTAAAGACATATACAATGAATCCTAAAGCAAACACTAAAATAATCAAACAAGAAGTTATAGCTAATAAATTAACAAAGAAGATTAAATGAAATCATAAAAACAGTCAATCCAAAAGAAGACAGAAAGAGAGAAAAGGGAAGAAATGGGACAATGAGAAAAGAAAGACAGTAGATTTAAATCTAAAAGGAAGAAAAAAAAAATTTTTTTTCATACTAATAGTCCCACTAAATACAAATGGTCTAGACATCCCATTTAAAAGATAAATTATATCATATTCAATAAAAAATAAGATCCAATTATACCTTGCCTATAAAAAAATCTGTTTTAACTATAAAGACACAAATAAATTTGTTAAATGGATTAAAAAAAAAAAAAAAGATAACCAATATGACATTAGTCAAAGAAAACTGGAGTGCCTATATTAGTATCAGATAAAGTAGATTTCAGAGCAAAGAATATTACCAAAGATAAAGAAAGTCATTTCATAATGATAAAGGGATCAAATCATCAAGAGGACGTAACAACTCAAAACAATTATGCACCTAATAAGTGAGTTTCAAAATTCGTAAAACAAAGATCAACAGAATTGCAAGGAGAAATAGACTAATCCACAATTACAGCTGGAGATTTCCGTATCTTTTGATAATTGATAGAACAAGTAGAAGAAAATCAGTAATCATAAAGAAGATATATGGGATGTTGTTGATGTAATACAGGGAATTTATAACACTAAGTCCACCACTCATCTGTCAGTTTGTACTATTGTGGTGTTCTGTGTGTTGCTGTGATGCTGGAAGCTATGCCACCAATATTTCAAATGCCAGCAGGGTTACCCATGGTGGGACAGGTTTCAGCGGAGCTTCCAGACTAAGACAGACTGGGAAGAAGGACCTGGCAATCCGCTTCTAAAAAAAGTGGCCAGTGAAAACTTTATGAATAACAGTGAAACACTGTCTGATATAGTGCCAAAAGATGAGTGCCTCAGGTTGGATGGTGCTCAAAATACACTGGAAGAACTGCCTCCTCAAAGTAGAGTTGACCTTAATCATGTGGATAAAGTCAAGCTTCTGAGCCTTCATTTGCCGATGTGGCACAACTCAAAATAAGAAGAAACAGCAGCAAGCATCCATTAATAATTGGAACTTGGAATGTACAAAGTATGAACTAGGAAAATTGAAACCATCAAAAATGAAATGGAATGCATAAACAACAATATCCTAGGCATTAGTGAGCTGATATAGACCGGTATCGGCCATTCTGAATTGGACAGTCATATGGTCTGGACAGTCATATACCAGGAATGACAAGTTGAAGAGGAATGGCATTCCATTCATTGTCAAAAAAGAACATTTCAAGATCAATACTGAAGTATAGTGCTTTCAGTAATAGGATAATACCCATATGCCTGCAAGGAAGACCGGTTAATACTATTATTATTCAAATTTATGCACCGACCTCTAATGCCAAAGATGGAGAAACTGAAGACTTTTACCAGCTTCTTCAGTCTGAAATTGATCAAACATGCAATCAAGATGCATTGATAATTACTGGTGATTGGAATGCAATAGTTGGAAATAAAGAAGAAGGGTAAGTAGTTGGAAAATATGGCCTTGGTGATAGAAATGATGCCTGAAGTCGCATGACAGAATTTTGCAAGACCAACAACTGTTCACTGGAAATACCTTTTTCAACAACATAAATGGTGCCTATACATGGAAACCTCATCTGATAAAATTCACAGGAATCAAATCAACTACATCTGTGGAAAGAGATGGTGGAGAAGCTCAATTTCATCAGTCAGAACAAGGCCAGGGGCCGGCTGCAGAACAGACTGTCAATTGCTCATATGCAAATTCAAGTTGAAGCTGAAGAAAATTAGAACAAGTCCACAAGAACTGAAATACGAACTTGAGTATATCCCACCCAAATTTAGAGACCACCTCAAGAATACCTTCAATACACTGAACGCCAATGACCAAAGACCAGACCAGTTGTAAGGTGATATCAAGGAAATTATACATGATGGAAGCAAAAGGTCATTAAAATGACAGGAAAGAAGCAATTAGTCAACAGGACTAATAGCCTACAGGAACCACAGCCTCCTCTAGCTTGAGACAAGAACCACATGATGCCCAGCTACCACTATCAACCACTCTGACAGGGATACAATAGAAGGTCCCAGTGAGAATGGGAGAAAAATGTAGAACAAAACTCAAATTCATAAAAAAGACCAGAGGAACCCACAAGACTATTGCCCTAAGGCATCCTTTTAAACTGGAACTGAAGCCACTCCCCAGGTCACCTTTCAGCTAAGTAACAGACTGGCCTATAAGATAAACAATAACAGGTGTGAGGAATGTGTTCCTTAGAACATACAACTGTACGAGATAAAACAGGTAAGATTTCCCCAAAACAAAGGTGAGAAGGCAAAGAGGCGCAGGAAAACTGGAGTAATAGAAACAGGGAAGGCAGAGTGAAAATGGGGAGAGTGCTGACACAATGTGTGAATAGCAACCAATGTCATGCATGGAACAATTTGTGTATGAATTGTTGAATAGGAAACTAATTTGCTGTGTAAACTTTCACCTAAAACACAATTAAATATTCAAAAAAAAGAAAAGATCAAAATGGATGACAGAAGAGACTCTACAGTTTGCTACTGAATGTAGTGTAGCTAAAGTGAATGGAAGAAATGATGAAGTAAAAGAGCTGAATGGGAAATTTCAAAGGGCAGTTCGAGAAGATAGAGTATTATAATGAAATATGCAAAGACCAGAAGTTAGAAAACCAAAAGGGAAGAACATGCTTGGGCTTTCTCAAGCCGAAGTAACTGAAGAAAAATTCAACCCTTGAGTTGCAATATTGAAGGATTCTATGGGCAAAATACTGAATGTTGTGGGAACACAGAGTCACTGTACCAAAATAAATTGGTCGATGTTCAACCATTTCAGGAGGTAGCATATGATCAAAAACTTGTAGTATTAAAGGAAGAAGTCCAAGCTCCACTGAAGGCATTGGCAAAAACAAAGCTCCAGTAATTGACAGAATACCAATTGCAATGTTTCAACAAACAGGTAAAATGCTGGAAGCACTCGCTCATCTGTGCCAAGAAATCTGGAAGATAGCTACTGGGCCCACCTACTGGCAGAGATCCATACCTGTGCCCATTCCAAAGAAAGGCGATACAACAGAATACAGAAATTATCAAACAACATCATTAACACCAGGCAGAAGTAAAATTATGCTGACGATAATTCAAACACAGTAGCAGCAGTACATTGATAGGGAATTGCCAGATTCAAGCGGGATTCAGAAGAGGACATGGAATGAAGGATATCATCACTGATGTTAGATGGATCTTGGCTGAAAGCAGAGAATACCAGAAAGATGTTTACCTGTGTTCTATTTACTATGCAAAGGCATTCATTCAACTGTGTGGATCATAACAACATTGCAAAGAATGGGAATTCCAGAACACTTAACTGTGCCTGAGCAGAACCTGTACATAGACCAAGAGGCAGTCATTGGAACAGAACAAGGGGATACTGAGTGGTTTAAAATCAGGAAGATGTGTGTCAGGGTTGGATCCTTTCACCACAGTCATTCAATCTGTATGCTGAGCAAATAATCCCAGAAGCTGGACCATATGAAGAAGAATGTGGCATCAGAATTAGTCAGACTCATGAACAACCTGCAATATGCTCAATCTTGCTTGCTGAAAGCAAAGGGGACTTGAAGCACTTACTGATGAAGATCAAAGGCTATAGCTTTCAGTATGGGTTACACCTCAACATAAAGAAAACAAACATCCTCACAACTGGACCAACAAGCAACATCATGATAAATGGAGAAGAGAGTGAAGTTGTCAAGGGTTTTATTTTACTAGGATCCACAATCAACACCCATAGAAGAGGCAGCACTCAAGAAGGCAAATGATGTATTGCATTGGACAGATCTGCTGCAAAAGATCTCTTTAAAATATGAAAAAGCAAAGATGTCACTTTGAGGACTAAGGTGTGCCTGACCTAAGACATGGTATCTTCAATTGCCTCAAATGCATGTGAAAACTAGACAGTGAATAAGGAAGATGAAGGAAGATGGAGGAAGACTTGATGCATTTGAATTACTGTCTCGGCAAAGAATACTGAATATACCATGGAATTCCAGAAGCACGAACAAACCTGTCTTGGGGAGAAATACAGCCAGAATGTTCCTTAGAAGCAAGGATGGTGAGACTCCATCTCATGTGCTTTGGACACATTATCAGGAGGAAACTTCAGTGATGACTCCTAGACAGCATTTCAGGAAATAATAATTCTAATTCTATGTAAATTTTTCAAAAAAAAATTGAAGAGAAGAAAATATTTATCAACTTATTCTATAAAGGCAGCATTACCTTGATACCAAAAGCAGAAAAAACAAAATTATAAGGCAAGAAAACTATAAGACAATTTCTTTAATGAACACAGATGTGAAATTTAACAAAATTTAGGAAATCAAATTGTTTTAGTCATCCAATGCGTCTATAAGAAAAATACCACAAGTGATGGGTTTAACAAAGAGAAATTTATTTCCTCACAGTAAACTAGGCTAAAAGTCAAAATTCAGGGCATCAGCTCCAGGGTAAGGTCGGCCTTCTCATCAGTCTTCCCCTGGACTAGGAGCTTCTCCACACAGGGACCCAGGGTCCAAAGAACGCTCTCTGCTCCTGGCACTGCTTTCTTGGTGGTATGAGGTCCCCCTTCTCTGCTCCCTTCCCTTTCCTTTTTACCTCTTGAGAGACAAAAGGTGATGCAGGCCACACCCCAGTAAAATCCCCTTTAATGTTGGATCAGGGATATGACCTGGGTAAGGGTGTTACAATCCCACCCTAATCCTCTTTAACATAAAATTACAATCACAAAATGGAGGACAATCACACAATACCAGGAATCATGACCTAAACAAGTTGACACATAGTTTTGGGGGTCACAGTTCAAACCATGACACAAATCCAACAATATATAAAAAGGATAATAAATCATGACCAAGCGTGGTTACTCCCAAGATTTCAAGGTTGGTTTAACATTTAAAAATCCATCAATATAACTCACCATACTAACAAACTATAAAGAATATGATGATCTCAATAGCTGCAGAAAACCATTTCACAAAATCTAACACTCATTCCTGATAAAATCTCAGCAAACTAGGAATAGCAAGAAATTTCTTCAACTTAGTAAAGACATCTGTGAAAAATATACAGCTAAATCTTACTTAATTGTGAAAAACTAAGTGCTTTACCTCTAGCATGAGCAAAAAAAAAAAAGATAAGGATGTCACTTCATATCACTTTTATCCAACATTGTAAAGTAGGTTGCAGTCAGTGTGAAAAGGCAAGAAATAAAAAGGCATCCAGATTGGAAAAGAAGAAAACTATCTTTATTCACAGACAACATGATCATCTATGTAGAAAATCCAGTGGTATCTACAAGAGTCACGAGAACCAACTGGTGAGTTTAGTAAGGTTGAATGATATAACATTAATTTACAAAAATCAGTTGTATTTCTCTATATTAGCAATAGACAACAGAAATTGAAATTATTCAAAAATACCATTAACAATAACATCAAAATTAAAGCTATTTGACAAAAAAATAAAAGATACTTGGAACCTGTTACTGAAAACCATAAGACATTGCTGATAGATATTAAAGAAGACCTAAATAAAATCAGAGATGTACTGTGTTCACAGATCTGAAGACTCAATATCATTAATATAATTCTCTTAATTCATTGCTAGATTCCATGCAATCTCAATGAAAATACTAGCAGGCTATGTTGTAGAAACTGACAAAATCTAAAATTCATATGGAAAAGCAAAGGAACTAGAATAAGCAAATCAAAGTTGAAAATGAAGAACATATTTTGAGGAATAACACAACCTGACTTCAAGGTTTACTATAAAGCTGCAATAATAAAGCCAGTGAGGTACTGGTGTTAAGATAGAAAAATGTATTAATGGATCAGAACAAAGACAAGAAATAGACCAATACTTATAGGGCCAATTGATTTTTTTTACAAATGTGCAAAAAAAGCAATTCTGTAGCAAAAAGATTATCTTTTCAATAAATTGTGCTGAAATATTGGGTTATCTCCATGGAAAAAAATAAACTTCTACCTATACTTCACAATAGTATCAAAAATTAACTCAAAGGAATTATAGATATAAATGTAAAACTTAAAAGTATAAAACTTCTAGTATAAGAAAATCTTTTTTGACCTTACGTTAGGCAAAATAATGTCTTAAATATAACACCAGAAGCGTGATGCAGAAAATAACAAATTGATACACTGGAAATTATCAAAATTAAAAACTTCTGCTCTTCAAAAGGCACTACGAAGATAACAGAAAGACAAGTCACAGACTGAGAGAAAATATTGCCGATCACATATCTGATAAAGGACTAGCCCAGAACATAAAAAGAACTCTTAACACTCAATTAAAAAATTAAAAATCAGGCAAAAGATTTAAGCAGACACTTCCAATACAGAAGATATAAGAATGACAAATGAGTATAATAAAAGATGCTTAACATCATTAGTCATTTGAGAAATGCAAATTAAAATCACAATGAGATACCACTCTCTACAAATTCAAATGGCTAAAATTAAAAAGACATCTATACCAAAAGTTGGCTCAGATATAAACACAGCATAATAAAAAAAACATGAACCCTAGTCTTCCCATATACACTCTACCAGGGCTAAGTGTTTTGAATTATGATAGAATTTCAAGTTTATCGAATTTATTTAGGTAATAGAATTTATTACTACTTACAAAAAAATCAATCAGGCAACAACATTTACAGAGTCTCTAATGTGTGCAAAGCAGTCTACTGGGTTCTGTACCTCGGATAACATTGTTATAGAAATCATCCTAAATTAAAACTGAGACCCAAAATCAAGTACTTCTATTTGCTTATTATCCATAAAGTCATAGAGAAGTTAATCTTTGTGAGTCTCAGTTTCCATAACCAGTAAAACGTAGAAAATTCCTACACCTAGAAAATGCCTACACCATCTGTATTTAAGGGTTGTTATAAAGATCATAGACAATAATTACCTAAAAGTACTTTAAAAAATGTTAAAGTGCTATGTACATGCAAGATATTGTTTTGAGGTGGAATGATGTGGCACTTTCACTTTTATCTAAATCTTTAAACAAAGCCAGTGAAATAATATACTTAAAACATCAAGCCAGGACTTTGATGTGTTCTTCAAATATTAAAATAAAAGCTTTTTACCAAAAGGGTATGATCTAATGGAATAAATTATAGTATTTTATGTCAGAAACATGTTTGCAAGGTAATAGGCTTTGACTGAAGAATTCTCAAATTTTAAAGCAAAAATAGAACTAAACACAAAACAAAACATATAATCAACAATAAAATTTTTAAAGGATAGGAAAATCTGGTGATGTTTGCCTTTGTTAAAATAAAGGGGAAAGTTAGAATCGCGTTACCTTACTTTAGATGGGCCTACCAGTGTCATCCTTTTTAAAATACAGTGGATATTTTTGAAAGAGGGTCAATTACCAATGAAATTAACTCTGTGATTTCTCTTCCACATTATTACTGTATGTTCTAATTAATCAATCCATTTTTATTTTGTTGATAATTTACTATACACAAAGAAAATCATACATATATCTGTAACAATGACTATAACTACACGATCTTTCATAATTTATTTAAAAAAAAAAAAAAACAGGAAGGAGGTGCATCTCCCTTCAGAAATTCTCAAACCACCCCAACAGACAACCATCAAACTCTAAGAATTTAAGAAACTCTAAAAAATCAATCCAAAATTGATTTTCAAATATTATAAGCCAGGGGTCATACCAACTCTGACCTGCCACCTGTTTTTGAACAGCCTATGAGCTAAGAATGTTTTTTACATTTTCGGTTTTTTTTTAACAAAGACAATAATTAACAACACATGGAAATTATATAAAATTCAAAATTCAGGGTCCATAAACACCACCACACTCATTTATTTGAATATCAACTAAGGCCGCTTTTGTGCCAAAAAGGCAGAGTTGAATAGTTTCTACAGAGCTGGTATGGCTTTCAAAGCCTAAAATATCTGGTCCTTTAAAAAAAATTGCCAACCTCTTCTCTAGGCCAAAAAAACATTTGGTACTCCCTACTGGTGAGTGCTTGAAGAGTAAAAGACACAAAAACAGAGAAATTATATTTAATATATAAAATATACAATATATTGAATATATAAAATTTCATTATACAGCATTTTTCGAATTTATTGAAAATACACTTAGGTAGGTGTATTATCTACAAGCCTCAGGAACTAATATCACCTATTTTACAGGTAAAAAAACTGTGGCTCAGGGAGAACAGGAAGCATTGCATTATACCATGGATGTCTAATTGTCACAGGATAAATTTTACTCTTAGCACTGCCATTTTACTCTAGGAAATTTAAAAAGGCTAAGCGCCCACAATGAAAGAATATCTATAATCTGATTTATGATAATATTTCTATAAACTGGAATACTAGATGATTATATACTTACTTCAAATTATTTCTTTGAGGTAAAATAACAGATTTTCCTCATGTCTATGAGCGTAGTTTTTCCAAGCCTATGTGAAATCATAAGCGTGTGAAATCTGGAACCCACCAGCACTGTTGCATGCCAAAGTCAGCGTAAGAACCTCTTTCACCTTTTAAAGGACTTTTAAAAGTTAAGTCTTTATAAACATCAAATGACACTCTAAAAACTAATAATTTTAAAACATGAGTTTTAAAATGATGATCAAATTGTTTTTAATAAGAAGAAAATACCCTTGATTTAAAATAACCAAACCTTAAGAATTTCTGAAATTCTTAAAAGTATTTTACGCAATGACTGCCTGGCCAACACACACACACACCCCAATGTCACTGTTTATTTATTCCCTCTCCGTGTCAACACGTCTTGCTTGAAATTGGAAACAGTGAATAAACATCTGTCAAATCAATTTTATATCTGGTTTCTTTGCAGATTTTACTGTTTTGGTCATTTTTCTACTAAGCAGTTAGTTACTCATTAGTTAGTACTAAAATTTCGTTTTTATTGACCATACATGGTTTATAGAAAGCACAGTCTGTCCTCTGACTTTGGTCCAATTATTTGCTCCAAGAAAATGTCCCTATGAATATGTTAAAATTTCTCTAGGTAAAGATCCACGCTAAATTATTATAGGAATAAAAAATGGGTTCCACCCAAGTTCTTGATTACAATGTAAACTGAAAGCAAAGCATAGTGTACAGTGCAATAAAGATGAAATAAAAAATTTAGTATTAACTTTTTAAATCCTTTTATCAAGCCAAGTATTCAAAATCTCAAACCTTTAATCTATAAAAACGTTACTTAAAAAAAAAAAAAATAGATTTCATCAACCTGAAATAATTTTAAAGCCTGGGTGAGTATCCCAAATTAACCTCATCATAAGAACCATCTGGAGTACTTGTTAAAAATAGATTCCCAGACCCTCCCTAGGGAATTCTGATTCAGAAAATCTGGGGCTAAGGAATCTGTGCTTTTAATAAGTGCCTTAGAGCCTTGGTTCTCAAAGTGTGATCCTCAAACCAGCAGCATTAGCATCACCTGAGAACTTGATAGAAATGCAATTTATTTGGCTCCATCACAGGCCTACTGAATCAGGCCCAGATGAGACCAATCACCCTAGATGAATCATAACAAGGACGCAAGAAGCATTTTGTAAACTGCAAAGTACTCTTCAGGCGTACCAAACCAAAAATCAAACCCAGTGCCGTCGAGTCGATTCCGACTCATACCGACCCTATAGGACCGAGTAGAACTGCCTCATAGAGTTTCCAAGGAGTGCCTGGTGGATTTGAACTGCTGACCCTTTGGTTGGCAGCCGCAGCACTTAACCACTATCCCACCAGGGTTTCCCTTCAGATGTAAGATACTACCAAATAAATGAAAAATCAACAAGGATAAGAGGGAGGAAGAAAAATAAAGAAGGAATAAAAACAGAAACAGGTGGACTTAAGGAAAATTACATCAAATTAATAATATAACAACACTAAAGTGGGGGAACCAACCTAATTAAATTTTGAACACAGCTTTTGACCATGTAAGCTTTAGCCTTACTAAAGACAAAATGAGTATAAACAAATACTGTTTTTCACAGTGGTATGGGTTAGCAACAGTACACCTTGAGTACATTCTGCCTGAATTTAGAGACCATGTCAAGACTAGATTTGATGCATTGAACACTGATGACCAAAGACCAGATGAGTTGTGGAATGACATCATACATGAAGAAAGCAAGAGGTCATTAGGAAGACAAGAAAGAAAGAAAAGAACAAATAGATGTTAGAAGAGACTCAGAAAGTTGCTCTTGAATGCAGAGTAGCTAAAGCAAAAGGAAGGCATGATGAAGTAAAAGAGCTGAACAGAAGATTTCAAAGAGCGGCTCAAGAAGACAAAGTATTATAATGAAATGTGCAAAGACCTGGACATAGGAAATCAAAAGGGAGGAAAATGCTCAGCGTTTCTCAAGCTGGAAGAACCGAAGAAAAAATTCAAGCCTTGAGTTGCAATATTGAAGAATTCTATGGGAAAAATATTAAACAACGCAGGAAGCATCAAAAGACAATGGAAGGAATACACAGAGTCACTGTACCAAAAAGAATTGGTCAATGTTCTACCATTTCAGGAGGTAGCATACGATCAAGAACTGATCCTTCACTGTACCGAAGGAAGAGGTCCAAGCTGCACTGAAGGAGTGGTGAAAAACAAGGCTCCCGGAATTGATGGAATACCAATGGAGATGTTTCAACAAATGAATGCAGCACTGGAAGTGCTTACTTGTCTATGCCAAACAACTTGGAAGACAGCTACCTGGCCAACCAACTAGAAGAGATCGATATCTGTACTCACTCCAAAGAAAAGAGATCCAATAGAATACAGAAATTATCAAACAATATCATTAGTATCACACACAAGTAAAATTTTACTGAAGATCATTCTAAAGCAATCGCAGCAGTACATCAACAGGGAACTGCCAGAAATTCAAGCCGGACTCAGCAGAGGACATAGAACAAGGAATATCATTGCTGATGTCAGATGCATCTTGGTTGAAAGCAGAGAATACCAGAAAGATGTTTACCTGTGTTTTATTGACTATGCAAAGGCATTCAACTGTGTGGATCATAACAAATTATGGATAACACTGTAAAGAATGTGAATTCCAGAACACTTAATTGTGCTCATGAGGAGCCTGTACTTAGACCAAGAGGCAGTCATTCGAACACAACAAGGGGATACTGTGTGGGCTTAAAGTCAAGAAAGGTGTGTGAAGGGTCGTATCCTTTCACCATACTTATTCAATCTGTATGCTGAGCAAATTATCAGAGACGCTGAACTATATGAAGAAGAAGGGGGCATCAGGATTGCAGGAAGACTCATTAACAACCTGCAATATGCAGATTACACAACCTTGCTTGCTGAAAGTGAAGAGGACTCTAAGCATTTATTGATGAAAATCAAAGACCACAAAAACAAAGCAAAACAAAAATCCTCACAACTAGACCAATAGGCAACATCATGATAAATGAAGAAAAGATTGGAGTTGTCAAGGATTTCATTTTCCTTGGATCTACAATCAACTGCCATGGAAGCAGCAGTCAAGAAATCAGACTGCATTACATTGGGCAAATCTGCTGCAAGAGATCTCTTTAAAAGTATTAAAAAGCAAAAATGTCACTTTAAGGATTAAGGTGCACTTGACCCAAGCCATGGTGTTTTCAGCCCTTCATATACATGTGAAAGCTGAACAATGAATAAGGAAGACTGAAAAAGAATTGATGTATTTGAATTATGGTGTTGGTGAAGAATATTGAATACACTGTGGACTGCTAGAAGAACGAACAAATCTGTCTTGGAAGAAGTACAGCCAGAATGCTCCTCAGAAGCAAGGATGGAGAGACTTCGCCTCACATACATTGGACATGTTATCAGGAGGTACCAGTCCCTAGAGAAAGACATTCATGCTTGGTAAAGCAGAGGGTCAGCGAAAAAGAGAAAGATGCTCAAAGAGATGGATTGTCACAGTAGCTGCAACGATGGGCTCAAACATAGCAACAATTGTGAGGATGGCACAGAACTGGGCAGTGTTTCATTCTGCTGTACATAGGGCTGCTATGAGTCAGAATCAACTTGAGGGCACCTAACAATGACAACAACAACTGAAAATAGGGCGCCACCAAAATAAATGTTTTTGCCTCCCATTTTTGTCAGTATCACCCCAGCAAAAGGTCTTCACCCAGGCAGCAGTAGCTAGTACCAATAACTAGGCTTTTTCTCCATATCCTCAGAACCAGCCATAGTATGCCACCTCCCAATACCAGCAGGTTGGCAACCACATTGCAGAGATCTGAGTTCCAGCTCTGCAGGGTCCCTCCATCAAGTGCCTGAGGGACCAATACCAACCAAAGAGCAACCCATTGTCAGAGGTCAGCTTTTCAGAGTCCTTACTCCATGTTTCTAAATTCTAACAATTTTAATAATTCCAGCTTTTCCTTTTGTTCTGGCTCCATTCTCTTCTACTCTCCTGAAACAGCTCTGGCTAAAGTTCCCATTATTTCCACATTGGTAAATCAACAGATATTTTTCAGATGTTATCATACCTTTCTGCTATACCTGACACAATTGACCACTCACTTTCCCCACCCTAGACAATCTTATTTCTTTACTAATAATTTTTTGGGTCATGATTACATTTCCGGAGGATGAAATAGCATAACTTTTTAGAAAGCATTTTGGCAATGTTTATTCACTCTTTCAACAAACAGTTGGTATGCATTTGTGTGAATATTTCCAATAAATTAATTCCTAGAGTTAGAATTGCTGAATCAAAGGTGATTCATAGTAAGTGCTATATGTGTACACCTAGTAAGTGGTAGAGCCAGGATTTGAACCCAAGTAGTCAGACTTTGAAAACCCTGGTGGCATAGTGGTTAAGAGCTACAGCTGCTAACCAAAATGTCAGCAGTTCAAATCTACCAGACGCTCCTTCGCAATTGTATGAGGGCAGTTCTACTCTGTTCTATAGTGTCACTATGAGTCAGAATCAACTCAACGGCAACAGGTTTGGTATTTTTTTGGTTTAGTCTGACTCTAAAATCTGTCATATTAGCCTCTATAGCAAGGATTCTCAAACTTTAGCTCCTTCAAAATCACCCAAAGTTCTTTGTTAAAACCTACTGACAGTCCCCACTCCCAGAATTTCAGATTCACTAGTCTTGGGGTAGCACTGGAGAAGTTAACTAACAAGCTCCCATATGATGGTAATCCATTTCTTGACACTACACTGCCAACACACTTTTCTCATTAGCTTTTATTTTTTTTTAAAGATTCAGCTCAACCTCTCCTTTCTTGAATAACCTTCACTTCCCTCTCCCCTCACTAGCTGGGCTAGCTATCGCCATCTGAGCTCCCACAACACCATGTACTACCATAGCTTCATGTGCCTACCAGATACACATCGCTAACTGAAACTGTACTTTTCTGTCCCAACCACTAGCCTGTGGGCACCTCAATGGCAGCCATCACGACTATCCATCTTCATACGGGCAGTTTCTAGCACACTGCTCCTCACATGGTAGGCTCTCAATTGCAGAACTGAAGGAGATAAGTCTCTTTCTTCTTAAGCATCAAGTAAAAGAACAAATGAGAAAGAATTTCAAAGAGTTAAAATTCACATAGAAATAGTATATATTATCACTGGAGTTATTAGGAAACTTGAATGCTGTATGAAAACTAAAACCAAACCAGTTGCCTTGGAGTCAGTTCTGACTCATGATGACCCCATGTGTTTCAGAGTAGAACTACACTCCATAGGACTTCAAGGCTGTGACCTTTCAGAAGCAAATCACAAGGCTCTTCTTCCAAGGCACCTCTGGGTGGGTTTGAACCACGAAGCTTTGAGTTAGTAGACAAGTGCTTAACTGTTTGCGCCACCCAGGGACACCAGTGAATGATGTATTAGTTGTTAGAATTATAAAAGTATGGCTGTTTGAAACCACCACCCTGGCTCTCTATCTACCTCAAACAAATGTTAAGTACCTATTAAGCACCTATTTTTAAGGCAATAAAAATATCAAATAATAGCGAAGAAATCTACCTGAAAAAAGACATGTAGACTTTTTTTTTCTTTTCTACTCAAATATCTAGGGCCCCTGGATTGAATTCACAGTTGTTTCAGAATAAATGCACACCCATATTTGTAATATTTTGCTACCTGAATCAACAGGAGGAGAAAACAAGGAATGTAATGGAGAAGAATGTTGATATAAAAAAATAATCCACAAACTGCTCCCTAGAGATATACATAGAAATAAAAGAAAATGTAGGGATGGGAGACATTTATAACTCACTTTATATATGAAAGTTCTGACATTTCAAAAAAAGAAAAAACACCTTTATATACTAGAAATACCCAAGTTAATTTATTTCATACTTACAGAATATATAAAAGATGGACCTTAAGGTCATAATTCTTGAAAGAATTCTTAAGTGATGGCTCCATATAACAAATGAATAACTGCAAGTCCCCTTTCATCCAGCACTGTATGTTCCAGTTTGCACCTGAATTAAAAATAAACTACATTAAATCTGAAAAACATTCTGAACAACTCAGTAAAAGAGAAGAGCTAAATTAAATTTACCAGTGTTCTGATGCCACTTCCATTGCTAATTCTGAGAGAAAAAGAACAGGCTCTAGCTAGTGGTATAAGTTTTTCCAAGTCATTTACTCTTTTTGGCACCCAGTTTCCTTTTTTTGGAAAGTAAAAAAAATTGAACTCTACTATTGGCTCTAAAGCTTTTTTTAATCCTGAATCACTTAAGTTGGACAAACAACCTCAAACCTTACCCATCCCAGTTCATTCTCACTTTCCAAGAATAAAAAGACCACTATATATCCAAGTAAAAGCATGTTTCACCACTTGTCTGTCAATTTGTGGTACTGTGGTGGCTTATGTGCTGCCGTGATGCTGGAAGCTATGCCTCCCGTATTTGAAATGCCAGCAGGGTCACACATGGAGCACACGTTTTAGTGGAGCTTGCAGACTAAGACAGACTAGAAGGGATAACTGGCCGGTGAAAACCTTATGAATAGCAGCAGAACACTGCCTAATATAGTGCCAGAAAATGAGGCTTTCAGGTTGGAAGGCACTCAAAATATAACTCGGGAAGATCTGCCTCCTCAAATTAGAGTTGATGTTAATGACATGGACGAAGTAAAGCTTTCAAAACCTTCATTTGGGGATGTATCATGACTCAAAATGAGAAGAACCAGCTGCAAACATCAACTAACAATCAGAATGTAGAATGTACAAAGTATGAAGCTGGGAAAACTGGAAGTTGTCAAAAATGAAATGGAAAGCCTGAAGGTAGGTATCCTAGGTATTAGTGAGCTGAAATGAACTGGTATTGGCTGTTTTGAATAGGACAATCCTATGGTCTACTATGCTGGGAATGACAAATTGAAGAGAAACAGTGTTGCATTCATTGTCAAAAAGAACATTTCAAGATCTATTCTGAAGTACAATGCTGTCATTCATAGGATAATATCCATATGCCTACAAGGAAGACCAGTTAATACTGCTATTATTCAAATTTATCCACCAACCACTAATGCCAAAGATAAAGAAATTGAAGATTTTTAGCAACTCCTGTGGTCTGAAATTGATCAAACATGAAATCAAGATGCATTGATAATTACTGGCGACTGGAATATGAAAGTTGGAAACAAAGAAGCAGCACTGGTAGTTGGAAAATATGGCCATGGTGATAGAAATGACAGTGGAGATGGCATGATAGAAATTTGCAAGACCAATGACTGATTCATTAGAAATACTTTTTTTTAACAACATAAATGGTGACTATACACGTAGAACTTGCCAGATGGAATACAAAGGAATCACATCTGTGGAAAGAGATGATGGATAAGCTCAATATCATCATCCAGAAGAAAGCCAGGGGCCAACCACAGAATGGACCATCAATTGCTTATAGGCAAGTTCAAGCTGAAGCTGAGGAAAATTAGAACAAGTCCACAAAGGCCAAAACACAGCCTTGAGTATATCCCACCTGAACTTAGAAACCTTCTCAAAAATAGATTTCAACAAAAATGACCAAAGCAGACAAGTTGTGGGATGACATCCAGGACATCATACATAAAAGAAAAAGGTAATTAAAAAGACAGAAAAACAAACCAAAAAAAAGACCAAAATGGATGTCAGGGGAGACTCTGAAGCTTGCTCTTGAATGTAGAGTAGCTAAAACAAAAGGAAGAAACGATGAAGTAAAAGAGCTGAACAGAAGATTTCAAAGGGCAGCTCGAGAAGACAAAGTATTACAATGAAAGCTGCAAAGACCTGGACATAGAAAACCAAAAGGAAGAACTTGTTGGCATGTCTCAAGCTGAAATAACAGAAGAAAAAATTCAAGCCTCAAGTTGCAATATTTAAGGATTCTTTTAGCAAAATATTGAACAACGCAGGAAGCATCAAAAGAATATGGAAAGAATACACAGAGCCACTGTACCAAAAAGAATTGGTCGACCTTCAACCATTTCAGGAGGGAGCATAACATCGAGACCCTACGGTATTGAAAGAAGAAGTCCAAGCTGCACTGAAGGCATTGGTGAAAAACAAGCCTCTAGGAATTGATGGAATACCAGTTGAGGTGTTTCAGCAAATGGATGCAATGCTGAAAGTGCTCATTTATCTATGCCAAGAAATTTGAAAGACAGCTATCTGGCCAACCAACTGGAAGAGATCCATATCTGTGCTCATTTCAAAGAAAGGTGATCCAACAGAATGCAGAAATTATCTAATCATATCATTAATATCACACACAATGAAAATTTTGCTGAAGATAATTCAAAAACAGTTGTGGCAGTACATCAAGAGGGATCTGCCAGAAATGCAAGCCTGATTCTGAAGAGAATGTGGAATGATGGATGTCATCGTCGACATCAGATAGATCTTCACTGAAAGCAGAGAATACCAGAAAGATGTTTACCTGTGTTTTATTGACTGTGCAAAGGCATTCAACTGTGTGAATCATAACAAATTGCAGATAACATTGTAAAGAATGGGAATTCCAGAACACTTAATTGTGCTCATGAGGAACCTGTACTTAGAACAGGAGGCAGCCACTTAAAGAGAACAAGGGGATACTGAGTGATTTAAAGTTGAGAAAGGTGTGTGTCAGGGTTGTATCCTTTCACTATACTTATTCAATCTGTATGCTGAGCAAATAATCTGAGAAGATGGACTAAATGAAGAAGAATGCATTGTCAGGATTAGAGGAAGACTCATTAACAACCTGTGATATACAGATGATACAACCTTCTTGCTGAAAGTGAAGAGGACTTGAAGCACTTACTAATGAAGATCAAAGACTACAGTCTTCAGTATGGAATACACCTCAACATAAAGAAAACAAAAATCCTCAAGACTAGACCAATATGCAACATCATCATAAACAGAGAAAATATTGAAGTTGTCAAGGATTTCATTTTCCTTGGATCCACAATCAACACCCATGGAGGCAGCAGTCAAAAAATCAAAGAATATATTGCATTGGGCAAATCTGCTGCAAGAGATCTCTTTAAAGTATTAAAAAGCAAAGATGTCATCTTGAGAACTAAGGTGCACCTGACCCAAGCCATGGTATTTCCAATTGCCCTATATGCATATGAAAACTGTACAATGAATAAGGAATACTGAAGAAGAATTGATTCCTTTGAATTACGGTATTGGTGAACAATATTGAATATGCCATGGACTGCCAGAAGAATGAACAAATCTGTCTTGGAAGAAGTATAGCCAAAATGCTCCTTAGAAAGAAAGGAGTATGAGACTTTGTCTCCTTTACTTCGGCAATGTTATCAGGAAGACCCGTCACAGGAGAAGGATATCATGCTTGGTAAAGTAGAGGGTCATCAAAAAAGAGGAAGACCCTCAACAAAATGGACTGATACAGTGGCTGCGACAATGGGCTCAAACAGCAACAACTGACGGGTGGCACAGGACTGGGCAGTGCTTCATTCTGTTGGACAGAGGGTCTCTATGAGTCAGAACCAACTCAAGGGCTCCTAACAATAACAACAAGCACATTTGGAGGGATATTCATGTGTCTGCTTTAGCAATAAAAGCACAGTCATTCACATTTGAACTATAATGCATGCCTTCAATTCTTGTTATTGTAATACGATAGGCCTCAAATACAATGGATGAAACCATATTTCATTACACACTGAAAAACTGAAGTAATGATGATGAAGATAAGCTACTGGTGACTTGTCATTTAAAAAGCAGAACAGCAAGCACAGGCTCTGCAACCTTGTGGAGCTCTGTAAAGTGAACAGTGTACTTGGCAGAATAAGATATTTAAATCCTCAGGAACTTCCACTTAACCAAGTAATTTTAAAGCCTTAAATTCACTTTGAAGTAACTAGTTAGTAACCTTTATCATATGTAAAATTAAAACCTATGGCATCATAGTCATCCTCCCCTTGGTAATTGAAGAAAAGCCTAGCATATTTTGACTACTTTAAGGCTCATTGCAAGGGCTTCAACTTCCTTAGTCCATTCCTACAATATTTAATAATTACTGAATTGGCTAAATTCCCTTACAAGTTAAAAAAGTACTTCATTTACATACAAATTAAATAGCTACGGATTCAATAAGGAACACTGGGAATTACGACTATCAACTTGTTTTAAAAGTCTGAATTTTGCATATTGATGCTTTGTCCTTATTCCTAAACTGCTTGCAACATACTGGCATGTTTCATCTAATCAGTGGTACTCAATCAGGGGTGGTTTTGCCTTTCAGGGCACATCTGACAATGTCTGGACATATGTTTTGATTTTCACAACAAGGAAGAGAGTGTTACTAATACTCCATAGGTGGAGGCTACGGCTACTGCTAAACAGCCAAAAATATTCAGGACAGCCCCCTACAACCAAGAAATATTTGGCCCAAAATGGCAATAGTGGGGAGGTTGAGAAACCCTGAATAACCCTATGTAGGAGTGCTATACTTAGGTACTCCTAAAGGTCTCTTTATTGACTGTGCACTATTTAGCTTTTCCAGTAAGACTTGGAAATCATTTTGTTGTCTGGATTTCCAGTTGCAGAATTTTTAACTACACTAACTACATTCAGTATGCACTATGCTTAACAAGCAAACCCCCTTGATTTAAAATAGACATTAGTTACAAAGAGATTCCTTGCTTAAACAAATATTATTATTCTTAAATGTTTTAAAATGTAATTAACTCAACAGCATATTATTATTCATTTGATGTTTTATCTATTTAACAAAAATAAGGCTTTTTTCCCATTTCAAAGCAAGTTTAGAAGGCTACTAGGGATGTACTTAAGTGAAAATAGTTCCCTTAGTAGGTTTTTATTATTTTGGGGGGGATGGGGGATAGAAAATAATGTTGGGTTTATTTATTGGTTTGATCACATGATTGACCCTACTTTTATTAACATACAATGATGATATATGTTAAGAACCACATCTATAAGACATCTACTTCGTACAGGTTTTAAAGAATTACAACATTTTGTTCTATACAGCTAAAAATAGCATCAAGTGCTTCTAACACTAAAGACTTACCTATTTGTTGAAAAACTAAAGAATTTATCCTTGAAACAAATGTCTTCCCATCTGCATGTACAGAGCAGTTTTTATCTTGGTCACTCCAAAAACAACAATGGAAAGTTGTTTTGGATAAGTTAGCAAAGTAGGTACTTGAATTAAATTTAGCTTCAACAACTGCCTCATAATTTCCATTCAAACTGGAAGTGTTCTTTGACATTCCAGCAGGCAAGAGGAAGTCATAGGTCATGTTTGATGGCATGCAAGACAACGTAAATCTCCAGGGCGTAATTGGATATGCCAAGTTAAATGCAGTTATCACATAAATAAACTCTGTTAAAAATATTGAAAAAACACATGGAAAAACAGTTAATCATTTTGACTAAGATATCAATGGGAAATATCTAAGTTAAATGCGATTATGACAAATAAACTCTGTTAACACATTAAAAGGACGCAGAAAGACACCGAATCATTTTGACTAAGATATAAATGGGAATTATCTGAGATTAAATCATGTTGCGCTTAGTAGTAAATACTTCACTTTCTAAGTGCTCAGTCAGCGCCTAATGCATAGCTCTGTGCTTCCACCTTACAAAGTGATATACTTGAAAGGGTACATTTATTTAGAGAAATTACTTCACTCTCCGGCTTCTCTTTTTGGAAATTCGCACTTTGTTTTTTTCCATTAATGTAACATCTGACATGTATATTTTAATGAAAGTAAATTATGGTTTAATAATTTATTTTCCTTTTATAAAACATAATTATTTTAACTAACTTCCAGGATAAACAGGAAGTAGCGTGATGAGCAATTATATACATAAATTCAAAGTGGTGTTTTAATATTTCTTAAAGAGAACAACACCAAAATGTTAAGTCTACTTTCACTGGGTGATTTTAAAAGGGCTTGTTTTCAACCTCAGGACAGCTGAATGATCTCCTGAATCTGCCCACAACCCTCCAGATGATATGACATGTCCTTACTGCGCTCTCCAAGAGCCAATGTGTAACAACATGCTTCTTCCCGAAAACTTCTGTTGCTCCTTAAAGACCATTATCACTTTTTAAATATATAAAAATTAAGAATAATTATATAATCATGTGCCAACATAATCTTCAAAAGTTAAGCTTATTTTTAAATGTATAATTGAAAATGTAACTGTCCATAATTATTTTTTTTAATAAGTGATAATTCCTCATAATGTTTTTTACAAGCGACCCAAATAATTCAATAACTGAAAAATTAGGTGACAAATATTTGAGAGCTACCTTTTATCAAAGGGGCACTGGTTGGACAGTGGTTAAGCACTCGGCTACTAACCAAAAGGTCAGTGGTTTAAACCCACCAAGTGCTCCACAGGAGAAAGATGTGACAGTTCTTGGAAACCCCATGGGGCAGTTCTATTCTGTCCTATAGGGTCATTATGAGTTGGAATCAACTTGAAGGCCATGGGTTATCTTTTATAAAACATTGTTTTTTTCTAACATAATTACCATAAAAACACTACTTTTTTAAAAAAATTATTCCAAGTGTTACCTCATATACACAACAAATATATAAAGAGAATTTTGAACGATTATAGTAAATGTAAGAAAATAAAAACCAAAACAATCAATTCAGAAATTAATTTTCTAAATTACAAAAGTAATACATGCTTGTAAGAATATTCAAACAACACATAGTAATGAGTGCTAACAGTATGTTTCCAAAACTTTCTATATAATATACATACAAATTAATATAAATATGTATATGTATCAGATGAAGAAATTAAAGCAAAAATGCTAACATGATTCATATTATTGTGTGTACAGTGATGACAATTAGGCATCATAATGTCACCAAAAGAGAATCCCCACTGCAATTGTGTTCCTTTGGGCTTGGATCTTTCCAACATATGTTTTTGAAATCAAAACTTTCCAATGAAAACAAAATAGTTTATTTTTCATTTTATAAAACCATGACTACATAATGGTACTAATTAGCAGCATTATATTTTCTAGCCACACATGGACGATTCAGTTGGCTGAAATGGAATTAGCCTAAAATCTTCCAAGAAGTATTTGAAATTTAAAATGCAATAATGAGCTTCACGGATGTAGCAACTATTGAATTAGTTTAATTAAAAGATAATTGCATTCTGTTTACATGCTCCTTGGAAATGATCTTTCTTTCCCTCCAAATGAATCCTAAACAACAAGGGGTCCAGAATGTTCATCTAAAGGCGTATGTTATCATGGTAACAATATTCCAAGATCTCTTCTGAGTTTCAAAACTTTATCAGACCACAAACCTTCCAGAAAGCCAATGTGAAAAAACAGAGTGGAGTTGAATAAAAATTAAAGTATACAAAAGAGAATGAATATACTATTTCTCTTTGATAGTCCCTTCTGGCATAATTGCTTGGAAATCTGTAACCATGGCACTATCTTGGGTATTTTCTGTAAGTATATGGATGGCTACAGTGAAAAAGAACAGAATGTACAGCAAGGAAGATTTGCAGGGAAGCTCCATAGGAGTACCATAGGCTGGAGGGGTCAAGAAGATGCTCGAAACTAGTCGACACACAGGTAATGGCCCCCAGATAAAATGGATTTTGTTAAAGATACTGATGACCTGCATTTCAAAAACTTAGAACCCAACCTAAACTAGGTGATTTGGGTTTTAAAAAATCAGAGTATCACCAAAATGCAGTGAAGAACAAGTGAAGCCAGTGGGCACAAAAGTCATCAGCAATCTCCAGGGTGTAACTGGATATGCCAAGGTAAATGCAGTTATCGCATAAATAAACTATGTAAATATATTTAAAATATATTAATATATTAAATATATATATTTAATATATTTAAATATATTAAAAAGACACATGGAAAAACATTTAATCGTTTTGACTAACATCAGTGGGAAATATCTGACTAAGTTAAATGGAGTTATCACAAATAAACTCTGTTAACACATTAAAAAGACACAGAAAAACACTGAACCGTTTCGACTAAGATATAAATGGGAATTATCTGAGATTAAACCATGTTGTGCTTAGGAGTAAATATTTCACTTTCTAAGCGCTCAGTCAGCACCTCAGACACAGCTCTGTGCTTCCACTTTACAAAGTAGTATACTTGAAAGACTACATTTATTTAGAAATAACTCTCTGGCATCCCTTTTTGGAAATTCACACTTTATTTTTCTCCATTAATGTAACATCTGACATGTATATTTTGATGAAAGTAATGTGGCTAATTTCAAACAGAAGACTGCTATGGTTCACAGCAGTTAAAAACACAATAAGGCATTTAAAGAACATCTATTAGCTTTCTCTTAAGGATGCTCTTGCAGTTGATAGGAAGAAAAACTAGTACACCTTTCATATCTGAGTGAATTCTTCTGGTTGTATTCAAGGTGGCAATGTTCAAGAGATATGCTAGCCCTTGAAAATATTGTACTTGTCATTGTTTACCCTAATTATAACGGCGAATAGCATTTAAAATGACATCTCCCTTCCATTTGAGAATGAACCTCTCATTTTGTGTCATAGTCATTTATTATAAATATTATCACCCAGTAAATTGTCCCTTGATACAGAGAATAAAAGTTTTCACTATTGTCTTAGTTACCTAGTGCTGCCATAACAGAAATATCAAAAGTGGGTGGCTTTTAAAAACAGAAATTTATTTTCTCAGTTTTGGAAGCTAGAACTCCACCAATCAGGGCATTGGCTCTAGAGAAGGGTCCTTCTTTTTTAGGTAGCCCCAGGAGTTCCTTACTGTTGCTTGTCATTGTTTGGCATTCCTTGGTTCCTTCTCATTCCTTGGCATCTATCTTTCCCCGGTGTGTGTCTCTGTGTCTATTCTTTTAATAACTCAGAAGTGATTAAGTGTAGGACCCAGTTTACTCGAGTATGACCTCATTAACTAAACAAAAGAAAACTTTTATTTCCAAACAGATTACATTCTCAGGTAGAGGGGCCAGGACTTCAATACATATTTGGGGGGACACAATTCAATTCATAACAACTATCATCTGATATATATTTGTAATTCAATAATGCTGCATTTGCTAAATAAGGTTAAAATATTTAAATGCCATTATATCTTGTTTCTAAGTGTGTATACAGTATGTCAGAGCCCTGGTGGTACAGTGGTTAAGCACTGGCCTGCTAACCAAAACTTTGGCAGTTCAAACACACCAGCCACTCTGCAGGAGAAAGATGTGGCAGTCTGCTTCTGTAAAGATTTACAGCCTTAGAAACCCTATGGGGGAGT
Source organism: Elephas maximus indicus (assembly GCF_024166365.1). Taxonomy (NCBI): domain Eukaryota; kingdom Metazoa; phylum Chordata; class Mammalia; order Proboscidea; family Elephantidae; genus Elephas; species Elephas maximus. The sequence continues at coordinate 111,353,821 of NC_064821.1, read as the reverse complement.
TCTACTCTGTCCTACAGTGTCACTTTGAGTCAGAATCCACTTGATGGCAACAAGTTTGGCTTTTATACAGTATACAAATTTTTTTTAATGCAAAAGAAAATGAGGTAAAAAAGCAAATTATCAAATTTACCACGCTAATGCAACATGGAAATAATGGGAGAAACTGTGTGCAAGTGGAAGAGGGGGAATATGAACTGCCCTCTATTTTCTGTGCAATTTTTCTGTAAACTTAAGGCTGCTCTAAAAGACGAAGTCTATTTAAAAAAAAAAAATGATGGACTGAGAGAAAGTACCTGCAAAACATAATAAACTGTTAAGGCTAACACACATTACATTTTAGAAATTTCTAAAAAACAACTAAGACCGATAAAATTCAACATTAAAATGGTCAAAAGCTATTAACTAGAAAATCACATAAGAAATATAAATATTCAATAGACAGTTCACAACTTCACTATAACCAAATAAATAAAATTGAAATGAGATGCCATATTTTCTTATCTGACAGGGCAAAAAAAGTAAAGAAATGACAGCACCTATCTTTAGCAGAAATGCAGCTGTTAGGACTGTAAATTGTACAAACCTGTGTGGAGGAGATTTCACAGTATCTAACCAAATTTTAAAATGTGTGTACTATTCAGCACAGAAATTCCTCTTCAGGAATTAACCTACTAAAATATTCACACAAGTATACAAAAATATAGGTATATGAATTTTCAAAGCAGCATTGTTTGTTACAGAAAAAGAAGTGTCTATCAATGAGAAACTAGTCACTTAAATTCATAATTTAAGATACATTGATACAGTACATTGTCACGCAGCCATTAAAAAATTAATTAAATCAGTAAATACTGACAAGAATAGCTGCCGTGATAAATTCGAAAACTGCAAAGAGTAAATAGGAAATATGCTGAATAATATGTACAGACCAATTACATTTTTGGAACAGTGTATGTGCATTGTGTATGTGAGAGAGAGAGCTAGATAGATGGAAAGAGAGAGAGATCATAGTTCTGGAAGGATATACCATCAGGTGGTTTCCAGGAGGTTGGGAAGGGTTTACGTTTTCACACTCTTTCCACGGGGTTAGGAAAGGTTTTCATGTTTACACTTAGGCTTTTGCTTGGATTGCATTGGATGAGAAGAACTCCTAACTGGAAATGGGAAATTATGTTAACCAAAAAAGGAAAGTGTGTTTCTAAGGGAAAAATATCTACCTTAGATATGGACATTAAAATAGCAAATAACTTACCCCAATGCAACAAAGCCACACAGAATTTTTGACAACTCATCTTACTTCAGAGAAGTAGACCTGAAAAACAGTAAATCTAAAATGTTAGGCCACTCTTACATACACATTTCTGTGGAAAATATTAAAAGAAAAGGATTATAAATAAGAAGTCTTTAAATTGTAATCCCCTGGATCTATATTCAGAGAGAAGGCTCACATGAAAACATAAGTTATATATTTATTTCTGTGTACATGTTATCTTAAATAAACAAAAACCATATAATAAAAAATATTCAATATTCCTTTATGTCATGGCAAACCTGAAAGGGCAGGTATCACAGGATAAGACTGAATTTTTAACTAAACTGCTCACAATGTTGATTAAATACATAACAGCCAATCTAACATCATTAATATCAGAGACTTCATCTTTTCTGGCTCACTTTTCAAATGTCTTTTATTTTTTTAAGCCTTTCTTTGCTGTGATACTACAAAGCCAAATATTATATCATAGGTAATGACTGAAAATTCATTTCCAATAAATAGGAGAAATTTTGCCAATGTGCTTTTTAAAACCCATTGTTCATATACAAATGAGGTAATATTCACATTAGAGAGTTATCAGAGTAATTCGAGGAAAGTCTGGTGGCTTAATAGATCCAGATGATAGGGATAACTTCAGTGACAAGGTTTCCTATAAATTCTATTCAATTCAAAATGTATCATGAATAAGATTATTTGTACTACTATGCCATGGATGAGAATTGTAATATAATTTTAATATATTAGGTTTGGGTTTGTAATGAAACACTAAAGTGTTCTGATGTTCCAGTCTTTGCTTTAGCTGAAATTGAGAACGTCATTCATAACATGGAGGTAATATGAAGTAAAAAGCCCTGAGCTGGATGTTGGGAGTGTTGAGTGCAGCCTAGGCACTTCCACTAATCTGTGGTGGAACTGAGGGCTTCACCACTCTAAACCTCAGGTTCCTCTTCCACAAATTGGATTGATGGTGATCTCTATGATTCCTTTCAACGCTACCTATGATGCTGAGGGATTTTATTTCAAAATAGAAATCCCAGAACTCTCAATGCCATGGAGATCTGCAACAACAACAAAAAAAAAAATTATAAAATATTAAGTGAGAAACATGTTTCATAATTCATGTCTGAGAAGTGGCACCATATAATGAGTAAATAGAAAAACTTGTTTATTTTACAATCTATAAGACTCTAAGGAAGAATACAGATGAGTAAAAAATATTTTACAGGCTGGTAAATTTGTTTTTCAGACTATCAGTTTTTCATTAGAATTTAGGTTTTTTATATACTGATATCACAAGGTTTCTCTAGGATTTCTAGAAATTGGTTCAATTTGCAATCCTCATGATCTGATATTTGCAGTATAGTGAATTACATAATATGGCCCTTCCAGCCATAGTGTCTGTAACTCCCAGTAGATGACTGGGTGAGACTATGCAAATGAGGTGCTTGTGGCCCACCAAGGGGATTGGGTAGCTTGGTAATACTGTAAATAAGATGCATGGCACCCTTGTGATGGCGGGACCATGCAAATAAGGTGTATGGAATCCCAACAAGGGGACTGGTCAGTTTTGCCATTCCACTAGGCTTAAAGGGAGATATGGAGAGAGAGAGAAAGGAGCTGTAACACAGAACAAAAAGAGAGGCAGCAGAGGTAGCAGGATCAGGACAGAGAGGGAAAGCTGTAACATCCAAACTGGCAGGAAACAGTGGCAGCAGAGGCAGAAGACGGCACAGTGGGCTTCCCAGCCCACAGGGCTAGAGAGCTGAATGTCTTTGGGCCAGGGCTTGCTAGTGGATTGGGATGGCTCCAGGCACTTATTGGTGGAGCTAAAAGAGCTTTGTAACCCTTACTCAAGCAGGGGAGAGGTCAGGCTCAGAGGTCTGAGGGGTCAAGGGCCGGGGCAAGGCCTGCCTACAGCATGGTTAAGAAGAGGCTGTCTTGATCAAGGAACTGTGTCCTCAGTGTTCCTGAACCTGAATTGTAACTTATTACTTCCCTAATAAGCCCTATAGTCATGAGTATGGTCTGTGAGTTCCGTATGACCACTGCAACAAATTATGGAGCCCAGCAGAGAAACAGAATGCTGTGGGAGGGATTGTTGGTGTCAGAATTGGTAAAAAAGGTTGGAGGACAGAGGCATGTCTGACCTCTGCCTCATAGGAATCATCCTTGAACTGCTGATGCTGATAATGATTCTTCCCCTTTGTGAAGGTAAAAGAGATCAGACGCCCCCACCATGCCATCTTTACAGTTGTCAGAAGCTGGGATCATTGCAATGGCTCCAGGCTGATGGAAGCATGAGGCTTAGGAAATGAAAAAATGAAGGGGTGTGGGAAGTGAAACTTTTGATGTTTAGATGGATACTTTGGTTCTTGTTATCTGTAATAGCTGAAAGGAAAGTAAAAGATGTTATGCTGCAGCTGAGGAAAGAAAACCTGAATCTGGAATGGCTTGAGGCAAAAACCATGCCAGATAGGCAAGATGATTGATAGGGGGCCAGGGTCAGCCAAAAGCCTGAGACCACAAAAGCCTGAGACCATATGCATATGAACGGGAAGAAAGGCAAGGGATGGAGAAGATGAAACTGGAATGTTTTTTAAAAAGGGCTATGTGTTTATTTGAATGTACTATGGATAATGAATGTTTCTCCTCCCTAGTGTTGTAAAGCAGACCTAAATGTATGACAGAAATGAATATTGGGTATTATAGATTACAAAGAGCATGCAACTCTGCCTTCAGCCAATACTTGATTGGATATGCTAAAAGGGGAACTAGAATTTGCCTGAAGAAAACACATGCTATTTGAATGCAGTAGCCTTGTATATAGAGTATTGTGTGGGTAAAATGGCCTGGGAATGGGGAAGAGACCTTCCTGGGGCTCCTGAACACAGGAGCCCAATGTATCATAATCCTAAAACCTATCAATTAAATCTTGAAGAGACCTTAGTTTAGACTGGTGGAATTAGGCGATGTAATGGTTGATGGGACTGAGGTGAAAGTTTGGATGTGAATTGAAAGATCTAAACAGATCTTCTCCCATGTGTCTGTCAGTTTGTCCTACTGTGGGGGCTCACGTGTTGCTGTGAAGCTGGAAGCTATGCCACTGGTATTCAGATACCAGCAGGGTCACTCATGGAGGGCAGGTTTCAGCTGACCTTCCAGACTAAGACAGACTAGGAAGAAGGACCCAGCAGTCTATTTCTGAAGAGCATTAGCCAGTGAAAACCTTATTAATAGCAGCGGAACGTTGTCCAATACAGTGCTGGAAGATGAGCCCCCAAGGTTAGAAGGCATTCAAAAGATGACTGGGAAAGAGCTGCCTCCTCAAAGTAGAGTTGACCTTAATGATATGGATGGAGTAAAGCTTTCAGGACCTTCATTTGCTGATGTGGCATGACTCAAAATAAGAAGAAACAGCTGCAAACATCCATTATTAACTGGAACCTTGAATGTATGAAGTATGAATCTAGGAAAATTGGAAATCATCAAAAATGAAATGGAATGCATAAACATTGATATCCTAGGCATTAGTGAGCTGAAATGGAATGGTATTGGCCATTTTGAATTGGACAATCATATAGTGTACCATGCTGGGAATGACAACTTGAAGAGGAATGGTGTTGCATTCATCATCAAAAAGAACATTTCAAGATGTATCCTGAAGTATAACACCATCAGTGATCGGATAATATCCATACGCCTACAAGGAAGAGCAGTTAATAAGACTATTATTCAAATTTACGCACCAACCACTAGAGACAAAGATGAAGAAATAGAAGATTTTTATCAGCTGCTGCAGTCTGAAATTGATCGAACATGCAATCAAGATGCATTGATAATTACTGGTAATTGGAATGCAAAAGTTGGAAACAAAGAAGAGGTATCAGTAGTTGGAAAATACGGCCTTGGTGATAGAAACAATGCCGGAGATCAAATGATAGAATTTTGCAAGACCAAGGTATCATTGCAAATACCTTCTTTCACCAACATAAACGGCGACTGTACACGTGTACCTCGCCAGATGGGACACACAGATATCAAGTTGACTACATCTGTGGAAGAGACGATGGAAAAGCTCAATATCATCAGTCAGAATAAGGCCAGGAGCCGACTGTGGAACAGACCATGAATTGCTCATATGCAAGTTTAAGCTGAAACTGAAGAAAATCAAAGCAAGTCCACAGGAGCCAAAAAATATGACCTTGAGTATATCCCACCTGAATTTAGAGACCATCTGAAGAATAGATTTGACGCCTTGAACACTAGTGGCCGAAGACCAGATGAGCTGTGCAAGGACATCATACATGAAGAAAGTAAGAGGTCACTGGAAAGACAGGAAAGAAAGAAAAGACCAAGATTGTTGTCAGAGGAGACTCTGAAACTTGCTCTGGAACGTCCAGTGGGTAAAGCAAAAGTAAGAACTGATGAAGCAAAAGAACTGAACAGAAGATTTCAAAGGGCCTCTCGAGAAGACAAAGTAGTATTATAATGACATGCGCAAAGAGCTGGAGATGGAAAACCAAAAGGGAAGAACACGATTGGTGTTTCTCAAGCTGAAAGAATTGAAGAAAAAATTCAAGCCCCAAGTTGCAATAGTAAAGGATTCCATGGGGAAAATATTAAACGATGCAGGAAGCATCAAAAGAAGATGGAAGGAATACACAGAGTCATTATACCAAAAAGAATTAGTCGATGTTCAACCATTTCAAGAGGTGGCATATGATCAGGAACCAATGGCACTGAAGGAAGAAGTCCAAGCTGCTCTGAAGGCATTGGTGAAAAACAAGCCTACAGGAATTGATGGAATATCAATTGAGATGTTTCAACAAACGGATGTAGTGCTGGAGGTGCTCACTCATCTATGCCAAGAAATATGGAAGACAGCTTCCTGGCCAGCTGACTGGAAGAGATCCATATTTATCCCTATTCCCAAGAAAGGTGATCCAACCAAATGTGGGAATTATAGAATAATATCATTAATATCACACGCAAGCAAAATTTTGCTGAAGATCATTCAAAAATGGCTGCAGCAGTATATTGACAGGGAACTGCCAGAAATTCAGGCCGGTTTCAGAAGAGGACGTGGAACCAGGGATATCACCGGTGATGTCAGATGGATCCTGGCTGAAAGCAGAGAATACTGGAAGGATGTTTACCTGTGTTTTATTGACTATGCAAAGGCATTCAACTGTGTAAATCATAACAAACTATGGATAACATTGCGAAGAACGGGAATTTCAGAACACTTAATTGTGCTCATGAGGATCCTTTACATAGATCAAGAGGCGATTGTACAGAACGAGGGGATACTGATTGGTTCAGAGTCAGGAAAGGTGTGCGTCAGGGTTGTATTCTTTCACCATACCTATTCAACCTGTATGCTGAGCAAATAATCCAAAAGGCTGGACTATATAAAGAAGAATGGGGTATCAGGATTGGAGTAAGACTCATTGACAACCCGCATTATGCAGATGACACAACCTGGCTTGCTGAAAGTGAAGAGGATTTGAAGCACTTACTAATGAAATCAAAGACCACAGCCTTCAGTTTGGATTACACCTCAACATAAAGAAAACAAAAATCCTCACAATGGGACCAATGAGCAAGATCATGATAAATGGAGAAAAGATGGAAGTTGTCAAGGATTTCATTTTACTTGGATCTGCCATGGAAGCAGCAGTCAAGAAATCAAAAGATGCATTGCATTGGGCAAATCTGCTGCAAAAAAAAAAAAAAAAAAAAAAACTGCAAAGGACCTCTTTAAAGTTTTGAAAAGCAAAGATGTCACCTTGAAGACTAAGGTGCACCTGACCCAAGCCATGGTATTTTCAATGGCATCATATGCATGTGAAAGCTGAACAATGAATAAGGAAGACCAAAGAAGAATTGACACCTTTGAATTGTGGTGTTGGCAAAGAATATTGAATATACCATGGACTGCCAAAAGAATGAACAAATCTGTCTTAGAAGAAGTACAACCAGAATGCTCCTTAGAAGCAAGGATGGCGAGACTGCGTCTTACATTCTTTGGACATGTTGTCAGGAGGGATCAGTCCCTGGAGAAGGACATCATGCTTGGCAGAGTACAGGGCCAGCAGAAAAGAGGAAGACCCTCAATGAGGTGGATTGACACAGTGGCTGCAACAATGAGCTCAAGCATAGCAACGATTGTAAGGATGGCTCAGGACCAGGCAGTGTTTCATTCTGTTGTGCATAGGGTCGCTATGAGTCAGAACTGACTCGACGGCACCTAACAACAACAACAACAAACAGATCTTGTATGAAGTAGTTGCATCTCCCTTACCTGAATGTATTATTAGTACGGATATTATGTCTAATTGGGAAACACTCCTTCTACCTTTTATTGTAAAACCGAAGGCATGTAAGTCTGCCCTTAGCCACGTATCAATTGAACACACTAAATGGAAACCTTTAGAATTGTCCAAACCCACTCAGGTTGTTAATTTGAAACAATATAGGATACCTGGTGGACAAAAGAGATTACTGCTTTGATTAAAGACATGCTAAAGTTTTTTTTTTTTAAGGTTGGAGTGTTGGTGCCAACAAGTTTTCTGTGTAACAGCCCTATATGGCCTGTAGAAAAGGCAGATGGCTCATCGAGGCTGGCAGTAGGCTATTGAGGCCTAAATAAAGTAGTGCCAACTGTGGCTTCAGCTGTTCCAGACATGGTATCAATGGTGTAGAAAATACAGAAGGCTAAAGGAGACTGGTATTCAGTGATTAATTGTGCAAATCCATTTTTCTCTATCCTAATTTTCTAAAACAATCAGCTGTAGTTTACTTTCATGTAGGAAATATCCCAATTTACTTTCACTGTATTGCCACAGGATTACTTGAATTTACTGGCTTACTGACATAGTTTGGTTAGAAGAGTCTTGGACTTGGTGGCAATCTCAAGTGTAATGATACATTACATTAATGATATTATGTTAATATCAAACACCAAAGAACAGGCTAGGGCTGATTTGAATACAGTGGTGGCCCACATGATCAACAGAGGGTGATTAAAAAATCCAGTAAAAATCCATGGCCCTCCTCAAACAGTGAAATTCTTGGGAATAATTTGGGCAGAAGCCACCTGTGAAGCCACCTGTGACATTCTGCAGGCAACCAAAAATAAGATTCTGCTGCTATCTATCCCCAAGACTAAGCAGGAGGCCCATTTAGCTGGTGTATTTGGATTTTGAAGAACACATATTCCACATCTGGGAATACTGCTGGCTGCCATCCATAAAACCACTCAGAAGGAAACTATTCAAATGGGGCCAGAGCAACAGCAGGCTATGTCAGAATTACAGAAAATGGTCTCACTGTCCCTGCCTTTAGGCCCTTATGATTCACATTCAGACATGATTTTGGAGATATCTGCCACACATGCTTATGCAGACTGGAGCTTATGGCAAAAACCAGAGAATGCTCCCCTACAGTGACCACTGGGATTCTGAACTAGAAATTCTGTAGCATGATACATGCCATTTGAAAAGCAATTACTCACCCGCTATTGAATGTTAATTGAGACTACCTCACTGACAGGATATAATATCATAATGAGACCTTAAATACCCATAATATGCCTTGGGCGATGTCAGAGAAATACGTTAACAAGGAAGGTGGTGACCAAAATAGTTCCATAATAAAATGAAAATGGTTCACACAAGAACAAGCTACTGGGGGAATGCAGGGAGGCACCCACCATACCCACAAGCAGGTAGCTTGTTTTCCCATAGGTCCTAACCTTAAACCACCTGAGAAGATGCCAGAGCTCACTGCCACACGGACAGTGCCCTATGAAAAACCTTAATCTGACCAGCAGAAGGCATCTTGGTTCATGGATGGCAGTTCCAGCATACATGGACAATGTGTGATGTGGAAAGCTGCTCCATTAAGACCAGCAGATAGAAAGACCCTTATTGAAGAAGGTAAGAACAAGTGAGCTCAATGGGTTGAGCTGCATGCTGTCTTCCTAGCCATGATGGAAGAATTGGGCAATGGTGAGAGTCCATACATTTGGATTTTTACCATTCAGGATCCATGGTCAGGCAAATGAGTGATAAAAAGTTGGACTATTAAGAGAACACCCATGTGCGGCATGAACCTATGGAAAGCTCTCTGGAAATTCAGAGGGCACATTAGACTAGGATACGTCAATACCCATCACAAAAAAAAAAAACCCTTCCTAGTCCAGGAGGTGACTGGAATCAGCAAATCGAGCTTTTGGTACACTCACTTGACGTGGCCAATTGGGTGCATGAAATGAGCAGGCATTGGGGTGCTTCAGCAAGGCAGAGATAGGCTGAATCTAAACACATCCCTCTTGCACCCTCGAGGCACAAAATTCCAATAAGAACTGCTCTGTTGCCAGCAACAAAGACAGAGGTTGCAGTTGGCTATGGCGAAGATTCCAGGGCAGGAAGGCCCTACACATAGCTGGCAAGCTGATTATATTGGACCAATGATGTCAGTAGCACTGGTGGTTACAAATGGGTCCTCACAGGAATAGATACTGACTCTAGACTGGGCTTTGCATATCTCGTGACAGATGGAAATGCCAAAAACACCATTAAGGGACTGGAACAAAAGATACTGTACCAATTTGGGTCACTGAGTTATATTTCATCAGACCAAGGAACAAATTTACAGTCCACAGGGTGCAGCAATAGGCCAAGAAACATCACATTACATGGACATACCACATTACATACTGCCCTCAGAGTAATGGTTTGATAGAAAATTGGAATGGGCAATTGAAACATTTGTTATCTAAAGTGGGGGCAGATAAAGGCATGAAAGCCTTGCTCATACACCTTTATGAGTATGTGCTCACACACAACATGAGGGAGGCAAAGGGAGGATCACCACTGGACAGATTACTACACTTCTCTGGGGGACCCAGGAAAGAGGGGCTGGGGGAGGACATTAGTGCCACCATACACTTCTTCCCCACATCACCTAAAATTGCTTTTTTCCTGCCAGATGCTGTGATCCCAGGACCAGGGATACAGCTGCAGGTTCCAGAAGTACGGGTGATCCCTAAGCAAGAGACTATAACTATACCTCTGAGCCTATATGCCAGAATTCCTAAGGACCTTATAGGATGGATTGTACCTTCCCCCATACGGCAAAATTGGGGTTAATAGTGAATACTGCCATACTGCCTAGTGGTTGGGATAGCCTTCTAGTGTTGTAGCTATGCAACCCTACCTAACATGAATGGGAGTGGCTTCAGCCACTCAGGGGAAAGCACTTGCTAGATTGGTCTTGCTACCACCAATCTGAACTGGCACAATAGCTGAACCTAATGTTCCTTCCCAAGGTGGAAAATTTTGGGTAAAAATAAATGACAAATGGAAGGAAGAAGAAATAATAGCTGAAGGTAAAAGGAATGAATAAATGGGTTATGCATCAGGGGAAATCTAACAGAGATTCAGAGCAAGGGAATAATCTTCTCTCAGTTAAATTTTATCAGAGGCCAGAGAGGGTAAAGCCGAGAATACTTTTGGAGAACCTGACCACATCAGATGGATACCTGCAGCAGGCATGAATGCCTGGTACCTCTAAGTAGCTTCACCCTGAGTACTTTTTGTCCTACTGAAGGACAAATTGTTAGTGATTGTTTTGGACTGGTAAAATGATTAGGAGGGGGAAGTTATCCTCCAAGTACAAAAGAACTTTGGTTAGAAAAGCCATAGGGTGGCCTGGGGTATGATGGATCACATTTATATGGCCTTTCTGGCCATGATTTTGTAACTCCCACCAAATGACTGGGTGGGACTATGCAAATGAGCTGCTTGTGGCCCACCAAGGAGATTGAATAGCTTGCTAATAATGTAAATAAGGTGCATGGCCCCCTTGTGGAAGTGGACCATGCAAATAAGGTGTATGCATCCCTAATGAGGGGATTGGTCAGTTTTGCCATCCCACTAGGCTTAAAGGGAAACAGAAAGAGAGAGAGAGGAGCTGTAACATGGGAGACAGTGCGAGATGGCAGCGTGAGATGGCTGAGGGCTTGCCAACCCACAAAGCTAAGAGGCGTAACCCTTGCCTGAGAAGGCCCCCAGCAGGGCCCTGCAGCAGAGGGCGAGAAGGAGCTGTCCTGATCAAGGAACTGCATCCTGAGTTGTTGTTCCTGTTACTTCTAAGTTGATCACAATCCCAAGTTGTACCCTGTTACTTCCCTAATAAACCACTTAGCAGTAAGTACAGTTCATGAGTTCTGTGAGACATTTCTGTGAATTACTGAACCCGAAGACAGAGTACTGAGGGAATGGGGAGTAGTTGATGTCAGAGATGATGGAGTTGTACAGCAGTTTGGAAAAGTTGGATATTTGGGACATCTTTAACGTCCACTTCATGGGAACCAGTTTTGCATTGATCCTTATAAAACAAATTATTCATTTATATTAAATGTGTGCAGATTCCTTCCAGTTTCTTATGCTACCTGTTCCTGATCTAAAATTTTCTCATAAAATAAACTCAAGGACATGTTTCATAATCAGGTGTGAGATATGACATATCACTAAACTGTTTTGATTGAACTATGACCAGTAATTCAGTCCAACAATTGACTTGACTCATTTTTAATTCAGCTCATCTGCTGACTTAAGTGACCAAACAGATCACTGTTTCCCTTACATAAGACAATCATTCTTTTACATAATATTCTATGCAAAACACAAACTATTCTATTGGCTTATATTCTTGAAGCCAGGTTTTATTCTTATATAACAGAGAACAATCATGAGTGTGGAAAGGGCATAGATGCAACCTTGAAGAGATTGAAAATGGTGACACTTTACATAGATCCAAAAAAAGAGAAATATTTATATACACTCTCAATTGTACTAACAAGGAATAAAAGGAGATTTACAAAAACACTTATAATACAGAAAAATGACAAAATTTAAAACTATGCAAAAAAAAAATGAACCAAATGGAAATTTAATGGTAGGATGACTAAAATAAGTCTAACAGACAAAACACAACATACCATTAAGTTGAATTCACTTCCTGAATGAGCCATAAATTTGCTTTAAACTTTTTTTATAGTCAGATTGTTCAATTACAAATGCAGAGTTCTTTAAGAAACTCTTTCTTAAAAAAGACTTCTTAAAGTAAAATGAAACCATCCACTCAGGAAAAAAATACAAATACTCCTAAGACTAAGGCCAGAAAGAAATTTCTCCTGATTCACTTCATAAGATAATAGATAATATTCTCATAAACCTCCTTACATGAATATTCCTTCTATGTGTATGTGTCTCTCCATATCTGTTTTCCCTTTTCATAAGACACCACTTAGAAAGAATAAGGTTTAGGACTCACTCTACTGTGACCACATTAATGTTAAAAAAAGAAAACCCCTATTTCCAAACAAAGTCACATTCCCAAATACAGGGGTTTGAACATCAACATATCTTTTGGGGGGACACAATTCAATCCATAACACCCTCCAATTTATCAAGTAGGAAACTTTCATATTTTAGGCAAGAATAGCCAATTCATTAACCAAATTGGAAGAATGAAATATTGCCCATTTAAAATTAATGGAATAAAATGAAGTCTGGATAAAATCCATGATCACGAAGTTGCTAAAAGGAATGAGTTAGCAAGGATCAGGAAACAAAATTTAGGGTCTTTTTTGTTGAATTCTGGGACAACAAATCTTTTTCAGGTGCTTTATTCAGCTTAAGACTTGTCATCGACTAGACTACATTTCCTGAGAACCAGCAAGAAAATATCATCAGGCTTTTAAGAAATGCTATCCAATGAGGTCACAATTAGGTAGAAGGATTAGAAAATATATAGTTGTGGTGAAAAGAATAAACTTGAAGCTGTTGTTGTTTTTACAGTATTTTCTTATGTTTTATAATCTTAAAGTATTAATAATATAATAAATACTCTCTTATTCTTTCACATACGCTACTCCCTTGCCTGTAATGCTCCGCCCCACTAACCTTTGTGGCTAGTTCTTTCACATCCTTTACAATTTGGCTTGTGTGAAACCTCTTCCTAAATTGTGAGGGCCTGCCACTCTTTTCTGGTTGTGTCCTGCATATCCCCCATTAGAGAAGCATCATTGAATGGTAGTCATTTACATATTAAAAGTCTCCCAAAAAATAGGCTAGATTACTTGATAGCAGAGAAGATTAATTTCACCATCATTCATTTATTTTACTTTCCAAACACCTAAAAAGTAACTACTATGAGCCCAGCACTGTTATCAGTGCTTTAAAATCATTGATGTATTGATATTGGTAACAACTCTGGAAGGCAGTTGCTATGATTATTATTCTCATTATACAGAGGAATAAACTAAGGTACAGAGGTGTTAAGTAACTTGTTTAAGGACACATAGCTAGTAAGTGCTGGACCTAGAATTCAAACCCAGACAGTTTGGCTTCAAATTCTATTCTCCACAATACTGTGCTATGCTGCCTCCCATACAATAAGAGCTAACATTTATTGAGCATTTATGGAATGTGCCAAGCACTTCATGTACACAATATCATCTAATCCTCACAACCACACTATGAGGTAAGAATTATTGTCACCTTCATTTTACAAACATGGCAATAGAGACTCACATTGATCAAATGGCTCGAGGTCTCAAATCATTCTGGATTCACGATGGAGAAATCCAAGCATGTTTACTAGACACAGAGACATTATCTGAGTATCTGCAGCTTAGTGTCTAATATATAATGTGGTAGGCGGAATAATGCTCCCCCAGAGATGTCAACGTCCTAATCCCCAGAATTTGTGAATATGCTATATTACATGGCAAGGGGGGATTAAGGTTGCCAATCCACTAAACTTAAAATAAGGAAAGTACCCTGGATTATTTAGCGGGGCTCAGTGTAATCACAAAGGTCCTTCGATGTGGAAAAGGGAGGTCGAAGAGTCAGTGTCAGAGTGGCACAGTATGAGAAAGACTCGACTGGCCACTGTCAGCTTTGAAGACAGAAGGGGGCCATGAGCTCAGGAACGCAGGCAGATAAATTTGTTATTTTAAGCCACAAAATTTATGGTAACTTGTAACAGCAGCAATAAAAAAGCACTTCAAGTTAATAAGTGGTGGTGATAACATATGAACTTGTAAAATAAGCCTCACATAAGCGATTCTCAAGTACTCAGTGAATTAATAATTCACTCACAATAATCTGTCGGTTTCCTCTTCTTCCCAAACACTGGTTGTTGGTCATTTATCTACACATTAGCATTAGAGCTGGTATGAAAATAGAACATAAGATGTAAGCCAAATCTACACTTAATTCTATAAAAAGTTTGATGGGATAAAAATATCAAACTATTTCTAAAAATCAAGTTTATAATTTGTCTGTTTATAGTAAATATCAATGTAATAACTACAAGTTATTTTTCAACTCCACAAACATTTATTTAGGGCTCATAAACCTAGGTTGGAGCTCTGGTGGTGCAGTGGTTAAAAATTCAGCTGTTAATCAAAAAGTCGGCAGTTCAAATCCACCAGCCACTCCTTGGAAACCCTATGGGGCAGTTCTAATCTGTCCTATTGGGTCACTATGAGTCGGAATCAACTCAATGGCAATGGGTTAACAGGTAAACCTAGGTTAGGTACTATACTATGTCTGAGAATACAGATGAATAAGAAACAATGCCTTACACCAGTCTATCAAGAGAAAAAAATCCTAGTATCAGATTAAACGAAACAATAGCTCAATTGTTCTCAGTAAAGATCAGACCACCTTGGAAGTACACTGCTCTTCCCCAGGTACCATGATTTATAAATAATACCAAAAGCTAGAACAACATCACAAAGAGGTAGTTCAAGATGACAAAATTTGAAAACTGTAACTGAAAAAAAAAAAAAGAAGGTGTTAGGCTAGTAAAAACTTCGCGGGGGTGGAGGTTTGATAATTGTCTTCAAATATTTGAAAGGGGATCATAGATTCCATTGTTTTTACATATTTTAAAACTAGTAGAACTCTCTTTTCAAATGAAATTTATGTAACATACAAACACACACACACAAAAAAAGACACGTGGAGCGGGGAGCCAGAGCCCTGTCTATTCAGACTTCCCCAGACTCTCACTGGGGCATTTCAAATACAGATTGAAAATCATTGTTCTGGTTGATTCTAAAATCTTGATTCTCAATTAGATTTTAAATTTTCTGAAGTTAGAAAATTATTTGTATACAACACAGCACATAAAACAACATTGTGCATACATTAGGGACTTCATATATGTTTATTGGTTCCTTATAAGAGAACACAATGTTGCTTTGTGCAATAAAGTAAGTTTGGCAAGAAGAAGACAAAAGAACAAATTTATGTTTCTCATTCATATTAGACTTTTGAAAAGTGGGCACTTTAATAAACTCTTTGAAACACAGTAAGTACAGGTAAACATTTGTTGAATCGATTAACGTGGATAATATCCACTCCGTTTTTAAAAACTCCACTTTTATCAGCTATGCTTAGGAATTTAAAGGAAAAAGAGCTTGTGCTGAGACACACAAACACTTGAAGAATTCTTTATAAAGTATACAAAGAAACATTCATAATCTTATCTAAACCTACATTTTCTTGATACTACTATATTATGGGTTTTCGGAGGAAGATCAGACTATTTGACTAATCTCTATCTTAAAGAATTCTTTTGATTCTGGAAGTACAGGCAATAATTTAATTTGCATAACACACCAAACACAGTGTCTTAGTTATCTAGTGCTGCTGTAACAACATAAATACCACAAATGGGTGGCTTTAATAAAAAGAAATTTATTTTCTCACAGTTTAGGAGGTTAGAAGTCCAGAATGAGCAGAGCTGTCATTCCAGTAGGCCTGGAAGGCAGAGCCGAAGCCCAGGCCTAGGGGCTTCCACCCAGAATTTGGAGAGTGTAGCCAATACCCAGAGTCTGGAGGGCAGGGTCATTGCCTAAATGGTCTTAGGGAACAGAGGATTATTTTCAAGGCTTGAAAACTAATGTAATGTGTTCTGCTGACTTGATTGGTGCCTGTTATCCCTTCTTTCCCTCCAATTTTTCCCATCTGTAATAGAAATGTCTATCTTGTTCCACCATTGTAATTTGGGAGCAGATGACTTGTATTCTAGATTTCACAGATGAAGAGGAATTTTCAGATTTCGGACTTCGAGTTGATTTAAGACTTTTGCTATGATATGATGGGGTGAATGTATTTTACACATGGCAAGGACATGGATTTTGGAGGGCCAAAGAGTGGAATGTCATGGATTGAATTTTGTCCCCCCAAAACATGTATCAACTTGGTTAGTCCATGATTCCCAGTATTGTGTGACTGTTCATCATTTTGTCATCTGATGTGATTTTCCTATGTGTCATAAATCCTACTTCTATGATGCTAATGAGGTGGGATTTGGGCAGTTATGTTAATGAGATAGGACTCAATCTACAAGATCAGATTGTATCTTAAATCAATCTCTTTTGAGATATAAAAGAGAGAAGCAAGCAGAGAAACAGGGAAACCTATACCACCAAGAAATAAGAGCCCAGAGAATAGCAAATCCTTTTAACTACGGATCACTGCGCTGAGAAGCTCCTCAACCAGGCAAGATTGATGACGAGGAACTTCCCCCAGAGCAGAGAGAGAGAGAAAGCTTTCCCCTGGAGCTGGCATCCTGAATTCAGACTTCTAGCCTACAGACTATGAGAGAATAAATTTCTCTTTGTTAAAGTCATCCACTTGTGTTATTTCTGTTATAGCAGCACTAGATAACTAAGGCACACAGTAAACATATTAAACATATCACTAATTTTTCAGTTATTACTATAAACATTAAACAAAGAGAAACATTAAAATCTCCATTTACTTGATACTGCTATATCATGGGTTTTCAAAGGAAGATAAGACTTTGACAAATTTCTTTTGTCAGTTTGGCCAATGGTTTACCAATTTTGTTGATTTTTTCAAAGAAACGGCTTTTGGTCTTGTTAATTCTTTCAATTGTTTTACTGTTTTCTATTTCATTTAGTTCTGCTCTAATTTTTATTATTTGTTTTCTTCTGGTGCCTGAGGGTTTCTTTTGTTGCTCTCTTTCTATGTGTTCAAGTTGTAGGGATAATTCATTGATTTTGGCCCTTTCTTCTTTTTGGTTGTGTGCATTTATTGATATAAATTGACCTCTGAGCACCGCTTTCTCTGTGTCCCAAAGGTTTTGATAGGAAGTGTTTTCATTCTCATTGGATTCTATGAATTTCTTTTATTCCATCCTTAATATCTCCTATAATCCAGCCTTTTTTGAGTAGGGTATTGTTCAGTTTCCAAGTGTTTGATTTCTTTTACCTGCTTCTTCTGTTATTGATTTCCACTTTTATGGCCTTATGGTCAGAGATGCTTTGTAATATTTCAATGTTTTGGATTCTGCTAAGGCTTGCTTTATGACCTAATATGTGGTCTATTTTAGAGAATGTTCCATGTGCACTAGAAAACAAAGTATACCTGGTTGCTGTTGGGTGGAGTGTTCTGTATATGTGTATGAGGTCAGGTTGGTTGATTGTGGCATTTAGATCTTCCTTGTGTTTACTGAGCTTCTTTCTGGATGTCCTGTCCTTCACCAAAAGTGGTGTGTTGAAGTCTCCTACTATTATTGTGGAGCTGTCTATCTTACTTTTCAATGCTGATAGAGTTTGTTTTATGTATCTTGCAGCCCTGTCATTGGGTGCATAAATATTTAATATGGTTATATATTCTTGGTGTATTGTCCCTTTAATCATTATATAGTGTCCTTCCTTACCCTTTATGATGGATTTAACCTTAAAGTTTATTTTGTCAGAAATTAATATTGCCACTCCTGCTCTTTTTTGATTGTTGTTTGCTTGATATATTTTTTTCCATCCTTTGAGTTTTAGTTTGTTTGTGTCTCTAAGTCCAAGGTATATCTCTTGTAGGCAGCATACAGACGGATCGTGTTTTTTAATCCACTCTGCCACTCTTTGTCTCTTCAATGGTGCATTTAGTCCATTTACATTCAGTGTAATTATGGATAGGTAGGAATTTAGTGCTAGCATTTTAATGTCTTTTTTTGTGTGTGGTTGACAGTTTCTTTTTTCCGCTTAATTTTATGCGCTGAGTAGATTATCTTTATATATTGTCCTTTCCTCATATTTGTTGTTGTTGATTTTGTTTCTGTTGAGTCTCTATTTTTTTCTTGTATTTTATTTTGATGTGTAGGATAGTTCGTCTCCTTTGTGGTTACCTTTTATATACCCCTATTTTTCTAAATTTAAACCTAACTTTTATTTCTTTCTATTTCCTCTTTATACAGAAAATCTATCACTACATTTCTTAGTCCCTCTTTTTTGTTTTAATGTTGTCTTCTTTTACGTAATAACATCGCTGTTACCCTGTTTTGAGGTTTTTTTTTTTTTTTTAATATTGACTTATTTTTTTGACTTCCCTGTCTGGGTTGACTTCTCACTGTTCTGCCCAGTGTTCTAGTCTGGGGTTGATACCTGATATTACCGATTTTCTAACCAAAGAACTCTCTTATTTCTTGTAGTTTTGGTTTGGTTTTTACAAATTCCCTAAACTTCTGTTTATCTGGAAATGTCCTAATTTCACCTTCATATTTGAGAGACAGTTTTGCTGGATATATGATTATTGGCTGGCAATTTTTTTCCTTCAATTTTTTATATAAGTCATCCCATTGCCTTCTTGCCTGCATGGTTTCTGCAGAGTAGTCCGAGCTTATTCTTATTGACTCTCCTTGTAGGTGGCTTTTCGTTTATCCCTAGCTGCTCTTAAAACTCTCTCTTTATCTTTGGTTTTGGCACGTTTGATTATAATATGTCTTGGTGACTTTCTTTTAACATTTACCTTATGTGGAGTTCGATGTGCATCTTGCATAGATATCAGGGATATCATCTTTCACGAATCAGGGAAGTTTTCTGCCAATAAATCTTCAACAATTTTCTCTGTATTTTCTGTTATCCCTTCCTGTTCTGGGACTCCAGTCACTCATAGGTTATTTCTCTTGATAGAGTCCTACATGAATCCTAAGGTTTCTTCATTTTTTTTAATTCTTTCATCTGATTTTTCTTCAAATATATTAGTGCCAGCTGCTTTCTTTATCTTCAAGTTCAGAAATTCTGCCTTCCATTTCCTGAATTCTGCTTCTCTGACTTTCTATTGAGTTGTCTACTTCTGTAATTTTATTGTTAATCTTCTGAATTTCTGATTGCTGTCTGTCTATGGGTTTTTCCAGCTTATTAAATTTTTCATTATGTTCCTGAATAATCTTTTTAATTTCATCAATTGTTTTATCTGTGTGTTCCTTGGCTTGTTCTATGTATTGCCACGTTTCCTTCCTGATGTCTTGAAGGGTTCTGTATATTAATCTTTTGTATTCTGCCTCCAGTAATTCCAGGAAAGCACTTTCATCTAGAAGATCCCTGGATGCTTTGCTTTGAGAGCTTGTTAGAGGTGATCATGGTCTGTTTCTTTATGTGACTTGATATTGACTGTTGTCTCCGAGCCATCTATAAATTACTGTATTAGTTTATTTTATGTTTGCTTACTGTGTCATAGCTTCTTGCTTTGTTTTGTTTTGATATAACCAAATGGGTTGCTTGAGAGAGCTAGCTTGAATATTTTCACCTTTGGAGTGCTGACGTCCTATCCCCAGATGGCTAGAGCTGTTATCAGGTATATCAGTCTAGGAGTCCACTCAGTGTTCTTGTATGAATTCAGCTCAGGTTTCTAGGTATTTTTTAATCATCAAGTGTGTGGTACAGACCCTGTCCTACAGTCTTAGAGGGGCAGGGGTGATTGGTATGGGTACCTGTATCTGGTTGAAGAAGGAGGTCACACTCTGAACAAGGCAGGGGGCTGAGAATCATCCCCCATGTGTCTCTGAGGAAAGTGTGTCCCTGTTCCCTAGGCCATACAGGTGGGTGGGTTCTGCAGACAGGCCATGGGCACCCAATTTTTTTGGTTGTAATGATTGGGAGGTACCAGTTATCCTTGGACCCCTGTCACAGGTGGCTGGGTGACCTGAGTGGAGCTACCAGTCCTTAGGCCCCTGATGTGGGTAGGTGAGGACCCTGTTTAATAGGCAAAGTAATGTCAAACATCAAACACCCACCTCTCTGCCACACAGCTGAAATGGCTGGAGTCTGCCAATGAGGGCCTATTTTCCTGAAATAGGCCCACACAGGTCCATGCAGTGGGGAAAGGTACTCAAAGTCCACAGACCATTTATGCCTGGACAGAAGCCGCTTCTGTCCTGAGCTCCCCGGGTTAGTGGAGCTAGCAAATTACCTTTTCCCCCAATTGCAAATTTATTCATTCTCCAAGGCTGGAAGGATGGCTCTAGGCACTCAGCAGGGCCTATCTCAGGCCCAGGGAAGTCAGCTGTTGAAGCTGCCTTGGGAGTGGGGCCGTGGTAAAATATACACAAGTGCTTAGCTTTTGCTGAGAGCACCGTTCTTCTCAGGTTCCGGAGGTGTGAGTAGGCTGTGTGGTTGGCCGCTTCTCCCAGAGGAAACTGCAGCTGAATGCTAGTACCAGCCCACCGCTGCCACTGCTCTGGGAATGGTCCCTGAGGGCTCCCTGCGATTCAGGTTTGGTAACTCCTCTCTGCTTCTGAACGGTCTCTTGCTCCCCCTGCCCCTCAGTTCATTTTCTAAGCTTGCCTTTGATGCTCAGGGCTCCTAGCTTGTCATAAATATACTCGTTTCACTTGTTTTTCGGCTCTTTGTTGTAAAGAGGGCTCGCTGGAAGCCTCTGTCTATTCCGCCATATTGGCTCTGCCTCCTATTTGACTAATTTCTATCTTAAAGAATTCTTTGGGTTATTTTTATGTATCAAATCATACTTAAATATAAAATAAAATAGTCTCAATCAGTGTCTGAATGAGTTATCAGACAGAGTGATTATTTACAACTTCCTACAGTGATCTCAAAAAGTCTCTAGGTTTTAAAAAAAGTTTATGAGTAAGAAAAGCAATTCTGACAATTTTGTTGCTTTAATGAATTAAACTCAACAAGTTCCATCTGCCACTAATTTTTGCTTTTACTTTCTGCTAAAGAAACGTTCATCTTTCACTTAAGTAACAACATTTAAGCATTTTATTTACATACAAACAATAAACACTATTTCTTCAAGTGTCAAAATTTAACAAAATAAATACAACTTGGTCTATTTCTAGTAACCTTGTCATTTTAAGTATGTTTACTTTCATTTCTTCACTTAGGATGGAATTTTTTCATGTTGTTTCCATCAAGTAGTTGTTAAAGACTTATTTTTAGAGCTCAAAAATATATTTCTTCCATCACTGCGGCATAAAGCATTTGTCACTTTGAAAACATAATTTCAAGTACTTAACTCCTGATATAACTCTACTAATGTGATACTGTCACAAACTAATTCCTAAAAAATCAAAAGGGTAAGCTATGATTCAGAGATCTAGGTGTCATTAAGTCAACAAAGTTAGTCAGAACAGGCATCTTACTTACAAAGTAACTTAAAAGCTGTACATAAATCTATGCATCTAAACACTAACTGAATATTTAGAATATTTAGTAAAGCACTAGGAATATAAAAATAAAGAAGAAATTATCATTTACTTTAAGAAACATATCTTTTTTACATGTTAAATACTATAGTTCCAATATGAATAAAGTGCATTGAAACTTGAGATACAAGGTGGCAAACTGAGCAAACAAATTGATCTTCTCTTCCTCCCAAGAGTCCATTAAAATTATAGTAAAGGATAAGTCCTATCAATCCAACTAAGGGAGAGGAAAGGACAGCAACAAAAGAGAATTTTTTTTTTTTTTTTTAATTTCTAGAAGATGGACCAAAGGTTAATGAAGTAGAATGAACTTATCCACCTAGAATATTTGTAGAGGAAACTTCCATCAATGAGAAAACAAACTTACTTAGCAAAACCCTAGAGATGTTCTGAATGGTGTCATGGGCTAAAAAGAAAGAGCATTTTGGTCTCTCTATATTTTTTTTATATATAATATCTGACTTCTTTATTCCAACAAAAATAATTCACAACAGCCAAATGTCTAGCTCCCTGTAACTAGGGGTATGAGGGATGTGGTTTGAAACTCTGGCTAGTTTAAGTGGCATCTTAGTTATCTAACACTGCTATAACAGAAATACCACAAGTAGGTGACTTTAACAAAGAGAAATTCATTCTCTCACAGTCCAGGAAGCTAGAAGTCTAAACTGAGAAAGTCAGCTCCAGAGAAAGGCTTTCTCTCTCTGTTGGCTCTGGGGGAGGTCCTTATAATCAATCTTCCCCTGCTCTAGGAACTTTTCAGAGCAGGGACCCCAAGTCCAAAGGACATGCTCCTGGTTCTACTTTCTTGGTGGTATGAGGTACCCCCCATCTCTTTTCTCGCTTCTCTTTTTTATATCTCCGAAGAGATTGACTTAAGACACAACATAATTTTGTAGATTGAGTTCTGCCTCATTAACATAACTGCCCAAATCCCACCTCGTTAACATCATAGAGGTAGAATTTTTGACATGTAGGAAAATCACATCAGATGACAAAATGGTGGACAATTACACAACACTGGGAATCAGGGACTAGCCAAGCTGACACACATTATTTTGGGGTGGCAAAATTCAATCCATAGCAAGTAGAAAAGTAATGTATTAAAGGTTATTGGGGAGCTCATGAGGCATCAGGCAGGTCCAGAGAACCAGGAGAGCAGAGCATACAGCAGAACCACACACAAAATTCCACATAAATTGCTCGAGAGAAGACAGCCCTGCCACCATGCCAGAAATGACTACAACCTCTATCCTGCTACCTCTGAGTTCCTGGAAGCATCTGCTCTTTCATGTCCTAAAGTCTAATCTAAAATTGGCATGAATTATTTTAATTGGTAAAGACTAGTTCATAGGCTATATGCAAGCAGCCAAGAAGTGTTGGAAGTATGTTTCTGGCTTTTACCTTGGAAAAATAAGGATTCATCAGTTGAGGAACTCCCCCAAATATTGGCAGAGTAGTCCGAGTGGTCGGGGCCAGGGTGGGGGCTGGGGGTGGGGGACGATCATATACACTCCTGAATGTTAAGGGGAAAAGTCTGATATAGGTTTGGCACAAAGTAAAGCCCTTATTCATTCTGGCATTTAGGAGACTAGGCCTTCAGCATAAAAGGAAGCTCCTCATTTAGGTGCGTAAAGTAAAACCTATCAGCTAACAAACCCTGCCTATACGCAAAGAATTCACAATTCTTCCTGTTTCTTCATTTAACAGCCATGATGAATGGAGACAAAAAGAGAACCCTCAGCATAATAGAAATTAAAAAAAAAAAAAAAAAATTGACCACAAGACATAAATTGTGAAAAAAAAAATAACTTTAAAAAATATTTAACAACTGTCTCCAGAGACATTCTAGAATACACTCACAAAAATCAGACTGCTCTGAAAAAAGAATAAAAAGGACAATTTTTTAAACCAAATGTGTAGTTGCAAAAATAATTTCAACAGAAAATAATAGAAGACAAATTTGCAAAATTTATGTCCCTCAAGAACAAAAAGAAAAAAAACATTTAAAAAAAATAAATGATAAATCCAAGAGATCCAAATTCAACCAACAATATTTCCAGAAAAAGAATAAAAAGAGGAAATGATCGAAGAAATAATAGATGAAAATTTCCCAGAGCTAAAGAGAGACACAACTCTTCCAACTAAAAAAAAAACACTTCATTAACATCATAGAGGTGGAATTTATGACATGTAGGAAAATCACATCAGATGACAAAATAGTAGACAATTACACAATACTGGGAATCAGGGACTAGCCAAGTTGACACACATTATTTTAGGGCGGCAAAATTCAATCCATAGCAAGTAGAAAAATAATGTATTAAAGGTTATTGGGTAGCTCACAAAGCATCAGGCTTAAGGAGGATAAATATAAACCTATCCTAGACATATCATTAAGAAATTGCATAAGAGCAAATATAAATAAAAGATACAAAATGTTTTCAGAAAGGAAATCACTAAATGAATAAGAAACAGAATGGAAATAAATGTTACATCTCAAAACACTGAATGCTGTAAGCAAGGCAGTAACTGCCTCATTAAAGGTTATTTTCAGTGTGGAATTTGATATTCAGCCACACAAGTATCAGAGCAGAACAAATATATTTTCCGTAATATAACAACTCAGAAAATTTATGTTCCATAAATTCCTTTCAAAGAAGGAACTTTACAAGATATTCCAGCAAAATAAGTAGCAAACCAAGAAAGAAGGAAACTTGAAAACAACCAGTCCATTTAGGAGTTGGGCCCCCAAAAGGAGATTACAAGGAGGAAGGCAGGGTGACATGGTAACTTGATATTTCATATAATTCAGAAACTAGAAAATCTTGAAAATACAATAATAATGCAAGAAAAAAAGGAAGTCATCACTGACAATTTAAATTGCTGGATTAGAAGTCAGTGGGTTTCAAAAGAAAAATGAGGTAGATTGCAAAAAATAAAGAGAATGCATAAAAAACTGAAAATTACTTAGAATATGACAAAAGCCCATATATCATCTTCCAACAAGAAAAAAAATTAATAGGAAAAAGCTTTATAGACAGATATGGACCAAAATAAAATGTGGCAAAATCCTGAGCAAATGCTGGAATTAATTAAGTAATCCATTGATACTAGAAACATTCTCCTTTCTGTGAAATGTAATCTTAGCACATTTCTTGGTTCTGCAGGGAATAATATTTATAAAGTCATAATAACAACAATGCTATTCACCAATATCTCAATTTTGGGGCTCCATCAACAACCAAAAATGAAAGATTTAATTATGAATATTAAACAAATAAAAAAAACAATATTCCCAATGTCCTATTGTAAGAATTTGGGTGGTAGCGTTTTACGAGGAGAGAGGATAGCAAAGAGAGAAGGTGAGGGGTGAAATTTTCCCACCTCATGAAGTAGGGAGTTGAGAGAAAGTGTAGTTAATGGAACAGGAAATAGGGGTGGAAATTATAAATGTAAACAATAGAGGAGCTGAGAAAATTAATACGATTATAAGAAGAAGAGGGAGAAAGGGAGGTAAAAGTAGTAGGCTAAATTCTCTTCTACCATTTTATTTCTTTAAAATTTGTAAATGGAAGGGAAAAAGCAATATAAACATTTTATTTATCCCAACAGAAGTAACCATCAAAAAAACTAAAACCAGAAAGGGTTCAATTTAGTTGTCCCTAGGGGCAGGAGGGTAGTGTAGGAAGGGACTACTGTTTTTATTACGATAGATGTTTTCTTTTTAACCATGTGCATGTATTATTTTGTCTTTTTAATTAAATAAAATGTTATGGAATTTCAGAGAAAATAGCTACTAACAAAGACCTAGGAACAAACAAAAGTTGATAGAAGTCAAATTTTAGTGGAACTCCAAGAAAAACAAAAAAAGGCAGTGCTGTTGTATTCTTCTATCTCAAGATTCACAATATTTTAATACCTCTAACATAAGGATCAGTGTTAAAATTGATGACATCTTGCAATTACCAATGGGCTTATTGCAGGTGTGATCTAGTTGTCACTGTTGCATGCATAAAAACTGGAGTCTTTTCCTAATAACAGGACAATTGTAAACTACTTAAAGACCATTTGAAGAAGGAATATGAGCCTAAATCTTGTTTGAAAAACTTGTGTTGACATATTGTGGTAAGACCAATAAAAAGCTGGCATCAAAATTTGCAAGAAAACCTCAGAAACAACAGTGAAGCATTTTTTTATGTAGTGTTATATAACAAACATTCTTGATAGCCTCAAATATGATATTATTTGGGAAAATATTGGCATCAACAACTTTGTGTTGAAAAGTAATTAAAAAAAAAAAAGATTCTGAATGGGAAAAAAGAATTCCTTAACCAATTTCATTAAAAGAATGACATGATATAAAAATTGGTAAATAATTCTAAAAGAGCTCTTTCAATATGTATAAAGCAAAAATTGTAAATAATGATAAAACATTGTAAAATGGTTAAGTGTGGCTTTTCCTTTCTGAGTGGTATAAAAATAGTGATGTTTCTTAAAAATTCATCATGCCTTAGGTTTAAAGAATTATAATAATTGCCAGATGAATATGATAATTAGGAGAAATCAGAGAGATTACCTCTAGTTTGGGAAAATCATAAAAGAGTCCATAGAGCAGTGGGGATTTAACTGCTCTTTGAAGAAAGAGAGAAATATGAAGTATGTTATAAATATTATAAAAGAGATTCCCACTAAGGAAATCAGGAAAATGATGTAAGAACAAAGCAAGAATCTCAACAAAGAGATTGAAATTTTTAAGAAAAACTAAGCAAAAAGACAGAAGCTGAAAAGTACAATAACAGAAATAAGAAATTCACTAGAGGGGTTCAACCAGATTTGAACTGGAAGAAGAAAGAATCAGATAATTTGAAGATAGGGCAATAGAGATTATCAAGTCTGAAGAGCAAAAGAAAAGTGAACAGAGCCTAAGAGACTTGTAGGATACCTTCAAGTAGACCAATACACACATTACTGGAGTCCCAAAAGGAGAGATGAGAGAGAAAAGGAAAGAAAGCATATTTGAAGGAAAAATGGCCAAAAACTTCCCAAATTTGAGAAAAGACATGACTCTACCCATCCAAGAAACTCAATGAACTCCAAGTAGGACAAACTCAGAGAGATCCATACCAAGACACATTATAATCCAACTCTCAAAAACAGAAAAAGAGAGAGAAACTTGAAAGCACCAAGAGAGAAGAGAATCATCACATTTAAGAAATGCCCCACAAGTTTAAATGCAGCTTTCTCTTCAGAAACCAGGGAGGCCAGAAGGCAGTGGGATGACTTATTTAAAGTGCTGAAAGACAAAAAATGTCAATCAAGAATTCTGTATCTGGCAAAACCGTCCTTCAAATATGAGGGTGAAATTAAGACATTCCCAGATAAACAAAATCTGAAGGAATCTGTTACCACAAGACCTGCCCTACATGAAATGCTAAAGGGAGTCATTCACATGAAAAGAAAGGACACTAGACAGTAACTCAAAGATCTATGAAGAAAAAATAATGTCCACTAAAGGTAATATGATAGGAAAATACAAAGGTCAGTTTTGTGGTATTTTAGTGTGGTAGCTGTTTATGTGTTACATGATTTAAATGACATCTACATAAAAAATAATTGCAAATCTATGTTATTGGACACACAATGTATAAAGATGTAATTTGTGATAATACAGCATAAGAGGGGAGAGTAATATAAAAACAGAGTTTTTGTATGTTATAGAAGCTAAGTTGGTATCAATTCAAACTATGTTGTTATGATTTAGGATGTTAAATGTAATCCTCATGGTAACTACAAATAAAATATCTTTAAAAAATACACAAAAGGAAAGATTAGAGTATCAAAATGATCCACTACAGAAAATCAACTAAACACAAAATTAGGGACTAGTGGATGAAACAAGAGACAATAAAGATATGAAACACACAGAAAACAAATAGCAAAAAGCTGAAGTCCTTCCATACTGATAATTACTTTAAATGGATTAAGGTTTCCAATCAAAAAGCAGATATTGGCAGATGAATAAGAAAACAAGACCCAACTATATACTGTCTACAAGTGACTCACTTTAGATACAAGGATACTGGTAGGTTAAAGGTGAAAAGATGAAAAAAATATTACATGAAAATAGTAGCAAAAAGCAAGCAGAGGTGGCTATAATAATATCAGACAAAATAGACTTTAAGTCAAAATCTGTTACTACAGACAAAGAAGGACACTATGTAATGATAAATACATCAAGAAGGTATAACAATTGTAAACATATATGCACCCAAAATACATGAGGCAAACGCTAACAGAATTGAAAGTAGAAACACACAGCCCTACGATAATAGTTGGAGACTTCAATACATCACTTCTAATAATGGATAGAACATCCAGACAAATCAGTCAACAAATAAAGGATTTGAACTATACTATAAACTGTCTAGACACATATAGAACACTCCACCCAGCAGCAGCACAATAGACATTCTTTTCCAGTGTACATGGATCACTCTCCAGGACAGACTATATGTTAGGTCACAAAACAAGTCTCAATAAATTTTAAAAGACTGAAATTATATGAAGCTTCTTCTCTGACCACAGTGGAATGAAACTAGAAATCGATAACAAAAGGAAAACTGAGAATTTCATGAATATGAGAAAATTAAACAACACACTATTAAAAAACCAACGTGTCAAAGACTAAATCACAAGGAAAATTAGGAAAAAGATTCCCAAACAACCTATGGCCAGTAAAAACAAGGATCAGTATTAGTAAAGGGTATCAGTTAAAAAAAAAAAAAAAAATTTTTAACAGAAACTCATATGTAAGAAGTGATTTGCAAGTTTAGAATCTTATTAGTCAAAAGATCAGGAAGCCACTGACCTAGATGACTGCTTTTAATAGAAAGAGCTTTTTCACATCATGGTTGTTCTGTGCCAAAAACCTTTCTCCCCACAAACAAGAGCTTTGACTAGCAGTGTTGTTGCAATACATCCATGTCACTAAAGAAATACCCAGCTACCTCTTCTGTAGGTCTAATATAATCAGTATGCCATAACTAAAAAAGAGATAACATCTTAATATTAACAGCAAGTACAATTATTGTGTGTTTATTATATATGTGCCAGGCACTTGTTTTCTGTACCTCTGTGTGTGTGTGTGTGTGTGTGTGTGTGTGTGTATACACCTATATATGCATGTGCAATTTATTTTCTCCTTCATCTCTTAAGCAATGACCAGTTTGGTTCAGAAACGTTGTTGGTGCACACAGAAATCTAATTGTTCAATTATCTCATGTTTATAGTTTCTTAATTTTCATAGGTTTAGACATCCAAATAACAGCTGCTAGTTAGAGTAAAATGAGAAAATATAATTCTGAGAAAAACTAAGTTGTCTTACGCCTTCACAAAACAGATATTTGGTAACAGCTGTTCTTAAACATGAGTTCACATTTTTAAAGCCTATTATAATACCATTATAGAAGCTACTGAAAATCTCTATTTGGCTCAAACCTTTAGCTATTATCTAGTAGAAAGACAGAAAACACATTCCCCCAATTTATAGAAATGATTGGCCCATGGGCAAGGCATGCTACCTCACTTTTTTGTTTGTACTTGTGTGCTCTCACTCACTAGTTCATCTTCTTCTCTTTCATTCACTGCTATACATATATGCATACACATTCATAAGTCTACATTATTTCTGAATTTTTCCCCATTAACTGGAAAAGATTTTTATTTTTTTAATAATAAGGCTTTGCAATGTCACAATGCCCCTAAAGATTGTCTCCTATTAAGTTATATGTGAAAGCTAGACTGACAATAAAAAGGAAAACAGAACTGATGTATTCGAATTGTGGTATGGTTGAAGAATATTGAATATATCATGCACTGACAAAAGAACAAATAAATCGGTCTCATAAGAAATACAACAAGAATCCTCCTTAGAAGCAAGTATGGCAAGACTTCGGCTTGCTTATTTTGGACACATCACCAGAAAAGACCAGTTGCTAGAAAAGGACATCATGTTTGGTAAAGTAGAAGGCCAACAAAAATGAAGGAAACTCTCAATGAGATGGACTGACACAATAGCCACGACAATGGACTCAAACATACCAACGATCATGAAGATAGCACAGGACCAGGCAGCATTCATTCTGTTATACGTAAGGTCTCCAAGAGTTGGAGCAGACTTTACAACAACTAACAACAACATCAATTAAAAAAAAAGAGTCTGGGGTACACACTCACAACATCTTATATTTAAATCATGCAGATACACATATATGCTTTTTAATGATACATTATTATGTGATAATACAACCCAAAAATGACATAAAGTAAAGAATATTTCTTAAATGCTTCCAATCACAATGACTTCTTACCATCATTAGGAAATTTCACAAAGGACATATAGTTAGGCTGCTGTTCATCAGTAATAATAATGACTATAGATCTCACTTCAAATAGTTTTACTTATAATTTTTTAATTTGTCAGATGTGCTTAAATCATCACCATCCTCTCAACTAGCAATGTGGCTTATTGTAGAAGTTACGGTGAATTTGCTTGCATTTTTATATTTTCAATCTGCTGTTTTACCACAGGAATCTTTATGATCCACTTGTCCTTTTGGTGAATACTATTTTAGTGAACACTAGATAATATAATCCCTTAATAGAGTTACAAGGGCACAGTAAGGTTTCTTAATGTGATCAAAGCCTACCAGCAAGTGGGGGTGCCACTGTCAACACCTCCTCAGGACAACTGACAGAGTGAGGAGGCCAGTGTCAATCAGTATAGTAAATATTAATAAAGTTTAATCTCTTTTTCATTTAAAAAACATATTGATAGAAACTTCAATAATTTCAAAATACTACAGAGATGCCTCATAAGAGATGTTTTGAGCAATTCTTGAGGTTCATGGCGCCTCACTCTGGAGCCACTGTTCCGGACTGTTATGTAAAAGCTGCTGTGGAACTTAATCTTCTGGTGCCTTAGCTTACTCTATTTATGATGTTAATGACACAGTCGTTCTGTCACAAAACAAAGACAGAAATAATCAAAAAGCAATTCTCACTGATATTTCTATTTACCTTCATAATTAGATTTTATTTAGATTAATAATATGATTATTTCAAAATTTTACACACTCAAATTTAGCATAAGAAGATGACTGAAGTGGTTTTCTCAGTGTCAGGAAACCAAGTTTGTCATTAAAAATCAAGCAATGATAATACACCTTTTGATAAGAGACACTCTATTATATTTTCTACTCTTTCTTTTCTTTAATGTTGCAGCTCTACATCTCCAATCATGGCAAATTATATTATTCAAACCAGCCCTACTGCTGAATAAAACCTCTTCAAAGATCTGAAGTGCTGACACGCCAAGAAAGTTAAAGGACATAGCCACCCGAAATATGAAGGAAAGTGAGAAAACAAAAAAACTAAGTAGAGTGATGGGTTCTCCATTCTTCTAGTTGTTCAGACCAAATGTCCAATCCACCAGCAAACATAGCTGACTCTTCCTTCAAAATATATCCAGAATCTGATCACTTCTCAAGACATTCATTGCTACTACCCCAGCCTGAGTCACTATAACCTCTTGCCTGGGTCCAAAGCATTCCTAGCTATCTCCGTTCTCAAATCTAGGTTCTTACTGTATAAATTCGGGAAATTAGTAAATTCAGATAACTTTTTTGAGGTATCTCTTGAAGTCCAAACTCTTATTGTTTACTACCCAAAAAGCAAGTACCAATCATAGATAATGCAGTATTCCTTGTTATCCAAGGTCACTATCCAAACTCTCATTATGTAAACTCAGAAACAAAAATAGTCACATACTGAGGGAGACTCGTACATTAGGCACCTCACAGGTCACCTGATTCTACCCTACCGTCCTGTAGTCTATTTTCCTGTAACCAAAGTATTCCTTTTAAATACAAATAGATCACGGCATTCCTCTAGCCAAAACAGTGCAATGTCTCCCCATTACATTAAAAAAAAAAATTTTTTAAGCAAAATCCTAACAATGTACTGTTATTGTTGTTGTGTGTTGTTGAGTCAATTCCGACTCACAGTGACCCTATAGGACAGAACAGAAATGCCCCATAGGGTTTGCTAGGCTGTTTTCTTTATGGTAGCAGATCATCAGGTCTTTTATCCCACAAAGTCAGTAGTGGGTTCAAACTGCTGACCTATCAATTAGTAGCTGAGCACCTACCCACTGCAGATACTACAAGGCCCTATATAATCGAACCACCTCTGACCTCATCTGGTATTAAACATTCCTCTACCCACTGATTTCTTAACTCAAGTACACCATACACACTTTCACCTCAGGGTCTTTGTTCAAGCTGTTCCCCCTGCCTTTTTCACCTCAGTATCCACTCGATTAACTCCCTCATGGCCTTCAACTTTTTGTTCAAATGTCACACAAAACAAGGCAGTAATGATGGACCTGAGAAATAAAAATATATAGGACATACAGAAAATAAATAGCAAAAAAGTGTGTTCTTCCTTATTAGCAACTACTTTAAATATAAATGGAAACCCTGCTGCCGTAGTGGTTAAGAGCTATGACTGCTAAGCAAAAGGTCAGCAGTTTGAATCCACCAGCTGCTCCTTGGAAACCCTATGAGGCTGTTCTACTCTGTCCTATAGGGTAGCCATGAGTCAGAATCGACTCGATGGCAATGGGTTCATGGGTAAATGTAAATGGATTAAACTCTCCAACTAAAGGCAGTGATTGCCAGAATGGCTGAAAGAACTATCACCCAACTACACTCTGTCTACAAGAAACTCACTTTAGAGTCAAAGACATAAATACGTTGAAAGTGGAAGGATGGAAAACAGTATTTCATGCAAAATAGTAACCAAAAGAGGTTATACTAATATTGAGAAAACAAACTTTAAGTCAAACACTGTCAAAGAAGAATATTATATATGGATAAAAGGGTCAACCCTGTAAGATAATATAACAATTATAAACATAGGTGCACTGAGCAACACAGCCCAAAATTTATGAAGCAGAAATTGGCAGAACTGAAGGAAAAAATAGGCAGTTGTACAAAAATAGTTGGAGACTTCAAAATCCCATTTTCAATAATGAATAGAGCAACCAGATAGAAGATCAATAAAGAAATACAGGACTTGAAAAACACTGTAAACCCACTAGACCTAACAGATATATACAGACCACCTACCCCAGAACAGTAGTATACACATGTATCTCAAAGAACATGAAACATTCTGCAGGATAGATCATATGTTAGGTTGTAAAACAAGTCTCAATAAATTTAAAATATTGAAATCATACAAAGTATCTTCTCTGATACTTTGAAATAACCAAAAAAGAAAAAAAAAAAAAGAACCCAAACCCATTGCCATCAAGTTGATTCCAACTCATAGTGACCCTATAGGACAGAGTAGAACTGCCCCATAAGGTTTCCAAGGCTGTAAATCTTTACAGAATCAGACTGCCACATCTCTGCTCATGGAGTGGCTGATAGGTTTGAGCTGTCAACCTTTCAATTAGCAGCCCAGCACTTAGCCACGGCACCACCAAGGCTCCTCACTTTGGAATGAAGTATTCCACAATGGAATTAAACTAGAAATCAATAACAGAAGGAAAACTGGAAAATTCAGGAACACACAGAATAGAATTAAATAACAGACTCTTAAACAACCAAAAAGTCAAAGAAGAAATCAAAAGGGAAATTACGAAATATTTTGAAAACAACATATGAAAACTTATGGGATGCAGCAAAAGTGTGTTCAGAGGAAAATTCATAACTGTAAATATCTGTATCAAAAAAGATCTGAAATCAATAGCCAAACTTTATACCTTAAGGAATTAGAAAAAGAAGATCAAGCTAAAGTCAAGAGAAAGAAAAACAATCAAGGTTAGAATGAAATAAAAAAAAAAATAGAAAAACAATAGCAAAAAGCAATAAGATCAAAAGTTGGTTCTTTGAAAAGATTAACAAAATTGACAAACCTTTAGCTAGGTTGACTAAGAGAAAAGGAAAGACTAAAATTACTAAAACAGAAATGAAAGTGAGGACATTACTACCAATCTTACAAAAATAAAAAAGATTATAAAAGAATACCATGATACAACAAATTAGATAACCTAGATGAAATGGACAAATTCCTAGAAAAACACAAACTACCACAAGTGACTCAAGAAGAAATAGAAAATATGACAGACTTGTAACAAGTAAAGATATTGAATCAGTAATCAAAAAACCTTCCAACAGAGGAAAGTCCTGGACCACATGGCTTCACTGGTGAATTCTGCCAATGATTTAAAGAAGAATAAATAGTTATCCTTCTCAAATTCTTCCAAAAAACAGAAGAGGAGGTTACATGTCCTAACTCATTCTACAAGGCCAGGATTAATCTGATGCCAAAGCCAAATAAAGACACCACAAGAAAAGAAAACTACAGACCAATATCCCTTATAACTATAAATGTAAAAATCCTCAACAAAATATTATCAAACCAAATCCAACAGTACATGGAAAGGATTATACACCCTGACTGAGCAGAGTTTTTTCCTGGAGCGCAAGTGGTGTTCAACAAATGAAAATCAATATTTATTCTTTAATAGAACAAATTAAAAAAAAAGCCAACACGTGATTATCTCAATTTATGCAGAAAAAGCATCTGACAAAATCCAATACCCTTTCATGATAAAAAACACTTAATAAACTAGGAATAGAACTTCCAAAACCTGGCAAAAAGCATTCACGAAAAACTCACAACTAATATCATATTCCATAGTGAAAAACAGAAAATCTTCCCTCTAAGATCAGGAATAACATACTATTCAACATTGTACTGGAAGTTCTAGCCAGAACAATTAGGCAAGAAAAAGAAATAAAGGCATCCAAACTGGAAAGGAAGAAGTAAAGCTATCCTTATTTACAGATAACATGGTTTTATATTTAGAAGATCCCAAAGAATCTACGCACACAAAAAAACTTAAAGCTAATAAAAGAACTCAACAAAGTTGCATGATACAAGATTAACACACAAAACTCAATAGTATTTCTACACAATAGCAATGAACAATCCCAAAAGGAAATTAAGAAAACAATTACATTTACAATAGCACCCAAAAGAATAAACTACCTAAAAGCAAATTTAACCAAGGACACTGAAAATTATAAAACATTGCTGAAAGAAATTAAAGAAGACCTAAATAAATGGAAAGATATCCCATGTTCATGAACTGGAAGACTTAATATTGCTAAGACAGCCGTACTACCCAAGGCAACCTACAGATTCAATGTAATCTCTACCAAAACTGCAATAGCCTGTTTTGCAGAAATGGAAAAGCCAATCTTCAAATTCATGTGGAATCACAAGGGGCTCCAAATAGCCAAAAAAATATTGAAAAAGAGAATACAAAGTTGGAGGACTCACATTTAGTAATTTCGAGTTATTACAAAGCTACAGTAATCAAATCAGTGTGATACTAGCACAAGGACAGATATATAGGCTAATGGAATAGAATTGAGAGGCCACAAATAAACTCACACATCGATGGCCAATTAATTTTTGACAAGGGTGCCAAGTTCATTCAATGGGGAAAGAACAGTCTCTTCAACAAATGGTGCTGGGACAACTGAACATCCAAATCCAAAAGAATGAAGTTGGAATTCCACCTAACACCAAATGCAAAAATTAACTCTAAACGGATCAATGAGCTAAATATAAGAAATAAAACTTTTACAAGAAAACATAGAGATAAAACTTGGCAACCTTTGATAAGGCATCAATTCTTAGACACGACACCAAAGATATAAGGACAAAAAAGTAGATAAATTTCATCCAATTTTTGTGTTTCTGTGCTTCAAAGACACCATCAAAAAGTGAAAAAAAAAAAAGCCCACCAAATGAGAGAAACCATTTGCAAATCCCGTATCTGATAAGGAACATGTATCCAAAATATATAAAGAACTCCTAAGTACAACGATAAAAAGACAAAAAAAAAAAATTGAGAAGATGGGCAAAAGATTTGTGTAGACATTTCTCCAAAGAAGATATACGAATAGCCAATAAGCACATGAAAAGATAATCAACATCATTAGTCATTAGGAAAATGCAAAACAAAATCACAATAAGCTTCCACTTCACACACACTAGGATGGCTATCATAAAAAATATATACAGTAACATTGGTGAGGACATGAAGAAATTGGAATGCTCATTCATTGCTAGTAGGAATGTACAATGATGCCGCCATTATAGTTCAGACTCATGGTGACCTTATGTATAACAGAATGAAACATTGCCCAGTCAGTTTGTCGTACTGTGGTGGCCTGGGTGTTGCTATGAGCCTGGAAGCTATGCCAGCAGTATTTCACACACCAGCAGGGTCAACCATGGTGAACAGGTTTCAACAGAACTTCCAGACTAAGACAGACTAGGAAGAAAAGGCTAGAGATCTACTTCCAAAACTTAACCAACAAAAACCCAAAAAATAATGTTACCATATGACCCAGCAATTCTAATCCTAGGTACATACTCAAAGAAATGAAAACCCATGTCTACAAAATAACTTGTACACTAGCCAAAAGTAGAAATAATGCAAATGTCCATCAAATAATAAATGGATAAATAAAATGTACTATATCCATGCACTAGAATATTATTTGGCCATAAAAAGCAATGATGTACTACTGTTATCTGCTACAACATGAATGAACCTTGAAAACATGTTAAGCAAAAGAAGTCAGCTACAAAAGGACACATGATTCCATTTACATGAAACATCCAGAATAGACAAATCTATAGAAACAGAAAGTGAACCAGTGGTCGCTAGAGAAAGGAGGAAGCGGGGGTTGGAGAATGACTTCTTATGGACACGGGGCTTCCTTTTGGAGTGATGCAAATGTTCTGTAGTGATGGTTGCACAACTCTGTGAATATATAACAACCACCAAATTGTATTCTATAAAGGGTGAACTTTATGGTACATAAGTTTAAAAAAAAACTTAAAAAATAAAGATATTTCTATATGTCAGCAATAAACAGAAAATTTAATTTTCTAAAAACATATATCTTTTAAAATAATTTCAAAAAATATAAAATTTCTGGGAATAAGTCAACAAAAGATGTTCAAGAACTCCTAAGGAAAAAAAATAGAAAATGTTTTTTACATTTGAGAAAACCTAAATATATGTAGAGAGATACTCATGGGTTGTAGGAATCAATATATAAAAGATATAAATTTCCTTTTAAGTTTTTCATAGACTCAAAACAATCTCTATCAAATTCCTAACAAATTTTTTAGAACTTGACAAGCTGAGTTTAAAACCTATATGAAAAGGCAAAGATCAAAGGTATGTTATGGCACTCCTCAAAAAGCTGTACAAAGTGGGAGTACTTGCTCTACCAGATAAAAAAAGACATAATTTAAATCTCTAGTAATTAAAACATTGGGGTATTGGCAGAGAAATAGAAAGAGACCAAAGAAACAAATAGAAAGCCCAGAAAAAAAAAAAACACGCATAAAGGAAATCTTGATATTTGAAAGAGGTAACACTACATCACTGAGGAAAGACGAGGTTTTTCAGTGAAAGGTGCTGAAATACTTGACTATCCAAACAGGAAAGAGAAAAATGTATTTCTGTCTCATACCAGACATAAAAATCAATTATTAACTGTGAATGGTCAAATGTTAATGCTTTTAGATGAAAAGATGGGAGAATATCTTCATGGCTTCAGTGTAAAGAAGGACTTCTTAATCAATATCCAAAAGTACTAACCCACATAGGGAAAAAAAATGATAAATTTGAGTACATTAAAATTCAGAACTTCTGTTTATCAAAAGACAGCATGAATAAAGTATTTTTTAAATCAATAACCCAGGACCCAGTCCCGTATTTAAATCGATAGCAAGACAAAATACAACATACTTATACCAACAAAGGACTGGTATCCAAACTACATAAAAAATGCATATAAATAAAAGACATTACAAATTAAAATACTGGTAAAAGATATTAACAGGTGATTCACAAAAGAGGAAATTATATAGCTAGAACCACATAAAAAGATGTTTGTAGTAGATATCCTTGTGATTAGCAGCCTCTATAATGACTCCCAAAGATTTCTACCTCCTAGTATTCATATCCTTGTGTAACTAATACCCTCCTCTTGGGTGTGGACTGGACCTAGTACTTGCCTCTAGAGAATACAATGCAGCAAAAATGACAGCATATCACTTCCAATTTTAGGTGACAAGAAGACTATGTCTTTCACCTTTCTTGCTCCATCTTGTTCTTTCTTGCTTACTCCCTCTGAAAGAAGTTAGCTTCCAGATTATGAGCCTTTCTATGGAGAGGCTCATGTAGCTTCTGGCCAACAGATGGCAAGGAACTGAGTCCCCCATCCAACAATCCATGAGGAAGTGAAGCCTGCCAGCAATCATGTGAGTAAGCTTGGAAGTAGTTTCTCCCTCAGCTGAGCCTTCAGGTGAGACTGCATCCCTGGCAAACATTTTATGTCAGTCCCATGAGCCTTTTAGGGAGAGGACCGTGCTAAGCCATCCCCATAGTCCCAGAAACTGTGAGATAACAAATGCTTATTGTTTTAAGGCACTACATTTTGGGGAAATTTGTTGCACAGCAATAGATAACTAATATGCCCCTCCTCACCAGTATTTCCAGATTTATTCTCCTTTCAGCATAGACAGTTGATCTTTCCTACCTCCTTGAAGTTAGGCATGACCATATGAATTCTTCTGCTTCTAAAATGTGAGTGGAAATAATTCATGTCACTTCTAGATGGAAGCATTTAAAGCTGGTACATGATTACCCATGCTCTCTCTTCACCCACTATACCAACTGAGAAAGTCCTGTGTTCTAGATTGTATAGTTACAGAATGGTGTAGCTTCCCTGAACTAAGACCTCTGAGTTACAGCATGGAGAACAGCTATCTGGACAGTCTCACGAATCCATAGGGGACTCTGCATAAATGAGAAATAAACCTTTATTGTATTAAGTCAATGAGATTTGGGGATTATTTGTTACCACAGCATAACCTAGCCTCAATTTAACTAGCAGTTAAAGAAATGAACATTAATGAGAAAACAGATGGGCAAAAATTAAATGATCTGATAATACTGTTTTGGCAAAGATGAAAAACAATGAAAGCAGGAATGTAGATTGGCAGAATCACACTGAGAAAATGAGAGATTATTTAATGAAGGTGAAATTTGCATGTCTTGTGACCCAGAAATTTCACTGCTAGGTTGTACTCTAAAGAAACTCCTGCTCCTGTGCACCAGGATAGTTGTAGAAGAATGACAACAGCTGTTTTATTTAGAGTCGCAAAAATAAGACGAAAAGAAATAATCCAAATATCTACTAACAGTAGAATCAATAAAAAATAAATGTTATATTCATACAATGGAATATATCCAGCAATGAAAATGAACAAATAGCCACTGTCAGTAACAGTGTTCAATCAATAAAAAAAAATTATTGAGCCTCTCTCATGTGTATCTAGGCATACAACAGTGAGAAAAACAGAAAAAAAAAAAGTCCTGTCCTCAGGGAGTTTATATTCTAGTGGGAATGAGACAGAAAAAAAAAGCCATAGCAGTTAGAAATCATACAGTATTTTAGAAGGTGTTAAGTGCTAGGCAGCAAAATAAAGCAAAAGAAGGGGAGATAGAGTATATTGCAAGGTAAAAAGATGTAAAATTTCAAATATGATGATCAGGGTAAGCCTCAATGAAAAGGAAATATTTGAACAAAGACTTAAAGGAAGTGACAGTAACAGAGCAAGTCATGTGGATATCTAGGAGAAGAGCATCCCATACAGAGGAAAGTGAATTGCAAAGACCATTTCTGCTATATATGCAAGGAATAGCAAGGAGCTCAGTATGGCTAGAACTGAATGAGTGAGAAGAAGAACAGGAGGAAATGAGGTCAGATAAGTAAAGAGGAGGGAAGAAAGGTCAAAGAGAGCCTTGTGAGTCATTCTAAAGACTTCAGTTTTTATTCTGTGTGAATTGGAAAGCCATTCGAGAGTTTGGAGCATAAAAGTGACATGACTTGACATGTTTTAAAAGAAAAGCTCTGATTGCTACTTTTAGAATGGATCGTGGAGAGCAACGGATGAAAGCAGGGACACCAGTTAGGAGGTCCTTGCAATAATCCGTGTGGTAAATATGGCAGGCTAAACCAAGGACCAGTCAAGGAAGTAACGTAGAAGGAATTGTATTCTGGGCTCATTTTGAAGATAGAACAAAGTGGATTCTGACACGTTACTTGAAAGATGGGAATGATGGCAAAGACTTCAGACAGATAGGGAAGACTGTAGATAGCGTAGGCTTAGACAACATGAAGATTCCCTGTGGGGCATGTTGAACTGGAGATGTCTATTAGACATCCAAATGGAAACGCTAAGTAGGCAATTGGATATAGAAGTCTAAAGTTCAGGGGGAAAAGTCAAGTTTTTGGAGTCTTCCATATATAGATGTAGAAATTGCATGAAATCATTAAATGAGTGAGTATAGGTAAAGAAGTAGTTCCAAGGACTAAACTTTAAGGCACTCAAGGTTAAAAGCCCTGAGAGAAGAGGAGAAGCCAGCAAAAGGTTTGGAAAGGAGCAGCCAGTGAAGGAGGAAAATCAAGAGCGGATGGTGTCCTGGAAGTCAGTAAGGAAATGTTTCAAGGAGGAGAGAGTGATAACTGTGACAATCCCACCAAAAGGTGAAGTAAGAGGAACACTGACAAATGACTATGTGTTGGATTTACCAAAAATGATATCATTGGTGACCTTAACAGGAGCAATTTTGGCAGAGTATTGAAAACAAAAGATTGGCAAAAATGGATTTCAGAGAGGATGTGAAGGAAGACGATTGGAAACAAAACCTCTCTCAAAAGTTTTGTTTTAAAGAGGAGTAAAGAAATGGCATAATCTCACAAATATAATCTTGAGGAAAAGAATCTATGAAAGAATGCCCTACTATATATATTCATATAAAATTTAAGGGAAAAG
This sequence comes from Elephas maximus indicus, assembly GCF_024166365.1. Taxonomy (NCBI): domain Eukaryota; kingdom Metazoa; phylum Chordata; class Mammalia; order Proboscidea; family Elephantidae; genus Elephas; species Elephas maximus. The sequence continues at coordinate 111,312,981 of NC_064821.1, read as the reverse complement.
AGATGTCAAGAGTGGTAAGTTTATAAAGACAACAAGAAAACGATAATCACCGAAGTCAGGATGGTAGTTATTCTAGGGGAGAAGGAAAATTTGTGATCAGGAAGGAAGATACAAATGGTTACTAGGCAGTGGAAATGTTCTCTTTCTCAGGTGATGAGTAATGGGGCAGATGTTTTATAATTATCTGTTACAGTTATTTGTCAACCAGTACATTTGTTCAATGTACTTCTCCCTATACATAGTATACTACGAAACATTTTTTAAAATTTTTAATTAATAAGATCATGTGTGTGAAAAGACAACAGATCATAACACTGAGTCCCAAAAGTGTACAAAAGTGTTTCTTCCTCTCCCCATGAAAGGAATTTTTCAAATTCTAAGCAGACCAAATTTCAATTGGCATAGAAACTCCAAATGGTTGTATGTACTAAAGCCCGTAGGTGAACATTTGCACCTTTATCATTTAATTAAAAGCGAATTTGTAAACCACATAAAATCTTAAGAATTAGAACAGACTATAAACCCTTTTTTTTATAAACGCTTTTGTTCATTTTTAACTCCCCAGGACATGTTTTTTAGCATGTGTATTTGGTTCTCAGCATGAAAAATGCAGTACAGTATCTGCCAAGAGAATTTTTTTTTTTCTGGGTATTTTTAGATTTTATTTCCAAGACCTCCCAGAGATAAAGCACTTCACAAAAACAAACCATTTAGTCACATAATTGTGATCTAAGTGTGAAGAGATGAGTTTTTTCTTGGTAAATTCGTGGGAGAGTAAAGCCCCACTTTACAAAAGAGGAATAGCGCTTCTGCCAACCATGATGACACTCCTAAGTCATGAATGAGCTGGCTGTAGACTGGTCATCCACCCTGTGTTTCAGTTGTTTTCCAGCAAACAGCTAGAAGCCAGGGTATCTCAGTTCTACTACTCCCTGTTTGGAAACCCTGCTATGGCTGCTAACCAAAGGGTCAGCGGTTTGAATCCACCAGGTGCTCCTTGGAAACTCTGTGGGGCAGTTGTACTCTGCCTTATAGGGTCGCTGTGAGTCGGAATTGACTCAATGGCAGTGGGTTTGATTTTGGTTTGGCACTCCCTGTTCATTCAACAAGCAACTTACTTAACTCTTTGAGTATCTGTTTCAGAGGAAATAGTCACCTACTTCACCAAGGAATGTGAGCAAAGACAAATGCCTGAAAGGCACTGAAATTAAGTTAAAATGTATTCATAAAAGAATACTTCAAATCCATTCCACTCTCCCAAATTTCATACAGAGCACACGCTGGGAACAGATTATTTTATTATTTTAGGTCAAAGCTGCCAAAAAGAGCCAGAGACACTTCTAAACCTACCCTAACTACTGCTGACTAAATTTGAAGATGCTTTTGGTAAAACATTACAAGTAGCAACAAAAGCTATTCTAGCATTCTCTGGCATTCTCTGTCTACTTAAACAAGCCAACCGTTTTTTTGTTTTTTTTTTTTTTTTTTTTACTCAAAAAAGAAAACAAAAAGTTCACTGACACTTCATAGTACACACTTCCGGTACGACTTTTTTTTTTTTTTTTTGGTCAGTTCCTAATTTCTGGTTTATCTGTTTAGTTAACCTTTGCTATTTTCTGGGATTTGTTCCAAGACAACTAAATGCATTACTAGAATTAGCATCTCTGCTATTAAGCTTAATTTCGGAGAAGCTCTGAAGTGGTCTGAAACCATTTTTTTAACATTCTGCACACAACTTTATGCTAAAAAGTTACAAATACTGTTCAGGAGCAGTGGTTGATAGAAAAGGTACAATTTTTTTTTTCTGCCAAAACAATTTTTATTCCCTCCTAATGTACAATACTGAAAGAAAATAAGCGCTATGCTAAAGCCACATGTTTTCATGCCGTGTTGCAAACATTGGCTAAAAAGTGAAATGATTCTTTAAGTAGGGTGGGAGATGATCTAAATATCCATATAAACCAAAACCAAACCCGTTGCCTTCGCATAGATTCTGACTCTTAGGACCCTATAGGAGAGAGTAGAACTGCCCCATAGGGTTTCCAAGGAGCAGTTAGTAGATTTGAACTGCCGATGTTTTGGTTTCCAAAAAAACCAAACCCTTTGCTGTGGAGTCAATTCCAACTCACGGCGACCCTATAGGACAGAGTAGAATGGCTGCATAGAGTTTCCAAGGAGCACCTGGTGGATTTGAGCTGCTGACCTTTTGGTCAGCACCATGCCACCAGAGTTAACTCTTATATAAATTGTATATTTCTAAACTCTTTTTAAAATGTTTTCCTCTTTCATTTTTTGGTTGGAAAATCTTAAAAGCATAAACCATAAATGCATATAAACCAAATGCCAAGATCAACATAGACTTTTTTAATTTCATGAAATTATGAAACCAGCAATGTTTATAACACATTAGTTAAAGAATTATAATTTTTAAAGTAGGAAACATCTTAGTATTAAAAGGCCCTCTGAAATTACCTTAGTTCCTACCCTCTAGTTTGATAGATGTGGAAACTGAGGCCTAAGGAGGTTAAACAATCTATCCAGAGTCACAGTTAATAAATGAGAAATCAAACTAAAACTCAGATTTTCTGACTCCAAGTCCAAAACTCCGAAAGAATATTTTTTCAAGATACTTCAATACTTATGGAAATAAATGTTAGCAGAGGAGACTCCAGGCAACCACCTCAGCATAAAGAACCCTCTCCGGCTTACAAAAGCCATTCTCATCTTCTGTTTGCAAGCACATGTCCTGGAAAAAAAGCCACCAATAACCAATTTCTTAGATGCCGTCATCCTATCTAGGGTTTCCAAACTGATTTCTCTGGCTGGTTCTCTTTTTCTCACTTCTGTAAATCCCTTAGGAGACCTGGTGGTGCAGTGGTTAAAGCACCTGGATGTTAATCTAAAGGTCGGTGGTTCAAACCCAGCATCAGCTCCATGGAGAAAGATGTGGCAGTCTGCTTCTGTAAATACTAACCCAGTGCCGTCGAGTCGATTCCGACTCATAGCGACTGTAAATACTACAGCCCTGGAAATCCAATGGGGCAGTTCTACTCTGACCTATTGGGTCGCTACTAATTGGAATTGACTTGATGGAAATGGGTTGGGTTTGGTTCTGGTTCACAAATCCCTTTAAATAATTGCTCTAGTTGGACTGGGGTAATTCTACTTGTTTGCATGAGTGGAAGGCTGAGGTGGGATAAGAAACAGAAACTCAAGTCCAAACCACCCTAAGTGCACAATTTTTTTCTTTGGTCTTCCAAGCCAACAAATCCTACCTCCCAGCCCCAGGGCTTACTGGGTTAAGTAGCAGTCCCCTCCGTTTCCAAAATGGGAAGGAGGCCTGGAAAAGAAGTTAGTAGGGTGGCACGTCTTTTGGAGGCGCGCGGCAGGTGACCGCCCAGGCTCGGTGAGCTGCCCTCGGCAGTGCGCGCCTCACTGCCACCAGTCAAGGGCCTCCCAAACCTTAGAGTCCTCGGCGTCCCTACCACCACCTGCCTGGTGCTGGCCCCTCAGGTGGCGTCGCCGGGCCAGTCTTAGGCTCCCGGCCCACAGGTGGCCCGCGGGTTCCACGCCGGCCGTGCGCGCCCCAACGCTCTGCTTCTCGAGTTGCCCCGCCGGGGAAAGGCTGACAGTAGGATGTGGAGGAGGAGAGGAAAGAGGATCCCACCTTGATTCCAGGGTCCAAAGCTACGGGTGGCAGAGATGGCGGCGGCACCGGGCTCGGGCACCTGCGTCGCTTGCGCCCGGCAGTCCGTGGGCTCTGCGGTGCGGCGGCTCTGAACTCCTCGCCGAAGGTGCCAGGAAACTCTCAGGAGAGAGGAGGACAGCAGGGTGTGTGGCGAGGAGGGGCTGAGGAGGAGCGGGAGGGGGTGGGGAGAAAGGAGGGAAGAGCCGGATGGCCGCCAGCGCGCGCCCCGCGCCCTCCGTAGCTGTTCTGGCGCGAGAGGAGCGGACCCTGAGCTCCCAGGGTAGCCGCACAGGTGACTCGGGGTCAGTGGCCAGGAACGCCTCCGCGCGTGGCTGCAGGCCTGGGAAAGAATGGCAGAGAGCTTGCAAAGAGGACCCCTCCTCCTGCAGGGAAGCCGAGAGCACAGAGGAACCAAGCTGGAACACAGCCCTGGTAATTAACAGGCAGTCAGCTACAGCAATGAGATGGATTGACAACAGTGGCTGCAACAATGGGCTCAAACACAGCAACTATTGTGAGGATGGCCCTGGACCCGGCAGTGTTTCCTTCTGTTATACATACGGTCGTAATGAGTCAGAACCGACCCCACGGCACCTAACAACATTAACAACAGCTACAGGGCGCCCACCCTGAGCCTGGGGTTCTCGGACTCTCAATTAGGCATCGGGGCTTCCTCTTCCAGCCCACTGTGGCAACAGGTGTGGACAATGCTGCAACAAAGCCTACAGTAATTGGGAGAAGTGGGAAAAGAAAGTGAAATGAACGGACCAGAAGTAGTGATGAGTTACCTGTCACTAAGGTTTTTTCAGCTAGCATCTGTGTCATGCTTGTCAGGAAAGATGAAGAGGGCGTTAATGCGTCTATTTGGGGGTTGTGGGGGTTGGACTAAATGGGCACTCAAAATTTTCATTCATTTGTTTATTTAATATATTTTTATTGAAGACCTACTATGTGCCAGACAGGCTATTATGCATATACAGTATGTATGTATATGCATACACACACACACACACACACACAGTGAAACCTGTGAGAGCCAGAACTCAATGGGACTGACTTGTTTTTCCTGTTCTTGCAAGTTTTCCATCTTTGACAGTGTGCAGTTTTACCACTTTTCCATCACTTGTTTTAGTGGTAGACTATTTTAGTTTTCCTTCTCTGGCAGGTTTCCTCCTTACACAGGTTCCTGATTTTGAAGGTTTTACCATATATATATATTTTTTTTATGTGTGTGTATATACATGGTTCTTGTTGTTGTTAGGTGCTGTGGAGTTGGTTCTTACTCACAGCGACCCTGTACAACAGAGTAGAGCTGCCCCACAGGGTTTCCAAGGAGCAGCTGGTGGATTTTTACTGCCAACCTTTTGGTTAGCAGCCGAGTTCTTAACTACTACACTACTAAGCCACCAGGGTTCCTATATATTTGTTAAAGCCTGCAAAATATATACATATATATACGTGTGTGTGTGTGTATGTGTACCTGCATATATATACATACACATTAATGAATAAAACTGTTATGTTCCTTGAACTTCAGCTTGGGGCGGGGGGGGGGAGATGACAGCCAAACAAGCAAGTGTTACGTGTAATTCCTAATTGTGATCTCGTGATAGGTGATAGGAACAAAACAAACAGGATAAGGAAGAAAGTATAAAGGAAAGTAAACATTCTCTAGATTGGGTGGATGGATTAATTTTAAAAGGCTTTTAGAACTTAACCTGCCTAACACCCTCATAGAGTCCTTGGATGGTGTAAGGAGTTAACTTGATCTGCTGCTAACCAGAAAGATGGAGATTTGAGTCCCACCAGAGGCACCTGGGAGGAAAGGCTGGCTACCTACTTCTGAAAAATCAGCCATTGAAAATACTACCGAGCACAGTTCATACATGGGTCGTCATGAGTCAGAGTGGGCTGGACTATAACTGTTTTTTGTGTTTCTTTCTTTTTTTTTTTAAGACCGTCATAGGAAGAGATATCAGAGATACAGACAAAAAGTGACACCCCTGAAGTAGCTAGAGTTCTCTAGGACCAGAAGCAAGGTCTCCTGGCTCCCCTGTCCCAGCTGACTTTGCATTACTCTAGGAAACTGCTCAGTTGGTGTGGGGTTTTGTAAATGAAACTTTCCCCTCATAGTCCTCTCAGGGCCAGTGTCACCTTTTTGAAGATAAACTCCAGACCATTTGTTGAGGTCACTTTATTCAGAAATTTTGCATTTGTGCACTGGATGGACTTCCTGGGGCATCTGTGGTAGGCAAAAATAAACCAGAAATGCTAATCTTTGGCTTTTCGACAAACCTCAAAAAAACAAATGTTTCCATTGAATGGAGACAAGAATTGCAGTAGAGATACAGGCTTTCTCAGATTATGACAAAACAGAACAACATAAAAAGAATCCTTAATTAGCTAGTTCATATAAACAAATATATTAGTTTCCTAAATTCGGTGGCTTAAAACAACAGAAATATATTCTCTCACTATTCTGGGGGTCAGAAGTCCAAAATGGAGGTGTTGGCAGAGCTGTATGCCCTTCGAGGACTCTAGGGGAGAAACCCTCCTTGCCTCTTCCCACTTCTGGATGAAAGGAAGCTTCTGGTGGCATTCCTTGGTTTGTGGCTGCATAACTTCAGTCTCTGCCTCCATCTGTACATGGCCTTCTCTGTGTCTATGTCTCCTGCAATTCTGCCTCTTGTAAGGATAGTTGTCCTTGGACTTAGGGACCACTCAGATAATCCAGGATGAATCTCATTTTGAAATCCTAAATTACTACATCTGCAAAGATCCTTTTTCCAAATAAGGTCACATTCACAGGTTCTGGGGGTTAGGACGTGGACACATCTTTTGGGGGAGCCACCATTCAATCCACTACAACCGGCAAACTGATAGGGACAAAAATTCACTATCTTCTGTGGTATTATGATGATATTCCAGCTTCATTTAGTAATTCCTATTGATACTAAGTATAGTTAGTTATTTCCTTGTTAAATGTTCAAAATAGGTATCATTAAACCTAGGCATTATGAAGGATAACTGCCACAAGGAAAAGAAGTACACACAGACATATGCCTTCAACTCATGTTTGAGTCACAAGCAATACTTGATGGCCAAGTACGGCTCCTCACAAGTTACCAGTATTAAAATAATTTAGAAACATATCCCACAAACATGTGTATGGATTTCTAAGAATGTGATCCAATAGGATACCTGCTGTGTAACAGGCTATGAGTCAGCAGCCTCTTATGGAGTTTACACTTTAGGGTAGAGACACCTTTGGAACTCATTCACCTCTAACACAATGCCTAGTGTATATCTGAGGCTTGGTAAAGAATTATGGAATGACTAAATGAATAAAGTAAACCTTTTTCAACCAGCTAGGTAGTTATTATCATACTAAAAAATAACCTTCATAATAACATTGGACTTACTAGACCCAAACACATTAACACTCTGGCTCATTCAGTATTTTCTCAAAGGAAGAGAAAATCCCTAAAAGGAAATCTTAAATTTTAAGAAAACATTGATGAGATCACCCATTTCACTTAAAAAAAAAAAAATTGATAATATGCCTACTTACACCGATATGGATCCTTCTAGGAACAATCAATCATGACTGAATTTCTTGTTACTTAAAGTGAATAAAATTTTTATGTCCAAGTATTTTGGTTGTTAGTTTCAAAGACATAAACATTGTTCATCTATTAACTTGACAATGTTGATACATTACTTCTTGAAACTCTCTACAATGATTTCAATGACTCCACTCTCTCCTGATATGCCTGTCCCCTTTTAGACCTTCCTTCTTACTTTTATACTTTATCATTTTAAACTATCAACCAATATGTTGACCAATAGGTACCAAACTAAGTCTTATTCACTAACTTACTTGGGTCACAGGCATAGCTTGAACCAGTTCCGGTGGCCAGTGAGTTGAATTATGATGCCTGTCCAGGTGTGAGTCATGTAGCCACTTTTGGAAAATAGAGGATGAAAGGAGGATTGGTTTCAACCAAAACTAATAACTGAGAGTGGGGAAAAGCGGTACCCCAAAATAAAATTAGGGTGCTCTTACCTAAAGAGGAAGTGGGCATAAAAGCATAGCTGTCTACTACAATACCCAAAATTCTCTGCCATCAAGTCGAATCCAACTCATAGAGATCCTACAGGACAGAGTAGAACTGCTCCCAGAGGGTTTCCAAGGCTGTAAATCTTTACAGAAGCTGACCGACACATCTTTCTCCCGCAGAGCGACTGGCTGGTGGGTTTGAACCACTGACCTTTTAGTTAGCAGCTGAACGCATTAACCAATGCACCACCAAGGCTCCTATCCACTACAATACACACTCAAAAAATTTGTTGTTGAATTGAATGTAGCTGGTTATTGTTGTTGTTGTTTTTAACCAAATGTAGTTTTAATTAAAATAGCGCTTCATTCAGTTTGTGGTACTCTAAATGTTTTCCAGAAAGTTTTTCAAAATAGAATTATTATAACCTTTGACTGTCTGTTTACCATATAAATCTTAAAAATCTACATTTGTAAATGATATTGCAAAATGCCTTTATATGCATCCTAACCTACCGGTAGAATAGAAGGGCAGTCAAGCACGTGGGACCTAGAGTTTTTAGGCACACTTACTGTAAGTCCTTAAACAAGTTCCGTATCCTCCTTCTCAGTTTCCTTCTTCGTAAAATGGAAATGATAATAATCACCTCACTGAATTGTACTCAGAAGTAAAGAGATAATAGCTATGAATTTGAAAAAGTACTTGGTACATAGTACTCCATTATATTACCTTATTGTTATCTCATTTAGTCTTCACAACCTCCCTGGAAACATTTTTTAAGTAGTTGTACTTTGATCATTTATTTTTTCACTTCAACAGATAATTAGTATCTATTATGTGTCAGGCACAATTACTGAGATAAACAGCATGGATCCTTGCCCATGAGTTGCTGAATTAGGATTCCCTCAGTAACCAGGCATATAAAGGGTACTTCAGGCAGAGGAACAGAGTGTAGAAGGAAAGGCACAGAGGAGAAATGGCACGATATCTCAGAGAACCACAAGTAGTGTAGCTAGAGTCCAGGGTGTGTTCAGAAAAGGGAGCCTGGAAAAGTAGATAGATGACCTGCCCTAAGGATTTCGGACTTGTCTGGCAGCCCTCATGAAACTCTGCTGGCATAATGGTTAAGTGTTACTGCTGCTAACCAAAAGGTTGGCAGTTCAAATCCACCAGGTGCTCCTTAGAAACTCTATCAGGCAGTCCCACTCTGTCCTATAGGGTTGCTATAAGTTGGAATCAACTCGACCGCAATGGGTTTGGTTAGCAGCCCCCACAATCACAATCATGTGAGCTACTTCCTTGCATAAATCTATTATAATACATCTCCTATTAGTTCTACTCTCTTTTTGAACCTTGGTTTGGTGCCTGGAAGTAGTGTGCTCTGAAACAAAGACCTAAAATTGTGGAAAGGGCTTTGGAATTGGATAGTAGGCAGAGGCTGGAAGAATTTTGAGGAGGAAGAGAGAAAAATCCTAGTTGTTTTGAACAGACTGTTCATAGAAATATGAATGTTAACACCTTTGCTAGTGAGGATTGAGGAGGGAGCGAAGAGCGTGGTAAAGAAAATATACATCAATTTGCAGAATACCTAAACTATCATGAATAGACTGTTGATAGAAATATGAGAGTTATGGTGATGAGGGCTCAGAAAGAAATGAACATATTACTGGAAACTTGAAGAAGGGGAATCCTTATCATATGGTGTCATTGTATCCTGCACTTACGTGGAAAGAACTTGTAAGTAAGGGAATTGGACATTTAGCTGAGGAGATTTCCAGCAAAGTATTGAAGGTTCAGCATTGTTTCTTCTTGCTACTTATAATAAAATGTGAGGAACAAGATAAATTGAGAGAAGAAAGGAAGAATTCTTAAAAAAAAAAAAAAAAACCAGATTTGAACTCTTATCCATTGCAGGTGGGAATATAAAATGGTACAACCGCTAAGGAAAACAGTTTGGCAGCTCCTCAGAAAGTTAAACATAGGCCTACCATGTGTTCCAGTGATATCAATCCTAGTCATATACCCAAAAGAATTGAAAACAGGAATGCAAACAGAAACTTGTATACCAGTGTTCATTACAGCTCTGTTCACAATAGCAAAAGGTAGAAACAACCTAAATATTCATCAACAGATGAATGGATAAATAAAATGTGGTACATACATACAATGGACTGTTACTATGCATAAAGGGAAATTAAGTTCCGATACATATTGTAACATGAGGAATCTTAAAAACATTATGCTGAGTGAAGTAAGTAGGTCACAAAAAGGCAAATAATGTATGATCTCACACTATATGAATTGATATTTACCATAACAAAACAATTTTAAAAAGAGGAGAGGGAGACCATTACCTGATGATTTGGGTAAATCTCAGCCTATTCAGTTTGCAAAAGACACTAAAATTAAGAGGTTTCACGGTCAGGGCAGCATTCTCAAGAGAAAAAGCTGGGAGTGTGGCTGGTCAACATTTAACACAGCAGAAAGATCAAAAGGACAGAGTACTCAGTCACATGAAAAGCTCTTTAAGAAGATTAAGCATGTGACTCATAGACCCCCCTCAGCCATCTCAAGAGAAGCCAAAACCATAGATGGGATTATCTATGAAAAATCTATGGCCAAGCCTCTTTTCTTCTGGAATAAATCCCTGTGACATACACAGGAGACCCACAAGGTTCTTAGAATTTTATATCAGCTGAAACACAGTTTGGAGCAAAATTGACAGAAAGTGTATAAAATAGTAAAGGCTGCCAGAATCCAAAAATCTACAGGCAAGAAATAGACTGATAAAGAAATAGACTGATAAGATTACTCAGTTGTAAACACATGATATCTTTTATGAAAAAGGAAGGATAGCCCAGAGGGCAGAGCTGTGACAGTTGGGGTAGATCTGTAAATCTGAAACAGAGGAAAATTAAGTTGTGCAGATTGTTATTAAACACACATAAACAGACCTTGACTTTAACCGTCTCAGATACGCAGTCAAAGAGCCGTGAAGTAACGTGAAAGCTTATGATGTGTCTGTCCTTTTTGTCTGGGGCACCACTACCCAACAGGAACTGCTACGTCTATGGTTAGATGGGTATTTAGCATAACTTCCATGATTTTGACCAGCTTTCTATTCCATATCCCTTAGTAATGTTGAAGAGGTCTGGAACAAACTGGTAGAGGTTATTAGTATCTGAAAATTATGGGAGATTACCCAAACATTAAAATTTCATGAGAATAATTGGAGACTATTTGGCTATTATTTTCCTGATGAATACCACTAAGCTTGCTTTTTATTTTGTGTTGGTACAATTATTCTGATTTATTCTTGTCTTTGGAAGGGAAAAGGTGATAGAGTAGCAAAAATGGGCTTTCAGCGTGTGATGAAATAAGTACACAAGTATTTGTATCTAGCAATAAAAGAGCTGTATTTGTAAACTTAAATATTATTATGGTAAAAAATAACTAATCAATAAAAATAACTACAATAAATATTCAAGTATATTCTTGGATTTGAGTAGATAACTTCTTATACTTAATTGCACTGAATTGCATTAGTTGGATAAACAATATAACTGCTTATTTAAATAATGAATTCTAAGACCGAAGTAAATGTTCCAAGAGAAAATGTTTTACATAGAAGTGTAAAACTTTGGGGTCACTTGATATGCCATTTGCAGATAATTAGCAGGCCAACTTTTTTAAGTAAATGGTAGCCAGTGCTCTGCCTTATTCCAAAAACACACCTAGCAATGGAAAGGTTAGAACAAATAATGTAAAAACTATTTTAATTAAAGCCTAAAATCAATTTCCCACATTAAATACAAAAAGCATCCCTAAGACACATTTCATTTTTTAAAAGGTTTTAGCAATTCAAAGTTAAGTGAAGCAGTTGATGAGCAATGAAAGAAAAACACTTTAAACTTTTAGAAAGGACATGGACAAACAAATAAGAACAATTTAAGTTTCAAAATAATAAGCAGGATAATTAATATCAAACAACCAAGTTTGGCTATCTTAAATGTTAGCAATTTTTTCTTCAAATAAATGGTATTCAAAATTGTTCTTACTAAAGTCCTCTCTCCAGGCCCAGAGTTTTACCCAAATTATGCAGAAAACGTGGACCCTTTCATGCTCATTATACAATACAGGTACTCAATAAATGCTTTTTGAGTGAATGGCGCATTTTATGAAAGAAAAACAAAGACACTAATTACACAAAGAATAAGCAAACACTTGTTGAGCCGCAAGTTGTGAAAAACAAGTACATATGATAAGGAAATTTGGACAGTAAAATACTTCAAGAAATTTGTTTGCTCTTCTAAATTCTAAGAAAGTATTCCTGGGGTACAGTAAGAAAAATAAAAACATATCTACGATTTATATTTAAAGAAGAAAGAGATACTTAGAAACAATTATTACATAAACATCTACCTACACACAAATGGCTGTCATAAAAGGTCCATTCCTTCTAGGAATTCTAGGTCCCATACAATCTTCTTCAGCTCCAGCCCGGATCATTGTATGCCTCTGCTCAAAAGTATCTGTGGTTTTGCATTACTTTTTTTTGGGAGAGTAAAGGTTAAACTCAGCCTGCCATTCAAATTCATCCACCATATATGGTCACTTACTTTACCAGTGGTCCCACCCCCCCAACACACACACACACACACACACACACTGCAGGGGACAACTCACAGTTACGCAAACACACCTTTTTATTTTTTCACCTTCTGTCTTTGTTCATGTTATTCCACCCTGGATGTTCTTCCTCCATTCCATGACACCTCTCCCCTCCCCCCTGCATCATCACTATCATCATCATCAAATCGTCACCTCTTTTTAATTGCCCTAATTTAAATAGAGCTATGCTACCTATGGTCTATGATCCTCTGAAATTCATTGTCTCCAATTTTTCATGAAACACTTTCTGATTCATCCAATTGTTAGTAGTGCATAAAAAAAAAAAATCATGCATCTATATAAATGCTCTGAAGGCAAGGGTTGTGTCTTATCACTGTTTTTTATTCCCTAAAGTATTTATCACAATATTTTAGACATAGAATTTGTTCAACGAATATGCATTGGACTGGAGTATCAAGGGCAAATCTTATAGTTTTCCATTTGTATAACTAAAAAGAACAAAAACGCTGCATTTTATAAATAACTGTTTCACAATTACATACCTATAAAAACCAAAACCAAACCTGTTACTGTCGAGTTAATTTTGGCTCATGCTGACCCTATAGGTCAGAGTAGAATTGCCGCATAGATTTTCCAAGCAGTGGTTGGTGGATTCGAACTCCTGACGTTTTGGTTAACAGCTGAGATCTTTATCACTGCACCACCAGGCTTCTTATATAACTACAGTACCATTAAAATTTTGCATAACGAAGAGAGATTTTTATCCTGAGTTTCCAGAGAATATATATAATAGGAATTAAATACGCAGCATAATCTCAATGGTTGTACAGGAAAAAAATTATGAAAAAATGCAACCAAATATTAAGAGTAAAAAAAAAAAAATTTTTTTTTATCTTGGGTTATAGAATAATAGATGAGATTGCTTTCCTGCTTATGAATTTTACCTTTCCAAGTTACGTACAATGACCATATGTTATTTTTATAATCAGAAAAAAAAAGAGTTATTTGAAAATATTTTGTGAGAGGGTATGTTTTTGGGAAACCATTCCTGGGAACTAGAGCCATTCTGAGGCTCCTTAAGGCCCGGGGCAGTTCTATGAATGTTGGATGCTGTTCACTGGCCAGCTGCCCCAACCCATAAATCATTTAGGCTCCTAATCTGTTGGAACACCTTTCTTCACCCCTTGGAAAGCTTCTGGCATGATTTAGGAGAATTGTATTACTTTGACTCTCTAAAAAGCTGAAACGAAACTCACAGTAACTGTTTAAACTGATCAAAAAGCTTTTTAAAGTTGAAAAGCAAGTCAACTGGATGGTTTATTTACAATTTGACCAAGAACAAATATTACACCCCAAGGTTAAAATTAGTACCAGAGCTTGGATGAAAATATAACTTTTCCTCAAGGAATTTTTTTTTAATATTTTTGTATTCTATGTTACATCCTTAATTCATTATCTGTTTACCTAGTATTAGAAGCAGGCACCAGGCTGTAAGAAAAACTATAAAATTCTCCAAATTTTTTACATAAGCCAAACTAATTATAATGTCTTTGCATCTGAAAAAATAAAATAAGAAGTTAAGAGAAAAAAACTGGGAAATTACTCCTAGAAAATTGCCTGAAGGGAGTGCTATGAATAAACAATTGGCTGGATAAAATAATTTTAGAATTATGCAGCAAAAGGAAGCTTTCCTAGAAATGAGTTTCAGATTTAAGTCCCTATGGACCTTAAAGAAAAGTGGCCAATGCTTCTGATAACCCTGATGATAGGTACACAGATACTATAAACCAGTTTTCACATAGCACAAAGCACTTTGTTCTCTGCAAGAGTATAATGGGAGCAAAAATACCAGGTTTATTCACTGACTTATAAGCCAACTCTAGTAGTTAAACTGCTGCAAAGTTCACAAATTTAAAATGTAATGGCTAAGCTTTTTTTTTGTTTCGGAGCCCATGCTCTAGTTCCGAGTTAATGGATCATAAAAAAAACGTGGTCGAGTATCTTGTTAATTATTTTAGATTCTTGCCTTGATCACATTGATGTGACATTAAGGAAAACTTGTCCCTTGCGTGCAAAGGGTTAAATTGCTTGGCCGCTAACTAAAAGGTTAGAGGTTTGAGTCCAACCCACAGGTGCCTTAAGAAAGGCCTGGTGATCTTCTTCCAAAAAATCAGCCATTGAAAATTCTGTGGAGCACGGTTCTACTCTGACACACGTGGTATCACCACCAAGTGGGAATCGACTCAACAGCAACAGTTTTTTTTTACTAGTTTAGAAAACCTTTATTAGTATGGTTGTAAGGGCTAGATAAGGAGCCTCAGGAGCACAAATGGGTAAGCACTCAGCTGCTAACCCAAAAGTTGCAGTTTGAACCCACCCAGTGGCTCTTCAGGAGAAAGACCTGATGATCTGCTTCAGTAAAAATTACAGCCAAGAAGAGCCTGTGGGGCAGTTCTACTCTGTCACATGGAGCCACAAGGAGTCAGAATTGACTCGATGGCATCCAACAACAACAAGAGCTAGATACCCAACTCAAACTGATTGTAGAGGACACATACGGTTTTTGTCAGCTAACTCCCTTTCTCCCCTTCCTGTGGTCAAAGAATTCCCTTTTGACAGGCGTATGGCTTCAACTGTGTCCCCCCAAAATATGCGTTGTAAATCCTAACCTCCATACCTGTGGATCTAATCCAATTTGGAAATAAGGTTTTCTTTTTACATTAATGAGACCATATGAGTGTAAGATGTGTCTTAAACCAACAACTTCTGAGATACAGAAGAGCAAAATAGGCACACAAAAAAAAGCAGACACAGACAGAAGACCAGCACTATCTGAAGATGATGAAGGCAGACCATTCCACAAACCCAGGAACTTCAAGGATGGTCAGTTAGAGAAGCTGACACCAGGATTTCCTCCCAGAGCAGTCAGAGACAGCCTTGAATTCAGACTTCTAGCCTCCTAAACTGTGAGAAATTATAAATTTCTGTTCGTTAAAGCCCCCACCTATGGTATTTCTGTTACAGCAGCACTAGATAACTAAGACAACAGAGGAACTGCTCCTCCCCCATTGCCAAGCACATGGATGGGGATTGCCGCTTACAGCGTCCTGGCTTCAGAGGTTACATGCTATCTGGCCCAGACGGGACCTATCATAGTACTTCACACTCCTGTCTCTGTAATTGGTCACTAGGCTGGGAACATGACTAGAGGAAGGTCAGTCACTGTTATTCTCTGAAGGGTTTCAAACAGGAGCTGGGATAAGGGGTCCAGGGAGGTGAGTCAAAGTGGTACAGAGCCTTTTCCTCTCAGATGGTGAATATGTGAGTTCGTGAGCTGCAGCTGCCAGCAGCCAGGTTCTCTGCCATGTAGAAAAGCATGGTCTACAGTAGCAAATAGAATTTGAATTTCAGGCCACATAAGCACATGTTCAGAAAGTGTGACTTCATTTTTATGCAACTAAGCTTTTTTTTTTTTTAAGCTTAGCTTCTTCAATGAGATCCTGTTTCACCAACTGGTATAAAATAAATTTTCAATGAATTCATGTTCCTGCTTCTTTTCCTTGTGGTCATATCTAACTTTTAAGTAGGGTACAGTGGAAAGGGAAGGGTGATGAAACCCCTGACGAGCAAAGATTCTGATCCTTGGTCATCTGTTGACTTTGGCATCTGACACTTCACCTTGTCTGGTTTTTGCATGTTGATCCACGTGAGTCCATGCCAAAGGCCCTTCCACGATCAATGACTCTCCTTGCTTGCCCCTGATGCCCTTCTCAAATGCACAGAAGGGTGTTCTCCAACATTACTCTTGGCCGTGGGCACTCCGTGAGACTTTCAAAGGCCCAGCACCATGTACGTACTACTCTCAGGAATTATTCCACTGTATCTGCACCTTACTAAGTTGGAACTCTATAAGGCTGCTTCAGATCTGACTACCCTCATCATACAGCTAGTTCTAAGTACTTTTCCATACTTCCCAAGTCTCAGGGAACATCGAGATCTTCTCTTCACCCCTAGCTCTATCTAGGATGAGGGGCAATGGCTCTTTCCACTCTGAGATTCTCTAAACCCTTGGATTTCCCCCAAATTCTTCAGGAGTTTCTGTTGCACCTTCCCAATGGGGTTCAGTTCTGAAATACTTAACTTCATACAAACCAAAAAAACCAAACCCAGTGTGGTCGAGTCGATTCCGACTCATAGTGACCCTGCAGGACAGAGTAGAACTGCCCCATAGAGTTTCACACAGTACTTAAAAATTTTTATTTTGGTTATAGATTGGCTGTACTTGATAGTACTAATGAAGCACATTCAATTTAAAATACCTATAAACACAATGCCCACTACTGGAATCATTTCCTGGGTTAGGGGCCATTTCCAGGGGTATACCAACTTAGCTCTCTTTGCTTCCCTCTTGGCCTTCCTCTTTTCCCCCTAATTTGAGGAAGCTCTTATAGTCTCCAAAGCCTGAATTATCTCATGATTTGTGTTTTTGAGACTCAAAAGCCTTTTATTGCTATAACATCTCCTTTTATGGCAAAGGACACTAACATGGCAATGAATGGAAGAGGGTCATGGGATAAATAAAAGAGAACTGGGGAAAAAGACACCAGGTAGCATATCAAAATATCATTCCTCCACAGAAGGCACAAAGTCCAGGCAGAGAAGTGACAGAGGCCACACTTGGAAAAAGTAAGTCTTGGTTATGCTTAGTACCTGGCCCCAGGCTCTGAACATCCCTCCCTACCCCATTCCTGAGCCTCACTCCTGCCTTCCTAAGGCTTAATTGTTCAACTCTTCCTTTAATTCGAATGAAACTAATTCAGGTGAAGCAAATGAAAACTAGAAAACAATTATGGGTTAATGCTTTTACAGAAAAAAAATGTAATATGATATGACACAAGAAGGATATTACATTCTTAGCATAGAAGAATTGGAGCTACCCCAGGATCTTTCCTCAGTTCCCATTTTTACTTAAGCTAATTCAAGCTATGTTTCTGACACTTGCAACTTATAGAGTCCTGCTCAATATATGAGCCTAGCCAGAAAGAGGAATTTTTATTTCATGGAATTTCAAGAATATTCGGGCAACCAAATAACAGGAAGAACAGACACATAGCTAGTCTTCAGGAACACTAAGACCACCAGTAACCTTGCCCATCACTCATCTCTGATGATCTCTACATGAGCAGGCTTCATTCCTTCTTACTAATTCTCTCCACATGGTGAAAAAACATGGTTGTGACCATTACTAGGTTTTCTATCAACTGGTTTCTACCACCAGATAAAGAAGGAAACAGATCAGGGTTTAAAGTTTGAATTCATTTTTTTCCATAGTAGAAATATAAACAGAATATTCTTGAGTTCACCAATTCTTCTTCTATGCCAATTGGACAATAGCCTGTGTTTGGATTATAACTGTGCAAAAAAATTCTATGATTATTCAGCCTTTTGAAAATTCCCTTTCAAAAGTGTATAAAGGAAAGAATAAAATTTTAAAGACAGCATTATGTTTTTTCTTAAACTAAATGCAGAGAAAAGAAATGAGAATAAAAACAACAAAAGCTGTTTTTAAATAGATTAAAACTAAAACATGCAACACAACAAAGAAGAATATTGTATACTCAACACAGAAAAATTTTAAAGTCAAGGAAATTGAACTATGACAAATATATGCCTTATGTTTTCCTGTCCTGCCCAAGAATAAAACAAAAACCAAACCCATTGTCATCGAGTCAATTCCAATTCATAGCAACCCTATACGACAGAATAGAACTGCCCCATAGGGTTTCCGAGGCTGTAAATCTTTACAGAAGCAGACTGCCACATCTTTCTCCTGCAGAGTGGCCGATGTATTTGAACTGCTGACCTTTCAGTTAGCAGTCAAGCACTTAACCACTGTGCCACCAGGGCTACTCGCACAACCATAGGGCACTTCAAAATTTTTATTTCAATTACAAATTGACTGAACTTGACATTATGAAACACACTCAATTTAAAATACAAGTAAACACAAATACCTATTGCATGTTGCTTAGTAATGGAGTGTCATCTATAAACAATCTTATGTAATTATTTATAATAAAAAGTAATTGAATACTGGATCTATGAACATGGAAGTTCTAAGTTACTGTCACCAAACATCCACACTTCATGGAACAGTCCTTTCAACCTCTTGCTGTGACGCCTGGATGCACTCATTCTTTTCCTCCAATCCCTTCCCCCATTGTCTAGCCAATGAAATGCAATACTGAGAGATGCAGACAATAACCACTTTGATTTTTATAGTTTTTCCTATTTTCCTCTGGTAATTTTTTCCCATTGCCAGGAGCAGGACAAAAGTTGTGCAAACAAATGAACACCAGCGACTTGAGGGCCTACTGTGATAGCCCTTGGCAACTCTCACTAAATTTGTAAGATTCTTGTGGTAAAATGAATTACAGCTGAATTCCCTTAATGTTTCAAAGTCAAACACTCCATTGTATCAATAGCTTCTAGACTTCTGGATTTCAAAAGTGAAATTTCAAAACTGTGTGAGAACCCCGCATAGGTTTGCCAACATTTTTGTTTGCCAAGTAAGCACTTAGGGAAAAAGATGTTCTCTACAATCAGCATCTAATTTAGCTTCCTAGAGCTACCGTAACAAAATACCAGAGTGGCTTTGAAGAACAGAAGTTTACTGTCTCACAGTTCAGGAGGCTAAAAGTCCAAATTTGGGGCCGCAGCAAAGTCATGCTCTCTCTGTCTTTCCTTGTCTCTTTATAAAATGATAGTAACATCAGTACCTAACTTCAGGGGAGATAATGAGAATCAAGACCAGCCCAAAGATGATCCCTAAGAGGTGGCAGTCAGACATACTTCCATTCTTCACCCTTTTCCCAATTCTAACATCAGCTGTCCTTGCCACGGCACTGTCTATTTCTCTTCTTGGTTTGATAATCCATTGCAATGGCCACACAGAACTCACAGACTGTACTAACAGTTTTGAGTGGTTTATTAAGGAAGCAACACGGTACAATTCAGCATCAGGATCAACAGGCCACAACTCAGGATTAGGATTAGGAAGCACACAAGCAGTCTGGAAGGCTCCCCCAGAAACCACTGCATTCAAGTCAATTCTGACTCATAGCAACCCTATAAGACAGAGTAGAACTGCCCTCAAAGAGTTTCCAAGGAGTGGCTGGTGAATTCGAACTGCAGACCTTTTGGTTAGCAGCAATAACTTGCTGTAACTCTTAATCACTGTGCCAACAGGGCTCCAAGGGAAAGTATATCTCTCCCTTCTTCAGTTCAGTACAGCTCTCTCTGCTCCTTTTGCCCATTCAAGCAAGCAGACCCTTCTCTCTGCCATACATGTCCCCTCTCAGTCGTGCAGGCCTCCTCTCAACCCCCTCAGGACAGACCTTTCTGTCTTCAGCCTCCCTGTCTTCAGCCTCCCCACTGCTAACTGACCCAGTTTACAGCCAGTGTAGCAGTTTTGTTCAGCTCTCTTAGCTGCATTCCTAATAGCAGGTTTCTGCCGTCACTACTGACTCTGCCACAAGGCCGTTTCCGGGCCTCTCACTGTCTTCGGTGTTACAGCTCTTTAGGAGTTTCCTCACCTCTTCTCCCTCTCTCTTTCTCTGCTTTTTCTCTTTTCTTACCTTTTCTCCTTTCTGCCTGTAAACCTCTGTGGGGTTGGCTGCATATGTAAGCAAAGTCCTGGTCAATTTCAAGGCATGGTTCTCCCACCAGGGACACAAACTGATCAATCTCCTCTTGGTAGGCCACCGACAATTCATTTGCTTAGCAGACTGGATTCACTTCATTTGCATAAGTATATTGACCAATTCCTGCAAGGAGCATAAAATAGACTAATCACAGGGTAGGCTACAGCCCAAGGCCAGGTGAAAAGTATCATACCAGTATCAACAAGTTTACAGCCTATTCAGGAAATGTCAATCAATCTGGACAAAAGTGACAAATCCTCTGAGGTAGAAAACTAGGGCAAAGGTAACTCCTCAGAGCTTAGGGGGAAAATCTCTCAAGCTGTTTTTCCAAAGAACCACGGCAAAAGGCCACATAAAGGAATTCATTTCGCCATACTGTTCTAGCTTCTGGTGATGGTTGTTGTTGTTGTATGCTGTCGAGTTGATTCTGACTCATAGCAACCCTATGGGACAGAGTAGAACTGCCCCATACAGTTTGCTAGGCTGTGATCTTTATGAGAACAGATCATCAGATCTTTTCTCCCACAGAACAGCTGATGGATTCAAACCACTACCTTTCAGTTAGCATCTGAGTACTTAACCATTGGTAGCCCCTGGCATTTCTTGACATTCCTTGGTTTTTTTCGATGCATCTTCACATGGCCTCTGTCTTCCCCCTGTGTGACTCTTATTCCATGTCTGTTCTCTCCTCATAAAACATCCCTCAGTGGGACTAGGATCTACTCTACTCCAGTATGACCTCACTAACTTAACAGATAACGTCTTCAAAGAAAAAAACTGTTTCCAAACAAGGTCACATTCAGCTACTGGGATTGGGACTTGTTTTAGTTACCTAGTGCTGCCATTACACAAATACCACAAAACAGGAATTTATTTTCTCACAGTTCAGGAGGTTAAAAATTTGAATTCATTGTATGGCTCTAGGGAGAGATCTTCCCTTGTCTATTTTAGCTTCCAGTAGCTGCAGCAATCCTTGGAGCTCTTGATCTTGTAGGTGTGCCTGCCACGTGTGGCTCTCTTCATATGGTACGTTCCTCCTGTGTGTGTCTTTGTGTCAGGTCTGCTCTTTTTATAACTCAAAAGTCATTAGGCTTAGGACCCACCCTACTCTGTTATAACCTCATTAACATAACAAAATAAAACCCCTGTTTCTGCATAGGGTCATATTTATACGTACAGGGTTAGGATTTCAACACATACTTTGGGAAGACACAGTTCAATCCATAATATTATCACTTCACAAAATAAAGAACATTTTAAAGGCCAAAAAGTTGATAGGACATTATCTTAGGATAAAAAAAAAAAAGGCAAGAGCAGAGCCTTGACAATTATACACTGATGTATCAGTCAGAGTTCTGACAGAAAATGGATGGCACCCTCAAAGAGTTACACTAAAAATATTTCAATGATAATAGTACTTACAAAGGTGTGGGCAAAGTTAAAAAAAAAAAATCGAAGGAGGACTGGTGAGTTATCCAGGGGCTAGCAACAGCAAGGGGCCATTACTTTCCCTTGGACTGAAGGGGTACAGAAAGGGAGCGGTATTTCCAGAGCTAAGTGAGAGCTGGAATTGACAGGAGCTGTGACAAACGCAGACACTGCCAAAACCATACGGAGGAAGGGGAGGAAAGTGGGGCTAAAATACCTGATATCTATCTCCCCCAGCCCACCTGAAACCAACTGAAAATCAGATGAGAAGGGGGCCTGGGTGTAGCAGTTCATAGAGTCAGCCTCCTGGAGCACAGGTAGGTCTAATGCTGGTGGAAAATGTAACAGTGGGGGTCCACTGCAGCATATTGATTTTTTTTGGGGGGGGGTGGGTAGAAGGGGCCAAACAGATGAAAGGATGTGCCTGTGTGTGTCTTTTTTTTTTTAATTGAAGGAAAACTACAAGAGAAAATTTAAGTTATAATTTAGCTTATAATTATATGCTTGATAGATTTGTCAGTTAGTGGCTTGATATTCAAAGGGGTAACATCAAGTGGTACTCAAATGTGCAACTTGTTCCAGTACTTTATTTTTATCACATTCATTATCAAAAATTCAACTTCACATAGGTAGGAAATAGGTGCAACTAACACTCAACACATTCATTTAGCTCAGAACATTTTGTACGAATTAAGGAATGTCAAAATAAGAGCCCCCATACACTCCACTACTAACCAAAAGGTTGGAGGTTTAAGTCCAACCAGAGGCATCTCAGAAGGAAGGCCTGGTGATCTACTTCCAAAAAATCAGCCATCGCAAACCCTGTGGAGCACACTCATGAGGTTGCCATCAGTCGGAGTTAATTCCATGGCAACTAGTTCTGCCTCAGGGGCTTTTCCTATCCCAGTAGTCCCCCAAATTTGCTGTGCATTGAAACCATCTCCGGATCTTTACGAAATACTGATGCCTGGCTCGTACCTCCGGACATGCTGATTTAATTGGTATGGGGTGAAACCTAAGCATAGAGATTTTTTTAATCAACTTTTTTTTTTAAGAATATCTTTAATTTCCAAAACAGTTGTGAAGATAGTACAGAGAGTTCTCATCTACCCCATACTGCATCTCCCCTATTATTAACATCTTATACTGGTAGGTACATACGGCACGTTTGTCACAATCAATGAACCAGTATTGATACACCATTATTAACTAAAATCCATACCTTTTTTTATACCTTATTCAGATTTCATTAGTTTAATGTTCTTTTCTGTCCCAGGTTTCCATCCAGGATGCCACATTACATTTATTTGCCCTGTCTCCTTAGGCTCCCCTTGGCTGTGGCAGCTTATCAGACTTTCGCCTTGTTTTTAATGACCCTGAAAGTTTTGAAGAGCACTGGTCAGGTACCTTGTAGAACATCATTCATTAGGATTTGTCTGATGTTTTTCTCATGATTAGACTGGGCTGTGTGTTTTTGATACACACGGAGTCACCATGAGTTGGGACTGGTTGGTTTTTTTTCGTCTATGTTTTTTTATGCTAGCCTCCCTGCTGGCTGCATTATATATGTTATGGTACTAAACCTGACAACACCTCTCTGTAGTAGAATTCACTAACTTAAGTGTATCTTGTGGAGACTGAAACTCAGAGACATTAAGTATCTTGCCCAAAATCACATCGCTAGTAAAAAGTGAGGTTGATACTAGTACCCAGAAAGTTGGTATATTCTTAGGCGCTTGCCTCATCAACTTACCCCAACCGACCCTATTGCTCTTGTTGCAAATTTTGGATTATTTGGGAAAAACTTTAAATGAGGTTCTACACACTTCTCAATTTCATAACAACAACAAAAAAAAAAAAACAGAATATTCTGAAAACAGCAATTCTTGTCGGAAAACTCACTGTGTTCTTGACTTGCAGTTGTTTTGCCATCCATTTTCCCCTGTCTTTCCTATCTCTTAAAATACAATGTTTTGCTGTCACAAGCATTTAATAGCTTCCTTTTTCTTACTGCCACCCAAGGACATTAGGGACATTTTGACATAGTAAGGAAAAGTACAATTTGAACTATCTATGAAGTGAATGCTGCTACTCAAGTGCACATTGGTTTTCCTTTCAGCTGAGAGTCACTTAGTGTTTCTCTGTCAGACACTCACTGATGGCCATTTACCTTTGAGATATACATAGATGAATCAGACAGTTTTCTAATGACACCAAATAGGAAAGAAAACTCTACCTTGATGCCTGCTTGGAAGTTTGTTGCCTCAAAATAAAGATAAAAACTTTTGAGGAGAGCACTCTTCAGTGCTTGACGAAATAGTACTCAATCTATTTTTCAATGAGCTTTTAAAGAAACCCTTGATTTATTTATTTTTAAGTGGCAAAATATTGTGGCATCAAGATTATACCTGTATATCTTAGAGATTCAAGGAAATGATCAATGGTATTGCAAGATAACTGACTGCCATCTTTTGAGAATCTAAACCAAACTAAAAACAAGAGAACCTGAGGATTAGGAAAGAAAGGAAATCACAGGGACTAACTAATTGCCATTTCTTCTTCTGTTTATATAATAAGTCACTTATTGTTGCCATGGCAAAGGAGCTGGTGTGTTTTTCCCATTCCTCTGTCTCTACCCGTTATTATGTCCAATATCAGAAAATGTCATATTTCACTACTATCATACTTGCATCATTATGTTCATCCACCTGCTTTGCATTTACCACTGTCCCAACAGTTTTTTAAATAGTAATACTTACTTGGAGCCCTGGTGGTACAGTGGTTAAGAACTCGGCTGCTAACCAAAAGGTTGGCAGTAGGAATCCACCAGCCACTCTTTGGAAACCCTATGGGGCAGTTCTACTTTGTTCTATAGGATCACTATGAGTCGGAATCGACTCAAAGGTAACAAGTTTGTTTTCTCTTTAGGGGGCAGAATACTTACTTAGAGAAAAACTGACTTCAGGTAAGGGCTTCTGATGCAGTTAGAAGAAAGAGGAAGAAGCAAAGAAGGAGAAATTAAAAGGGAAAATCTCAGCAGTAATTTACCTAAGGGGCCTTCCAAATCTTGGAAAGCTCCTTGGATCCCAAAGAAAAAACTCTAAAAATATAATTTAAAGCAAATCCCACCTTGTTGATAAGCTAAAACAAATCTAAACTAAAACAAATCTATTTTGGCTGATAACCATGATGATGGGGTAATATTCTCTTTGGTCATTATTAGACTGAGCTCATCAAAACATAAAGCCTAGGTTAGGGGAAATCATACTACTACTACTGTACAATAGTCATACAACATATGGAATATTCTGCCGAATTTATGGTGCCACATTTTAGCAGGGACAGAACAAATTAATGTGCATTCAAAGATGGTAACCACAGCCTTGCAATCATATTTTCCCATTCATTAATTTATTAATTTTTTATTTATTCAATAAAAATTTATTGGAATCATATTATGCACTAAGCTCTGATCTAACTTGAGATAAAACGTGAGTAAGGCTTTATCTGTTCCCTCAAAATGAAGTTCTAATCCTGCTATGCAAGAGACAGTTGGATGAACTGGATGTTTTTAGTTTAGAAAAGACAAGACTAAAATTGAAGAGCTGTCCCTTAGAAGATAGTAAATTTAGGCAAATGCAACAATCTGTAAGAAACAATCAATAGGAGTGATATAATGTTTTCATCCTGTTTATAAACCCTGAGGCTTGAGTGTATAAACAATTAGCTCATGACGTTCTTTCTTGTTCATTCCTATTCCACCAATCATGAAGACAAAGAGATGAGGTAAGTTGCCTTTCCTTTCATAAATCCTTCAGTTTCCAAACTCAGGTGTTCATGTTAAAACAAATATACAGGACAAATGTACTATGGGAAAGTCCAGGACATAAATGATCCCTAGCCTTGAGCAACCTAAGAAGAGCCAACCAAGGAACAGCCTGGATTCTGCCTTCAAATATTTGAACAGCTGCCACATGGGATGAGGAACAGACTAGTTTTGTATAAAGTTGCCAGAAACAAAATTGAGACCAGTGAGTGGATATTATAAAAAATAAACCTCGGGTCATACATAAAACACAGAAAAAAAAAATCAAGAGAATACTTCTTGAATTTTAATGTGCATATGAATTACCAGAGGATCCTGTTAAATGTAGATTTTAATTTAGTAGGTCCATTTTTGTCTAACAAGATCCCAGGTTATGCTGATGCTGTTGGTTCTAGGACAACATCTTAAGCAGCAATACTCTAGAGTTATCTGGTAATAGGTCTCATTGGGATACACTAGTTTGCCAGTCACTGGATCAGCGGTTCAATGACTACTTGTCAAGAATGCAATAGAAAGGATTTCTGAACTGTACATAAGAGTGGGCTAGATGTACCTTTTCAAATCTAAATGGTTTGACTCAATGTTTTTATAACAGAATTAATTTTACATGTGATTGCTTATTTTAAATAGTAAAATACTTTCACATAAATAATGACAAAGTAATTCCCACATCAATAGATGTAGAAATGGAAGACTGTAGACATTAAGTGACTTGTTCGAAATTTACTCCTTTAACCTCTGGCACAGTGCTGGACATCCAACAATGAACCAAACAGAAACAGTTCCTGTTCACCAAAGGCCAGCCTAGCTAATCTGCACACAACACACCCATGTGATAAATCTCATTTGCTATTAGCTCATTCAGTAGTCATACAAAGACTCTGGGATCAAAAAAATCTTGTTGGGTTGACAGTGAGACCAGGATAAATATATTCCATTCTTTGAAGTGTCCAGAGGAGTAGTAAATGCCAGAAAAGAGCACTGTTGAATTTTCTCTGAAGCTTTGGCTCTGTTAGAATGGACAGCACCATCCTAGCACTTCAACAGGTCAACTTTTTACCCCACTCCAATTAAGTATGATATTCACAACGATGAAAAATCATCCAAAAATCCTGTCTACTCATTTCCCCATCAGCTAATCCCCACTTTGTAATATGGGACAGACAACCTCCCATTAGACTTTCTAGCATCCTTCAAATTACAAAAATTGGCAGACTGAGACATTAGGGAAGTAAAAATTAATCAAGACATTGTAGGCTGATTAACATTTATGTGTTCAGTTTTGGTTAAACATTAACCCAGAAATCCCTTTCTTTACTGCCATGGATTGAATCACATCCTCCAAAAATATGTGTCAATTGGGTTAAGCCATGATTCCCAGTATTGTGTGGTTGTCCTCCATTTTCTGATTTTCTTACATGTTATAAATCATAATCTCTGCCTGTGGTTAAAGAGGGTTAGGGTGGGATATAACACCCTTGCTCAGGTTATATCCCTGATCCACTGTAAAGGAAGTTTCCCTGGGGTACGGCCTGCGCTACATTTTATCTCTTAAGAGATAAAAGGAAAGGGAGGCAAGCAGACAGTTGGGGACTTCACACCACCAAGAAAGCAGTGCCAGGAGCAGGGAGTATCTCTTGGACCCAGGGTTCCTGTGCAAAGAAGCTCCTAGTCTAGGGGAAAAATGACAAAAAGGACCTTCCTCCAGAGGCAACAAAGAAAGCCTTCCCCTGGAGCTGATGCCCTGAATTTGGACTTGTAGCCTACTTTACTGTGAGGAAATAAATTTCTCTTTGTTAAAGCCATCCACTTGTGGTATTTCTGTTATAGCAGTATTAGATGATGAAAACTTTCAGTAATCTGGTTCATTACAGCACCTCACTGTTAGTCTCTCTTTAATTAATCCTTTCAAAAATTCTGTGGATGATCCCCATCATATTTTATCTGCCTTTCTAAGGCTAGGCCCATTATGGATTAATGTCCTCTGACTTCTGCCTCACTCTTAGTGCAAGGTTTCCATTCTTTATCCATTTCCCTACATTATCATTATACTCTAACATTCAACCCACCATTTCTCCCATTAAAGATTTAAGCTTATGCATTAGAGAAACCTGTACCTACTGCTGTCAAGTTGATTTTGACTCATAGCAACCCTATATGACAGAGTAGAACTGCCCCCTAGGGTTTCCAAGGAGTGGCTGGTGGATTTGAACTGCTAACCTTTTGGTTAGCAGTCATAGCTCTTAACCACTGTGCCACCAGGGCTTCACATTAGAGAAAAGATTAAGATAAGCTGAAATATCTTTATATATTCTTATGTGTCCTTATTGTGTCTCGTAGGTTGGATTTCCTGGAAAACAGACTCTGAGGTAGTGATTTGCATACAGATGGTTTATTAGGAACTGGTCTGTGGAACACCGCCTGTAAGGGAGAGAGGGAAGAAGGATTAGACATCAGGAAAAGAAGAAAGGCAACACAGATGCCACACCCTATGGGGAGCTCTGAAGATGTTGTCCCTTCAGAAATATATCTAATTGAGGTAACAACAGCAAGCCTTTCATCCCCTGCATTGATCAGTTATAGGATATGGGTTGCCCTCTGGGTAGAAGTATAAACTCGGGTGAGGCAGCTCTTTCACCAAGGACAATTACTAAAGTTGGAGATGGCTGTGAGCTGTCAGCAGACTGAAATCCAGGTAGCTGGAATAATGAATCTGAATCCTGAAGGTGCAATCTGAGTGGCATTATCAAAGCATCTACTACAATGCATCCCTTAGGATGTTGGGTCTATTTCTTCATATAATAAATTCACTCCAACTGGGAACAGATCTTCCAAGATTCTGATTGGTCTCTTATCCTGGAAAAACTTACAAGATGAAAGTTAGTGCAACACACTAAAGTTTCCACCTCTTCAGCTAATCTCTGGGCCAGAATTAATTCTAATCATCTCCCTCTAAAACTTCCTATTCTAAATTCCCTCTGCCGTCAGTTAGAATTCCTGCTACTATAGGCAGCTTCAGTGGTGGGTGACCCAAACTCTCATTCCTCGATGTATGAGCTTCTGGTTACCCTGCCTTTCTCAGGCCAGGGCCACTTCACTTGTACATTTACTATCAGCTTAGGAAGGGTACTATCAAGAAATAACCCACTGTCATCAAGAGATGAATGAATAAACAAAATGTGGTGTATACACACTGTCTTAGTCATCTAGTGCTGCTATAACAGAAATACCACAAGTGGATGGCTTTAACAAAGAGAAATTTATTCTCTCACAGTCGAGGAGACTACAAGTCCAAATTCAGGTTGTCAGCTCCAGGGGAAGGCTTTCTTTCTCTGTCGGCTCTGGAGGAACATCCTTGTCATCAATCTTCCCTTGGTCTGGAAGCATCTCAGCACCTGAACCAAAGGACGGACTCTGCTCCCAGCACTGCTTTCTCTAAGAAAATGACCTTCAATAGATGAATAGATAAACAACACTATGGTACATCCACGGAATGGAATACTATTCAAAAATAAAGGAGAATTAGCTATCAAGCCATGCAAATACACAGATAAATGTTCAATGCATATTTCTAAGTGAAATAAGTCAGTCTGAAAAGGTTATACAATGTATTATCTTAATTATATGACATTCTGGAAAAGGCAAAACTATAGATAGTGAAAAAATAAGTGGTTGTCAAGGATTCAGAAGGAGGGAGGAGGGATAAGTAGGTGAAACACCGTGGACTTTTTTAGAGCAGTGAAACTTTTCTTATGATACTGTAATAATGAATACCATTTGGATTATGCATTTGTCAAAACCCATAATGCTTTATAGCACAAAAAATGAACCTTAATGTATGAAATATTTTTAAAAATCATTTAAGAGGTCAGAGGATACCAGGAAGAAATACTGAATGTGACAAAAAAAAAAAAGTCTAAATGTATTATGAATGTATGAAACAGCCTCACTAAAGTGGGTGGAGAAGAAAGGTGCAGCTCTAAGTAACTTTGGAAATGAATGGAGTATCTAAGAATAAAGCCAAAAAAACTGTACATAAGCACTGTACTCTAGCTGATAAAATCATATCCCACTGGGGAATGAGCTAAGAATTCTGAAACCACTAGGCATGTATGCTGTGATTGAACAATTAAGTCAAAGTTGGAGTAGGAGGTTACAGACAAGCAAGTGGAGAAGGCTAGGATGACCCATGTGGTAGTGGGTTAGAGTTGGAGACATCACTATAAACTCATTCAAAAGCGTTTGCAGCAGTACATCAACAGGGTAATGCCAGAAGTTTGGAAGAAAATGTGGAATGAGGATATCACCACCAATGTCAGATGGATCTTGGCTGAAAGCAGAGAATACCAGAAAGATGTTTACCTGCGTTTTATGGACTATACAAAGGCATTCAACTGTGTGGATCATAACAAATTACGGATAATACTGCTAAAATCAGGAGTTCCAGAACATTTAATTGTGCTTATGAGGAGCCCGTGCATAAACTAAGAGGCAGTCATTTGAACAGAACAAGGGGATACTGCATGATTTAAGGTCAGGAAAGGTGTGCGTCAGGATTGTATCATTTCACCATGCTTACTGAATCTGTATGCTGAGCAAATAATCTGAGAAATTGGACAATATGAACAAGAACGTGGTATCAGGGTTGGAGGAAGGCTCATTAACAATGTGTAATATGCAGATGACACAACTTTTCTTGCTAAAAGTGAAGAGGACTTGGAGAACTTGCTGATGAAGATCAAAGACTACGGCCTTCAGTACATATTGCACCTCAACATAAAGAAGAAGAAAAAAAGCCTCACAACTGTATCAATAAGTAAAATAATGATAAATGGAGAAAATATTGAAGTTGTCAAGGATTTAATTTTACTTGGATTCACAATCAACACCCATGGAGACAGCAGTCAAGAAATCAAACGACGTATTGCATTGGGCAAATGTGCTGCAAAAGATCTCTTTAAAGTGTTGAAAAGCAAACATGTCACTTTGAGGACTAAGGTGTGCCTGACCCAAGACATGGTATTTTCAATCACCTCATATGCATGCAAAAGCTGGACGATGAATAAGGAAGACAGAACAAGAATTGACACGTTTGAATTATGGTGATAGCAAAGAATATTAAATATACCATGGAATGTCAGATGAACAAACAAATCTGTCTTGAAAGAAATACAGCCCAAATGCTCCTTAGAAGCAAGGATGACATGACTTCATCTCAGGTACTTTGGACATGTTATCAGGAGGGACCAGTTCCTGGAGAAGGACACCATGCTTGGTAAAGTAGAGGGTCAGTTGAAAAAGAGAAAGACTCTCAACAAGATGTATTGACACAATGGCTGCAACAATGGGATCAAGCATAATAACGATTGTGAGGATGGTGCAGGACTGGGCAATATTTCGTTCTGTTGTGCATGGGGTCACTATGAATCAGAGCTGACTTGATGGCACCTAACAATAATAACAGCATGATAAGGTGCAATATGAATGGCACTTTACCTCTATGGCTTTCCTCTCACATACTCCATAATCCCAGTCTAATCATGGGAAAAATGTCAGACAAATCAAAATGTACCTGATCAGTACTTCTCAAAACTGTCAAGGTCATCAAAAACAAGGAAAGTCTGAGGACTTTCTTCCTCAGGAATGGAGGAAGACTCATTAACAACCTGCACTATGCAGATGACACAATTTTTCTTGCTAAAAGTGAAGAGGACTTGGAGAACTTGCTGATGAAGATCAAAGCCAAGAGGAATTCTCAACTGGGAAAGACAGGATATAGGGGAACTCTGCACTATTCTTCAAAATTTTTCTGTAGATCTAAAACTTTCCTAAAATAAAAAAGTTTATTTGGACTAAATTCCTCTAATGGAGATAATTGGCTTCTTAGCGAAAAAAAAAAAAAAAAAAAGCCATCATTATAATTACAGAATGATAGTCCCAAAACATGGCAGACAGAAACTACAGCAAGACAAGTAGAAGATTAAATTTGGAGGAATTGTGATATTTCAAGAACAGCCCAGCAGAAGGAGATGAGGGGCCCAGAGATAAGAGACAAAGGAAATAAAAAGAAGTCAGTGATGTGACAGAAGACCCTGGGAACTTGAAGGAAGAAGTCAGCCCTCAAAATGTTTCCAGTGATAGGAATGGCTAAAGAAGTTTAAGAACAGTATGTCTAATGCCAAAAAAAATCCAAACCTAACCCCTTCTGGTCGAGTTGATTCCAACTCAGTGACCCTATAGTACAGAGTAGAACTGCCCTATAGGGTTTCCAAGGAGCACCTGGTGGATTGAAACTGCTGACCTTTTGGTTATCAGCCATAGCACTTAACCACTGTGCCAATATTCTGTATCATTATGAAATAAGGTAACCTCCACCTTTGTGCTACCTCTTTCTCTATATCTCCTATAGGTAACTGCTTAGAGGAAGTCGTAGTTTTGAAAAATCAAGGAAAATGTTTTCTTTTGTTTTTTTCTTTTTGGATGCATGTAGGGTGGAGAGTAGGGAACAGCCACAAAAGGCTGTTTCTCATTTTTGCAAATGAGAAAAAGAATTCAGAGAAACAGGAAATCAGAGCAAAAGGTAAGTGCACGAGACATAAGCCTTCCAGGAATCTGCAAAGATATGCGGAAGGGGAGGCTATTGGGTATTTCCTAAGTCTGAAGGATTTGGGAATCAGGTAAAGCACAGTTCTGTGAGACTATTCTGTAAAGGAATGCATTACTGGCAGTGTCCAAATTTATATGCCTATTTTTAAAAAGAAATCATGAAAGTATTTGTCATGTGCAATTTTATGGGTGTAAAATATTAAAATCTAGTTCCCGTCAACAGCTTCAAACAAAAGGAAGTTGCAAAGTATTTTTTGCCATCTTAGTTGGAATAATAATGTGCCAGCACAGAAACTTCCTTTCAATTATGTGTTCCTGGCTTGCTGCCTTCTTAAAATAAATAAAGCAGCACTGTCCCACCTCCCAGAACAAAAACAACAGCACCACGTAACAGTTATGCCAAAAAGCAAAACTTCCAAAGCAGATACAATGAAGCCCTTAGGCCAACTTCTAGCTCTGTTGACTTTCATCTCCCTTGCTTACATAAGTGAAAATGTTTTCAAGATGTGCACTGTTTCACTGATAGCAGAACTCAGGTCTGTTCACGTTCCTGTAGAGAGCACATTAGATTAGAACATAGAAGAAACTAGGGTCAATTCAACTTCATGGTGCAATTAATTGATTATACCAGCTAGTTTGCCCCTGTCCTCAAGAAGCTCTTGGTCTAAAAGACAAGGTAAAACAAGCAAATAAAGGTTGTTTAAAAATCTGAAGAAAGATTATTGATCAACCATCCCTTTTGGGAGAATACGGAGAGAAAGACTAATGTTGGTTCAAACCCGGGCAAGATTGGATTCTGAGGAGATTAGAAGAGAATGATCTTACCTAAGAATATCTGCTTGGGGGAAAAAAACAGAGAAGTCAGTTCTAAATCTGCTATGGAGAATCAACTATCAAATGCTAAAGGAACAAGAAGAAATACCAAAAAGACATAACTGGTGTGGAGGTGAAGGGAAAAGAGAACAGAAATGAGTAGAGAATTGGCAGAGTACAACAACATACCAGAAATAAGAGAAAAAAACCTGGAGCAATTGCCAAGAGCTGCTTTGGGCATCTGTAGCTCCCTTTCTATGTTGCTAGTTAGTTTTAGTTAGGTAATTCAGAACATGTAGAGGCAAAGTCAGGATAGCTAGATAGTGAGGGTTAGTGCTGGAGAATAAATTCTAAGGAGATGCCAAAGTGGAAAGGGGAAGGAAATCACGAAAAGCCTCATGTAGAAAATGGCAAAGTGAATTTTAAATGATGGATGAATTTTGGCACATGGGATGGAGAAAAGCACATTTCCATATGACAAGAAGAACATGAATAAGGCCACTGAAGTTGGGAAAGGCCAGAGATCATGGGAAAACACCTAGTAGATGGATTTATTGAAAATGCAGGAAAATTAAGAGAATAATTTTAGATAACACTGGGAAAAAGATTAGGGTCACATTATTGGTTTCTTAGGGACTCCAAGAATCTACTTCCAAAACGTCAGCCATTCAAAATGCTATAAAGTACAGTTCCACTTTGATACACAAGAGGTTGTCATGAATCAACTCTATGGAAACTGGTTTTTATTAGTCTTACAAGCTAGAAGGAGGCATTAAAGAAAATTAATCTGGCAATAGTGTTCATAATGTATTGGAATAAGGAGAGAGAATACATAAAAAAAATCTGCTTAAAGACTGCTGTGACTCAAATGAGAAGACTGTACTCAGCATGAGGGTTCACCTTGATTATTGCTGGTATCCCTAGCTGCTAATGCCTGGTGCATAGTAGGTGAACAATAAAAGTTTGTTGAATTAATAAATTAATGCATAATAAGGAATGAAGGAGTGCACAAAATAAGAGGGTCTGAGCTAAGATAATGACAATAAAAATGAAAAATAGGGGACTAGTGGAAAAATATTTTTGAGACAAAATCAACATGATTTAATATCATCAGCATGGAAGTGGGTAAGGAATATATAATTTTGAACTTTGGAGCCTGGATGCTTTGGTGGTAGGGTGAGAAAGATACTGAATTTTCCACCACCACCCATGCTTAGAAATGATTTTTCATTTAACCTTTCTCATTGTAGGTATAGACTATGGCAGAGCTTGGTATATATTCATAGCACAGGAAAGATCATAGTAAGTATAATAGGCATGAAATTAAATTTACAAATTATTCAGCTATATTTTTTGGAATGGCTGGCAACAGTTTCCTGAGCAATCCTAAAAGGATTCTAAGCAAACCGGATGCTTCAATGAATGCATAGCATAGGTCCCACTTAGTTTTTCTCAGCAGAAAATACGAACAGAGAGAAAGCTAATTAAATAGAAATGCTGCCCTATAGTGCATTTCACAATTTCAAAAGCAATCCTTTTTACTCTAAGTACTCCTAACAGATACCTTCTAAAAGGCAAGGATACTGGTTAAAAAAAAAAAAACTCAGTGTTCCCAGCTCACAGTGTTTACATCTCTGCCCAGATGGATGGTAAAATAATCAAGATGATCTATATACTCTCTATCATAATATCTGGCTATTTGCTAAAGAGGATGTTTGCTTCTTACACCAGAGATACCCTGAGGTTCCCCTAGACAGTCAATTATAAAAGAAAAGCAAGCACTCTCCCTCAACAGAGAAAATGTAAGAGTGAATTATATTGATAAATCTGACCACACTACATTTTTTTTTATTGTGGTAAAATATGTATAACAAAACATTTCAACCATGTTTACATGTACAATTCAGTGACCCTAATTACATTCACCATGTTGTGCAACAGTCACCACTGTCTGCAAATTTTTTCATCACCCTTAACAAAATCTCTGCACCCCTTAAGCTGTAGCTCCTTCTTTTCCCCTCCCACCTGCCCCTGCTAACCACTAATAAACTTTGACCCCTAGGCATTTGCCTATTCTGGATATTTCACTTAAGTGGGACCATACAACATTTGTCCTTTCATGACTGACTTACTTCACTTAGCATGATGTTCATTGCAGCAGTATTCACAATAGTCAAAAGGTGAAAATACCCCAAGTGCTCATCAACAGATGAATGGATAAAGAAAACTGGTACATGCATACAATGGAATATTACTCAGCAATAAAGAGAAATGAAGTTCTGATACATGCCACAACATGGAAGAAGACATTATGCTGGGTAAAATAAGTCATACCTCTTTCCAAAATCTTAAATGAAAGCACAGGTAAAGCATGATATTTGATTATCTTAATAGTTACTTAGCAGTAGTTAGTTACTTAGATATTCACTAACTAATCTCATTTCTTGCATCAGAGTAACATGATTTTCCTGACGTTTTACAATCTAAACACAAATAGGCCCAGACCTGTTAACTGGGACTAGGGACTCTTCTTAGGGTTCTTTGGTTCCCTTGATAGGTTCTGTGTAAATAGGAAAATGATTGCTTGGACCATTTACTATAGAGATTTTGTATATATCGCAAACCCTAACCACTTCACATCTGAAATAACAGCAACAAATTTTTAAGGCCGATCTCCCTGCCACCCAACAAGGACCTAGTTAGGGACAGTAAAGGAATAGAAGTGGTTTGCACAGCCACATATAAAATTATGTATTGCTCAGCCAACATTTTTTGTCTCAGTATTGTAATTCTTGTGGTCATTTGATCCACCCAGTACCCTGCTTTCCAAAATATTGTCTTATCCTGTTATTAAAAACCTACAGGCATACAGATTCCTCAGTCTTCCTGGGATTTTGGCTCAGTGTTCCACCAACATGATAAGTGATTTACACTTCTGCAATAATCTGTATAATCACAGTTCTTTCTAATTCTTAATTTAAATCTGAGGAAACTCAGGAAGGAGGTTAGAAGATACTTCCACAAGTCAGCCTCAAGAGTGGAGACCACAGCACAAGCACTTCAGCCTTTAAAGGTACAGCGGCTGGCTGGTGAGAACCTTTTCATGAATCTAAGGCTAAAAATGCACAGGACAGGACATGCTCCACAAAATGTCTAGAAAGGGACTAAAAAGTATTGTAGAATTGTCTGTGGTCTTAAAACACAGCATTTGTCTTGAAGAGCTGCCATTTCTTGTGTATTTTCTTTAAATACCATTCTCACCACAATCTGATTGAAACTACTAAGATTGAAAGAATAGTTCAGAAAACCCACAGTGCATTAGGGAAAACAAACTCTCTACCAAGAAAACAGATAATTAAGAAGCATAAGGGAATTTGTTCTCAATGAAAAGAGCCTGGGGTTCTCCCTATAGAATAATTTATATTATCCCCAGGACGGATGTCCAAATAAGTTGTGTGCCCACTGATAAATTATTTTCAGATTTTTCAACTAACATCAGGATTACCAGAAAATGTACCAGGCTCTTATAAAATTCTTCCCTCAATCCTCTACCTTGTAAGTTGTTTCCTGCCTTTCTCTTTTTGTGGTCATCAACAGTAGAATTTCCAGCAATAATAATAGTAACTATCACCTATTGAACACTTGCTAGGTGCCAGGCACTATGCTAAGTAATTTATAGATATTAAATCTTTTAACTCTCACAGCAACCTCTATAAGTAGGTAGTTTTAACTCCATTTTAGAAATAAAGGAACTGAGGCTTAAAGAGAATAAGAGAACTGCACAATGTTGTATAGCTGGAAGGTAGCAGAGCCAGGATTCAAATACCTGAACCTAGCACTACACTGTTTCTACAGCCAAAGAGAATGGAGGGTGGACCAAGATTGCACTTGGCTTACTGCCCTGGTATTTGGGCCATAAAAAATTAGCCTTCTTCAAAGAAGAACAAAGTGGGAGTCCTCACACTATCTGATTTTAGAACCTATTATACCACCATGGTAGTCAAAACAGCTTGGTACTGGTACAACAGCAGATAATAGACCAATGGAACAGAACTGAGAATCCAGACATTAATTCATCTACCTATAAGCAGTCGATATTTGACAAAGGCCCAAAGTCCATTAAATGGGGAAAAGACAGTCTCTTTGAATCAGAATTGACTCAACAGCAACGGGTTTGTTTTTGTTTGTTTTTTTAACAAATGGTGCTGGCATACCTGGATATCCATCTGCAAAAAAATGAAACAAGACTTATATTTCACACCATGTACAAAAACTAACTCAAAATGGATCAAAGACATAACTATAAAATCTAAAAAAAAAATTAAAATCATGGAAGAAAAAATAGGAACAATGCTGGAAGCCCTAACACATGGCATAAACAGAATACAAAACTTAACTAACAATGCACAAACACCAGAAGAGACATTAAATAACTGAGAGCTCCTAAAAATTAAACACTTATGCTCATCAAAAGACTTCACTAAAAGTGTAAAAAGTCATCCTATAGAATGGGAAAAAAAAAAATTGGCTACCACATATCCAACCAGGGTTTAATCTCTAAAATCTACAAGATATTGCAAAACCTCAACAACAAAAAGACAAGTAACCCAATTAAAAAATTGGCAAAGGATTTGAACAGACACTTCACCAAAGATGTTCAGGCAGCTAACAGATATGTGAGGAAATGCTCACAATCATTAGCCATTAGAGAAATGCAAATCAAAACTACAATGAGATATCATCTCACCCCAACAAGGCTAGCATTAACCCAAAAAACACAAAATATTAAATGTTGCAGAGGTTTTGGAGGGACTGTAACACTTATACACTGCTGGTGCAAATGTAAAATGGTACAACCACTTTGGAAATCAATTTAGCCCAGCCAACATGGTGTCATAGCAGAAGCACTATGCCATCCCTCCACAGCAAAGACCCAAAAAGTTAAGTAAAACAGAGACAAATGACTTTCCTGGAACTAGAAGTGTCAAATGAAGAGATAAAGAACTCAGCCAAACACCGAGTGGGGTAGGAAACTGACAGAGAACAGAGAGCGAGGAGAGATGTGCAGAGGTCCCTATCAGCTAACATAGCACGGATCCGCTATCTTGAACACCTGTTGGAGATCTGCAGACAGGGAGCAGGAGAAAGCAGCTTCATGGAGCTCCCAGCAGGAGCCAGAGCACCTGGTGACCAGTGAGACATGCTTTCCCACTCCCTACCCTCTCCCCACTGCTGTACTTCTGCACTTCCTGGGTGGCAGAGGTGGCTCAGCCCACTGGGAAGTGCAACATCTGTGCCACTTGGATTCACCCCACCCACATCAGAGATCAGTGGACAGGAAGTATGGGGAAGCAGCTTCATGAAGTTCCCAGCAGGAGACAGAGCACCTGGTAACCAGCAATATACACTTTCCCACTCCCCCCCCCACTCACCCCCCTTGGCCTCCTCTGCTTCCCACTGGCTGTGGTCTCTTGGATGGGAGGCAACTGCTTCAGCCCCAGGCCATTTGGATTCTCCCCCCTTACACTGGCGGAGTCCCTGAGTGTCATTTGTCTGTTGCTGCTGTTGCTTTTTTCCATTTCTTTTGGTTTCTTCCATGTCTCCCACAACCTCGCCCTCCTTTCTCTTGAACCCCTGGCTCTGTGTGCCATTTTTGCTTCTTCTTGAAAGGCTGTGAAGCACTACTCGAATGGGGAACCACCTCTCCAGCTGGCAACACCATGCTGGTGATCTCCCTAGGTTTGGATTTGGTGGGGGGGGGGGGTTGTTTGTTTGTTTGTTGCTTTGTTTTGTTATGTTATGTTTTGTTCTGTTTTGTTTTCTTTGTTTGTTTGTTTTCCTTTTCTTTTCATGGTTTGGGAACCCCTTCTAACCGAGCTGCACTGCATGACTTAGGAGCCACTTCCCCAGTCTGTGCAGCCCCTGGAAATATTTCTTTTTTCTTTCTTTTTTTCTCTCTTTTTTCCTTCCTCTTTCTTCATTTCTCAGTTCTCGTCTGTCTGTACTTACATTATTTTCCTGTCTCCTGAATACCTGGCACTATGTGACATCTGTACCCCCTCTAGAAACACTATACCGTGAAGCCTGGGGGCCACTTCCCTCATCTTTGAAGCCATACCAGCGGGACCTCTGGGAGCTTTTCTTTTATTTCTTTCTTTTTTTTTTTCAAATTTTTATCTAAATATTTTTTCTTTCTTTTTCCCTTTTTTTTTTCTTTTTGTTATTCTCCATTTCTTGGTTTCTCATCTCTCCACTCCAATGGCAAGCTCCCATAGCACTCTTTTTTTTTATTATTTGTTTGTTTTGTTTTGTTTTGGGCTCCTGCTTCTCTCTCCTCTTTTCCATGCCCATATTAGCTCCACACATCACTACCTCCTTCCTGCCTAACAGCACCATGCACTGAATATCACACCTCCGAGCAGCACATGCGCGGCCTACCAGAACCTGCCCAGCACTGAGTTCCGGCCCGATTTGTCATTCCTAGTATTTGCCACAAACAACTCATCCCAGCCTCTCCCCTTCAGCTGGATCTGCCTTGCTGCACCATAGCTGAGTGACTGGCTCTGCCCATTGGACAAGGAGGTGAAAATATTGTGACCACGGATGAGCAAACAACAAAGAACGCACAGCCCATCTGCTCAGACATAAGCAAATAAAACAAAAAAGCAGGACGAAGCAAACAGATCTACAACCAGTAATCAAAGAAAATAACTACTGAAAGTCCTGAAGACAGCAGACAATATCAAACATACTAAAATAAAATAAAATAAAAAACAGGATGGTTCCAGTAGGCATCCAAAATAAAACAACAGATGACTATCCAGTAGAAGAAAAGGTGCTATAACTACTTGACAGGGAATTCAAATCTCTAATATTCAGAGTTATACAAGAGTTGAAAGAAAAAGCAGACAAAAACAAGGAAAATATGGACAAATTTATGGAAAAGGCAAACAAATTCATGGAAAATACAGGCCAAAAAATGAAAGAATTCAGGAAAATAATATGGGGACAAAATGCCAAAATAAATTCACAACTATAAATCATACGTAAACAACAAATAGAAATCCAAAAGATAAACAACAAGACTTCAGAAATGCACAGTATCATAGAAGGGCTGAGGAGCAGGTTTGAAATGATGGAAGACAGGATCAGTGAAATTGAAAACAAATACTTGGATACAAATTTGTCTGAGGAAAAATCAGAAGAAAAATGAAGAAATCCAGAAAATTATGTGGGATACAATCAAAAGCAAAAATTTGCAAGTGATCGGAGTTCCAGAACAGGGAGAGAAAACAAAAAACACAGAGAAGATCGTTGAAGAATTGCTGACAGAAAACTTCCCTAATATCACAAATGATGAAATGCTGACCATCCAAGAAGCTCAACGAATTCCATATAGGATAGATGTCAAAAGAAAAACACCAAGGCATATCATAATCACAAAAGAAAAAGAAAAAATCCTGTGAGCAGCTCAAGAAAAACAAAAAGTCACATACAGAGGAGAAACAATAAGACTAAGCTCTGATTATTCAGCAGAAACCATTCGGGCAAGAAGGCAATGGGATGACATATATAAAACCTTAAAAGAAAAAAATTGCCAACCAAGAATAAAATATCCTGCAAAACTTTCATTCAAATATGATGGTGAAATTAGGACATTTCCAGGCAAACAGAAATTAAGGGAATATGTAAAAACCACCCAAACTTACAAGAAGTATTAAAAGGTATCCTTCAGTCTGAAAACAAATAACATCAGACCACAGTCTGAATCTAGGACGCAAGATTGTACCAGCCATATACCAGTCTAGGAAATAAACTCTCAAAGAATATGCAAAACCAAAACAATTGCAATAGAGAACCAGAGAGGTTATTCTGTAAGTGAGAACATCAGAACAAAAAAGAAGGAATAAATGGTGTAGGTATAGAACTTTCTATTGGAGAGGAAGGCAAGGAGGTACCAAGTAATAATAGACTGGTTCAAACCTAGGAAGATGAGGGTAAATTTCAAGGTAACCACAAAGAAAGTTAACAAACTGCCTCATCAAAATAAAAAAGAAAAACATAAAGCCCCAATTTTAAAAAATCTACAAAAACAAAAGAAACGAGAAAGAAATCCACAAACAAAAGGAACTCAGCACAGAAGAGTAAGAGGAACAAAGAAAATGTCAGCACCACACACACACACACACACACACACACACACACACGCAAAAGCAGTACAAAATGACAGCAATAAACTCACACCTATCAATAATTACACTGAATGCCCTCATAAAGAGACAGGGAGTGAGAGGATGGGTTAAAAAAACAAGATCCACCGTTATGCTACCTACAAGGGACACACCTTAGAAACAAAGACATAAATTTATTAAAAATCAAAGGATGAAAAAAGTATATCACGCAAATAACTACCAAAAAAAGAGCAGGAATGGCAATGCTAACCTCAGATAAAATTGATGAAAAAAAAAACTCCACCATAAAAGACAAACAAGGGCACTATATAACGATTACA
Organism: Elephas maximus indicus; assembly: GCF_024166365.1. Classification (NCBI taxonomy): domain Eukaryota; kingdom Metazoa; phylum Chordata; class Mammalia; order Proboscidea; family Elephantidae; genus Elephas; species Elephas maximus. The sequence goes on along the minus strand of NC_064821.1, from coordinate 111,271,715 downwards.
GGCATGATCCATCATGAAGGCTTAACCATAATAAACATCTATGCACCCAACTGAAGTGCTCTAAAATAAATTAAACAAACTCTAACAGCACTGAAAAGCAAAACTGACAGTTCCACAATAATAATAGGAGACTTCAACACATCACCCTCTGTCTTAGTCATCTAGTGCTGCTATAACAGAAATGGTACAAGTGGATCACTTTAACAAAGAGAAATTTATTTTCTCACAGTCTAGAAGGTTAAAAGTCAAAACTCAGGGCATCAGCTCCAGGGGAATTCTTTCTCTCTCTGTCGGCTGTGGAGGAAGGTCCTTGTCCACAATCTTCTCCTGGTTGAGGAGCTTCTCAGGTGCAGGAACCCTCTGTCCAAAAGACGCAGTCTGCTCCTGGTGCTGTTTTCTTGGTAGTATGAGGTCCCCAGCTCTCTGCTTGCTTTCTTTTTATCTCTTCAGAGATTAAAGGTGGTGCAGACCACACCCCAGGTAAAATTCTTTTACATTGGATCAGGGATATGGCCTGAGCAAGGGTGTTACTTCCCACCCTAATCCTCCTTAACCACAGGCAAAGAATATGATTTATAATGTATAGGAAAATCACAAAATGGAGGACAACTACACATGGCCTAACCAAGTTGACACATATTTTGGGGGGACTCAATTCAATCCATTACACTCTCGGCAAAGGACAGAACATCTAGAAAGAAACTCAACAAAGATACAGAAGAGCTAAAGAGCATAGCCAACTTGACCTCACAGACATACAGAACACTCCAGCCAACAGCTGCAAGGTACACATTCTTTGCTAACACACACGGAACATTCTCCAGAATAGACCACATCTTAGGCCACAGAGCAACCCTCAAAAAAATCCAAAACAATGAAATAATACAAAGTATCTTTTCTAGCTGCAATGCCATCAAAGTAGAAATTAACAATGGAAGAGTAAGGAAAAAGATCAATTTCATGGAAACTAAAAAATACCATGCTAAAAAACCACTGGGTAATTGAAGAAATCAGATATGGAATAAAAAAATTCCTAGAATCAAACGAGAATGAAAACACACCATACCATAACCACTGGGACACAGCAAAGGCAGCCCTCAGAGGTCAATTTATAGCAATAGATCCACACATCAAAAAAGAGGAAAGAGACAAAATCAAAACATTAGCTACACGACTTGAGCAAATAGAAAGAGAAGGCCAAAAGAAGCCCGTAGGCAAGAAGAAAGGAAATAATAAAGATCAGAGCAGAAATAAATGAAATAGAAAAACAATAGAAAGAATCAACAAAACCCAAAGTTTGTTCTTTGAAAAGATCAATAAAAGTGACCAACCACTGGCCATACTGACAAAAGAAAAATACAAGAGGACACAAATAACCCAAATAAGAATTGAAATGGGGGACATTACCGCAGACCCAGCTGAAATAAAAAGGATCATAGCAGAGTATTAAGAAAAACTATACTCCAAAAAAATTTGAGAACCTAGAGAAAATGGGCAGATTTCTAATATTACACTACCTACCCAAACTAACAAAAAAATGATGTTGAAAACCTGAACAGACCCATAACAAGAGAAGAGACTGAAAAGGTAATTTAAAAAAGAAAAAAAAAAAACCCTGGCCTAGATGGCTTCACTGGAGAATTCTACCAAACATTCAGAGAAGAGCTTATGCCAGTACCACTCAAACCATTTCAGAACATAGAAAAGGAAGTGATACTTCCAAAGTCACTCTATGAAGCCAGCGTAACCCTGATACCAAAACCAGGCAAAGACATCACAAAAAAAGAAAATTACAGACCAATATCTCTTATGAATATAGATGCAGAAATTCTCAACAAAATTCTAGCCAATAAAATTCAGCAGTGTTTCAAAAAAATACACCATAACAAATACAATTCCTACCAGGTATGCAAGGATGGTTCAACATTAGAAAACCAATGTAATCTACCACATAAAGGAAAGAAAAAATCACATGATCATCTCAATCGACGCAAAAAAGGCATTCGACGAAGTCCAACACCCATTCCTAATAAAAACTCTCAATAAAATAAGTATAGAAGGGAAATCTCTCAATGTAATAAATGGCATCTGGGCAAAACCAATGGCCAACATCATTTTTAATGGAGAGAGGCTGAAAATTTTTCCCTTGAGAACAGGAAAAAGGCTAGGATGACCTTTGTTACCATTCCTATTTAACATTGTGCTGGAAGTCCTAGCTAGACCAATAAGGCAAGAAGCAGAAATAAAAAGTATACAAATCAGTAATGTAGAAATTAAACTCTCCCTGTTTGTGGATGATATGATACTATACATAGAAAACCCAGAAGACTCCACGAGAAAACTACTGGATGTAATGGAAAGATTCAGCACAGTAGCACAATACAAGATCAACATACAAAAATCAGTTGGATTCCTATACACCATTAAAGAGAATGATGAAAAGGAAATCAGGAAAACAATACTCTTTATAATAGCCCATAAAAAAATAAAATACTTAGGAATAAATCTAACCACAGATGTAAAAGACCCATACAAAGAAAACTACAAAACACTACCACAAGAAACCAAAAGAGATCTACATGAATGGAAAAACATACCATGCTCATGGACAGGTAGACTCAACATTGTGAAAATGACAATTCTACCCAAAGCGACTTACAAATACACTGCAATCCTGATCCAAATACCAAGAACATTCTTTAAAGAGATGGAAAAACTTATCATTAACTTTACATGGAAAGGGAAGAAGCCCCAGATAAGTAAAGCACTACTGAAGAAGAAAGTAGGAGGACTTGCATTACCTGACCTCAGAACTTACTATACAGCTATGGTAGTCAAAACAACCTGATACTGGTAAGACAGATATATTGACCAATGGGACAAAATTAAGGACCCAGATGTAAATCCATCCACTTATGGTCATCCGATCTTCAACAAGGGCCCAAAGTCCACCAAATGGGGAAAAGACAGTCTTTTTAACACATGATGCTGGCAAAACTGGATGTCCATCTGCAAAAAAATGAAACAGGACCCATACCTCACATCATATTCAAAAACTAATTCAAAATGTATCAAAGACCTAAATATAAACCCAAAACCTATGAAGTTCATAGAAGAAAAAATAGGATCAACACTAGAGACCCTCATACACAGCATTAACAGGACAAATCACGACCAACAACACACAAACTCTAGAAGATAAGCTAGATAACTGGGATCTTCTAAAAATTAAACACATGCTCATCAATAGACCACCAAAGGAGTAAAAAGAGAACCTACAGACTGGGAAAAATATTTTGGCTAGTACAAATCAGACAAAAGTCTAATCTCTAAAATCTACAAGAAAATCCAACACCTCCACAACAAAAAGACAAGTAATCCAGTAAAAAATGGGCAAAGGAAATGAACAGGCCCTTCCTCAAAGAAGACATTCAAGCAGTTAACAGACACATGAGAAAATGCTCACGATTACTGGCCATCAGAGAAATGCAAATCAAAACTGCAATGAGATACCATCTCACCCCAGCATTACTGGCATGAATCAAAAAAAAAAAAAAACCAGGAAATACAAATGTTGGAGAGGCTGCAGGGAGATCGGAACTCTTATGCAGTGCTGGTGGGAATGCAAAATGGTACAACCATTCTGAAAAACAATATGGTGCTTCCTTTGAAAGCTAGAAATAGAAATACCATATGATCCAGCAATCTCACTCCTAGGAATATATCCTAGAGAAATAAGAGTCATCACACAAATAGGCATATGCACACCCACATTCATTGCAGCATTGCTTGCAATAGCAAAAAGATGGAAACAATCTAGATGCCCATCAACAGATGAATGGATAAACAAACTGTGGTACATACACACAATGTAGTATTACACAACAATAAAGAACAACAATGAATCTGTGAAGCATCTCATAACATGGATGAATCTGGAGGGCATTATGCTGAGTGAAATAAGTCAATCACAAAAGGACAAATATTGTATGAGACCGCTACTGTACTGAAAAGGTTTACACACAAAAAGAAACAATCTCTGATGGTTACAAGGGAGGCAAGGAGTGGGGATGGAAAAACACTACATAGACAATAGAAAAGTGGTAACTTTGGTGAAGGGTAAGACAGCGCACAATATTGGGGAAGCCAGCACAACTTGTACAAGAAAAGGTCATGGAAGCTACATAGACATATCCAAACTCCCTGAGGGATCGAATTGCAGGGCTGAGGGCTGTGGGGACCATGGTCTTAGGGAACAACTAGCTCAGATGGCAAAACATGGTTTATAAAGAAAATGTTCTACGTTCTACTTAGGTGAGTAACATCTGGAGTCCTAAAAGCTTATCCTAAAAGCCTGTGACCAGCCATCAAGGATACTCTACTGGTCTAACCACTTCAGGAGCAAGGAATAATGACGAAAACTAAAGATACAAGAGAAAGATTAGTGCAAAGGACTAATGGACCACATCTATCATAGCCTCCACCAGACTGATCCAGTACAACCAGATGGTACCCAGCTACTACCACTGACTGCTCTGACAGGGATCACAATAGAGGGTCCAGAGAGAGCTGGAGAAAAATGCAGACCAAAATTCTAACTCAAAAAGAAAGACGACTTGCTGGCCTGACAGAAACTGGAGAAACCCTGAGAGCATGGGCCCTGGGCATCCTTTCAGCTCAGCAATGAGGCCACTCCTGAGGTTCACCCTTCAGCCAAAGACTGCACAGGCCCGTAACACAAAACAAGACTAAAGGGGCACACCAGCCCTGGGGCAAGGACTAGAAGGCAGGAGGGAACAGGGAAGCTGGTAATAGGGAACCAAGTTTGAGAAAGGAGAGTATTGACATGTCATGGGGTTGTTAACCAATGTCATAAAACAATATGTGTATTAACTATTTAATGAGAAACTAGTTTGTTCTGTAAACCTTCATCTAAAGTACGATAAAAAACAAAAAAGAAATCGATTTGTTGCTTCCTTATAAAGCTAGAAATAGAAGATCCAGCAATCCCACTCCTTGGAATATATCCTAGAGAAATAAGAGCCATCACATGAATAGATATGTGCACATCCATGTTCACTGCAGCAGTGTTCACAATAGCAAAAAGATGGAAACAATCTAGATGCCCATCAACAGACAAATGGAACAAATTACAGTATATTCACACAATAGAATGTTATGCAACAATGAAGAACAATGACCAATCTGCAAAACATCTCACGACATGGATGAGCGTGGAAGGCATTATGCTGAGTGAAATTAGTCAGTCACAAAAGGACAAATATTGTGTGAGACTACTATTATAAGAACTCAAGAAAAGATTTAAACACAGAATGGTGGGGAAGAAGGGAGGGGGTATTCACTAACTAGATAGTAGACAAGAATTATCTTAGGTGAGGGGAAGGACAACACACAATACAGGAGAAGTCAGCACAACTGGACTAGCGCAAAAGCTAAGAAGTTTCTTGAACACAGCTGAACACTTCAAGGCACAGAATAGCAGGGGTGGGGGTCTGGGGACCATGGTTTCAGGGGACATCTAGGTCAATTAGCATAACAAAGTTTATTAAGAAAATGTTCTGCATCCCACTTTGGTGAGTGACATCTGGAGTCTTAAAAGCTAGTGAGCGGCCATCTAAGATGCATCAATTGATTCCAACCTACCTGGAACAATGGAGAATGAAGAACACCAAAGACAAAATGAAAATATGACCCCAAGAGACAAAAGGGCCACATAAACCAGAGACTTTATCAACCTGAGACCAGAAGAACTAGATTGTCCCTGGCTACCACCAATGACCACAATGACATGGAACCAAATAGAGAGTCCCTGACAGACCAGGAGAAAAGTGGGGTGCAGAAATCAAATTCTAGGAAAAAGACCAGACTTTATGGTCTGGCTAAGACTGGAGGAACCCCAGAAGACATGGCCCCTGGACTCTCTGTTAACCCAGAACTAAAACCATTCCTGAAGCCCACTCTTCACACAAAGATTAGACTGGACTATAAAACATAAAATAATACTTGTGAAGAGTGTGCTTCTTAGTTCAAGTAGATACATGAGACAAAATGAGCAGCCCCGTCCTGAGGTGGGATGAGAAGGCAGAAAGGATAGGAGCTGGTTGAATGGACACTGGAAACCTGGGCTGGAAAGGGGGGGGGGTGTGCTGTCACATTATAGGGATTGCAACTAGGATCACATAACAATATGTTTATATAAATTTTTGTGTGAGAAATTAACTTGAGCTGTGAACTCTCACCTAAAGTACAGTAATTTTTTTTTTAACATGCCTTCTTCATCATGACCCCTCTCAGCCCTGCAACTGAACCCACAAGTGATGAGGAACAGGAGGACCCACACAAATTGGAATTATAGAAAAGTAACTAGGAATGGGCGTTTTAATATTTGTTAATTTGGGTGAAGTAAAGAGTGGATGGAGGAGATGAATTAAAAGCCAATGTGTAGCCAAGTTTAAGCTTCAGCTTTATTCAAGGTGCATAATCAGAAAAAGCCCAGAGTGCATCTTCTGGTCTGTAAATGTGATCACATTTACATATTTAAATGCAACCAATGCTTCCTCATTGTTGGATTCAATTTTTTTCCTCTAGCTGTATGTCTTGGTCATCTAGTGCTGCTATAACAGAAATACCACAAGTGGATGGCTTTAACAAAGAGAAGTTTATTCTTTCACAGTCCTGTAGGCTAGAAGTCTGTATTCAGGGCACCGGCTCCAGGAGAAGGCCTTCTCTCTCTGTCAGCTCTGGTGGAAGGTCCTTGTGATGCATCAGTCTTCCCTTGGTCTGGAAGCATCTCAGCTCAGGAATCGCAAGTCCAAAGAACACGTTCTGCTCCCGGCACTGCTTTCTTTGTGGTATGAGGTCCCTATATCTCTCTGCTCACTTTTCTCTTTTATATCTAAAAAGAGATTGGCTTAAGACACTATCTAATCTTGTAGATCTCATCAATTTAAGTGCCACTAATCCATCTCATGACATCACATTGATAGAATTTACAACACATAGGGAAATCACATCAGATGACAAAATGGTAGACAATCATACAATACTGGGAATCATGACTTAGACAAGTTGACAAATATTTTCAGGGGGCACAATTCAATTCATGATATAAGGTATGTATATTTAGATACAAACCCAAGCCCCATGCTGTCAAGTTGATTCCGACTCATAGCGGCCCTATAGGACAGAGTAGAACTGCCTCCAGGGTTTCCAAGAAGTGACTGGTGGATTTGAACAGCCAACCTTTTGGTTAGCAGCCATATCACTTAACCACTGCACCACAAGGGCCCCATTTCAATACAAATGTATATAAAACATGTGTGTATGTATGTGTGTATAAAACTGCACAACACTCCAGTTATCCAACATTTATTTACTACACCTTCAACAATGCAGAAAATAAGAGGGAAACAGGAAATAGGCAAAATGTTCCCTCTGTACCCAAAATAGATACAGTAAACATCATGTACTTTGAGCACAGCATCATCCCGGGTGCCCACTCTCAGAGCTTAAGAACTTTTATTTTGCTCATTATTGTTCTGGAGCTTAGTATTTGGTAACCTGCCTGTTTTTCACTCCACTGCTAAGAAGTAAATAAAAAGAAAGACTATTAAGGTAAGGGTCTTTGTTAGCAGCAAACAGGGACAACTTTTTTGGAGCCCCAGTTGGGCAGTGGTTAAAGTCCTGGGCTGCTAACCGAGAAGTTGGAGGTTCAAACCAACCAGCCTCTCTGTGGGAGAAAGATGTGGCACTCTGCTTCCGAAAAGGCTACATCCTTGGAAACTCTGAGTTCTACTCTGTCTTATAGGGTTTCTATGAGTCAGAATCAACTCAACAGCAATGGGTTATTAAGGTAAGGGTTTTTGTCAGTAGCAAAAAGTGACAACTAACAGAAAAATAGTAAACATATCAAAAGTACATTCACGGATACCTGTTGCCATCAAGTCAATTCCAATTCATAGCGACCCTATAGGTCAGAGTAGAACTTCCCATAGGATTTCCAAGGAGCGGCTTGTGGATTCAAACTACTGACCTTTTGGTTAGCAGCCAGGCTCTTAACCACTATGCCACCAGGGCTCCTCATTCATAGATAGTAACTGCTTAGTAGCTGCTTAATATTTGTTGTTGAATGAAGGGTAAATGAGCAAACTGGTTTTTTTAATCAGTTTAATATAAGTTCATGTGAAAAAGACTTAGGTGTTTCAGTTGTCATGTGCAAAATATGAGTCAAGAGTTAATGTTAAATTAGGTTGAACAACCTGTATTATTCAGTGATAGTTTTATTGTAAGGAACAAAACTAACCCTAAGAACCTAAAATAAGCCAGCACAACTTGTACAAGGCAAGGTCATGGAACCTCCACAGACACATCCAAACTCCTGAGGGATGGAATTGCTGAGCTGAGGGCTGTGGGGACCATGGTCTCAGGGAACATCTAGCTCAATTGGCATTACATAGTTTATTTAAAAAATGTTCTACCTTCTACTCTGGTTGAGTAGCATCTGGGGTCTTAAAAGCCTGTGAGCGGCCATCTAGGATACTCCACTGGTCTCACCCCTTCAGGAGCAAGGAAGAATGAAGAAAACTAAAGATACAAGGGAAAGATTAGTCCAAAGGACTAATGGACCACGTCTACCATGGCCTCCACCAGACTGAGTCCAGTACAATTAGATGGTGCCCAGCTACCACCACTGACTGCTCTGACAGAGATCACAATAGAGGGTCCCTGACAGAGCTGGAGAAAAATGTAGAACAAAATTCTAACTCATAAAGAAAGACCAGATTTGCTGACCTGAAAGAAACTGGAGAAACCCTAAGAGTATGGCACCCCCAGACATCTTTTCAGCTCAGTAATGAGGTCGCTCCTGAGAGTCACACTTCAGCCAAAAACTGGACAGGCCTATAAAGCAAAACAAGACTAAACGGGCACACCAGCCCAGGGGCAAAGACTAGAAGGCAGGAGGGAACAGGAAAGCCGGTAATACGGAACCCAAGGTTGAGAAGTGAGAGTGTTAACGTGTCATGGGGTTGTTAACCAATGTCATAAAACAATCTATGTACTAACTGTTTAATGAGAAACTAGTTTGTTCTATAAACCTTCATCTAAAGTACAATAAATAAGAACCTAAAATAAAGACATGTATCTGTGTGTGTGCGTGTGTGTGTGCGCACGCGCATGTGCATGCACACATACCTCTCTGTCCCTCTGTCAGGGTGGGACAATGAGTATTGTAATGACTCAGAGATCTCACAGAAATAAGCAACAGCTGTCTCTCATGGAAACAGGAACCAGAGACTGCAACATCATCAGGAACCTAAGCAGCCACTTGGTCCACCTCATTTTCTCTCTGGGGCTGTCTATCTCCCACCTGCATTTCTCTCTTTGGAACTGCACTGTTACCCTTGGTTCTGCTCCCCTGTAACCTTTGGCCTCTATCAGGCTTTAACTAATCATATCTCCAGTTCTAGCCTTAATGCTGGACCTTTCAGCTACTCTCCCCCAAATTCCCCAGGAGAGGAATTTGATTGAATCAAACTAAGATATTTACCTTTAGTCCAATCAATTGTAGCAAAGTATGGCAGATCAAAAGCCTAACCATACCCACCCAGAGCATCCCTTCAGCATTTATTGATTAAATAACTATTTAACTATTTGCACACAATGTGTTAGACAGCTATTGTGGACTCTGATCATGTAGACCTCAGATCTGAGAGAAGTTAATGGTCATATTTTAAGCTTCACTAGTCAAAGAAACAGAATGTTTTGTTTCAGTCATTTTACGAAATATGTCAACAAACTAAACCCTGTTTATAAATAGATGGCAGTACCATGAGAGATCTAGAAGCCATGTCTCATGAAGAATTGTTGAGGACTCTGAAGTTGGTGGTGAAGAAAAGAGGAAACTTACTCAGTCATTCATCAAAAAATTCATTGAGTCCCTACTGTATTTCTCACATTGTGCTAGGTGCTGTGGTTACAGTGAAGCACAAAATGAGAACCAATTCCTGCCCTCATGAAGAAAACCTGATTGCTATCTTCAAATTTAAAGGTTTGTCATGTATACAATACATACATGCTGCTTTAGGAGGCAGAACTCAGATCAGAGGGTGAAAGTTACAGAAAGGAAGACTATCTAACCATTAGTGAAGTCAAGAAATGAAAAGAAAAACTCCACAACATGGCACCTCCCTCTCAACTATGGAAAGTGTCAATGACTATCAAGAGAATTGTGGAAGGTCTTCTGGCATGAAGGAAAAGGCTGGATTAAAGGTATTTACTAATGCCCCTTTTAATTCTCCGATTCTGAAAATGAAGCTTAAGGGAAGAGATTTTAGAAGAATAATAACCATCCAAATCTCCAGTTTACCTCAGGAAAAGGGTTTCCCAAAAGGCTTAATTACGTTATTCCCCATGCTTGTTCTTCTCTGATGTACTCTCTGTACAGACGACATTGCAGAGACTCACAGTGGCTCTAAAAGAACATTTTTATAAGTAATGACTGACTATAAATTGCTAATAGAAGCACTATAAGATCTAGTGACTATCTATTTTTAGAACAATACTGAAAAATGACACAACTTCTAACCAGAAAGGGAAATAGGCTCACCTCTCTGAGAGAGAGAATTTATGTGCCTGAATATGATGGAAATAAATGATTTATGTAAGCAACCTTGAAGATCATCTGTATTCCAACCTTCCATCTGAGGCGCAATGCTCTCTCTATGGCAACAGCGGAAGGCAGTAAAGCCAAGAGCTCCAACTGCTGATTTTGGAGTCCACCAGACGTGGAATTGAGTGCTGGCCCACTCATCTCTACTCTTCGCCTGTTTCCTCGTTTGTAAAATGGATATAATCACACCTACGTCACATAATGATCTAAGGAGATAATGCACATACAGCTTAGCCCAGTGCAGTGCCATTCACACAGTGAGCACTCAGTATGCATTAGTTATAAAATTTACATAACAATGAACAGGGGGTCAGTGATTTTTATGTGCCAGGAAATGTGCTGATTGCTTTACCTGCATTTTTCTCATTACTCTTCCCTGTTTCATAGATGAAGAAATTGAGAAATACAGGAGCTAAGTAAATTGTTTGAAGTCAAACTGCAAGTGGTAAAGCTGGAATTTTGAAGCCAAGACTATTGGACTCCAGAGACTGAGTTTCTAACTACTGCATATAGCTCCACTTCAACAGTCTGCTGTCTGCCTGGCATCTTTAATATCAGGCCTTTGTGTGCATTTCAGTCACATGAAATGAACACAAACTTAGTTTTCTAAAAGATGAACCTTCTCCCTGACCAGATAACAGACTTTCTTATAAATATATACTGCAATTAATTTCAAAACAGAAATCATAGCAGTATTTTTGAACCTTCCCACTCAGTATTTGGTCTTTTTCTTCAAAATAAGTACTAGATTTTCAGATTTTAGTAAACCACTGTGGAGGATACCTCTGACAATCTAATGTTTGCTCTGAAGCTGGCCTCAACAATTCTACTTGTTCTTGATAGGTCTGGAAAGAAGTATGATCTTGTAGATGCAAAACATCCTTCCCCATGAGTTATTATTGTAGCCAGAGGCTTTTCAGTTGCATGAAACACTTAAGATGCAGATCTCCTGGGTCTATGCCTCACCCAAACTCTCCCACACTTCAGTGTCCTTTGTCACTTTTTGTATCCAGTTCGTATTAACAGAGCTCGGTGTTGTAAGAATCATTGTTGATGCTTTCTTTGTATAATCTGCAACTTAATAGGATACATATTGACCAAAATGTAGGAAAATCTTGGATGTGTGACAATGCTGACTTGAAGCAAATCATCAGTTTAAAAAAAAAAGTGCGTGTGTGTGTCTGTGTGCATGTGTATTTAATAAAATGCCCATGCTGATGTCAGTAAACTACATAAAAAGTCTAGAAATAGAATTACTTTTTCAATGTAAATATATTGGAAAAGAGCTTATAAAGGTTTTTATTCATTCCTTGATTATACAAAGATTCAGTAAGCTCCTAGTACAAGTTAGGCACTGTCTAGGCACTAGAGGTATAACAATGAACAAGACAGAAGTTCCTACCATCATGGAGCTAATGATCTAGTGAAGGGATACAAATATACACTAAACAAATATATAGGATGCAAAGTAGTTGTAAAGGTTATAAAGAAAAATAAAACAGGGAAGGACATAGAAAGTGACCTTATGGGAGTTGGTCACGTTATAGGTAAAGTGAACAGAGAAATAATTTCTAAAGAATTTTCATCAGGCGGTGGAATGGAAGAACAGAATCATATAGATACCTGGAGGAAGTACATTTTAAGAAGCAAACCCAAAAACCCCAAACCCACTGCCATCGAGTTGATTCAGACTTATAGCAACCCTACAGGACAGAACAGAACTGTCCCATAGGGTTTCTAAGGCTGAAAATCTTTAGTGAAGCAGACTGCCACATCTTTCTCCCATGGAGTGGCTGGTGGATTTGAAATGCCAACCCTTCCATTAGGTGTCAAGCATGTAAGCATTGTGCCACCATGGTTCCTTTGTTTTAGGAAGAAGGAATAGCAAATACAAAAGAATGGTTGAGGAACAGCAATGATGCTGGAGATCACATGATAGAATTTTGCAAGACCAACAACTTCTTCATTACAGATACCTTTTTTCAACAACATAAATGGTGACTATGCATGTGGACCTTGCCAGAAGGAATACACAGGAATCAAATCGAAGACATCTGTGGAAAGTGACAATGGAAAGACTCAATATCAGCAGTCAGAACAAGGCCAGGGGCCAATTGTGGAACAGACCATCAATTGCTCATATGCATATTCAAGTTGAAATTGAAGAAAATTAGAAGAAGTCCATGAGAGCCAAACTACAACCTAGAGTATATCCCACTTGAATTTAGAGACCATCTCAAGAATAGATTTGATGCGTTGAACACTAATAATCAAAGACCAGAGGAATTGTGGAATGACATTAAGGACATCGTACATGAAGAAGGCACAAAGCCATTAAAAAGACAGGAAAGAAAGAAAAGACCAAAACGGATGTCAAAGAGTCTGTGAAAATTGCTCTTGAACATCAAGTAGCTAAAGCAAATGGAAGAAATGAGAAGTAAAAGAGCTAAATAGAAGATTTCAAAGGGCAGCTGGAGAAGACAAAGTAAAATGATGACATGTGCAAAGACCTGGAGATAGAAAATCAAAAGTGAAGAACACATTCAGCACTTTTCAAGCTGAAAGAACTGAAGAAAAAACTCAAGCCTCGAATTGCAATACTGAAGGATTCTATGGGGAAAATACTAAACTATGCAGGAAGCATCAAAAGAAGATGGAAGGAATATACACTGTCTCAAAAAGAATTGGTTGACGTTCAACCATTTCAGGGGGTAGCATATGATCAAGAACCAATGGTAATGAAAGAAGAGATTCAAGCTTCACTGAAGGTATTGGTGAAAAACCAGGCTCCAGGAATTGACAGAATACCAACTGAGATGTTTCAACAAAAGGATGCAGAGCTGGAAATGCTCACTCATCTATGCCAAGAAATTTCTAAGACAGCTACCTGGCCAACCAACTGGAAGAGATGCATACTTGTACCCATTCCAAAGAAAGGTGATCCAACAGAATGCAGAAATTATCAAACAATATCATTAATATCACACACAAGTAAAATTTTGCTGAAGATGATTCAAAACTGGTTGCAGAGACTTCTGGCCAACATGGCCCCACAGAGAGAAGCACCATGCCCTCCCTCTACAACAAAGACCAGAAAAACTAAGTAAAACAGAGACAAACGTCACTCCTGGAAACCAAAGAGTCAAATGAAGAGATAAAGAACTCAGCCAAGCACTGAATGGAATAAGAAACTGATAGAAGGATGTGAGTGAGAAGAGATATGCGCAGAGGGCCCCAGCGCTAAAGCAGCACAAATCCGCCATCTTGGACTTCTGTCAGAAGATCTGCTGACAGGAAGCATGGGAAAGCAGCTTCCTGGAACTCCCAGCACGAGACAGAGCACACGGTAACCAGGAATACACACTTTCCCAACACCCATTCTCTCCCCGCTGCTCTACCTCGGAGCTTGCTAGCTGGCTGCCGTGGCTCGGGCAACCAGGAAGTGCAGCATCCATGCCGCTTGGATTTGCCACACCCATATCAGAGATCCGTGGACAGAGAGTAGGAGAAAGCAGCTTCAGGAACTTCCCAGCAGGAGACGGAGCACCTTGTAACAAGCCATATACGCTTTCCTAACCCCTCTTTCTTCTTCCCCAATTTGGCCTCCTCTGCTTCCTGCCAACCACAGCCTCTTGGTCGGGAGGCAACTGCTTTTGCCTTGGGCTGCTTGGATTCACCCTGCCCACACTGTCCAGGCTCCTGAGCTGGTGTTGTTTGTTTCTGTCTCTTTTGGTTTCTTTTGTGCCTCCTACCACCTCCCCCTCCTCTCTCTGGAACATCTGGCTCCATGTGCAATCTTTGCTTCTTCTTGAAAGGCTGTGAAGCCATGCTCCATTGGAGAACCACTCCCCCAGCCCATGACACTATGCTGGTGGGATCCCTGGGTTTTTTGTTTTGTTTTTGGTTTTTGGTTTTTTTTTGCCTTGTTTTGCTTTGTTCTGTTTTCTTTTTACACCTTGGGAGCCCCTTCTAGCCAGGTTGCACTACACGGCTTAGGAGCCACTCCCCCAATCTGTGCAGCTGCATAGGTGGGATCCCTGGAAGCATTTCTTTTTTTCTTCCTTCCTTCCTTCCTTTTTTTCTCTCTTTTTCCCTTTATGTCTTTCCTTATTTCCCAGTTCTCATCTCTCTGCACTTATCTTCTTGTCTCCTGAATACCTCGTGCTCTGTGACATCTGTACCCCCTCTAGCCAAGCTGTACTGCACAGCCTGGGAGCCACTTTCCTGGTATTAGCAGCCCCACTGGTGGAACTCCAAGATTCTGGGGGCCTTTTTTTTTTTTTTTTTCCAAATTTTTATCTAGTTATTTTCTTTCTTTTTTTTCTTTTTGCTTTTCTCCATTTCTCAGTTTCTTTTCCCTCCACTCCAATGGCACTCTTTATTTTCTTTCTTTGCTTGTTTGTTTTTAGCTCCTGTTTCTCTCTCCTCTTTCCCATACCCCTATTAGCTCCACACATCACTACCTCCCCCCTCTTTCCTGCCTACCTGCACCTAGAACTGAACATCACACCCACCAAGCAGCACAGGCATGACCAACTGGAACCTGCCCAGCACTGATTCCTGGCCTACCCTGTCAGCCCTAGTAGCTGCCAAAAACAATCCATCCCAGCCCCACCCCTTCAACTGGATTGTCCCTGCTGCACCATAGCTGATTGACTGGCCCCGCCCATTGGACAAGGAGGTGAAAAGAATTGTGACCACAGACGAGCAAACAACAAAGAACACACAGCCTGCCTGCTCAGACATAACCAAATAAAACAAAAAAGCAGGACAAAACAAACAAATCTATAATCAAGAAATGAAGAAAATAACTACTGAATGTCTCAAAGACAGCAGACTATATCAAAACATATTTAAAAAACAGGACAGGATGGTTCCAATAGGCATCTAAAGTAAAACACCAGATGACTTTCCAGGAGAAGAAAAGGCACTAGAACTACCTGACAGGGGATTCACATCTCTAATCTTCAGAGCAATCCAAGAATTGAAGCAAAAAGCAGACAAAAATGAGGAAAATATAGGCAAATTTATGGCAAAGGCAGACAAATTCATGGAAAATACAGACAAAAAAAGGAACAATTCAGGAAAATAATACAGGAACAAAGCACCAAAATAAACTCCCAACTAGAAATCATACAAAAAGGACAATTAGAAATCCAAAAGATACACAACAAGATTTAAGAAATGCACAGTGTCATAGAAGGGCTGAAGAACAGGTTTGAAATGATAGGAGACAGGATCAATGAAGTTGAAGAGAAATACTTGGAAACAAGTCTGAAGAAAGAATGAAGAAACCCTGAGAATTATGTGGATAGAATCAAGAGCAAAAATTTGTGAGTGATCAGAGTTCCAGAACAGGGAGAGAAAACAGAAAACACAGAGAAGATCATTGAAGAATTGCTGACAGAAAACTTCCCTAATATCGTGAATGACGAAAAGCTGACCATCCAAAAAGCTCAACGAACTCCATATGGGATAGACCCCAAAAGGCAAACACCAAGGCATATCATAATCACACTGTTAAAACCAAAGACAAAGAAAAAGCCCTGCGAGCATCTCGAGAAAAACAAAAAGTCACATACAGAGGAGAAACAATAAGACTAAGCTCTGATTATTCAGCAGAAACCATTCGGGCAAGAAGGCAATGGGATGACATATATAAAACCTTGAAAGAAAAAATTTCCAACCAAGGATCATATATCCTCCAAAACTTTTGTTCAAATATGATGGTGAAATTAGGACATTTCCAGATAAACAGAAATTAAGGGGATATGTAAAAACCAAACCAAACTTACAAGAATTATTAAAGGGAATCCATTGGTCTGAGAACAAACAACATCAGACCACAGCCTGAATCTAAGATGTGAGATTGTACCACCCAGATCCCAACCTAGGAAATGAGCTCTCAAGGAGTATTCAAAACCAAAAGAATTGCAACAGGGAACCAGAGAGGTTAATCTGTAAATGACAACGATGTCAGAACAATAAAAGAGGGAATAAACAGTACAGGTATAGAACATTCCAATGGAGATGAAGGCAAGGTGATACCAAGTAATAATAAAACTGATTCAAACCTAGAAAGATGAGAGTAAATTTCCAGGTAACCACAAAGAAAGTTAACAAACCTACGCATCAAAATAAAGATGAAAAACATAAAGCCTCAATAAAAATAAAATCTACAAAAACAAAAGAAATTGAAAAGAAATCCACAAACAAAAGGAACTCAGCAAAGGAGAGTAGAGAAACAAAGAATATTTTAAGCACAAAAAAAAAAACACACTACAAAATGACAGAAATAAATTCACACCTATCGATAATTACACTGAATGTAAATGGCCTAAATGCATGCATAAAGAGATGCAGAGTGACAGAATGGATAAAATAAAAAAACAGGATCCATGAATATGCTATCTACAAGAGACACACTTCAGAAATAAAGAGTTAAATTTATTAAAAATCACAGGATGGAAGAAAATATATCAAGTAAATAACTACCAAAAGAGAGCAGGAGTGGCAATACTAACCTTAGGTAAGATAGACTTTAAAACAAAATCCACCATAAAAGACAAAGAAGAGCACTGTATAATGATTAAAGGAATGATCCATCACGAAGACTTAACCATAATAAACATCTACATACCCAATGACAAGGCTCCAAAATAAAACAAACTCTAACAGCACTGAAAACAGAAATTAACAGTTCCACAATAATAGTAGGAGACTTCAACACACCACTCTCAGTAAAGGACAGAACATCTAGAAAGAAGTCAACAAAGATACAGAAGAGCTAAAGAGCACAATCAGCCAACTTGACCTTATAGACATATATAGAACACTCCACCCAACAGCTGCAAAGTACACATTCTTTTCCAATGCACGTGGAACATTCCACAGAATAGACCACGTCTTTGGCCACAGAGCAACTGTCAAGAAAATCCAAAACATTGAGATAATACAAAGTATCTTCTCTGACCACAATGCCATCAAAGTAGAAATTAACAAGAAGAGCAAAGAAAAAAAAATCAATTACATGGAAACTGAATAACACCCTGCTTAAAAACCACTGGGTAACAGAAGAAATCAAAGATGGAACCAAAAAGTTCCTAGAATCAAACAAGAATGAAAGCACATCATACCAAAACTTTTGGGACAGAGCAAAGGCAGTTCTCAGAGGCCAATTCATAGCAATAGATGCACACATCAAAAAAGAAGGGACAAAATCAAAACATTAGTTACACAACTTGAACAAATAGAAGAGAACAGCAAAAGAAGCCCACAGCCACCAGAAGAAAGGAAAGAGTAAAGATCAAAGCAGAAATAAATGAAATAGAGAATAGAAAAACAATAGAAAGGATCAGCAAAATTGACAAACCACTGGCCAAATTAACAAAAGAAAAACAGAAGAAAATGCAAATAACCCAAATAAGAAATGAAATGGGGGACATTACAACAGACCCAACTGAAATAAAAAGGATCATAACAGAGTATTATGAAAAACTATACACCAACATATTTGAAAACCTAGAGGAAATGAGCAAATTTCTAGAGACACACTACCTACCCAAACTAACACAAAGTGACATTGAAAATCTGAACAGGTCCATAACAAGAGAAGAAATTGACATGGTAATGAAAAAAAACCCCTCCCAACCAAAAAAAGCCCTAACCCAGATCGCTTCACTGGAGAATTCTAACAAATATTCAAAGAGTTATGCCAGTACCACTCAAACTATTTCAGAACACAGAAAAGGAAGCAATACTTCCAAATTCATTCTATGAAGCCAGCATAACCCTGATACCAAAACCAGGCAAAGACGCCATAAAAAAAGAAAATTACAGACCAATATCTCCCATGAATATAGATGCAAAAATTCTCAACAAAATTCTAGCCAATAAAATTCAGCAGCATATCAAAAAAATAATACACCATGACCAAGTAGGATTCATACCAGGTATGCAAGGATGGCTCAACATTAGAAAATCAATGTAATCCACCACGTAAAGGAAAGAAAAAAATCACATGATTATCTCAATTGACACAGAAAAGGCATTCGACAAAGCCCAGCACCCATTCCTAATAAAAACTCTCAATAAATAGTGATAGAAGGGAAATTTCTCAACATAATAAAGGGCACCTGTGCAAAACCAACAGCCAACATCGTTCTCAAAGGAGAGAGGCTGAAAACATTCACCTTGAGAACAGGAACGAGACAAGGATGCCCTTTATCACCATTCCTATTTAACAGTGTGTTGGAAGTCCTAGCTACAGCAATAAGGCGAGAAACAGAAATAAGGAGCATCCAAGGTCATAATGAAGAAGTTAAACTCTCCCTATTTGCAGATGATATGATACTATACAAGAAAACCAAAAGACTACACAAGAAAACTACTGGAAAGAATAGAAAGATTTGGCAGAGTAGTAGGATATAAGATAAACATAAAAAATCAGTTGGATTTCTATAACCAATAAAAAGAACAATGAAAAGGAAAACAATACCATTTATAATACCCCCCCACAAAAAAACCCTAAAAAAATAAAATACTTGGGAATAAATCTAACCAGGGATGTAAAAGACCTACACAAAGAAAACTGCAAAACACTACTGCGAGAAACCAGATGAATGGAAAAACATACCATGCTCATGGGTAGGTAGACTCAACGTTGTGAAAAGGACAATTCTACCCAAAACAATTTACAAATACAATGCAATCCTGATCCAAATACCAACAACATTCTTTAAAGACATGGAAAAACTTATCATTAACTTTATATGGAAAGGGAAGAGGCCCCAGATAAGGAAAGCACTACTGCAGAAGGAGAATAAAGTAGGAGGACTTGCACTACCTGACCTCAGAACCTTCTATACAGCTACAGTAATCAAAACAGCCTGGTACCAGTACAATGACAGATACATTGACCAATGAAACAGAATTGAGAACCCAGATGTAAATCAATCCATCTATAGTCACCTGATCTTCGACAAGAGCCGAAGTCCGTCAAATGGGGAAAAGACAGCCTATTTAACAAATGGTGCTGGCAAAACAGGATATCCATCTGCAAAAAACGAAACAGGACCCATACCTCACACCATATACAAAAACTAATTCAAAATGGATCAAAGGTCTAAATATAAAGCCCAAAACTATGAAGTTCATAGAAGAAAAAATAGGATCAGTGCTAGAGGCCCTAACAAGATATAAATCACAACCAGCAACATACAAGCTCCAGAGGACAAGCTAGATAACTGGGATCTTCTAAGAATTCAACACTTATGCTCATCAAAAGACTTCACCAAAAGAGTAAAAAGAGAACCTACAGACCGGGGGAAAAAAATTGGCTATTACAAATCAGACAAAGGTCTAATTTCTAAAATGTACAGGAAAATCCAACACCTCTACAACAAAAAGACAAATAATCTAGTTAAAAATGGGCAAAGAATATGAACAGACACTTCACCAAAGAAGACATTCGAACAGCCAACAGACATATGAGGAAATGCTCACGATCTCTAGCCATCAGAGAAATGCAAATCAAAACCACAATGAGATACTATCTCACCCCGCATTACTGGCACGAATCAATAAAACAGAAAGTAACGAATGTTGGAGAGCCTGCGGAGAGATCAGAACCCTTATGCACTGCTGGTGGGAATGCAAAATGATACAAACATTTTGGAAAATGATATGGTGCTTCCTTAGGAATCTAGAAATAGAAATACTATATGATCCAGCAATCCCACTCCTAGGAATATACCCTAGAGAAGTAAGAGTCGTCACACAAATAGATATATGTATACCCATGTTCATTGCAGCATTGTTCACAATAGCAAAAAGATGGAAACAACCTAGGTGCCCATCAACAGATGAATGGATAGACAAATTGTGCCACATACACACAATGGAGTATTATGCAATGCTAAAGAACAACGATGAATCTGTAAAGCATCACATAACGTGGATGCATCTGGAGGACATTATGCTGAGTGAAATAAGTCAGTCACGAAAGGACAAATATTGTATGACACCACTACTGTAAAAACTCATGAAAAGGTTTACATACAAAAAGAAACAATCTTTGATGGTTATGAAGATGGGGAGGGATGGGGATGGAAAAACACTTAATAGACAAAAGTCAAGCAGTAACTTTGGTGAAGGGTAAGACGGTACAAAATACGGGGGAAGCCAGCACAACCTGTACAAGGCAGGGCCATGGTAGCTCCATAGACACACCCAGACTCCCCGAGGGACCGAATTGCTGGGCTGAGGGCTATGGGGACCATGGTCTCAGGGAACATCTAGCTCAATTGGCATAACAGAGTTTATTAAAAAAAAGTTCTACATTCTACTTTGGTGAGTAGCATCTGGGGTTTTAAAAGGTTGTGCGCGGCCATCTAGGTCACTCCACTGGTCTCACCCCTTCGGAAGCAAGAAAGAATGAAGAAAACTAAAGACACAAGGGAAAAATTAGTCCAAAAGACTAATGGACCACATCTACCATGGCCTCCACCAGACTGAGTCCAGTACAACGAGATGGTGCTGGCTACCACCACTGACTGCTCTGACACAGATCACAATAGAGGGTCGCAGACAGATATGGAGAAAAATGTAGAACAAAATTCCAACTCAAAAAGAAAGACCAGATTTGCTGGCCTGACAGAAACTGGAGAAATCCTGAGGGTATGGCCCCCTGGACATCCTTTCAGCTCAGTAATGAGGCTACTCCTGAGGTTCACCCTTCAGCCAAAGATTGAACAGGCCCACGGAACAAAACAAGACTAAAGGGATGCACCAGCCCTGAGGCAGGGCTGGAAAGTAGGAGGGAACAGGAAAGCTGGTAATAGGGAACCCAGGGTTGAGAAGGGAGAGTGTTGACATGTCATGGGATTGTTAACCAATGTCATACAATAATGTGTGTACTGTTTGATGAGAAACTAGTTTGTTCTGTAAACCTTCATCTAAAGTTCAATTAAAAAAAAAAAAAAGTAGTTGTAACAGTGCATTGACAGGGAGCTGTCAAATTCAAGCCGGATCCAGAAGAGGACCTGATCCAAGCCAAGATGCATTCAATCGCCTCATATGCGTGTGAAAGGTGGACAATGAATAAGGAAGACTGAAGAAGGATTGATGCTTCTGAATTATGATGTGGGCGAAGAATACTGAATATACCATGCACTGCCAGAAGAACAAACAAATTTGTCTTGGAAGAAGTACAGCCAGGATGCTTATTAGAAGCAAGGTTGGTGAGACTCCGTCTCACATACTTTGGACATGTTATCAGGAGGGACCAGTCCCTGGAGAAGGACATCGTGTTTGGTAGAGCAGAGCATCAGCAAAAAAGAGGAAGACCCTCAAGAAGATATACTGACACAGTGGCTTAACAATGGGCTTAAGCATAGCAACAATTGTGAGGATGGCGCAGGACCAGACAGTGTTTCATTCTGTTGTACATATTGTGTCTATGAGCCAGAACAGACTCGACAGCACCTAACAACAACAACAAACAAGGAAGCAAGGACGGACAGAGTGAGGGGAAAGTAGTAGTAGATGAGATCCGAGAGGCAATGTGGGCCCAGCACATACAGTCACCTGTAAAACATTTTGAGGACGTTGGATTCGTGGTAGCAGCTGATAGGCACAAGCTGAAGCCATCCGTGCCTGCAGTTTCTTTGGCAATATAATTCCCTCAAAAATTTGGTAGTAGGTGTCATTCCTTCAGGTTGCTTCCATGTTGAATTAGATATAGTCTTTTCTATTTTCATTAGGAAATATTGCTATATTCAAAGCAAACCTACTGCCACTGAGTCAATTTCAACTCATAGCAACCCTGTAGGACAGAGTAGAACTGCCCCCACAGGTTTCCAAGGCTATAAAATCTTCATGGAAGCTGACTGCCACGTCTTTCTCTCAAGGAGCAGCTGGTGAGTTTAAGTTGCAGACCTTTCAGTTAGCAGCTGAGCACTTAACCACTGTGCCACCAGGGCTCCTTGTTATATACAATACATAGTAATAAAAAGAAAAGTCAACATCCAGAGTAAGAAACATAACATTACCAATATCTTTGAAGTCATCTTTTTGACCTTCACTGATCCTATTGCGCTCACCCCATGGAAGAGCCTAATATGATGTATTAATATTCATTTGATTTTCTTTATTTACCCCATAAATATTGTATTAGTTTCCTAGGGCTGCCATCACAGTTTACTATAAGCTTGGTGGCTTAAAACAACAGAAATTTATTCTCTCATACTTCTAGAGGCCAGAAGTCCAAAATGAAGGTGTTGGTGGGCTGTACTTCCTCTGAAGGCTCTAGGGGAGAATTCTTCCTTGCCTCATCCAGCTTCTGGTGGCTCCAGCTGTCCCTTTGCTGTGGCTGCATAACTCCTATCTCTGTCTCCATCTTCACAGGGCCTTCTCCTCCTTATCTCTCTCTCCTCTGTGTGTCTCTTATAAGGGCACTTGCCATTGCATTTAGAACTCACCTGGATAATCCAGGATGTTCTCATCTCAGGATCTTTAATTACATCTGCAAAGACCCTTTTTCCAAATAAAATCGTTCCCAGATTGCATAACATGAACATATATTTTTAGGGGCCACCATCCGACCCACTACACAGATACATGTGTGTATCTCTATGTTTAGTTTTGTTCTTTCTAACTTACGTTTAAGTAGTGTCATATTGCATGTATTTTTCTGCAGTTTGCTTTTCATTAATTATTATGTTAATGAAATTCATCCATGTTGATATGTATGGCAGTAGTCCATTCCCTCCCACTGCTTTGTAGTATTTCATTGGGATGAATATACCACAATTTGTTCATCCACTCTGTCGATAGACATTTAGGTTATTGTTGTTGTTGCTTGTTTTTATTTTGTGGGGTCTTGTTTTTGTTTTGATATTATAAACAGTGCTACATGCTAGTGTGTGTCTCCTGGTACACAAGTACAAGTGTTTCTCTAGGTTATATCATACAAGTAGAACTGATGAATCATAGAGTATGTCATCTTCAACTTATTAGATATGCCAAATTGTTTTCCAAAGTGGTTGTTTCAATATACATGCCCAATATCATTGTATAAGCATTCCCATTGCTCTATATTATCACCAATATTTTGTAATATCAGACTCTATTTTTGGTCAATCTGATGTGTATGAAATGATACCTCATTGTGATTTTAATTCGTGTTTCCGAGATCACTAATAAATTTCAGTATATATTCATTTTTTTTCTTTGTTCTTCACATTGATTTGTAAAAATATTGCATAGACTGGATACTAATTATCTAATTATTTGCCAGACACATGCAAACACACACACACACCTGTCCAAATTTTTTCCTTTTTTTGCTGTCTTTATGGTGTCTCCCAGTGACCAAGAGTTCTTAATTAATGTAGTCAAATTTATCAAATATTTATGTTTTGTGTCTTGTTTAAGTAGTGCTTCCCTATCATGAAGTCACAGATGTTGCCTTATATTCTGAAATTTCCGAGTTTTATCTTCCAATTTACATTTTCAATTTGACATGGATTCAATATTTATGTTCTAAAACTGGAAATCCAATTCATATTTTCCATGTTGTTGCTGTTGTTAGGTGCCATCGAGTCAGTTCCGACTATAGTGACCCTATGTATAAAAGAAACACTGCCCAGTTCTTCGCCATTCTCACAATCGTTGCCGTGTTTGAGACCACTGATTCAGCCACTGTGTTAATCCATCTTATTAAGGGTCTTCCTCTTTTTTCCTGACCCTCTATCTTACCAAGCATGATGTCCTTCTCCAAGGACTAGTCAGTCCTTCCTGATAACCTGTCCAAAGTACGTGAGACAAAGTCTCACCATCTTCGCTTCCAAGAAGCACTCTGGCTAACCTTGTTCCAAGACAGGCTTTTTCATTATTCTAGCAGTATATTCAGTAGTCTTTGCCAACGCCATAATTCAAAGGCATCAATTCTTCTTCAGTCTTCCTTATTTACTGTCCAGCTTTCACATGCATATGAGGCGATTGAGAATACCATGGCTTGGGTCAGGCACACTTTAGTTCTCAAAGTGACATCTTTGCTTTTCAACACTTTAAAGAGATCCTTTGCAGCAGATTTGTCCAATGCAATGTGTCTTTTGACTTCTTGACTGCTGCTTCCATGGGCGATGATTGTGGATCCAAGTAAAATGAAATCCTTGACAACTTCAATCTTTTCTCTGTTGATCATGATGTTGCTTATTGGTCCATTTGTGAGGATTTTTGTTTTCTTTATGTTGAGGTGTAATCCATGCAGAAGGCTATAGTCTTTGATCTTCATCAGTGAGTGCTTCAAGTCCTCTTTTCTTTCAGTAAGCAAGGTTAAGTCATCTGTATATCGCAGGTTGTTAATGAGTCTTCCACCAATCCTGATGTCACATTCTTCTTTATGTAGTCCAGCTTCTTGGATTATTTGCTCCTATAGGTGTATTTGGAAACCCTGGTGGCATAGTGGCTAAGTGCTATGGCTGCTAACCAAAGGGTCAGCAGTTTGAATCTGCCAGGCATTCCTTGGAAACTCTATGGGACAGTTCTACTCTGTCCTATAGGGTCGCTATGAGTCAGAGTTGACTCGACGGCAATGGGTTTGGTTTTGGTTTTTTTATAGGTATATTACCTAAATTTTCCATATAAGCCAAACAGGTAACCAATAATCTCAACTACATTTGTTGACCATTCATACTTCACTAATTGACACCAATCCTACCTCTGTTATATATTGTTCGTTATATTCTATTAGTCCCTTACTCTTTGCGCCAATCCCTTCTTAAGTAATATAACTTTAAAATGTGTCTTGTTGCTTCTTTTTCAGAACTATTTTGGCCATTCTTGGGCCCATGTTTCATAGCCAGCTTTCAAGTACAGGGTAGATTGTTTTTATATTTTTATTTTAATGCCATTAAATACATTGTTCCATTTGAGTAGGTATAACATCTTTAGAATATTTAGTCTGCTTCTTCATATATATGGCATATCTTCTATTAATTCTGGTATTTTAAGTCCTTTTGATAAATTGTACAATTTTTCATAAATATCCTTTTTTTAGATTATTCCTAAGTGTATGTGTGTAATTGCTATTATAAACTGAATTGTACCTTTTTTTTAATTTCACCTCTTTTCTAAGCTTTTGTTGCTGCTGTATAGAAATAAAATAGATTTTTGTGTATTGGTTCTTATCAAGCTTTATCTAAACTTCCCCTACTAATTCGAAAAATGTACCTGGAAATTATTGTAGGTGTTCTATATAAATCATTATATAAATTCCAAATAATGAAAATTTCCTCTCTTACCTGCTAATTTTTGCATCTCTTCTTTTTCTTGTTTTGTAGCATTAAACAACTACCTGATAGCAAACATCCTTGATTTGTTCTCAAGATTAAAGATAATGTGTCTGAAGTTGTACTATTAAGTATGATACGATGCAAGTTTTTGGTAGATAGCCTTTATCAGGTTACGCAAATTCCCTTTATTCCTAGTTTCACAGAGGTGTTTTCTTTTTTTTTTATCATGAATTTTATAAAATGCTTTTCCTACATACACTGAGATGATAAAATGTTTTTTCTCTTTTACTCTCATATTGTGCTGAATTTTCTTAATAGACTTTTCCAATTTTGAAGCACATTTATGTTCCTGAAATAAACTGAACTTGATCATAATGTATTAACATATTTTTTTTTATACATTGTTGGGTTTTGTTTGCTAGTATACTGTTTAGGATTTTTGCATCTATGTTTGTAAACATAGGCCTATAATTTACTTTTCTTGTACTTATTCAGTCCACTTCTAGAATGAAATGAGTTGAACAACTTTTTCTTATCTTTTATTTTCTGGGACAACTTAAATAATATAGAAATTTTCTATTCCTTGGAAAACATGTTTGAAGTCACTTGTGAAATCAAGAGGGTCTGGGTTCATTGGTGGCGAGTAGAAGGGGAGAGTTGAAAGCCATATTATGTTATTGATCTATTTAATTTTTTATTTCTCCTTATACCAATAGTTTTTTTTTCCCTAGAAACCCACTTCTAAATTTATGCATTTATTGGAATATAAGCTAATTGCTAAATATAGTCCTTTTTCATTTTTCTTTTTATTCTGTATTTTCCTTACTCGTATCTTCTCTTTCTCTCTTTCTCTCTCACCTTCTTACTCTCTCATCTCTCTCTCACTCTCTTTGTTTCTCCAGTCAGTCTTGCTAGAAGTTTTTCTGTTGTCTTAAGAGTGAGCAAAACTTTCTGGTTCAGATCCTGGCTCTGCCATTACTAGCTTTGCAACTTTTAACTATTTACTTAACTTCTCTGAGCTCCAGTTTCCTCTTTTGTAAGATGGGACTAATTATGATATCCCCCTCACAGGCTGTAACAGGGACTAGATGAATTAATATAAGTAAACCGCTTGTTGTTGTTGTTAGGTGCTGTTGAGTCAGTTCCAACTCATAGCAACCCTATGCACAACAGAATGAAACACTGCCCAGGCCTGCGTCATCCTCACAATTGTTGCTATGCTTGAACCCATTGTTGCAGCTACTATGTCAATCCATCTTGGTAAGGGTCTTCCTCTTTTTTGCTAACCCTCTATTTTACCAAGAATTATGTCCTTCTCCAGGGACTGATCCCTTCTGATAACATGTCCAAAGTATGTGAGACACTGTCTCACCATCCTTGCTTCTAAAGAGCTTTCTGGTTGCACTTCCTCCAAGACAGATTTGTTTGTTCTTTTGGCAGTCCATGCTATATTCAATACTCTTCAATGACACCACAATTCAAAGGCGTCAGTTTTTCTTCAGTCTTCCTAATTCATTGTCCAGCTTTCGCATGCATATGGGGGGACTGAAATCACCATGCTTAGGTCAGGCATACCTTAGTCCTCAAGGTGATAACGTTTGTTTTTTTAACACTTTAAAGAGATCTCTTGCAGCAGATTTGCCCGATGCAATATGCCTTTTGATTTCTTAACTGTTGCTGCCATGGGTGTTGATTATGGATCCAAGTAAAATGAAATCCTTGACAACCTCAAACTTTTCTTCATTTATCCTGACGTTGCTTATTGGTCCAGTTGTGAGGATTTTTGTTTTCTTTATGTTGAGGTGTAATCCATACTGAAGGCTGTGGTCTTTGATCTTCCTCAGTAAGTGTTTCAAGTGCTCTTCACTTTCAGCAAAGAGATTGTGTCATCTGCATAATACAGGTTGTTAATGAGTCTTCCTCCAATCCAGATGGTCTGTTCTTCTTCATATAGTCCAGCTTCTCAGATTATTTGCTCAGCATACAGATTGAATAGGTATGGTGAAAGGATACAACCTGACACACACCGTTCCTGACTTTAAACCATGCAGTATCCCCTTGTTCTGTTCAAATGACTGCCTTTTGATCCATATACAGATTCCTCATGAGCACAATTAAGTGCTCCAGAATTCCGATTCTCTGCAATGTTATCCATAATTTGTTATGATCCATACAGTTGAATGCCTTAAAAAAAACCAATGCCCTCGAGTCGATTCCGACTCATAGCAACCCTATAGGACAGAATAGAATGCCCCATAGAGTTGCCAAGGAGTGCCTGGCGGATTCGAACTGCTGACCCTTTGGTTAGCAGCTGTAGCACTTAACCACTATGCCTGAATGCCTTAGCATAGTCAATAAAACACAGGCAAATATCTTTCTGGTATTCTCTGCTTTCAGACAGGATCCATCTGACATCAGCAATGATATCCCTAGTTCCACGTCCTCTTCTAAATCCAGCTTAATTGTTGGCAGTTCCTGTTAATATACTGCTACAGCAGCTTTTGAATGGTCTTCAGCAAAATTTTGCTTACGTGCGATATTAATGATATTGTTCTATAATTTCCACATTCAGTTGGATCACCTTTCTTGGGAATAGGCATAAATATGAATCTCTTCCAGTCAGTTGGCCAGGTAGCTGTCTTCCAAATTTCTTGGCATAGATGAGTGAGCACTTCCAGCGCTGCATCCATTTGTTGAAACATCTCAATTGATATTCCATCAATTACTGGAGCCTTGTTTTTCGCCAATGCCTTCAGTGCAGCTTGGACTTCTTCCTTTGTACCCATCAGTTCCTGATCATGTGTTACCTACTGAAATGTTTGAATGTCTACCAGTTCTTTTTGGTATAGTGACTGTGTGTATTCCTTCCAACTTCTTTTGATGCTTCCCACATCGTTTAGTATTTTCCCCGTAGAATCCTTCAGTGTTGCAAGTCGACGCTTGGTTTCTTCAGTTCTTTCAGCTTGAGAAGTGCTAACCATGTCCTTCCCTTTTGATTTTCTATCTCCTGTTCTTTGCACATGTCATCATAATACCTTACTCTGTCTTCTCAAGCTGCCCTTTGAAATCCTCTGTTTAGCTCTTTTACTTCATCATTTTTTCCTTTTGCTTTAGCTACTTGGTGTTTAAGAGCAAGTTTCAGAGTCTCTTCTGACATTCATTTAGTTCTTCTCTTTCTCTCCTGTCTTTTTAATGACCTCTTGCTTTCTTCATGTATGATGTCCTTGATGTCATTCCACAATTCATCTGGTCTTCGGTCATTAGTGTTCAACACATCAAATCCATTCTTGAGATGGTCTCTAAATTCAGGTGGGATATACTACTCAAGGTCGTACTTTGGCTCTCACCGAATTGTTCTAATTTTCTTCAATTTTCAACCTGAACTTGCATATGAGTAATTGATGGTCTGTTCTGCAGTTGGCCTCTGGCTTTGTTCTGACTGATAATATTGAGTTTTCCATCGTCTCTTTCCACAGATGTAGTCTATTTGATTCCTGTGTATTCCGTCTGGTGAGGTCCATGTGTGTAGTTGCCATTTATGTTGGTGAAAAAAGGTATTTGCAATGCAGAAGTCGTTGGTCTTGCAAAATTCAGTCATGCAATCTTTGGCATCGTTTCTATCACCAAGGCCATATTTTCCAACTACCAATCATTATTCCTTGTTTCCAATTTTCGCGTTCCAATCACCAGTAATTATCAGTGCATCCTGATTGCACATTTGATCAACTTCAGACTGCAGAAGTTGGTAAAAATCTTCAATTTCTTCATCTTTGGCATTAGTGGTTGATGCATAAATTTGAATAATAGTCATATTAACTGGTCTTCCTTGTGGGCATGTGTATATTATCCTATCACTGACAGCATTGTACTTCAAGATAGATCTTGAAATGTTCTTTTTCTCAATGAATCCAACGCCATTCCTCTTCAAGTTGTTGTTCCCAGCATAATAGACCATATGATTGTCCAATTCAAAATGGTCATACCAGCCTATTTCAGCTCACTAATGCATGTTGTTGTTGTTAGGTTCCATCGAGTCATTCTGACTCATAGCGACTCTATGCACAACAGAATGAAACACTGCCCAGTCCTGAGCCATCCTTACAATCGTTGTTATGCTTAAGCTCATCGTTGCAGCCACCGTGTCAATCCACCTCATTGAGGGTCTTCCTCTTTTCCGCTGACCCTGTACTCTGCCAAGCATGATGTCCTTCTCCAGGGACTGATCCCTTCTGACAACATGTCTTAAGTATGTAAGATGCAGTCTTGCCATCCTTGCCTCTAAGGAGCATTCTGGCTGTACTTCTTCTAAACCAGGTTTGTTTGCTGTTTTGGCAGTCCATGCATAGGATATCGATTTTTATGTATTCCATTTCATTTTTGACGATTTCCGAGTTTCCTGGATTCATATTTTGTACATTCCAGGTTCTAATTATTAATGGATGTTTGCAGCTTTTTCTTCTCATTTTGATTTGCATCACATCAGCAAATGAAGGTCCCAAAAGCTTGACTCCATCCACATCATTAAGGTCGACTCTACTTTGAGGAGGCAGCTTTTCCCCAGTTGTCTTCCAAGTGCCTTCCAATCTGAGGAGCTAATCTTCCAGCACTATGTCAGACAACGTTCCGCTGCTACTCATAAGGTTTTCACTGGCTAACTCCTCTCAGAAGTAGACTGCCACGTCCCTCCGCCTAGTCTGTCTTAGTCTGCAAGCTCAGCTGAAATCTGTCCACCTTGGGTGACCTTGCTGGTATTTGAATACCAGTGGCATAGCTTCCAGCATCACAGCAACACACAAGCCACCACAATACAACAAACTGACAGACCTAGAACAGTGTTAATAAGCACTAAATACAAGCTTTTTTTGTTATTTGCTATTTTTAATATTGTTGTGGTTATTATTCACACATTCAAAGTACAGTTTTCATGTACTGCAAATTTTCTCTGTTATCTTAAAATTTTGTCTTCATGTTATGTACTTTGTTTCTTATTGGTTTGTTTTGTTTGTTTGTTTTGGTTTTTTTACCTTACTCTGGTCTTTTTCTATGTTTTTAAGTTAAAGCCTTTGCTAAATTTTTTCAATATTTCTTTTTTTTTTTGATCAGATAATCTACTCAGAGCCATAAAATTCCTCTGCTTTAGCTACTTCCAATAAATTTTGGCTACAGCAATTTCATTATTATTCACCTCTAGATATTTTATAATTTCCTTTTGAATAACCATATATTGAGAAAGTTAGTTGATGCCCAGTATTCTTTTTTAGTTTGTTTCCAGAGAAATGAGTCTTTTGTCTTTATTCCATTTTATTTAACTTAATTGTAGTCATAGCTTGTCCCATTCGTCTTCGAGCTCTTCCTCTCAACTGTACTGTTATTGGTACTCACTAAGACCAAGTTTCTTCCTCTCACCTTAAACCTTCAAAGCTGTATTCCTAGGCTTAGAATGCAATGAATGCTGTTGGTTGTCTTCTACTTTCTGCACAGTTATTTTGGGGAATTTGTAGTTTAGTATCTACCTCCCATTAAGAAGATGATTGCTGAGTTTGATGGTGGGTGTAGGGATGATCAGAAAATATATACTCTGCTTTACAAACCAGCTTTAAAATGGTTAGGGCGCTTCCCACAAACCCATTTTCTATTTGTCTGAGCAGGTGAAGAAGTATGAAGTATTACCCTACCTTTCGTCAGATAGACTATTTCTGGAAGTGAAGCTGGTATATGCAAGGTGTTGCTTTGGAAATTACTATACCTACCACATCAAGTTATTGTGAGAATTAAAAGGGATAATCTGTCTAAAATACCTGGCTATAATAAATAACTGATATAATACCATAAGTGGTAGCCATTAGTAGTAGTAGCAGTGATAGTAATAGTAGTAGTAGTATTTATTGTTGTTATTGTTGTGAAAAGTGTCCTGAATTGAGAGCTATGAGATTTAGGTTCCATTCTATCTCTTCTAGCGGAGTAAATTTGAGTTTACTTTCCTCTCTTTGTGTTAACTTTCTCATTTGTAAAATTAGAGTATTGGGATATTTCCTCTTCAAAGTCCTGCCCACTCTGACTTACTAAGAGTCATAGAAGTTGTAGCAATGCTTTGTTTTGTGCATTCCCTGGGAATGGAGTCCTTTATAAGAAGTCTGTATTAAACAAACATCATCTTTCTAAATTCCACAAAGTAGAGCTAGGCCTGGGCCAACTAGTTTAACACAAAGTTCTATTTGTCCTCAAATGAATCTGATAAAATGTATGATGTCTTGCCAGTCATGTTTCTGTTTTTCTTTTTTCTTGTCTCCTTTCTGAGGTTTTCTCCCTCCATTTCAAATTCCTGGGGTCCTTTTCTTTATCATGATGCTATTCTTTGTATCCAAACTGAGCTGGATCCTGTATCATTTGATTAATTGACTAATTACACTTTACCTTATAATATGAATGAGTTTCATTCACACTATTAAATCAAAGTTTGCACTTGACTTTTCTCTCTCACTATAGAGCTTTAGGGTCGCTATGAGTTAGAATCAACTCAACAACAATGGGTTTTATAGAGCTTTGATTCCCTAGTAAAAACATCCCAGGCATCATAAAAATAGATGGGGAAAGATATCTGAGAAGAGGGAGAGGTGAAAATAGTCCTACAAATTGCACATTCACAAATTGTCCTACCAGCATGGGGCTTCATCTTCTGTGTCACCTAAGTTGGAACCTAATTCCATGGTGTCAGGTCATTTTTCACCAGTTTTGTGCATAACCTATCATAAGAACCCTCAGCCAGACTCTGGCTCAACCTGTCGGAGATCACTTCTTCCCTTTCATGCCCTTAGTACAGGTTGCACGGCCATCTCCACTTTCCAGAATCATAGTCACCTCTACTACAACCTACTGCCTATCCCAACATTTCCATATACTTAAAATAATTCCAGAGCCAGGATTAAGAGGAAGCTCTATCTGATTGAAAGCCATTGCGCTTGATATTGGTTTAATTGAATACCTAGGAAAAGAATTTCCCAAAGTATGTTCAGCAAAAGTCTTCTTCCATGAAATATAAATACTCTTTGTGGGGTGAAGGCAAAAGGAAGTATGGTCACATAAATTTGGGAAACACTATGCTAAACAAAATCAAACAAGTTTATTTAGAAAAGGACTCCTTGGAGCCCTTAATATGCTATCATACAGTATGACTCCAAGAGATTCCCAAGCTCTTTTAGCCGTAGTTTTTACTTTTCAAAGGTCATCTGTGAACTTTTAGATTAATATTCAGCAAATAGCCATTCCCTCTGCCCCCACTAAAAGTGAAGTATACTTTCAACCCCATTGATGTTGGGCTTGGCCATGTGAATTGCTTTTGCCAATGGCGTGGTAGAGGATGCAATTGGAGCAGAGACCTTAAATGTTCTTGCACAAATTGTCTTTATAACGAGAACATGTCCTAGTTAACCCCTTATCTCAGAATGATGAGAAATCATTCAGGAGAGGACCTGAACCCAGCTAGTAGCTTGGAACCAAGTCTAGGTAACTTGCAACCTTGAAGTAGATTCACCCAATGGGACTAACCCAAGATCAGCTGGGCAGCAGTTGAACTGTAGACCAATAAGTATGAGAATAGATGTGTACTGCTATAATCCACTGAGATATTGAGAGTGGCATGCAGCAAACCTGACTAAATACATCTCACTAGAATAGTGTTCTATGCAAAACAGTTTGGGAAAACCAGCTTTAGAGGCATTCAAAATCCTTCTTCCTACCAACATATCATCATTCTCTAGTGAATAAGAAAGTTTGGGAACTCTTTTAGATTTAATGGTGTATAGGGTTGCTATGAGTCAGAATCGACTCGACAGCACTGGGTTTGGTTTTTTGGTTTTTATGGGTTGTGTAGTTAACATGCTTGGTCACTAACTGAAAAGTTGGAGGTTTGAGTTCACCCAGAGGTACCTCGGAAGAAAGCCTGGCGATCTACTTCTGAAATTCAGCCATTGAAACCCTATGGAGCACAGTTGTAGTCTGATACACATGGGGTCACTATGAGTCAGAATCAACTCGACAGCAACTGGTTTTGGTTTTCTTTTTAGGTTTAATATATTTTTATAATTTTCTTTGTAGTTCACATATTTATAGTTCCTTACAATAGAACTGCAACTTGTAAGTTAGGATGGGCAGCCCCATGCCTCTCCCAAACAGGGGAATTGCAGGGCTAATAATTGGCAGAGCTGCCACTGAGACCTAGGTCTCCTGAATACTAGCCCTGGTCTTTTCTCACTAAACATTGCTACCCGTCTTAATTTTTCTAAGAAGCTCTTCAGGCTCTTCTTCATATTTAGTTCCAAATTTCTATTTTCATACCTACTTTCTGATTTGGAAAGAATTCCCATAATTAAGGAATGACCTCAAAGCAATCTGCAGTTGAATAATATGAGTGTGGCTTTCATTTTTTAACATTAATAATATCAAGAAGCCTTCCACTATTTAGCTGAACAAAAATAGTCATCCGAAGTCCTCTACCCCAAATAACCCAAGCGACTTTAAAAGCTACTCTAAAGGGATGGAGAGCAATGGGAAATGACTAAATAGC
The DNA here is from genome assembly GCF_024166365.1 of Elephas maximus indicus. NCBI lineage: Eukaryota > Metazoa > Chordata > Mammalia > Proboscidea > Elephantidae > Elephas > Elephas maximus. The sequence goes on along the minus strand of NC_064821.1, from coordinate 111,237,166 downwards.
ACTGAAAACAGTTCTCTACTCTTTAAAAGTTCAAAAATTAGGCAATGTGGGTGGTAGAAAAATGTGAACTAGTGGAAACAGGACACAGCCCTGAACAAGCCCCAGAGTTTGTAATGTGGACAGGCTATGTGCTTAAGTGTTGAAACCAATAACTGGGCATGATTTTTTTTAAAATACTCGTATTGAATCCGTGTGAGGGCAAGTTGTCTCCAGCATGGCATTGCCCTTGGATGTTGCAGCTACTACTGGCCAAGTGGCACAGCGTGCACTGCTTTGGTGCTAACTCCCAGTGCTATCTACAGAGCCAGCTCCCTCCATAGAGATCTTAGGAAGCATTCAGGTGATGCCTCAGGGTCCTGTACCTATCAAAAATATGTCTCTGACATAGGCACTGCCTTACACTGCTTGTAGGAGTTTGAAAATAGAACACTGTTTCTGAAGGGCATTTTGTCAGTTCCATTTATTCATTTACCTATCATTCAACAAAGACGTGTTAAGTCATCTTTCTGTGCCAGTCGCTTTTCTAGGGGCTGCAAATACCATAGTAAACAAAGCAGACAAAAATCTCTGTCCTTATGGTGGGTGTGGGACTAGGAAAAGCTAGCCTGAGAAATAAAAATAAATTAACTAAAAGGTAATTAATAAGTAGATAGCTGCCACTGAGTCAACTCCAACTCATTGCAACTTTATGTACAAGAGAATGAAACATTGCCCAGTTCTGAGTCATCCTCAAGATTGCCAGCACAAGTTCCAGTCCATCGTTGTGGCTATTTTGCTAATTCATCTCACCAAGGGTCATCCACGCTCTTGCTGGCCCTCTACTTCACCAAACATGATGTCTTCCTCCAGCAATTAGGCAAGGGAGTCAGATAATGTTCTGTTGTGATCCATAAGGTTTGCACTGACTCATTTTCAGAAGTAGGTCAGTAGGTCACCAGGCCTTTCTTTTTAGTCTGTCTCAGTCTGAAGCTCCGCTGAAGCCTATCCACCAACAGTGACCCAGCTGGTATTGAAATACCAGTAGCATAGCTTCCAGAATCACAGCAACATGCAAGCCACCACAATACAGCAAAATGACAAATGGGTGGTAGAATTAATTAGTAGAAGGTTAGAAATTACAGGGCAAAAGGGAGCAGTAATAGGGACAGGGAATGTAGGTGGGTTATCATTTTAAACAGGTTAGTCAGGGAAGGTCTCACTGATAAGGTAACATATATCCCAATACTATGTTTAAAAGTTTATATGTAAAAAAGAGAAGGACTCATCAGAAACACAGCAAAGTGCTATTTGTGATTATTTTTTGGAAGATATGATTTTTGGCTAATTTTTTGCATCCTCTGTTCTGCCTGTGCCTGTGTGCTTAATTTTTGAGAATGTGTCCAGACTCCCTTTTTCTTTTTTTTAAGAAGGTCCCCCAGGCAATTCTGACACACAGTAAGATATAAAACCATTTCCTCCCACCTTAGATTTTAAATTTTATGGTCAAAAAGATCGCAGTAATTTGAGAAGCACCATGCTGTCCCTCCACAGCAAAGACCCTAAAAACTAAGTAAAACAGACACAAACATCATTCCTGGAACCTGAAGTGTCAAATAAAGAGATAAAGAACTCAGCCAAGCACTGAATGGAATAAGAAACTGACAGAAGACAGAGGGTGAGGAGAGATATGTGCTGAAGGCCCCACCAGCTAACACAGCACAGACACACCGTCTTGGACTCCTTTTGGGGATAGGCAGACAAGAAGCACAAGAAAGCAGCTTTGCGGAACTCCCAGCAAGACACAGACAACCAGTAACCAGCGATACATGCTTTCCCAACCCCCATTCTCTCCCCGCTGCTCTACCTCCAAGCTTCCTGGCTGGCTGTGGTGGCTCGGCCAGCCAGGAAATGCAGTGTCCGTGCTGCTTGGATTCTCCCCACCCACGTCAGAGATCGGCAGACCGGGAGGAAGGGAAAGTTCCCAGCAGGAGACAGAGAGCCTGGTAACAAGCGATATACGCTTTCCTAGCCCCGCCCCCATCTTTCTCACAGCACCCCCCACCCCCACCCCCGGCCCCAGCCAGGCAATACTGCGCAGCCTGGGAGTGACTTCTCCTATCTTAGCACCCCCACTGATGGGACTCTGGGACTCCTGGGGGTTTTTCTTTTGTTCTTTTCCAATTTTTTATCCAGTTACTTTTCTTTCTTTTTTTTCTTTTTTCTTTTCTCCATTTCTTGATTTCTCATCTATCCACTCCAACAGCAAGCTCCCTTAAAACTCTTTTTTTTTTCCTTATTTTGTTTGCTTGTTTCTTTTTGGCTCCTGTTTGTCTCGCCTCTCTCTCCTCTTTCCCATACCCCTATTAGCTCCACACATCACAATCTCCCCCCTCTTTCTTGCCTACCTGCACAATGCACTGAGCATCATACCCGCAAGCAGCACAGGCGTGGCCTACTGGCACCTCCCCAGCACTGATTCCTGGCCTGCCCTGTTGGCCTAGTATGTGCCACAAACAACCCGTCGCAACCCCTCCCCTTCACCTGGATCTGCCCTGCTGCACCATAGCTGAATGACTGGCCCTGCCCATTGGACAAGGAGGTGAAATGCATCATGACTACAGATGAGCATACAACAAAAAAAACACAGCCTGCCTGTTCAGATATAACCAAATAAAACAAAAAAGCAGGAAGAAACAAACAAATCTACAATCAAGAAATGAAGAAAATAACTGCCGAATGTCCCGAAGACAGCAGACAATATCAAGACATACTTTAAAAAACAGGACAGGATGTTTCCAGTAGGCATCCAAAATAAAACATCAGATGACCTTCCAGTAGAAGAAAATTCACTAGAGCTACCTGACAGGGAAGTCAAATCTCTAATATTCAGAGCAATCCAAGAGTTGAAGCAAAAATCAGACAAAACGAGGAAAAAATAGACAAATTTATGGAAAAGGCAGACAAATTCATGGAAAGTACAGACAAAAAAAAATGGAACAATTCAGGAAAATAATATAGGAACAAAATGCCAAAATAAGTTCACAAGTACAAATCATACAAAAGTAACGATTTGAAATCCAGAAGATAAACAACAAGATTTCAGAAATGGACCGTATCATAGAAGGGCTGAGGAGCAGGTTTGAAACAATGGAAGACAGGACCAGCGAAATTGAAGACAAACACTTGGGTGCAACTCTGTTCGAGGAAAAGTCAGAAAAAAAGAACAAAGAAAAATGAAGAAACCCTGAGAATTATGTGGGATACAATCAAAAGCAAAAATTTGCAAGTGATTGGAGTTCCAGAGCAGGGAGAGAAAACGGAAAACACAGAGAGGGTCATTGAAGAATTGCTGACAGAAAACTTCCCTAATATCATGAATGATGAAAAGCTGACTATCCAAGAAGCTCAACAAACTCCATATAGGATAGACCCCAAAAGAAAAACACCAAGGCATATCATAATCACACTTGTTAAAACCAAACACAAAGAAAAAAAATCCTGTGAGCACCTTGAGAAAAACAAAAAGTCACATACAGAGGAGAAACAATAAGACTAAACTCTGATTATTCGGATTATTCGGCAGAAATCATGCAGGCAAGAAGGCAATGGGATGACATATATAAAACCTTGAAAGAAAAAAATTGCCAACCAAGGATCATGTATCCTGCAAAACTTTTGTTCAAATATGATGGTGAAGTTAGGACATTTCCAGATAAACAGAAATTAAGCGGGAAAACATCCCAGTAATTCTAGGCAAGTTAAATTCAATATTTTAAATTAGATTTTTTAAATATTCCTGAAATTCCCATTGTTTGAGTTACTAAAGAGTCAAACATAAACACCTCATAGTGCATTGTGAGAAATAAATGGTGCAGTTTGTGGAAAGAGGTTATCATTGTGCTCAGTAAATGCTTAGCTACCATCATCGCCTTATTACTCTGAGAGGCTGAATGGAGACTGCTCTATTTGATCTGAACTTTGGAAGAGAAATGGGATGTGGGTAACGGTACAGGGAGAATCTTCTAATCAAGGGAAATGGCATGACCAAAGAAATGGGGGATGAGCTCATCATGAGCAAAGGAAACTCTTCCTTTCATCTGGTGTATATTTATTGGGTTATTAGACCACAAGTTCCATGAGTGCCGAAACTGTGTCCACCTTATTCACTGCCTTATCCAAGATCCTAGTACAGTATTTTGTACAAAAAGGATGCAAATATTTGTTCTATTCTCAAAATATTTTGGCAACAATTTAAAAAGTGTTCATTTTAGATATGTCCCAGGCAGATCTTTTAATAAGGAGATAACCAGAGCCATGCAAAGACAAAGAGTTAACCAAGGTAGACTCATAGATTCGAGTTGTAAAAATAAAATGTAATCATTTGTTGAATTTGTATGCAAAAACAACTCATTTATGGAGTCTCTGGGTGGCACAATGGTTAACTGCTCAACTACTAATCAAAAGGTTGGCAGTTCAAACCCACCCAGAGATGTCTCAAAAGAAAGTCATGACAATTGCTTGCAGAAGGTCACAGGCTTGAAAACCCCGTGGAGCACAGTGGTACTCTTTATAGTGAAAACATTCCTGTAAGTGCTAAAAGTTTTTAATTATAAGACAGTAGGATGGAAATCTTTTTAAATGTTTAATATGACTGCCTGTGGCTTTTTTTTTTTACTTTTAAATTAATTTTTATTGTGCTTTAAGTGAAAGTCTACAAATCAAGTCCATCTCTCACATATAAACTTACATACACCTTACTACATACTCCCACTTACTCTCCCCCTAATGAGTCAGCCCGCTCCCTCCTTCCCGTCTCTCCTTTCGTGACCATTTTGCCAGTTTCTAACCCCCTCTACCCTCCCATCTCTTCTCCAGACGTAGTCTCAAGTGTCCACCTGATGCAAGTAGCTCACTTCTCATCAGCATCTCTCTCCAACCCATTGTCCAGTCCAATCCGTGTCTGATGAGTTGGCTTCGGGAATGGTTCCTGTCCTGGGCCAACAGAAGGTTTGGAGACCATGACCACTGGGATTCTTCTAGTCTCAGTCAGACCATTAAGTCTGGTCTTTTTATGAGTATTTGGGGTCTGCATCCCACAGTTCTCCTGCTCCCTCAGGGGTTCTCTATTGTGTTCCCTGTCAGGGCAGTCATCGGTTGCAGCTGGGCACCATCTAGTTCTTTTGGTCTCAGGGTGATGTAGTCTCTAGTTCATGTAGCCCTTTCTGTCTCTTGGGCTCATAATTACCTTGTGACCTTGGTGTTCCTCATTCTCCTTTGATCCAGGTGGGTTGAGACTCATTGATGCATCTTAGATGGCTGCTTGCTAGCGTTTAAGACCCCAGACGCCACACTTCAAAGTGGGATGCAGAATGTTTTCTTAATAGAATTTATTTTGCCAATTGACTTAGATGTCCCCTGAAGCCATAGTCCCCAAACCCCTGCCCCTGCTCCACTGACCTTTGAAGCATTCAGTTTATTCAGGAAACTTCTTTGCTTTTGGTCCAGTCCAGTTGTGCTGACCTCGCCTGTATTGAGTATTGTCCTTCTCTTCACCTAAAGTAATTCTCATCTACTATCTAATCAGTAAATAACCCTCTCCCACCCTCTCTTCCTTTCCCCTCTCATAACCACAAAATAATGTGTTCTTCTCAGTTTAAGCTATTTCTCAAGATCTTATAGTAGTGGTCTTATACAATATTAGTCCTTTTGCATCTGACTAATTTCACTCAGCATAATGCCTTCCAGGTTCCTCCATGTTATGAAATATTTCACAGATTCATCAATGTTCTTTATTGATGTGTAGTATTCCATTGTGTGAATATGCCATAATTTATTTATCTATTCATCCGTTGATGGACACCTTGGTTGCTTCCAGCTTTTTGCTATTGTAAACAGTGCTGCAGTAAACATGGGTGTGCATATATCTGTTCATGTAAAGGCTCTTATTTCTCTAGGATATATTCTGAGAAGTGGGATTTCTGGGTTTTATGGTAGTGCTATTTCTAGCTTTTTAAAGAAACACCAGATCGATTTCCAAAGACATTGTTACCTGTGGCTTTTTAAACACTGCATATGCAACAAAATTGCATATTTCCTTTAAGGGATCTGTGTCAATTAGGGGTCGCAAATTGTAAGCAGCCAAAAAAATAAATACCATTCGCTAACTGAAGCAAGAAAATAAAGCACTTTATTGTAACACTTTGGGATAGTGTTCAAAATTAAAGGAAAATTTTACAAGCCATCTTGAGAAGACCAGGAGCCATGAAGCTCCAAGTGTTGATGTGAAAGGGAAGAATTAAGTATCTGTTCGGGACGGATCAGCCCCAACAGCTTTGTGTCACTCTGCTCAACATAAAATTCTTGCAAAAAGGTGACTGACATGGCTTGCACCTCATCCTCAACCTTGTCCCGGGGAGGGGAGGACACCTTACGTGACGGTTCTTCAGGAACTAACTACAACTTGGGCAGGTAGTTTTCCAAGGGAAAATCAACATTCTGCTACCAGAAGAGAGCAAAATGAAAGCTGGACATGGGAAAGCACAGACATCCAACACAGAAACAAGTGATCATTGGGAACATCAATTACAGCATGAGGTGGTATTTCAGTGATGTTCTTGGAACCTATTCAGCTGTTCAAGGCTACTTTTCCCCTTAACAATCTCAGACTTCTATACTTTTTTGAGTTTCTAATTTTATAATTCTTCTCTCTCATTCTTTTAAGATGATTATTTCTTTCTTGCTACTTTCAATTTACCTATTGATTTGCTAGTGCTGCCATAACAGAAATATCATAAGTGGGTGGCTTTGCAGAACAGATTTTCTCACAGTTCTGGAAACTAAATATCCAAATCAGGGTCTCAGCCTTGTCATTTCCTTCTGTGAGCTTCTCCCCTAGTTTCTTGTATCTGCTGGCAATCCTTGGTGTTCCTTGGTGTCTGTCTTCCCCCTGAATGTATCTCTGTATTTATTTTGCTTTTTTTGTAACTCAGAAGTGATTATGTTTAGGACCCGTCTTACTCAGATATGACCTAATTAACATAATGAAGAAATTCCTATTTCCAAATAGGATCACAACTACGGGACTTCAATACATATTTTGGAGAGACACAATTCAATCTACAACACTTATCTTTGGAAGTGCCCTTTCCTCTATCTATTCCTCACTCTACTTGGCTGTGGACTAGAAAGAGAACCGGGCTTATTAGATATATGTGTATAATAAGGCTATACGTGAGTATGGGTCTATGAGTAAAACGCATGTGATAAATGCATGGACTTTGAGTCATCCACACTGGCTGCTCAGAGACTTCTCTTGCTAATGTTTAAATGTTTAGCTAATTGTATGGGGGATTTTTGTGATATGCCACCATTTTTTAAGAACAGAAAGTTCTCTTTATAATTATTTTTTATTTCATCTTCACGATATCGTTGAAAGGAAAAAAAGAGCAAATATTTTCTCAGTTTTAAAGTATAAAAATGGAGCCACAGAGAGCTTAAGTACATTGACAGAAAAAGGCTAGTGCTAAACCCCAGATGTCCTGGTTTCCATTCTAGAAGTTAGTTAATAGATTAAACTATGTCAATATCAGGAGCTCTACAGAATCATAGGTCAGAGGCAGCTTAAGACTCAAGGATCACTAGGGGGTATAACATGTGTATGATACCGGCAGAGAAGCACAGGGAAAATTCTATATGCAGCTATTGAACATGCAAAAATCCCTGAGAACAGTGTCTACAAATAGGAACAAAAATAAATTTCTCTGTTCAATCCTTTTTAACAATGATTTTAATGAAAATATGCTTACCAACCTACAGGTGACACAAACTGGGAAGAATTGTAATATATTGAATGACAGAATCAAGAGTCAGGCTGGAATTACTGGCTGAAATTTAACCGTGATGAAATTTAACAGGGATTTTTTTAATTTATTACATTTATGTCTAAAATTCAAATATACATGCATGGTATAAGCGAAGTCTAGCTTGACAACAGGCACAGGATTTTGATTTACTATAAATAAATAAATAGTACTTATCATTTACTGAAGATATATCTAGCATCGTACTAAGTGTTTTATACTTATCATGCTAATTAAATCTCATTACAATCCTAAAAAGTAATTGTTGCTATCATCATCATCATCATCCCCGTGTTATAGCTGAGAAACTTGATGAATTGAGAAGTAAAATGCCCAGAACCCAACAACTAGTCAGTGTTAAAACCACACTTAAACCTACCTTAGTCCATGTCTTAACCAATGTCTTAGTCATCCAGTGCTGCCATGACAGAAATACCACAGGTAGATGGCTTTGACAAAAAGAAATTTATTTTCTCAGTCTAGTAGGTTACAAGTCCAACTTCAGGGCATTGGCTCCAGGGGAAGGCTTTCTCTCTCTCCTGGCTCCAGAAGAAGGTCGTTGTCCTCAATCTTCCCAAGGTCAAGGAGCTGCTCGTGTCCAAAAAATGAGCTCTGCTCCTGGTGCTGCTTTCTTGGTGGTATGAGGTCCCCAACTCTCTGCTTGCTTCCCTTTCCTTTTATATCTTGAGAGATAAAAGGTGGCACAGGCTACACCTCGGGGAAATTCCCTTTACCTTGAATCAGAGAGGTGACCTGAGTAAGGGTGATGTTACAATCCCACCCTAATCCTCTCAACATAAAATTACAATCAAAAAATGGAGGACAACCACACAATACTGGGAATCATGGCCTAACCAAGATGATACATCATTTTTGGGGGGACATAATTCAATCCATGACAACCAATATGTTGCTTTTATTGTTTAAAAATCAATGTCATTAATAAAAGACTCACAGAAGTCTCTTTGCAATGCTCACATAAAAAATTAAGTACTGTGTGCATTTTTCTGGGAATCAATTTTTATAGAGTTGCTGTCACAGTTTATTCTTAGGGCAATGGAAAGCATGTATATGAGGTATGAGTGAAGAAACCGAGAAGAATCTCAGAGGTACCTTCAAATACACACATTTTAAACAGAAATTATGCATGGGGTAGAGAAAGGCGCATAAGCATTGGAATTAGCCAGACTGGATCCACCCCCTATTAGCTGTGTGGCCTTGTACCAGCTACTAGTCTGAGTTTCCTCATCTGTAAAATGGGCATGATTATTCCTTCCTGGCACTATTGTTGGGCATATTAGAAACAGTGCGTGTGAAACTTTTGACACAGCCCCTGGCACATAGAAAGTATTCAAAAGAGAGTACTATTGCTGCTCCTTGGGGAAGTTAAAGAAAAATGGACTGTCCTTCAATATTGGGAAAAATCCTTTAAAATGATGTTGTTGTTAGTTACCTCTGAGTTGGTTCTAACTCTTGGGAACACCATGTACAACAGAACAAAACATTTCCCGGTCTTGCGCCATCTTCAGTATTGTTGGTGTGTTCAGATCCATTGTTGTGACCACTGCGTATTTTGAGTGCCTTCCAACCTAAAGGGCTTATGTTTCAGCACTACATCAGACAATATTCTGATGTGATTCACAGAGTTTTCATTGATTAATTTTCAGAAGTAGATCACTAGGCCTTTCTTCCTAGTCTTTCCTAGTTTGGGAGCTCCACTGAAACCTGTCTACCACGGGTAACCGTACTGGTGTTTGAAATACCAGTGGCATAGCTTCCAGCATCATAGCAACATGCAAGCCACCACAGCATGACAAACTGATAGAAGGGTAATGGTTTAAAAAAAAAAAAAAAAAAAGCTGTCAGAAATAGAACTGGCTACTTTGTGAGACACAGAACTTTCATCACCGAGGACAGTTAAAAAAACCAAACCCACTGCCGTCGAGTCGATTCCGACTCATAGTGACCCTATTGTTAGTGAAAGTCTATATAAGCACTTTGAGGAAATCTTTCACTACGTTGGATAAAGCACTGCATTAGATGAGGTTTGGGGTTAGGTGCTTTCTGAAGCGCCTTTTAAAAATGAGATTGTGTAAGAACAGATGTGCTTCCTTCCACTTACAAAATGTGCTGACCAACCAAGACCTGTAGCTGGGGTAAGAGTGTGCAAAGATACTCTTACCATCTTGCTCACCCCCCACTGGGTTCAAAAGCACACCCTTTTCAGAGGTCTGTCGAAATAAAGAATAATTTGTAATCCCAGGTTGGAGGGTGCTCTTCATATAGTTAAGCATCTCTGAAGAGGTGAATTTGACAAAATCATGGTCTAAACAGAAATGAATTAATTTATGTGTGTGTGTGTGTGCACACGTAGGTAGATTTTTGTATAGCCACAGATAAATGACCTGGTAGAATAAGGCTAGATGATTAGCAGGAAAAAAATGGAAAGACTGCATGCTAGCTTCTTTGACCCCTGGGCCCCTTCTCCCAAAAGACAGCCCTGTTTAGGGATTACAGCATCTGGTCTAAGTTGCTTCATTTTACCCATTCTGATTAGATCTCACACTAGCATGCTATTGGTGAACTGATTTTATCCCTCTTTTTTTTTTTTACGAGTGTTTGGCAGTTCCTCATATTTACATCATGTTTTGAAGAGCTGAGTTACCTTTTGCCTTATCTTTTAAATCAGATTTCGTAGTACTGTACTTATTTACAAAGGAGCCCTGATGGCACAATGGTTAGGAAGTGCTTGACTGCTAACCAAAATGTTGGAGGCTTGAACCCTTCAGCTGCTATGTGGGAGAAAGATGTGGCAGTTTGCCTCCATAAAGATTACACCCTGGGAACCCTGTGGAGCAGTTCTACTCTTTCTTATAGGGTCGCTATTCACAAAGGGGAAAAAAACTTTACTACATTACTAAAGTTTGGAAATTCATGGGATAATGTCAAATAGTAATTACAAACTGAGCTCAACCACTGGGAGAGTATTTGGGGCATTTTGTTTACAAGCCAGAGAAATGAAATCTGACTCTTTGAAGTTTTCTTCTCGACACATTTCTGACCAGTCTAAAGTAAAATGACAAGATTTTTTAAAATCACAGGGTGTTAAATTTCTATTTCAGACCTTGGAAATTTTCTGTAATCTGAAGGTTATTAAATTCAAAGTATACTCTCTCCCACGTGCTATTCCTGCCTGGAATTTTCTTCCTCTCATCCTTCACAGAGCCATTCTCTACCCATCCTTCAGGCCTCTGCTTAAAGATGCCACTTCCTTATAGAGCCTTCCGTGACCACCCTTCAACCTGAGGTAGAAGAATGGTAGAGTGTCGTAAAGCTGGGACAGCTTTACGACACTCTACCATTTTTCTTTAGCATCTTCTTACAATTGGTAATTACATATTTCTAAACTATAAGATGTCAGTTCTATCTTGTTCTCCATTGTATCCTAATGCTTGATATAGTGTTTGGCATATGGAAAGTGCTCAAGAAATATTTTTTTATGAAGGAGGGTATTTTTATGACATTAAATCTCAGAAAAAATGGCTCAATATTAAATTCCCAACATGGTAACGATACTCTAAAAGTTAAAAGCTCAAATCAATTCCCCACCACTGCTTTTTTTTCCCCTCAACTTTGGTCCTCATTTCTTACTTTAAAACAATGACACTATAGAATTTTGTTTGTGAGTAAATCCTTCTTGAAAAACATGATTATCTGTTTGTTCATCAAAGATTCAGTCAAAGGTCTTAGGTAAAAACAGGTCAACCAAGTCATTTTTTGACTGGCCACGTGGACAAAAGCATTCATGCACAAAGGTCATCAGTGATGCAAACATTATAACGGCCAAGACCCACCATGGTTTCATTACTACATTCCCTAACATTTCCTGAGACTATAATGTTGTCAAGATAATGCTTTTGGAAAAAGTAAAAATTTAACTCTAAATGCAGGCATATGCAGCCAATACCAAAGGTTTCCAATCAGTTTTGCTTTGTTTTTTTGTTTCTTCCAACCCCTGACCCCACAACCCTACTCTTACCGTAGATCCATAAGGTCAAGGATCAAGTCCACAGTGTTCCTCAGCTTACCTCTAGTGCCTGACACAGAGGAGGCACTCAGCAACCACAGAGTAAACAAGCAAGTCTGGCTGTCCTTGCATGGAAGCAAGTTGGAGGTGACCAAACCAAGAATAAATGAACGCTCACACATCAGCAGGGGAGACTGGATTATAGAATAAGTAACTCTTTAATCCAACATTATTTTAGTACTAACGTCATAAGTATTGTCTTTCTTTACTGCCACTTACAAGAACACTTTTGGAGCCCCTCTGCGGGATTTGCCTTCAGAAGCTGTTTTTGAACCATGTTAGGAAATCTCTCATTAATTATTACTCATGTTTTCTTTACTGCCTCAGAACCATTACCAGATGTTTCAGTCATCCACTTTATTCATCATAAACTAAAAAACCAAACCCACTGCAATCGAGTCTATTCCAACTCATGGCAACCCCATGTGTTCAAATAATCCTTGATAAGCATTCAAAATGATCTAATTATCCAAGAATACTTTGGACATTTTTGAAATAATGATAGGACACCCTGACTCAAGCTGATTACTTGGATAGAGAAAATCACTCAACTAGATATTAAAAATTTTTATTGTTTAAGTTTTCACATAAAATTTAATTCCTACTACAATATTTTTATACATATACACAAAATAGCTTTCATTATAAATATTAATGGCAAAGTCATAAGCAACTTTGGGTTAGCAGTGGTTGTTACGGATTCCATTGTGTTTCCCTCTAAAATATGTTGGAATCTTAACCCCTATTCCTGTGGATGTAATCCTGTTTGGAAATAAGGTTTTTTTTTTTTGTTACGTTATTGTTAGGTGCCATTGGGTCAGTTCTGACTCATAATGACCCTATGTGTAACAGAACGAAACACTGCCCAGTCATGCACTATCCTCATACTCATTGCTAAGTTTGAGCCCTTTGAGAGTCTTCCTCTTTTTCACTGACCCTCTACTTACCAAGCCTGATGTCCTTCTCCAGGGACTGGACTCCCGTAATAGCGTGTCCAAAGTAAGCAAGACAGAAATCTCACTTCTAAGGAACATTCCGGCCATACTTATTCCAAGACACATTTGTTTGCTCTTCTGGCAGTCTATGGTATAGTCAGTATTCTTAACCAACATTATACTTCAAATGCATCAATTTCTTCTTTGGCCTTCCTTATTCATTGTCCAGCTTTCACATGCATATAAGAAGACTGAAAATACTATGGCTTGGGACAGGCATAACATAGTCCTCAGAGTGATATCTTGCCTTTTTAACACTTCAAAGAGGTCTTCGCAGAAGATTTGCCAAATACAAGGCATCATTTTCTTGACTGCTGCTTCCATGGGTGTTGATTATGGATTCAAGAAAAATGATATCCTTGACAACTTCGATATTTTTTCCACTTACGATGATGTTACTGGTCCAGGTGTGAGGATTTTTGTTTTCTTCATGTTAAAGCGTAATCCATACTGAAAGCTGTAGTCGTTGATCTTCATCAGTAAGAGCTTCAAGTCCTCTTCACTTTCAGCAAGCAAGGTTGTGTCATCTGCATATTGCAGGTTGTTAGTCTTGCACGAATCAATAAAACAGAAAGTAACGAATGTTGGAGAGCCTGCGGGGAGATCGGAACTCTTATGCACTGCTGGTGGGAATGCAAAATGATACAACCATTTTGGAAAATGATATGGTGCTTCCTTAGGAATCTAGAAATAGAAATACCATATGATCCAGCAATCCCACTCCTAAGAATATATCCTAGAGAAATAAGAGTCGTCATGCGACACATGTACACCCATGTTCATTCCAGCGTTGTTCACAATAGCGAAAAGATGGAAACAACCTAGATGCCCATCAACAGAAGAATGGATAAACTGTGGTACCTACACACAATGGAGTACTACGCAATGCTAAAGAACAACGATGAATCTGTGAGGCATCCCATAACACGGATACATACGGAGGACATCATGCTGAGTGAAATAAGTCAATCACAAAAGGATAAATATTGTATGAGACCACTACTGTAAAAACTCATGAAAAGGTTTACATACAAAAAGAAACAATCTTTAATGGTTACGAGGGTGGGGAAGGGTGGGGGTGGAAAAATACTTAATAGACAATAGTCAAGCAGTAACTTTGGTAAAGGGTAAAACAGCACACAATACTGGGGAAGCCAGCACAACCTGTACAAGGCAGGGCCATGGTAGCTCCATAGACACACCCAGACTCCCCGAGGGACCGAATTGCTGGGCTGAGGGCTATGGGGACCATGGTCTCAGGGAACATCTAGCTCAAGTGGCATAAGAGAGTTTATAAAGAAAATTTTCTACATTTCTACTTTGGTGAGTAGCATCTGGGGTCTTAAAAAGGCTATGGGCAGCCATCTAGGACACTCCACTTGTCTCACCCCTTCAGGAGCAAGGAAAAATGAAGAAAACTAAGACACAAGGGAAGGACTAGTCCAAAGCACTAATGGACCACATCTACCACGGCCTCCACCAGACTGAGCCCAGTACAACGAGATGGTGCCTAGCTACCATCACTGACTGCTCTGACAGGAATCACAATGGAGGGTCCCAGACAGAGCTGGAGAAAAATGTAGAACAAAATTCTAACTCAAAAAGAAAAACCAGACTTGCTGGCCTGACGGAGACTGGAGAAACCCTAAGAGTGTGGCCCCTGGGCACCCTTTTAGCTTAGTAATAAGGCTGCTCCTGAGGTTCACCCTTCAGCCAAAGATTGAACAGGCCCATGGAACAATACAAAACTAAAGGGGCACACCAGCCCTGGGGCGGGGACTGGAAAGCAGGAGGGAACCCAGGGTTGAGAAGGGAGAGTGTTGACATGTCATGAGGTTGTTAACCAATGTCATACAACAGTGTGTGTACTAACTGATGACAAACTGGTTTGTTCTGTAAACCTTCATCTAAGTTCAACAACAACAACAAAAAAAGGCCAAATTAAAAAAAAAAAGAGCTTATAAGCCACATAAGCGAGCACATACAGGGGGAAGGCAGACATTATCTGACCATGATGGAGGCAAATGAATCTATAAACCCAGGAACTTCAAGGATTGCCAGACAAAGAAGGACCTCCCCATATAGCCATACCCTGAATTCAGACTTCTAGACTCCTGAACTGTGAGAAAATACATTTGTGTTCTTAAAAGTCACCCACCTGTGGTATTTCTGTTACAGGAGCACTAGGACACTAAGACAGTAGTACATCATCACCATTAAAATCAGAAATTTCCCTGTTTGTTTATTTGGGAAGGAAGCAAGGGATTGAGGAAGGCCCCACTAGGGGCCTTTACACTATTCATTTACAAATTTATCAAGGTTGTTAATAGTTGTTGTTGTTAATAAGTGCTCTTTCATGTAATGGAAATGAGATTAGAGATGCTCTAAGCTACCTCACTCAGCAGAACTAGAACCAATGGTCAAAGTCACAAGAGCACCAACTTCAATTCATTGTTAGAAAGGACTAGCCAACTGTTAGCAATATCCTCCACCATTCACCTGTCAGTTTTTCATACTGTGGTAGTTTGCGTGTTGCTATGATGCTGGAAGCTATATTACTGGTGTTTCAAATACCAGCAGGGTCACCTATGGTGGGCAGGTTTCAGTGGAGCCTCCAAACTAAGACAGACTAGAAGAAAAGCCTGGCAATCTACTTCTGAAAATCAGCCAATGAAAACCCTAAGGGTCACAAGAGAATACTGTCTGATATAGTGCTAGAAGATGAATCCCCTATGTTGGAAGGCACTCAAAACACACAGTGGCTGCAACAATGGACTCAAGCATACCAACGATCATCAGGATGGAAAAGGACCAGGTAATGTTGTGTTCTGTCGTACATGGGGTAGCCATGAACCAAAGCCTACTTAACAGCAACTGGCAACAACAACAGTGATATCCTGCTTAGAATATGTAGCTGCCAGTTTCTTGGCCACTGGTTTTTGTCCTTTGCCACCAAGGGCTTACCATAAATCTTAGAAGTGATATTTAATCTCCTTGGAGATGGCTGTGGAGTAGGGGTTATTTCAGTCTCTCTTGAGCTAATAAACACCAGCGTTAAAACAATAGGAGTTTGAAACATAAGGCTGTTGTTTAGTGAGGAATGTGTACTTCTAGTGCCCCAGTGGAATTTGAACGTTTCAAATAAAATTTATAGACTAGAATTTAGGGGAAAGGATGCCTGAGGGAGGGCAAGGAGGGACAGCCAGGCAAAAAGGAAAATATTTCCTTCAAAATAAACCCTTTTTTATTTTTTGGCTGTATGCCCTACTCTAGAAGGCCTCCTGGCTGCCTCTGACCTAATCTCACATCAAATATCACAGCCGTGTGCTGTGTGCACAGGTCAGGCATGGGTCTCTCCATTTCAGCAGCTCTGGATCAGTGCAATAATCCTTGGGGGGTCAAGAGGCAATACAAGAGGAATGAGAATGAGGGCGGATATTGCATTTGCTTCTTAGTGTGCCCATGGAAGCTGTTCTGACCAGGCCCAGGAAAGCCAGCTTAGTCCTGTTAGAAAGGTTATGTATATATCAAATACCTCAGTGGCTGATGGATTCAAACTGCTGACCTTTTGGCTAGCAGCCATATCTCCTATTCACTGTGCCATCAGGGCTCCATCAAGTACCTACACAAGAACATATGCATACGTACTCTTTGGCTAATTGTTATTAATGGTCACTCTCACCAAACTCAATCATTCTAACTAGAACCAGAGTACGTTAAATTACTCTACATTCCTCTTTCTCACCAGGAAGTTCAAGTGTAAATGTCATATTTCTTATTATAATTCATGATTTCCGCCCCAGGCCCCTTTAAGAGATACTGGGAATTAGCCATCTGTTTGCTAACAGTATAAAGTGCAAAACCTCAGGACCATCATAACCTGGTTCCAACCTAACTTTCTGGCTTAATAACTACTTTTCCTCTTCAAAACAAAACAAAACAAACAAACAAAAAACAGTTGTCCTCGAGTTGACTCCAACTCATAGTGACCTCATGTGTAGCAGAGTAGAATTGTGCTCCGTAGGGTTCTCAATGGATGGTTTTCCAGAAATAGATAACCAGGGCTCTCTTCCAAGGCATCTCTGGGTGGACTCAAACCTCCAAACTTTCAGTTAGTGGCTATGCACATTAACCGTTTGCGCTACCCAGGCAGTCCACTTCTCCTCTTCATGAATCCTTACTCCAATCGTACAATCCCTAAACACACCAGTGATATTCTACTTTCAACCTTTGCTTTCATGCTTTCATCCTCACCATTGATGTCTGCCAGCTCTTCTCCACATTCTCCCAAATTTTCAAGAACCAGTTCAGACAGTTTCTCTTAGACGTATGATCTTAACTCCATGCTTTACCTCACACAGACAAAGCTCTGGCTCATCCCAGATCTTTAAATTTGATTTTCATGTTTTTGTTATCGTTGCTACTGCTGCTGCTGTTGTTTTGTTTTTGTGAGCACTTACTTACTTTCTGGCACTTCAGGTTTATCTTGTATATTTCCTGCCCTGGTCCTGCAATCAGCCATTTCTCCAAGTTGCCCTGGTTCCTTTTATGGGAGAATGGTATTAGAAACCAATACCTGGGTGTCTGCCATCCATTTTAATACATTTATCTTACTAATAGAGCCCTGGTGGCACAGTGGTTAAGAGCTCGGCTGCTAGCCAAAAGGTCAGCAGTTCGAATCTACCGGCTGCTCCTTGGAAACCCTATAGGGTGGTTCTACTGTCTTACAGGGTCACTATGTGTCAGAATCGACTCGACAGCAATGAGTTTGGTTTTGATTTTTTATCTTACTAATGCTTATTTTCTACTTTTCCAAAGTAGATCATTTTTCCTGTACAGAGCTCCATGTCTACTTTCTCTAGTAATTCTCCCTGTAGATTGTATTTAAAACACTTACATTATTACCGTGTGTGTGTGTGTGGGTCTGCATGTATGAACACATAGTAGAGAGATGAGATCCATACCCTGTGAAGGGAAAAGTGGATGAAGAGATGACATATAGTTTAGGCAAAACATAGACCAAAGCAAGAACTCATTTATTGGCCAAAATGTACTATGACGTGTAAATCAAATACCTTCATTCCAGCACCCAGGGAGGCAGTGATGCAGAGTCCTGAAGATCAGAGGCACTGTAATCACAGAGACCTGAGCTGAATCCTAACTCTGGCACTTGCTGGATGTGTTCTTGGGCAAGTTACTTTATCTCTCTGTGCCTCAGTGTCTCCATCCATAAAATGAAAGCCATTCATTCAACAATTTTTTTTGAGCACTTACTACATGCTAGGCCCACTTCTTTTTGCTGGTGTGTAATATGAATCAGCTTTCCACTCTCATTTGGCTTATATTTTGTGGCCAAGGGCCCAGGGAGGTGGCAGGGTGGGAGGGGGGAGATATTTAAAAAAAAAGATAATTTAGATACTGATAAGTACTGTGAAGTAAACTGAACATGAAAAGAGTGGAAAGTGTTAGAGATACTTGAGTGCTATGTTAGAGTATGTAGTCAGAGAAAACCAAATAAGCAGGTGGTAATTAACAAAGACCTAAATATTAATAAGAATCTAGTTATACAAAGATGCGGGGAGGGATTGTTACAGGCAGAGCATATAGGAAGATCAAAGGCTCTGAGGTAAGATGAGCTTGGAGCATTCAAATAACAGAGGGAACAGCTGGAGCAATGTGAAGTAGGCAGAATAGCACACAAAAAGGTTGAAGAAGTAGGTACAGGGTAGATCACTGTAGGAGTTTGTAGACCCTGATCAAGAATTGAAATATATTCTCTATGCAATGGCAAGTTGTGCCAATCATCAATTCATTGCCTCTCAGTTCTGAATTCATCCTTCTTTGAACTCAGTTGTGATATTGGAGCAGGATCCTATAAATGTTTCTCCTTTGGCAGTTGTCTAACATTAAGATTTGTCAATATAGGGTGCTAGAAGGATACTACAGGAGGAAGGAGCTTCTCTTCCTGGCTCCAGAGTGCTTTTTGTTTTTTTCTTGTTCCTGCCACATACAGCTGCCAGCAGCATTTGAGAGAGGCAGAGGGTATTTTCCAAGTGATTTTTCAACATTCCCACAGGTGGCTTCCCAGCACATCTAGCCAGCAACCAGAAGGCAGCTCCCAGAGGTCAATTTTCCAGAGAATTTCAGTGACATTACAGTTGGTTTCCCAGCACCATATCAGGTGGTTTTCTGCTTATAAGCACCTTAGCAAAATTTCTACATCAAGTGGGCCTGAGTGACACACAAGCCACCAAGATCTGCTTCTCAGTTTCATTTTTGTTTTGTTTTTTTGCAGGGAACATTTTCCAAATGTTATTCTTGGGTACCCTGCTGTAAAAACAGCATGGGGGAGGTGTCTGACCTCTTCCAACCCCACAAACGGGAAGGGAACCAAGATCAACAGCTCAAGGCTGATTCCTTCGAGGCAGGGGTCAGACGTGCCTTCTCCCTGCCATCTTTGCCGATTCTGACAAGAACCATGACTCCCACAGCACTCTACTGAGTTTGATAATTCCTTGCAATGGCCACACAAAATTCACAGTCAATTCTCATGATTATGGGGCTTGTTGGGGGAAGTAACAGGTTACAATTCAGGATCAGGAACATTCAAGATACAGTTCTTCCATCAGGATAGTCTCTTCCCAGCCATGCTCGCAGGCACACCTCTTCCTGGCACTCAGTTTCCGCCCAAAGACACTCAGCTTTCTTTCTCCATGGGCCAAGAAGCCCACTGAACTCTCTCCTACTGCCAAGTCTTTGCTACTAGGTCTCTCCTGCTGGTCTCTCGTTTGTTGGTGGTGGCAGGCTCTCTCTTTTAAGGTAAAACTGACCAACCTCCCTGGTAGGCCACAATTATCTTATTTGCACAGCCCCACCCATTCACCTGGATGGGAGTCACAAGCCCACAGCTAGAAAGGCCACACGCAGAAGTAATTAATCGCACCACGCCTGCCCAGCTCTAAAGATCTTAGCTGCTCTCTGTATCTATTATTCATGTACCTGTATTCTAGAACTCTCTTCACCCTTTACTAGATGTTGAAATTGGCAAAGATTTTAATATAACTACTATGAATATAAGGAGCCCTGGTGGTGCAATGGTTAAGCATTCAGCTGCTAACCAAAAAGTTGGCAGTTCAAACTCATCCAGCGGCTTCATGGGAGACAGATCAGGTAACGTGCTCCCATAAAGACTACAGCCTCAAAAGTCCAACAGGGCAGTTCTACTCTGTCACACCGGGCTGCTATAAGTCAGAATCGACTTGAGAGCACCTAATAACAACAACACTATAAATATATGGAACAAATTAGAGGAAAAGACACACAAAATAAAATTAAAAAAAAAAAGACAAGAACTTTAACAGAGAAATTGAATCTCTAAAAAAAAAAAAGAATTAATGGACATTCTAGAACTGAAAAATATATCTGAAATTAAGAATTCATTGAGTAGCCTTAAAAGCAGGCTAGATGCAGCAGAAGAAAGGATAAATGAACGTCAATACAAGTCAATAGAAATTATCCCAACTGAAGCACAGAGAGAAAATAGAAAAATAGTAATTTAAAAAAATGTAAGAGAACATGACAGACATGGGAGGCAGTATCAACTTGTCTAATATATATGTAAGTGAAGTTGTAAAAGGTGAAGACAAAAGATATAAGAATTTTCCAAAATTGTTGAAACATACCAACTGATAAATACAAGAAGTTCAGCAAAACTCTTGGAGAATAAATACAAAGACACACCTGGGAACATTAGAGACAAGCTGTCAAAGCTGAAACATAAAAGGGAAAATTTTTTAAAAAGCCGTCATGGATTTAATTGTGTTCTTCAAAAACATGTGTCAAGTTGACTAGTCCATGATTCCCAGTATTGTGTGGCTATCCTCCGTTTTATGATCCGATGTGATTATCCTATGTGTTGTAAATCATAGCATCTGTGCCTGTGGTTATCATCCTATTTGGGAATGAGCTGTCTGTTATATTAATGAGGCAGGGCACTATCTGCAAGATTAGGTCGTATCTTGAGTCAGTCTCTATTGAGATATAAAACAGAAGTGAGCAGAGAGGAGAGGCACCTCTTTACCACCAAGTAAAAAGAACCAAGAGCAGAGCATACCTTTTGGACCTGGGGTCACCATGCTGAGAAGCTCCTAGAATAGGGGAGGACTGATGACAGTGATCTTCCTCCAGAGCCAACAGAGAGAGAAAGACTTTCCCTGGTGTCTTAGTCATCTAGTACTGCCATACCAGAAATACCACAAGTGGATGGCTTTAACAAAGAGAAATTTATTCTCTCACAATCTAGTAGGTTACAAGTCCAAATTCAGGGTGTTGGCTCCAGGAGAAGAATTTCTCTCTCTATCGGCTCCAGAGGAAGGTCCTTGTCCTCAATCTTCCCCTGGTCGAGGAGCTTCTCAGGCACAGGTACACTGTGTCCAAAGAACCCACTCTGCTCCCGGCGCTGCTTAATTGGTGGCATGAGGTCCCCAACTCTCTGCTTGCTTCCCTTTCCTTCTAGCTCTTGAGAGATAAAAGGTGGTGTAGGCCCCACCCCAGGGAAACTCCCTTTACCTTGGATCAGGGAAGTGACCTAAGTAAGGGTGGTGTTACAACCCCACTCTAATCCTTTTTAATGTAAGATTACAATCACAAAATGGAGGACAACCACATGATGCTGGAAATCATGGCCCAACCAAATTGATACACACATTTTTGGGAGGATGTAATTCAATCCATGACATTCCACCCTTTGGCCCCCCCAAAATCACATTCTTGTAACATACAAAACATACTCAACCCATCATATCATAGCAAAAGTCTTAACTCCAAGTCCAAAGTCCAAAAATTCCTCTTCATCTGTGAAATCTAAAATACAAGTTATCTGCTTCCAAAGGTACAATGACAGAACAGGCACAAGCTAAACATTTCCATTACAAACAGGAGAAACTGAAGGAAAAGAAGGGATGATAAGCATCAAGCAACTCAGCAGAACACATTACATTAGCCCTGAAGGCTTTGAAAATAATCCTCTGTTCCCTGAGACCATTTACACAATAGCGCTGCCCTCCAGACTCTAGGTATTAGCCACACTCTCCAGATTCTGAGTGGAGGCTCCTTGGCCCAGGGCTTCAGCTTTGCCTTCCAGGCCCACTGGGATAGCAACTCTGCTCCCTCGGCTTTAGAGGCGCCATTCTCCTAGTTAATCTGAGTAGCAACTCCACCCTTAGAAACACCAGAGGCCATGGCTCCACCCTTTGAAGCCCCTGAGGTCATGGCCATAACTTTTGACACTGAGACTTTTGAGCTCAGCTTCTTGTGTTCCTTGTCTCTTCAGCTTCTGTTTCCTGGTTTCTTGGCCTCTTGGCTCTTCGGGCCTCATGCTTGCATTTGCCCTGCTGGGGCAAGTGTTCAAAGCTCAGTAGCTCCATCGATAAATGCCTGGAGGTACCCCACTCCACCAGTAAACTCTGGCCGGAAGGCACTCAGCTTTCTCACTCCATAGGTCAGCAGACCTAGCTCCACAGATAAGTGCCCAGAGGCACCCCACTCTTCCAGGAAACCTCCTGCACACAGGCACTCAGCTGTCTCAGATCTCTGGCTTTGTGAGCCGGCAAGCCTAGCTCTACCGATAAGTGCCTGGAGGCACCCCACTCTGCCAGGAAGCATCCTGCGTACAGGCACACAGCTCTCTCACTCCGTGGGTCAGCTCCAGCACCATCTCCGCTGTTCTCTTGGTTCTGCTGCTGCTGCTTCTCTGCTACTGCTGCTCCTCTATCAATTCACAGTTTCAAATCCACTTCCATATTTTAGGTATCTGTCAGAGCAGCACCCTACTTGCAGTACCAAATTCTGTCTTAGTCATCTAGCACTGCTTTAACAGAAATACCACAAGTAGATGGCTTTAATAAAGAGAAATTTATTCTCTCACAGTCTAGTAGGTTACAAGTTCAAATTCAGGGCGTGGACTCCAGGGGAAGGCTTTCTCTCTCTATCCACTGCGGAGGAAGATCTTTGTCCTCAATCTTCCCCTGGTTGAGGAGATTCTCAGGCACAGGGACCCAGCCTCCAAAGGACACGCTCTGCTGCTGGTGTCACTTTTTGGTGGTATGAGGTTCTCCACTCTCTGCTTGTTTACCTATCCTTTCATCTCTTGAGAGATAAAAGGTGGTGCAGACCCCACTCCAGGGAAACTCCCTTTACATTGGATCAGGGAGGTGACCTGAGTAAGGGTGGTGTTACAATCCCACCCTAATCCTCTTTAGCATAAAATTACAATCACGAAATGGAGGGCAACCACACAATATTGGGAATCACTGCCTAACCAAGTTGACACATATTTTTGGGGGGACACAATTCAATTCACGACACCTCGCATCCTGAATACTGACTTGTAACCTCCTAGATTGTAAGAGGATGAATTTATGTTTGTTAAAGCCATCCACCTGCAGTATTTCTGTTATAGCAGCACTAGATAACTAAGGGAAACCCTGGTGGCATAGTGGTTAAGTGCTACTGCTGCTAACCAAAAGGTCAGCAGTTTGAATCTGCCAGGCGCTCCTTGGAAACTCTATGGAGCAGTTCTACTCTGTCCGATGGGGTCGCTATGAGTCAGAATCGACTCGACAGCAATGGGTTTGGTTTTTTGGTTTAGATAACTAAGACAGAAGCTGAAGAAAAAGGATACATTATATTAAAGAAAACAAGAATTATAGCTGATTTCTTGTCTAAAAAATTAGAAGCCAGAAAACAATGGAATGACACCTTTAAAGTACACTTTTTAAAAGTCAATCTATAATTCAATGGCCAGAAAAGAAAATATCCTTCAAGAAAGAAGGTTAAATATAGAAATTTTAGACAAATTTTAGACAAAGCTGAGATAATTTATTGCCAGTAGAAGGGAAATGATCTTAGATGAATGAAACAGGATTATTCATGTTGAATATAATATCCAAATATAGAAGACAGTAAGTAAAATCCCTGTAGTCCTCAATTAGAATTGGATGTATCAATAAAAATTCACAAAGTATTTTATTTTAAATATAAAAACTGAACTCTTAGCTTTCCCTTAGCATGAAGATATCTGGAAACAGCATTTCTTTCACCTTTACAAGGAAAATATATACGAGAAAAAAACACCAAACGATCTGCAAATTTACAGCTTTTCTTGAAGCCATCAGATAAATAAAGTTGTGGTGTAATAAACTAGCATAAAAATAGTGAAAGACAGACATCTCCAAGAAGAGATGAGACTTGCCTACCTAGGGTAGATGCCATACAAGCTGCTAAGAAGAATGCAGCCCAGATTTTCAAAGAATTGCTAAAGGCCAAGTTCGAGCTAGTATAACAAGATACAGCCCCTGCGAACTTCAGAAACAAGAAGGATTTATACCTACCCACGGACTATTCTCCACACCCTTCACTGAGTGTTCACAAGAAAGATTGGGAGCAGGGCAAGAGTCCCGAGAAATCACTGCTGGTGGTGCAGGCCATGGGAAGGGAGACAGCACAAAGCCCATCTGGCCCCTCTCCCCTATCTCCCTAAAGAACAAAAGCTTTAAGCTGCTGGAGGGAGGACAACAAATCCTGTCACCCTTGGGTCACAGCTGAAGAGCTACTAGAGCTGTGGGAAGAGAACAAACACCTCTCTACTCCCTGGTGGATGGGCAAGAATACACGCTGGTCCCAAACACACAGCTGGGAATTGGACAAGATCATTGAGAATCCCTGGCCCCAAGACACAAGGACCCAGTGCCTACATAAGACTGAGGCTGAATCAAAGCAACAAAGAATGTTATCTTCCCAATGTCCTTCCCCTACCCCAGAACTTCAGGCTAAAAAAACCAAACCCATTGCCATGGAATTGATTTTAACTCATAGTGACTGTATAAGACAGAGTAGATCTACCCCATTTGGTTTCCAAGTCTGTAAATCTTTATGGAAGCAAATTGCCACATCTTTCTCACAAGGAGCAGCTGGTGGGTTCACACTGCTGAGCTTTTAACCACTGCACCACCAGGGCTCCTTGACCTTCAGACTAGCAAGCATTAAGTAACACCTAACGGCAGCCTACTGATGGTACAAGGGCAAGAACATGATGAGAGAGACTCAGCGCACCAAATGAGAAACCAAGCCCATTGCCATCAAGTTGATTCTGACTCATAGTGACCCTACAGGACAGAGTAGAATTGCCCCATAGAGTTTCCAAGGAGCACCTGATGGATTTGAACTGCCAACCTTTTGGTTAGCAGCCGTAGCTCTTAACCACTACACCACCAGGGTTTCCACTCAGTTGTACAGGAAGACTTAAAGTTGAGAGCGGAGCAAAGAAACCAGCTCCCATCCTAAACACAAGGTAATGTTAGAGAAAAACTGTAGTGCACTGAAGGTACCATAGCCCATAGCAACAACAAAACCCTAACCCAGTTCAGGTCCTGACTTGATTGACTCAACCCCTCACACTAAAGACTTAATAGAAGAAAAGGCATATCGATTCCGGGCATAATCACTATTTGCTTCAATCTCCACTGTTCAATGCAAGATATCCAGCTTTGAACAAAATTAGAAGTCATGCAAAGAATCCAGAAAAACAAGGACCAGATCTAGATATGACACAGATGTTGGAACTATCAGAGAGTTGTTCAAAATACCTATAACTAGTATGTTAAAGGCTCTAGTGGAAAAGGTAGACAGCATGGCAGTTTATTATGAAGTTAAACACACACTATTCAACCTAGAAATTCCATTTGTAGGCATTTAACCAAGTGAAAAGACTCGCTAGTGTCCCAGACAAGAATCCAGTCAGCACCTCAGCCAATATCTCTGGTCATTACGCAATTACATTTGGGATGATTTTTTTTTTTTCCTCAGTTGGAAAACAACTCTATCCTCAGAAAAATTTAAATAAGCATAAAAATGTTGAAGAGAATCAACCCCATAATTTATTGTTAAGTCTGCATATTTGATACTTTATATCTTTGTAATGTTAAGAGAGGAGTTCCTGGGTGGTATAAGCAGTTAAATGCTCAACTACTAGCAGAAAGGTTGGTGGTTTGAACTCACCCAGAGATGCCACAAAAGACAGACCTGGTTACCTGCTTCCAAAAGGTCGAAACCTTGAAAACCCTAGAGAACAGTTCTATTTTGCAAATGTGGGGTTGCCATAGGGCAACTAAAAACAACATTGTTAAGAGAGTTTCACCCAATATTGCTAATATATTGAAAGGTTAGCAGTTAAAATTCACTAACCAGTTAATGTAATCACAAAAAGCTACACAAGAAAACAAGTACTGATTGATCCCGGAAATGAGTTTACCACTGAGATATTCATTATCTTCTCATTATAAAAGATTCTAAGAAGAAAGATAAAATTACAGCCACCTCCTAAAGATACCCCACACAATTGTCAGTTTGTCCTACTATGGTGACCTGCCTGTTGCTGTGATGATGGAAGGTATGCCACTACTATTTCAAATACCAGCAGGGTCACCCTTGGTGGAAAAGTTTCAGCTGAGCTTCCAGACTAAAATAGACTAGGAAAGAGGGCCTGGCGGTCTACTTCTCAAAAAATTAGCCAGTGAAAACCTAATGAATAATAGCAGAACATTGTCTGATATAGTGCTGGAAGATGAGCCCCTCAGGCTGGAAGGCACTCAAAACATGACTGGAGAAGAGCTGCCTCCTCAAAGTAGAGTTGATCTTAATGATGTGGATGGAGTCAAGCTTTCGAGACCTTCATTTGCTAATGTGACAATCAAAATGAGAATAAACGGCTGCAAACATCCATTAAAAATTGGAACATGAAATATACGAAGTCTGAGTTTAGGAATACTGGAAGTTGTCAAAAATGAAATGGACTGCATAAAGATAGATATCCTGCGCATTAGTGAGCTGAAATGGACTGGTATTGGCCATTTCAAAACAGATAATCATATGGTGTACTATGCCAGGAATGACAAATTGAAGAGGAATGGTGTTGCATTCATTGTCAAAAACCATATTTTAAGATCTATCCTGAGGTACGATGCTGTCAATGATAGGATAATTTCCATATGCCCACAAGAAAGACCATTTAATACGACTGTTATTCAAATTTACGTACCAAATTTAGCGAATGCCAAAGATGAGGAAATTGAAGATTTTTACCAACTCCTGCAGTCTGAAATTGATCAAATATGCAATCAAGATGCATTGAAAATTACTGGTGATTGGAATGCAAAATTTGGAAACAAGAAGAAACAGTAGTTGGAAAATATGGCCTTGGTGATAGAAACGACACTGGAGATTGCATGACAGAATTTTGCAAGATCAGCAACTTCTCCATTGCAAATACCTTTTTTCAACAACAAATAGTGACCATACATGTCCACCTTACCAGATGGAATACACAGGAATCAAACTGACTATATCTGTGGAAAGAGATGACGGAAAAGCTCAATATCATCTGTCAGAACAAAGCCAGGGGCTGACTGTGGAATAGACCATCAATTGGTCATATGCAAGTTCAAGTAGAAGCCGAATAAAATTACAGCAAGTCCACGAGAGCTAAAGTATGACCTTGAGTATATTCCACCTGAATTTAGAAACCACTCATGGGTAGATTTGATTCACTAAACACTAATGACCAAAGACCAGATGAGTTGTGGAATGACATCAAGGACGTCATACATGAAGAAACCAAAAGGTCATTAAAAAGACAGGGAGGAAAGAAGTTCTCAAAATAGATGTCAGAAGAGACTTTGAAACTTCCTCTTGAATGTAGAGCAGACAAAATGAAAGGAAGAAATGATGAAGTAAAAGAGCTAAAAATAGATTTCAAAGGGTAGCTAGAGAAGACAAAGTAAAGTATTACAATGAAATGCGCAAAGACCTAGAGTTAGAAAACCAAAAGGGAAGAACAAGCTCAGCATTTCTCAAGCTGAAAGAACTGAAGAGAAAATTCAAGTCTTAAGTTGCAATATTGAAGGGTTCTACAGGGAAAATATTAAACAACACAGGAAGCATCAAATGAAGATGGAAGGAATACACAGAGTCACTGTACCGAAAAGAACTAGTCGACTTTGAACCATTTCAGGAGGTAGCATATGACCAAGAACCAATGGTATTAAAGGGAGAAGACCAAGTTGCACTGGAGGTATTGGTGAAAAATAAGTCTCCAGAAACTGATGGAATACCAATTGAAATGTTTCTACAAATGGACGCAGTGCTAGAAGCACTCACTTTTCTATTCCAAGAAAATTGTAAGACAGCTACCTGGCCAACCAACTGGAAGAGATCCACATTTGTGTCTATTGCAAAGAAAGATGATCCAAAGAATGAGGAAATTACTGAACAATATCATTAATATCACACACAAGTAAAATTTTGCTGATTTCATTAAAAAGTGATTACATCAGTACATTGCCAGGGAACTGCCAGAAATTCAAGTCAGATTCAGAAGAGGACATGGAACAAGCAAAATCATGGCTGATATCAGATGGATCTTGGCTGAAAGTAGTGAACACCAGAAAGACATTTACCTGTGCTTCATTACCTATGCAAAGGCATTCAACTGTGTGGATCATAACAAATTATGGATAACATTGGGAAGAATGAGAATTCTAGAACACTTAATTGTACTCAGGCCGAATCTGTACATAGACCAAGAAGCAGTTGTTTGAATGGAACAAGGGGATACTGAGTGATCAGGAAAGGTGTGTGTCAGGGTTGTATACTTATTTAATCTGCATGCTGAGCAAATAATCAGAGAACCTGGACTATATGAAAAAGAATGCACCATCAGGATTGGAGGAAGGCTAACAACCTGCGTTATGCAGATGACAGAACCTTGCTTGCTGAAAGTGAAGGGGACTTGAAGCACTTACTGATGAAGCTCAAAGACCACAGCCTTCAATATGGCTTACACTTTAACATAAAGAAAACAAAACTCCTCACAACTGGACCAATAAGCAACATCATGATAAATGGAGAAAAGACTGAAGTTGTCAAGGATTTCATTTTACTTGGATCCACAATCAATGCCCATGGAGGCAGCAGTCAAAAAAACAAATGACGCGTTGCATTCAGCAAATCTGCTGCAAAAGACCTCTTTAAAGTATTGAAAAACAAAGATTAAAAACTTTAATCTTTTCAACCTTTTGAAGATTGAGAAACTTTAAGGACTAAGGTGCGCCTAACCCAAGCCATGGTGTTTTCAATTGCCTTATATGCATGCAAGAGCTGAACACTGAATAAGGAAGACTGAAGAATTGATGCTTTTGAATTGTTGTATTGGCAAAGAATATTGAATATACCATGGGCTGCCAAAAGAATGAACCAATCTGTCTTGGAAGAAGTGCAGCCAGAATTCTCCTTAGAAGGATGAAAAGACTACGGCTCACATACTTTGGACACATTATCAGGAGGGATCAGTCCCTGGAGAAGGACATCATGCTTAGTAAAATAGAGGGTCAGCAAAAAAGAGGAAGACCCTCAACAAAATGGACTGGCACAGTGGCTGCAACAACGGGCTCAAGCATAGCAAAAATTGTGAGGATGGCACAGAATTGGGCAGTGTTTCATTCTGTTGTCTATACGGTCGCTACGAGTCAGAACCAATGCAACGGCACCTAACAGCAACATATCTTGGTAAAGGGCTTTCTAGCCTGTGCCCATCGGGAAGATTAATTTCGATCCAGTTTTCATCCATGCCTAAGGTGAGAATAACTCAGCTGTGCCCAGAAAAATCCCTATTTACACCTATTGTCCCCACATAGTGAATGGCACCTTCTTCCACTCTCCCAAAGTATCCCAGTTAGGGTGGCAAATTACATGGGCACACAATCTATAGCCCACATATCTAGATTACTGCCTAGGTAGGTTGTCAATTGTAGAAAGTAAACGACTATTCTTAAGGTCAGGAAACGTGGGTCAGAGGAACAGCCAGGCTACTCTTTTCTAGGTGACCTCAGGCAAGTTTCTTCCACAGAGAACCTAGAGATTTTCCAGTGATGACTGAACTTTCATATGTGGACTATAGTTTAGGACTATGTAATCAAACCAAAACCCATTGCCATCGAGTTGATTCCTACTCATGTTGATCCTATAGGACGGAGTAGATCTGCCCCCTCAGGAATTTTTAGGATGCAATCTTTACGGAAGCAGACCGATAACATCCTTCTCCCACATAGCTGCTGGTGGGTTTGAACTGCCAACCTTTTGGTTAGCTACCAAGTGCTTAACCACTGTACCACCAGGACTCCTATAGATTACATGAAAGCATGTAAATAAAACAGCTTTGTAAACTGTGAATGACTATACAAATATACATTATTGTTAACAACAAAGATGTTAGCAAAAGTAAAAATATCAAAATGTTTAATATTTTTTTTTCATCCAATGCCACAACTTTCACTTAAATAAAGCTACTTATTCCTCACTTCTCTCCCCTCTTTCCTTTCAATATTTTTTGAGCCCCT
This sequence comes from Elephas maximus indicus, assembly GCF_024166365.1. Lineage (NCBI taxonomy): Eukaryota > Metazoa > Chordata > Mammalia > Proboscidea > Elephantidae > Elephas > Elephas maximus. Next base: position 111,206,796 of record NC_064821.1, on the reverse strand, counting down.
ACTATGTGTCAGGCACTATTCTAGATGCTATGTAAAGAAAGAATACTAAAAAAACTATAATGTGGCCCCTTCTAATATAAATTAACTCGTGTATTCAGTATTCATTGAGTGCTTACTATTTTATTCCTTAATATTTAAACACAGTATATCTTTCTATTTATTTAGCACTTATATGCCCTTAAATAAATTTAAAATTTTTTTCTCCAAGGAAGTCTTAAATTCTTGCACATTTTTTGTAAGAGTTTTTCCTTTAGTCCTAGGCTTTATGTATATTATTGTAATGGGATATTTTTGAAAATTTTTAAAATTGCATTTTTAACTAGTTGTTAATGTTGTTGTTGTTAGGTGCCGTCGAGTTGGTTCTGACTCATAGCTATCCTATGCACAACAGAATGAAACACTGCCTGGTCCTGAGCCATCCTTACAATTGTTAGGCTTGAGCTCATTGTTGCAGCCACTGTGTCAATCCACCTTGTTGAGGAGCTTCCTTTGTTCCGCTGACCCTGTACTCTGCCAAGCATGATGTCCTTCTCCAGGGACTCATCCCTCCTGACAACATGTCCAAAGTATGTAAGACACAGTCTCACCATCCTTGCCTCTAAGGGGCATTCTGATTGTACTTCTTCTAAGACAGATTTGTTTATTCTTTTGGCAGTCCATGGTGTATTCAATACTCTTCGCCAACACCACAATTCAAAGGCATCAATTCTTCTTTAGTCTTCCTTATTCACTGTCCAGCTTTCACATGCATATGATGTGATTGAAAATACCATGGCTTGGATCAGGTGCACCTTAGTCTTCAAGGTGACATCTTTGCTCTTCAACGCTTTAAAGAGATCTTTTGCAGCAGATTTACCCAATGCAAAGCATCTTTTGATTTCTTGACTGCTGCTCCTGTGGCTGTTGATTGTGGATCCAAGTAAAACGAAATCCTTGACAACTTCAATCTTTTCTCCTTTTATCATGATGTTTGTTGCTCATTGGTCCAGTTGTAAGGACTTCTGTTTTCTTTATGTTGAGGTGCAATCCATACTGAAGGCTGTGATCTACATGTCTGTCAGTTTGTTGTACTGTGGGGGCTTGTGTGTTGCTGTGATGCTGGAAGCTATGCCACCGGTATTCAGCTATGCCAGTTGTTAATATGATATAAAAACCTAATTGATTTTCATACTGGTTTTGAATCTAGTAACCCTGATAAATGTGACTATTTTTTTTCTAATAGTTCATAGATTCTGCTGGATTTTCTGAGTACATAATGATGTTTTTGTTGTTGTGTGCTGTCAAGTCTATTTCAACTCATGGTGACCCTGTATGACAGAGTAGAACTTTCCTAGGCTGTAATCTTTACAGGAGCAGATTGCCAAGTCTTTTCTCTCTCAGAGCCAAATGGTGGGTTTAAACCATTACTCTTTAGTTAGTAGCTGAGCACTTAACCACCGTGCATATAATAATATAGACCATAAATAATGACTTGTTTATTCCTTGGAAACCGTGGTGGCATAGTTGTTAAGTGCTACAGCTGCTAACCAAAAGGTCAGTAGTTTGAATCTACCAGGCGCTCCTTGGAAACTCTTTATGGGGCAGTTCTACTCTGTCCTACAGGATCGATATAGGGTTCTTATGAGTCGAAATCGGCATGAGGACAACAGGTTTGTGTTGGTTTTGTTTATTCCTTTTCAATCTTTCTACCACTTGTGCCTCCAGTAATGCTGAACTAGTGTTAAGTGTTAACATAATTGGCCAGGTGGCCAAAATTAGACTACTGCTATTAATTTTATTGTTAATTTTTATCCCTCTTGGAGTCCCTGGGTGGCAAAAACAGTTAAGCACTTGACTACTAACCAAAAGGTTGGCAGTTGAAATTTACCGGGAGATGCCTCAGAAGAAAGACCTGGGGAACTACATCTGAAAAGTCACAGCCATTGAAAACCCTATGGAGCACAGAGGCCTACATGAGTTGAAATTGACTCAATGGCAACTGGTTAGTTTTTTTGGTATCCCTCCCTTACAATATGAGGTCCTAAGAGTCAGGGATGGTGCTGGCTCCTGTCTGTATGTTTTTGATCCAGAGATCCTGTAATACAGGGCCTGTCACATATAATCTCTCTGAGCAGAGTATCCTGTGTATGGCAATCCCTCCATAATGTGTACTGAATTAAATGGAACGTCACTTCTGTGAAGTTTTGCTCAGCTTCTTCAGGCACATTTCATGTATTTCCACAGTGTCTTTGTGTGTGTGTGTGTGTGTGTGTGTGTGTGTGTGTGTTTACTGGAGTATGTCATGCATACAGGAAAAATGTACCTACTATAAGTATACAACTGAATAAAATCTCACAAACTGAAAACTGCTGTGAAATCAACACTAGACTAAGAAACAGAACATTCCAGCATCCCAAGAGCCCCCTCATGCTGCCCGGCTGTTACTATAGCCCCCTGTGTCTGGCTGCCATTGCTATCTTCTTCCCACTAGTCCAGATCAACCCCAACAAACAATAGGTCTCCTTTTCCTCAATCCTCTTAAAAAAAAAAAATTTTTTTTTTTTTCTTACCAGAACACCAGAGTAAACCACAGTGTGTACTACGCAGGCATTAGCAAGTGTCTGGACAAGACAGCCCATGGGTGATGTAAATGGTTAAACGCTCAGCTGCTAATCGAAAGGTTGGCAGTTCAAATCCACCTAGAGGCATCTTGAAAGAAAGGCCTGGAGATCTGCTTCCAAAAAGTCAGCCTTGGGGGTAGAGGGGGACCCTATGGCACTCAGTTCTACTCAGATACACATAGGGTATCCATGAGTCAGAATCAAATCCATGGCAACTGGTTTGGTTTGGGGCAAGAAAGTGAGAGGCAATGGGAAGGAGGGTCTCACCATTGTCCAGCAAACAGCTAAAACATTGTTATGTTACTAAACATCCTTGCTTTGGCTGTCAACCCCATAGGAATGTCTCACAGGCACTGTGTTAGCTTCAAGCTCAACCTTTGCTGCTGTGATTTCTCTCTCCTTCTCCTAGAACTCTTCCTCCTCCTGTCCACTCCCAGACCTCTTACCATTCTGATGCAAATTCTTCATGCTTTATGATGCAAAATAATTCAGACCTCTTCCCCTGTCCTGGTGTCTACCTCTTCACACTCAAGTGACTCTTTAGAGTTTAAATAACCAAAAACCAGTTTTCTCCTCAGAAGAATTGTGCGGCTAGCCATTAAAATAGTAACTTTTCTCTGGCTCCAGTAGTTGGATGAATATTGTCAAAGGGCTAATGCTTTAAAAATCACATTCCTTTTATTGACAGCTTAACTTAACCAAGTGCAACCCTTGACAGTAAATATGCCACGTTTATACCAAAATCAGCTCCTGGCACAACCACGAAGGGGTGGAAGCACCAAAGCATCTGTGTGTTTCAGGATTATCTCCTTCCCTCTCCCACCTCATTATCTCAGTCCCTTTTGCTAAATCAAATGTCCAAGTCCTCTGTCCTTGTGCTCACCAGTACAGGTAACCCACGTAGTAACTGCTAGGGATGTGTCGTACCAAACTCAACACCATTAAGACATAGATTCGGTTATTTTTTTTTTACACAGCATTCTTAGCCAACTTCATTGAAAACATGTTTTCATCAAAACTCATCTCACTCCACCTACGCTGGCTACATTTATCTCCACAGAGTCTAATAAAATGGAATGATTAATTAGGGACCAAGCCATTTCCTGAGTGCTTTGGACATGACTGTGACTCTGTGACTCTGTGATTCATCCTCATTGCTTCAGTCGTCTGTCCCTGAACAAAATGTGTTTATGTTTTCTGTGGTTTGTTGGTCTCTTTTTTTTTATTATTTATTTCGAAGACAGAAACACAGCTAATTTGGAAAAGCAAAATTGTTTTTCCTCTCTTTCTTTATAGAATAATTTTAATTAAGACACAACCACTAGAACAATCCTATTAAAACCTAAATTATATCATGCCAACCAAAACCAAACCTGTTGCCATACAGTGGGCGCTCACTCATAGCGACCCTATAGGACAGAGTAGAACAGCCCCATAGGTTTTCCAAGGCTGTAAATCTTTTTAGAAGCAGATTGCCACATCTTTCTTCCATGGAGTGGCTGGTGGGTTTGAACCACCAACCTTTCAGTTAGCAGCTGAGCGCTTTAACCACTGCACCACCAGGGCTCCTTTATATCCTGCCACTCTTTTTTTTTTAATTAACTTTTATTAAGCTTCAAGCGAACATTTACAAATCTAATCAGTCTGTCACATATAAGTTTACATACATCTCACTCCGTACTCCCACTTGCTCTCCCCCTATTGAGTCAGCCCTTTCAGTCTCTCCTTTCGTGACAATTTTGCCAGCTTCCCTCTCTATCCTCCCATCCCCCCTCCAGACAAGAGTTGCCAACACACTCTCAAGTGACCACCTGATATAATTAGCTCACTCTTCATCAGCATCTCTCTCCCACCCGCTGACCAGTCCCTTTTATGTCTGATGAGTTGTTGTCTTCGGGGATGGTTCCTGTCCTGTGCCAACAGAAGGTCTGGGGAGCATGGCCGCCGGGATTCCTCTAGTCTCAGTCAGACCATTAAGTATGGTCTTTTTATGAGAATTTGGGGTCTGCATCCCACTGATCTTCCGCTCGCTCAGGAGTTCTCTGTTGTGCTCCCTGTCAGGGCAGTCATCGATTGTGGCCGGGCACCAACTAGTTCTTCTGGTCTCAGGATGATGTAGGTCTCTGGTTCATGTGGCCCTTTCTGTCTCTTGGGCTCTTAGTTGTCGTGTGACCTTGGTGTTCTTCATTTTCCTTTGCTCCAGGTGGGTTGAGACCAATTGATGCATCTTAGATGGCCACTTGTTAGCATTTAAGACCCCAGACGCCACATTTCAAAGTGGGATCTATCCTGCCACTCTTACTTAAATCCCTCTAATGGCTTCTCATCTCTAGGAAAAGTCAAAGTGCTTACAAGACCCCATAGGCTTTGAACAACCTGCCATCTCCCATGCACACCACATTATCTCCATCCACTCTCCCCCAAGCACTCCATGCCAGCTACATCCATCTTCTTAGGCAGAGCCGGTATGCTCCCGACTTAGGACCTTTGCACTTGCTCGTTCCTTTCCTTGGATCATCTTTTCCCTACTGCCACCCCTATAAACCGCATCAGTCCACCTCAGTTTCCAAATGTCATCTTCTTAGTAAGCATTTCCTGGCCACTCTATATTAAATGGAAACCACCATCACCCACTCATGTCCACATGCACATTCACACACATTCTTCCAACATCCCTTCCTTTGGTTTTATTATTATTATTATTGCCTTAGCATTTATCAGTAACATAATATACACTTTTTTCCATTTTTTTATTGTGCTTTAACTGAAAGTTTACAAATCAAGTCAGTCTCTCATACAAAAATTTATATACACCTTGCTATATACTCCTAATTGCTCTCCCCCTAATGAGACAGCACACTCCTTCCCTCCACTATCTGTTTTCATGTCCATTCAGCCAGCTTCTGACCCCCTCTGCCATCTCATCTCCCCTCCAGACAGGGGATGCCAACATAGTCTCATGTGTGTACTTGATCCAAGAAGCTCATTCTTCACCAGTATCATTTTCTATCCCATTGTCCAGTCCAATCCGTGTCTGATAAGTTGGCTTCGGGAATGGTTCCTGTCCTGAGCCAACAGAAGGTCTGGGGGCCATGACCACTGGGATTCTTCTAGTCTTAGTCAGACCATTAAGTCTGGTCTTTTTATGAGAATTTGGGGTCTGCATCCCACTGTTCTGCTCACCTCAGGGGTTCTCTGTTGTGTTCACTGTTAGGGCAGTCATCGGTTGTGGCCAGGCACCATCTAGTTCTTCTGGTCTCATGATGATGTAGTCTCTGGTTTATGTGGCCCTTTCTGTCTCTTGGGCTCATAATTACCTTGTGTCTTTGGTGTTCTTCATTCTCTTTTGCTCCAGGTGGGTTGAGACCAATTGATGCAACTTAGATGGCCGCTTGCTAGCATTTAAGACCCCAGGCCCAACTCTCCAAAGTGGGATGCAGAATGTTTTCTTAGTAGATTTTATTATGCCAATTGACTTAGACGTCCCCTGAAATCATGGTCCCCAAACCCCCACCCCTGCTATGCTGGCCTTCGAAGCATTCAGTTTATTCAGGAAACTTCTCTGTTTTTGGTTTAGTCCAGTCGTGCACACCTTTCCTGTACTATGTGCTGTCTTTCCCTTCACCTAAAATAGTTCTTGTTGCTGTTGTTCTTAGGTGCCCTTGAGTCAGTTCCAACTCATAGTGACCCTATGCACAACAGAACAAAACACTGCCTGGTCCTGAGCTATCCTCAAAATCGTTGTTATGCTTGAGCTCATTGTTGCGGTCACTGTGTCAATCCACCTCATTGAGGGTCTTCCTCTTTTCCGAGGACCCTGTACTCTGCCAAGCATGATGTCCTTCTCCAGGGACTGATCCCTCCGACAACTACTATATAATTATATAATTATCTACTACTATAAACCCACCAAACCAAACCCAGTGCTGTTGAGTTGATTCCAACTCATAGCGACCCTATAGGACAGAGTAGAGCTGCCCCATAGATTTTCCAAGGAGCACCTGGTGGATTCGAACTGCTGACTCTTTGGTTAGCAGCCGTAGCACTTAACCACTACTCCACCAGGGTTTCCTATCTACTACTGTATAACTGTATAATTATCTACTATATAATTAGTGAATACTGCTCTCCCTCCCTGCCTCCCTCCCCCCTCTTGTAACCATTAAAGGATATTTTCTTTGCTGTTTAAACTGTTTCTCAAGTTCTTATAATAGTGGTCTTATACAATATTTGTCCTTTTGCAACTGACTAATTTCACTCAGCATAATGCCTTTCAGATCCCTCCATCTTATGAAATGTTTCACAGATTCATCACTGTTCTTTATCAATGCAGAGTATTCCATTGTGTGAATATACCATAATTTATTTATCCATTCATCCATCGATGGACACCTTTGCTTGCTTCCATCTTTTTGCTATTGTAAACAGTGCTGCAATGAACATGGGTGTTCATGTAAAGGCTCTTACATCTCTAGGATATATTCCAAGGAGTGGGATTGCTAGATCCTATGGTAGTTCTATTTCTACCTTTTTAAGGAAGTGCCAAATCAATTTCCAAAGTGGTTGTACCATTTTACATTCCCACTAGCAGTGTATAAGTGTTCCAGTCCCTCCACAACCTCTCCAACATTTATTATTTTGTGTTTTTTGGATTAATGCCAGCCTTGTTGGAGTGAGATGGAACCTCATTGTAGTTTTGATTTGCATTTCTCTAATGGCTAATGATCGTGAGCATTTCTTTACGAACCTGTTAGCTACCTGAATGTCTTCTTTAGTGAAGCGCCTGTTCATATCTTTTGCCCATTTTTTTAATTGGGGTATTTGTCTTTTTTGCAGTTGAGTTTTTGCAGTATTATGTAGATTTTAGAGATCAGGTGCTGATTGGAAATGTCATTGGGAAAAACTTTTTCCCAGTCTGTAGGTAATCTTTTTACTCTTTTGGTGAAGTCTTTGGATGAGCATACGTGTTTGATTTTTAGGAGCTCCCAGTTATCTAGTTTTTCTTCTACATTCTTTATAATGTTTCGTATGCTGCTTGTGCCATGTATTAGGGCTCCTCATGTTGTCCCTATTTTATCTTCCATGATCTTTATCGTTTTAGACTTTGTGTTTAGGTTTTTGATCCATTTTGAGTTCATTTTGTGCATGGTGTGAGTTATGGGTCTTGCTTCAATTTTTGCAGATGGATATCCAGTTATGCCAGCACCGTTTGTTAAAAAGACTGTCTTTTCCCCATTTAACTGACTTTGGGCCTTTGTCAAATATCAGCTGCTCATATGTGGATGCATTTATGTCTGGAATCTCAATTCTGTTCCATTGGTCTATATATATGTTGTTACACCAGTACCAGGATATTTTGACTACTGTGGCAACATAATAGGTTCTAAAATCAGGTAGAGTGAGGCCTCCCACCTTGTTCTTCTTTTTCAGTAATCTTTACTTATCTGGGGCCTCTTTCCCTTCCATATGAAGTTGGTGATTTTTTTCTCCATCTCATAAAAAAAAGTCATTGGAATTTGGATCAGAATTGCATTGTATCTATAGATTGCTTTCAGTAGAACAGACATTTTTACAACGTTAATTCTTCCTATCCATGAGCAAGGTATGTTTCTCCACCAGTGTAGGTCTCTTTTGGTTTCCTGCAGTAGTGCCTTGTAGTTTTCTTTGTATAAGTCTTTTACATCTCTGGTAAGATTTATTCCTAAGTATTTTATCTTCTTGGGGGCTACTATAAATGGTATTGATTTAGTGATTTCCTCTTCGATATTCTTTTTATTGGTGTAGAGGAATCCAACTGATTTTTGTATGTTTCTCTTGTATCCTGATAATCTGCTGAACTCTTCTATTAGTTTCAGTAGTTTTCTTGAGGATTCTTTAGGATTTTCTGTGTATAAGATCATGTCATCTGCAAATAGAGACACTTTTACTTCTTCCTTGCCAGTCTGGATGCTCTTTATTTCTTTATCTAGCCTATTTGCTCTGTCTAGGACCTCCAGCACAATGTTGAATAAGAGCGGTAATAAAGGGCATCTTTGTCTGGTTCCCAGTCTCAAGAGGAGTGTTTTCAGGCTCTCTCCATTTAGGATGATGCTAGCTTTTGGCTTTGTATAAATGTCCTTTATTATGTTGAGGAATTTTCCTTCTATTCCTATTTTGCTGAGAGTTTTTATCATGAACGGGTGTTGAATTTTGTCAAATGCCTTTTCTGTATCAATTGATAAAATCACGTGATCCTTGTCTTTTGTTTTATTTATATGATGAATTCCATGAATTGTTTTTCTAATATTGAACTATCTCTGCATGCCTATTCATTGTTTTAATGTTCTCTTCTTTTACATAATAATATCTCTGCTTCCCTGGTTTGAGCATTTTTTTTTTTTATCTTGACTTGTTTTTGTGATTTCCCTGTCTCGGTTGACATCTGATTGCTCTGTCCAGTGTTCTAGTCTTGTGTTGATACCTGATACTATTGATTTCCTAATCAAAGAACTCCCTTTAGTATTTCTTGTAGTTTTGGTTTGGTTTTTACGAATTCCCTAAACTTCTGTTTACCTGGAAATGTCCTAATTTCACCTTCATATTTGAGAGACAGTTTTGCTGGATATATGACCCTTGGCTGGCAATTTTTTTCCTTCAATGCTTTGTATAAGTCATCCCATTACCTTCTTGCCTGCATGGTTTCTGCCAAGTAGTCTGAGCTTATTCTTATTGGCTCTCTTCGTAGGTGAGTTTTCGTTTATCTCTAGCTGCTCTTAAAACTCTCTCTTTATCTTTGGTTTTGGCAAGTTTGATTATAATATATCTTGGTGACTTTCTTTTAGAATCTACCTTATGTGGAGTTCGATGAGCATCTTGGACAGATATCTTCTCATCTTTCACAATAACAGGGAAGTTTTCTGCCAACAAATCTTCAACAATTCTCTCTGTATTTTCTGTTATACTTCCCTGTTCTGGTACTCCAATCGCTCGTAGATTATTTCTCTCGATAGAGTCCCACATGATTCTTAAGGTTTCTTCATTTTTTTAAATTCTTTTATCTGATTTTTCTTCAACTATATTGGTGCCAAGTGCTTTATCTTCAAGTTCAGAAATTCTGCCTTCCACTTGCTCAATTCTGCTCCTCTGACTTTCTATGGAGTCATCTAATTCTGTAACTTTATTGTTAATCTTCTGAATTTCTGATTGCTGTCTACGGATTCTTCCAGCTTATTAAATTTTTCATTATGTTACTGAATAACCTTTCTAATTTCTTCAACTGTTTTATCTGTATGTTCCTTGGTTTGTTCTGTGTACTGCCTGATCTCCTTCCTGATGTCTTGAAGGGTTCTGTATACTAATCTTTTGTATTCTGCATCTGGTAATTCCAGGAAGATACTTTCATATAGAAGATCCCTTGATTCTTTGTTTTGAGAGCTTGCTGAAGTGATCATGGTCTGTTTCTTTATGTGATTTGATATTGACTGTTGTCTCCGAGCCATCTATAAATTATTGTATTAGTTTATTTTATGTTTGCTTACTGTATCCTAGCTTCTTGCTTTGTTTTGTTTTGAAATGCCAAAATGGGTTGCTTGAGTGAGCTAGCTTAATTATTTTCACCTTTGAAGCTCTGACATCCTGTCACCAGATGGCTAGAGCTTCTATCAGGTGTATCGGTCTAGGAGTCCATTCACTTTTCTTGTATGAATTCAGCTCAAGTGTCCAGGTAGCTGCTCATCAAGTGTGCAGTACGGGCTCTGTCCTACAGCCTTAGAGGGGCAGGGGTGATTGGTGCAGGAACCAGTATCTGGTTGCAGCAGGGGGTCACACTCTGAACAAGGCAGGGGGCTGAGAATAATCCAAGTGTCTCTGAGGAAAGTGTGTCCCTCTTCCCTAGAGTGTACAGGTGGGTGGGTTCTGCAGATGGACCATGGGCACCCAATGTTTTTGGTTGTAAGTACTGGGAGGTACTAGTTATCCTTGGACCCCTGTCACAGGTGGCTAGGTGACCTGAGTGGAGCCACTAGTCCCAAGGCCCCTGATGTGGGTAGGTGAGAACCCTGTTTAATAAGCAAAGCAGTGTCAAACGCCAAACACCCACCTCTCCACGGCAGAGCTGACACAGTTTTAGTCTGCCAACAAGGGCCTATTCTCCTGAAATGGGCCTACCCAGGTCCATGCAGGGGGGAAAGGTACTCGAAGTCCACAGACTATTTATTCCTGGACAGGAGCATCTTCTGTCCTGAGCTCCCCAGGTTAATGGAGCTAGCAAATTATTTTCTCCCCCAATTGTGAATTTATTGCTTCTCCAAGGCCGGGAGGATGGCTCTAGGTGCTCAACAGGGCTATCGCAGGCCCAGGGAAATCAATAGTCACTGAAGCTGGCTTGGGCGGAAGGGGAACATGGTAAAATACATGCAAGTACTTAGCTTTTGCCAAGAGTGCCATTCTTTTCTGGTTCTGGAAGTGTGAGTAGGCTGTGTTGCTGGCTGCTTCTCCCTGAGGAAACTGCAGCTGAATGCTAGCACCAGCCCACCGCAGCCACTCCCAGGAATGGTGCCTGAGGGCTCCTGGCAATTTAGGTCTGGTAACTCCTCTCCGCTTCTGAACTGTCTCTTCTACCTCCTGCCTCTCAGTCCATTTTCTAACTTTGCCTTTGATGTTCAGGGCTCCTAGTTTGTCATAAATATACTAGTTTCACTTGTTTTGGGGGGTCTTTGTTCTAAGAGGGCTAGCCAGAAACATCTGTCTGTTCTGCCATCTTGGCCCTGCCTCCATAATATACATTTTAATTATTTATGTAGTTTATTCTGTCTCCTCTACAAAAAAAAAAAAAAAGTAAGCTCTGTGGGGTAGGGTTATTTTGCTTATTTTATTCAAGACTCTATATCAAGAAAGGCATTGGTGGTTCAGTGGTAGAATCCTCACCTTCAATGCAGTATACCGGGGTTAATTCCAGACAACGCAGCTCATATACACCAACTACCCATCTGCCAGTGGTGGATTGTGTATTGCTATGATGCCAAATAGGTTTCAGGGGAGCTTCCAGACTAACACAAACTAGGAAGAAAGGCGTGGCAATCTACTTCTGAAAATCTGCCAATGAAATCACAACTATCTGACCCATAACCAATCATGGGAATGGTGCAGGACTAAGCAGCATTTTGTTCCATTGGGCATAGGGTCTCCATGAGCGGGGCTGGCTTTATGGCAGCTAAAAAACACAACATCTCCAGCACCTGAATACCTGGCAAATAGTAGATGATCAACAAATATTTACAGAAAGAATGAATAAATAAAACAAAAAACAGAATTGCATCCTAAAAACAGGTTCCACCATGTTTGTGTCTTCTCATTATTCACATCTCTGTCTGCCCTATCTAAATAGTCCCTCCTGAAGTGATTTTCTATGTACTTATCCTGATTTATTTCTTCATAGCATTTACCACTATCAAATTTTATTACTCGTATATTTGTTTACTTTTAAAAATTAATCATCTGTCTTCCTCATTCAAAAGTGAACTTCATGAGGGCAAGTAATCCATCCTGTTCAATGCTATATCACCTCAACTTAGAATTGTTCTTTTTTTTCTTTTAATTAAAAAATCACTCAGTCTTATATATGTGGGTGGGTCTAATATTCAACCCTTGTTTCAGTTTCATTGATCTATATTTGTATCCTTTCTCCAATACCCCACTGTCTTGACTAATGTAGCTTTATAATAAGTCTGGTAACCAGGTAGCATATTAATTTCTTCCAAAAACCCTGCTGGTAGTTTCAATTTACAGAACAGTTTAGAGAGAATTGACATATTAACAATATTGAGTCTTCCAATCCATTGGAAGAATATAATATGCCTGAGGATCCCATAAGTAAGGGGGAGGCCCATTCTCAGTCCCCTGGCAGCACCCTGAAAAGGTGGCTAAGAAGGTAAATAGCTTTATGGTTTTAAGCCTCACCAGAGATGCCTTTGCACCAATAGTGGTCCCAAAGCCGCAGAAACCACTGCTGATCCTAAAAAGATCATGTAATCAGAGGCAATGAGTGTCTCAAAACTAATTGTGATGGATGAAGGTCAATAATCAGAAAGGTTGAAGACTTGCTCCTTGCTTTAAGGTCTGGGCTCTTATGTCACCCCTAGGTTTAGCAGACCCAAGAAAACTAGAGTTGAATTTCCCATGAGATGGGAGGCATGGATTTGATGATATAAGGAAACAAGATAATTCTTGTTCCTGAATTTCTGGACTACGATCCATGCCTGTGGCATTAGGATCTTTTTTCTGACTCTTTGTTCAGGAAGAAATAAGTCCATAGGCTAACCTGAATAGAAAAGTAGAGAGGTGCAGGAAGAAAGCATGTTGTAAGAGAAGCATTTCACAAGCATCAAGAATGAACCCAAGCTTTTCATTTTTAAAATAATATTGACGGTAAGGGAACACGTATTTTCAAATGTCAACAAGACCACACAACAAAGCATACATATATAGTCTACCAGTAAGTTAATTTAATTCAGCTGCCAACTAGGACACTACTTATTCCTTTATGGCAAAGGGTCATGTCAAACCCAATCAAGCTGCAAAGGAAGAACTCCAGAATTTCTCACTGGGTTGAAAGAGGCAAACTAAAAATCGATTAAACACAGCTTTAAACCAGAATGTCTGCAGTTCAAACCCACCAGCCACTCCATGGGAGAAATACAGCAGTCTGCTCCTTTAATACAGCCTTGGAAACCCACTGGCACAGTTCTACTCTTGTAGCATTGCTATGAGTCAGAGTCGACTTGATGGTGATGGGTTTGGTTTGATTACATAGTCCTAAATTGCCAAGGACTGCAAAGCTTAGGCTAAAATATAGGTTACAATCTAATCTCTTTAATCTAAACAAAATAAATCTATTTTCAGCTAAAACCACATAATCTTATAATACTCTGGAGTATAAAGAAATTCAAACCAAAATCAATTTCACCTGATAAGACATGTGAACTTAAACTCCTCTAACTGTTAATGCTACCCCAGAAAAATGTGAGATTTAACAGTTCTCTAAAAGCTTTTGAGCACCTGGATAACCCTTGGATTATCTCACATGCAACAGGATTTGTAATCTTACTGATTTAGCTTAAAAGAGCCCATAAGAACTATTTTCAACCTGTTAGCTACTACTGCTGAGCAAAAATTCAGATAATGAAAACTGAAATAATGTGGTAGGGGAAGGAGAGAGTAAGAAAAAAATATTTCCTGGCATTGTCTTAATTAGTCCTCAAAATTAACAGTGACTACAATTCAGGTCCCCACGCATCTGTCAGTCTGTTGTACTGTGGTGGCTTGCATGTTGCTGTGATGATAGAAGCTGTGCCACTGGTATTTCAAATATCAGCAGGGTCACCCATGGTGGACAGGTTTCAGCTAAGCTTCCAGACAAAGACAGACTAGGAAGAAGGACCTGGCAAACTACTCCTGAAAAAATTGGCCACTGAAAACCTTATGAATAGTAGGAGAACATTATCTGGTATAGTGCTGGAAGATGAGTCCCTCAGGTTGGAAGGCACTCAAAACACAACTGGAGAAGAGCTGCCTCCTCAAAGTAGAGTCAACCTTAATGACATGGGTGGAGTCAAGCTTTCAGGACCTTAATTTCCTGAGGTGGTATGACTCAAAATGAGAAGAAACAGCTGCAAACAGCCATAATAATCAGAACATGGAACGTATGAATCTAGGAAAATTGTAAATCGTCAAAATGAAATGGACCACATAAAAATTGATATCCTAGGCATTAGTGAGCTGAAATGGACTGGTATTGGCCATTTCAAGTCAGATAATCATATGGTCTACTATGCCAGGAATGACTAATTGAGGAGGAATGGTGTCACATTCATCGTCAAAAAGAACATCTCAAGATCTATCCTGAAGTACAATGCTGTCAGTGATAGGATAATATCCATATACCTACAAGGAAGACCAGTTAACACTATTGTTCAAATTTATGCACCAACCACTAATGCCAAAGATGAGGAAACTGACGATTATTACCAGCTTCTGCAGTCTGAAATTGATCAAACATTCAATCAAGATGCATGGATAATTACTGCTGATTGAAAGCAAATTTGGAAACAAAGAAGGATCAGTAGTTGGGAAATATGGCCTTGCTGATAGAAACAATGCCAGAGATTGCATGATAAAATTTTGCAAGACCAATGACATCTTCAATGCAAATACCTTTTTTCAGCAACATAAACAGCCACTGTAGACACAGGCCTCACTGGATGGAATACACAGGAATCAAATCGATTACATTTCTAGAAAGAGACGATGGAGAAGCTCAGTATCATCAGTCGGGCCAGGGGCTGGCTGCAAAACAGACTATCAATTGCTCATATGCAAATTGAAGTTGAAGAAAATTACAGCAAGTCCACAAGAACCAACATACGACCTTAAGTATATCACACCTGAATTTAGAGACCACCTTGAGAATAGATTTGATGCACCGGACACTAATGACCTAAGACCAGTCGAGTTGTGGAATGGCATCAAGGACATCATACTTGAAGAAAGCAAAAGGTCATTAAAAAGACAAGAAAGAAAGACAAGACCAAAATGGATGTCAAATAGACTCTGAAACTTGCTGTTGAATGTTTAGTAGCTAAAATAAACAAAAGAAATGATGGAGTAAAATAGCTCAGCTGAAGATTTCAAAGGTCACCTCGAGAAGACAAAGTAAAGTATAACAAAATGTGCAAAGACCTAGAGTTAAAAAACCAAAAGGGAAGAACACGCTCAGCATTTCTCAAGCTGAAAGAACGATGGAGGCTAGAGTCCACCTAGAGGTGGCTTGGAAGAAAAGTTTGGTGATTGCTCCCAAAACATCAGCCACTGATGTTCTACTCTGACACACATGGAGTCACCATGTGTTGGAATTCACTCCACAGAAACTGGTTTTGCTTACTTTCCCACTCAACCCTCTGTTCTCTTTCAATGACCATCACCTGGAAAGCAGCACATAATTTTATGTACTGGATCAAGAGCTATTTTATTTATACTTTTAATTTTTATAGCTATAAATGTCAAAGCTAGTTGGAATTTTTTTTAAAAATCAAGGCAGTTTTATTCCACCAAATTTAAGGGTAGAATGGAGAAGACCTGTGATGGTTAAGGTTATGTGTCAATCTGGCCAGGCCATGATTCTCAGTGGTTTGGTAGATATTATATAATCATCATCCATTTTGTGATCTGATGTGAGCAGCCAATCACTTGAAAGGGGAGTTTCCTTGGGGTAACTTGGGTGTTGTGGCAAAGCTCGCTGTCTCTAGATCTTGCATTCGATCCTGCATTCTCCTCATCATCCTCTGACCTCTAGTTCTTGAGAGGTGAGCCAGCAGCCTGCTGCCTGACCTGCAGATTTTGGGTTTGCCATTTTGGGTTTGCCAGCTTCCATATTCCCATGAGCCAGCAGCCTGCCACTTGACCTGCAGAATTTGGATTTGCCGGCTCCTGCAACCATGTGAACGAGCAGCCTACTGCCCCTGACCTGCAGATTTTGGGTTCATCAGCCCCTGCTACCACATGTCAGGAGAAGCCTCCAGTCTGCCACCTGACCCATGGATTTGGGACTTGCCAGCTTCCACAATTGTGTGAGTCATTTCCTTCAAATAAATCTCTCTCTCTATATATATATATATGCTCACTGGTTTTGCTTCTCTAGACAACTCAGCCAAAGAGAAGATCTTCCTAAGAGTACATACAAATTCAGATTTTTAGAAGTAATATTAATATATCTGGCTACATAAAACTCAGAAAATTCTGTAGGTAAAAAAAATTATACAAAGTTTCAAAACACAGGACTACCTTTGGCTAGTCTATTACCTGATTCAAAAATACATTTTGCAAAATATAGGAAAGACAGTGTTTGGAATCTTAACATGCGAGAACTTTTACAAATCAATAAAAAATATAAACACCCTCCAAAACATATGAAATTCACATGAGAGGGAGAGAAATTGTATATATGAAAAAGATTTCAACACCCATCAGTTTTAAAATATATATGTTCAATTAAAAATAACAGTGAGCTTTCTTTTTTGCCTAAGAAATGAAAAAATCTTTTAAAACATGCATGATAACACATAGTCATGTTGAGAATGTGGGAAAAAAACACTCTCAAGAACTGCTGGGCAGGAAGATGATTTGGCATCGTAAATAATGTGTATAATGTTTAACCCAACTTTCCTCTTCTAGAAAAGCATCTTAAAGAATTAAGGATATACACAAAAATTCACTCTTTCCCCAGAAATCCACAAGGTTCTCACACCTCCTTCAGGTCTGAACACAAATGCCTTCTTCCAGTGAGGTGCACATTGCCACCCTATCTAAAATTGTAACATCCCATATGCTACTTGTCCCCGTCTCCTACTATATTTTCTCTCCTTGGCACCTATCATAAATTTTATTTATCTAGCTTTAATTTCTTCTCCCACTGAAATACAAGGCAAAATAACCTTAAAAGAGAACAAAGTTGGAGAACTCATACTTACGAATTTCAAAGCTTACTACAAAGCTACAGTAATCAAAACAGTGTGCTACTGGATAGACATATAGATCAATGGATAGAATTAAGAATATAGAAATTAGCCCTTGCATTTATGGTCGATGGATTTTTCACAAAGATGACAAGATAATTCAATGGGGGAAAGAATAGTCTGTTTAATACATGGTGCTGGGACAACTGGGTATGTAAAAGAATGAAGGTAGACCCCTACCTCACCTTTTTCAAAAATTAACTCCAAATGGATCAAATGTAAGAGCTAAAACTATAAAATGCTTAGAAGAAAATCTTGTCACCTTGCTTTAGGGGATTTTGTTGTTATTGTTGTGACATCAAAAGCATAAGCAACAAAAGAAAAAAATAGATAAATTGCATTTAATCAAAATTAAAAATGTGCTTTGAAAGACAGCATCAAAAAAGTAAAAAGGCAACTCATAGGATGGAAGAAAATATTTGTAAATCGTATGTCAGAAAATGAACTTATATCCAGAATATATAAAACCTCTTAAAACCCAACAATAAAAAAGACAAATACAACCTAATGAACAAAGCAGACAAAAATCCTTGCCCTTATGAAACATTCAAGTGGGTGAAGACAGGCAATATAAATAGGTAAAATCTACAGTATATAAGATTACCCTCAGTAGTATGAAAAAATTAAGGCAGGAAACTAGAAGTTTGCTATTTTAAGCAACATGGTTGGTGAAGACCACATTGAGAGGATGGCATTTGAGCAAAGACCTGAAGGAGGTGAGTGAGCAAGCTGTGTGCAAATCCAGAGCAAGAGCACTTAGGAAGAGGGAACAGCAGGAACTTTGCCCTGAAATGGGAACACGCCTCCTGTGTTTGAAAATAGCAAGATGGCCAGTGTAGCTGGACCAACATAAGGGAGGGGAAGAGTAAAAGAAGACAAAAGTCAAAGGGTAAATAGGGAGAAGGGTGGTTGGACAGATCACGCAGGGCCATTTGGACCACTGGCCTTTACTTAAAGTGAGATGGGAAGTCACCGGAGCAGAGGAGTGACATGATCTGACAGATTTTATAGGCTCACTCTGAATGCTGTGTTGAGACTAGTCTGAAGGAAGAGAAAAGCAAAATCAGGGAGAACAGTGGGGAAGCTAGAGCAATGATCTATGTAAGATACATCAGTGTCTTGAACCATAGTGGTAGCGTGAAGGTATGAGTAGCGTTTTGGTTTTGGAAACATTTTGAAGGTGGAAAAGACAAAATTACCTGATGGACTATATGCGGGATGTGTAATGAAGAAGGGCTCTGAAGAACCCAAGTCTTTGGATCTGAGAAACTGGAAAGATGGGGGATATCAGGATCTTGATTTTGGACAAGCTAAGTTTGAGATGCCTGTTAGGTATCCAAGCGGACAGGTTATGCTGGCAGGTGATATACAATTCTGGAGCTTAGGGGAGAAATCTGGGCTGGAGGTTAAAATGTGTGAGTTGGCTGCCTACCAATACCAAAACCAAACCAGGTGCCATAGAGTCAACTCTGATTCACAGTGACCCCATGAGTCTCAGAGCAGAACCGTGCAGTGGTTGTACTCTTTCCGAAGTAGATCACCAGGCATTTCTTCCAAGGCTCTTCTGGGTGGATTAGAACCGCCAAGTTTGCAGTTAGTAGCCAAGTGCTTAAATATTCGTGCACCCAGGACAACCTCAGCTTCCTACAGAAGCTATTTAAAGCCTTCAGACATTGATAGCATGAGATCACCAAGTCAGTGAGTGTAGACAGAAAGCAGTTTTCTTCTTAAATGAAAAGTTTACCCTTAACATATGGTATATGTATTAACATTTCCCATTAATTAAATCTCAAATTAAACTAGTGGCAAGTGTATTAATCCTGTAGCTACCCATGCCGCTAGTTATCTCTCATAAATATGTTCTGTGTGATACCTTGCACTCATTTCTCATTGTCATGTCTTAGGTCAAAAGAAGTCCCATCTTCAAGCTGCTTGTGTGTCTGTACAACACCCTTGCTGAGTTATAGGACAAGAGGAGCTAAATGACGGTGCCAGCGTTCCTTGGGGACTTTCTGTATCAGAGCCTCTGGCTATGGTCTCAGGGTGAGAGAAAATGTCTGTTACAGGAAACACCACGTATGGGCAAAGTGAGTGGGGTTAGATTTGCTGTAAACCACGAACTGTTGTGACTGACTACAATGGATCAGCTTAAGTGCCACTGTGAGACTCATGGCAAATACTAACTGCAGCATCTTGAATGAAGCAAGCAATAGATTAAAACCTGTGTTTAGAGCTTATCTAACTCATTTCCATCAGTGGTCAGTGGATTTTAGCAAAAGCAACGCCACGGGACCGCAAATTACAAGGCTGCAGCAGTGATAGTTGGAAGTG
Source organism: Elephas maximus indicus (assembly GCF_024166365.1). Taxonomy (NCBI): domain Eukaryota; kingdom Metazoa; phylum Chordata; class Mammalia; order Proboscidea; family Elephantidae; genus Elephas; species Elephas maximus. The sequence continues at coordinate 111,187,319 of NC_064821.1, read as the reverse complement.
CTGGCGAATTCTGGATTTGTCAGGGACACAAACATACAGTTGTGGGGTGGAGCGGCACTGCATGAACTGTGAGCCTTTATAGAATATGGTGAGATAATTCGTTCTCAACTGCTAAGCACATGAAAATGTCAAGGTAGACACGCTGCTTTAAAAAAAAACTAATAGAAATAATTATCCAGCTGAAGTTGAACTGATGGTTTAATTATTAATCTGATTTAAAAAAATACAAGTTTTAATACTAAGAAAACCCTGTGGATCACAAGTCTATTGTGCATGGCATTGCCATGAGTCTGGAGCCAATTCCAAGGCAGCTAACAAGAATAATTGATTAGGAGTCCCTAGGTGGTACAAACAGTTAAAACACCCAGCTGCTAACTGAAAGGTCTGAGGTTCGAGTCCACCCAAAGGCACCTGGGAAGAAAGGCTGGGTGGTATACTTCTGAAAAATCAGCACGAAGCAGCACAGGGAAGAAAATAACTCCCCAGTTATAATTACTGACAAGACTGTTTTATTCACACTCAGCTGACAAAAAAAAAAAGTATAATAAATATCTCAAAACTGAAGATGCTATGTATAAACATCAGTTGTATGTTTTTTCCAGACAAGTCCATTCCCAGCCCAGGATTAGGTGTCTCAGTGCATCTGGCATACCTGCTGAAAGAGCATCATCCGTCCAAACCTTGGATAAGAAGTTTCTCTGGGAACTGCTTTCTTATATCTTACAGCTCTGCAGGTATCTTCAAATTTCCATCAAAAATCTAACTCTACACTTAGAGGGCAACACAAATAACTCTATCAGTTCTTTATACTCCAGTTGTCTAAATTCACCTACGAAACATTGGCTCTTCCCCAAATGTTTCATGCCTAAGGACAAATTACCCCTTAAATAGTATTTTCTGTGAGTGCGTTCTTTTCTCTAGTGTACAAGAAAAAGTTGCAGAACATGTACAGCACTTTCTTTTTTTAATTATGGTTTAGGTGTAGGTTTAGAGAGCACACAAGTTTTTATTTTGTGATACTGGTTGCCAACCCCATGCCGTGTAAACACTCTCCCGCTTTTCCACCTTGGGTTCCCCATTTCCATTCATCCAGCCTTCCTGTCCCCTCCTGCCTTCTTGTCCTTGCCCCTGGGCCGGAGTGGCCATGGGTATTACTGTTTGTTTTATAGGTCTGTCTAATCTTTGGCTGAGGGGTGAACCTCAGGAGTGACTTCAATACTGAGTTAACTGGGTGTCTGGGGGCCATACTCTCAGGGTTTCTCCAGTCTCTGTCAGACGAGTAAGTCCGGTCTTTTTTTGTGAATTTGAATTTTTTTCTGCATTTTTCTCCAGCTCTGTCTGGGACCCTTTATTGGATCCCTATCAGAGCAGTCAGTGGTGGCACCCAGGGACCATCTAATTGTCCTAGACTCAATATAGCACTTTTTTGAAGTTTCAGGGTTTTTCCCTTTTTTTAAAACAGCAAATTCTTGATTAACACCCTCCCCTACCCCCAGGGCTGGTGAGTGCTAGCCACAGCAAAGTTTTAACTAGGGACTAGATTCTTCCAAGCAGCACAACAGTCCTGGACTGCTTCTCTTCAATTACAGTAAGTATAGGCTCAGAAATAGTCAAATTAACATGATATTATTCAAATAAAAACACTGGGAAGATAAATCTGCTGGTTTCCTTTCCAGTATGATACATCCCAAAGTAAAATATATTTTTTTAGTTTAATGATGTACATACAACCTTTGTTAAAGTATAAATTACAAGTTTTATTGGAAAATTCACCATCTTCACCACACATATATAATGAACACACTCTAAAGCAATCTTGGGGGTCTCTCACTTCGTGTTTGGAGTTGCACGTTATCACTGCTCTACTCCGGCGTGGCCATCAGAAAGCACACACACACACACACACAGAATGTAACTCATAAGCTATGAGCTACATACAGGACGTTTTTTTTAAGTAATGTACTTCATGAGGCAGAATGGGAAAAGGAGAATTAAAACACATAACTTACATTCAACTATAGAAATATCTCCCAATTGTGAACTAATTATGATGCTCAGAAAATGCTAGCATCCTCATAAACATTTTGGTTATATTATGGTACAAAATCAGAATTTTGTCATCTTTGAAAAGGCACGTTTTTATGCCATCTCCTGAGCATTCCTCTGAGAGCATAATGAAAGTGATTAACATAATGGAACATTTCAGCCTGTAGAAGAGTCTTCATCAAGGAGCTATCACAGGGGTAAAAATGTCCTAAGGATTGTCAGCAAAGTCTGTTAAGTTCATAAATGGAAGACATGAAACAACTGTGAAAAGAAAGGACCCGCTTAGAACTCACCCTGAGGAAGACGTGAGATGTGATCTCAAAATGTTAATATCCTTCTATAAACTAATGGGATTTTTTTCACTTTGAAACATTGCCACATTTCTGTAAGAGTCATTTGAGTTGAGGCAGTCTCATAAAAATGCAGCTGGAGCACTCTGTGTTAATTGCACACTGCAGGTGGTCAATGAGGAGTTTCACACATGGGTAAGATGATCACCAGTCATTCATTCTTTCCTGGGAAGAAGTTTTATAAGATCACTTTTTTCTTAACACCAGATGATATCAGCTGTACTAAGAAAAACTGATTGGTGAGAGTAGTAAAATTTTAGAATATGAAGAACCTCGGACGGTGAGGCAGGCTAGGAGGGAGGGCTCAGCTGGAAAAGAAGGAGAGCAAAACTCACAGGAATGTATGCAGACCCCAAGGACACACGAGCTAGGAAGGGCATCAGGAAGTGAACCAGTTGCCATGGAGTCAATTCTGACTCATGCCGACCCCATGTGTGTCAGAGTAGAACTCTTTTCCATAGGGTTTACAATGGCGGATTTTTCTAAAGTAGATTGCCAGGACTCCTTCTGAGGTGCCCCGGGGTGGGTATGAACCTGTTTTTGACGACCACGGATTCCTTAAAGTGGAAGGTGATGCAAAAATTGAAGTGAAACGGTGTCAAAGACCTTGTTCTTCGGAAAAGAAACGGAATATTGCTTTCTTCTATCTCCAAACTGTTCACACTACCCTGTTCCCATGACCGGAAACTCAGGCAGGTATCTTGAGAAGTACAGGTCAGCTATATGAGGGTTTAGCCTGCTCTAGAAGCTTGGCCTGAGAACTCAATCAACAATTCATAATAGTGTTTCTGTGGGAAAAGTGTTTCAAAGTTTGCCTGTAAACCAGTTATCTGAAAACATGACAGAGAATCCCTTCATAAAGTGGAGATTATCTACCTGTGTGCAATTCTTCAAGTTTTATAATGTGATCAATATGCTTTGAATCTCCAAAGTATATTCTAATATATATAGTAAAAATGAACTTAAAAAAAAAAAAAGTCCAACATTTGTGTCATCAAGTTGAAACTTGTGTACTGTACATTTAAACACGGCAGTACTTTCCTACTGGCAGTTATTAGTTAAATGATACTTAGGCACTGCTGAATAAATGTCTCTTTACAGACACACAGCAAATTCAATAATCTACCACTTCAATAAGCGATTCCATTGCTAGGGAATAGCTACAAGTATTCTGTATGCAAGGACTTCATATCATTCTGCAAACACAAGAGCTATTACTTTAAGGCTATAGATTAAGGCTACCTTGGTTATCTGAAATATGTGTAAGCAACAAGGACACTTTTACAAAAGGGAATATAAACTAATCACTGTTGCCATCTTAGGGCAAGAAAAAGCTATTACAAACCAATTCAAACATCATTCAAAATTATACCTTAAAAAGTTAATTGCTATTATTCTATTGCAGAACAGGTTATTGCTCAAAACTGCCCATTTCAAAATACCAAGAAATTCTCATTGTTATTTTTCTAAGCAAGAATACATCAGAATAAAGACTTCTAAAATTAAACCTTTCATCTGTGTTAAAAGTGAAATTTATTACAATACAGTGTCAGTGTTATTATCAAAAATGACAGTTAAAAAATCATAAAGTATCCATATGATTTTTCTAATATAAATACTGGAAATAACCACTTAAATCTATACATACATAAAAAAAAAAAACCCAATAGGACACTAAAAACATACAATCACACAGGAGGACAAAAAAATCACTTTACACATTACCTTTTTAGGTACTGCATTTATCTTTTCCTGGTCCCAGCATCATACCAGAATACGAAGGCTGAGATAATTAATTATTCAGACTGCAAACCTCAAGGTCTGTAAGTGTTTTGCACGTATGCCAGTTATCATACACTGGTAATGTTTAAAAACCACTGATCATTCCGATCACGTGGCTCTATTTCCCATATTTCCTTTCCTCGATAGGTCTTGGACAAAAAGTTAGCTGAGCTAGAAAAACTGTGATCACAGGGTTCAACATGAAATGTATTCCCAACGATTCATTTAAAGGTGGCATAAAGTTATAAAAAATAAAACTCCTACAGGACGTGAAAGACAAGGAGTATACCAATATGTAGATAAAATGAAGCAGTTCACCCTCTGCTTGCCTACTTGGCTCCCATGTCTCCACTGGAAGAAGCCAGAGTCATTAAGAAGTAAGGGTGCATCAGAACTGCTGTGAAATCAGGAGGGGTGGATCAGAGAAGGAACTAGGGAGGAGTACCAGATTAAATAGTAAAATCACATAATATTACATATCTATCTATTCTTCCCTGTTCTGCAAGAAGCAGGGACAGGTTCCAGCTCCTCCTCCCTGCCCCGCATTCCACTGGCACTGTCTCTGGTCACCCTGGCCCCGTCCCCTGCACTGTGAAAACAGCCACTCCTTTCAGACGGCGTATGTATTCCTTACTTAGAACCCTTTTCACAATTTTGAGGAAGAGACCATGTTATATGTTCGAACATCTGGCAAATATCAGAGTATGGTCCTCTATGATACCAAAAATTCAAACCAGTTGCCATCAATTTGACTCATGGTGACCCCATGTGTATAAGAGTAGAACTGTGCTCCACAAGGGTTTTCAATGGCTGTGATCGTTCAAAGTAAATTGCCAGGCATTTCTTCCAAGGCATATCTGGGTGAATTTGAACTACCAATCTTTTGGAGAGTAGCCAAGTGCTTAACAGTCTGAGTCACCTAGGGACAACTCCTTTATCACAGAGCTTCTTAAACTTTACTGTGCTTACGATTCACCTGGGATCTCATCAAAATGCAGTGGTCCGAGATGGGGCCTCAGATTCTGCATTTCCAATAAGCTCCTAGGAGATGCCAATGCTCTTGGTCCATGGACGGCACCTTTGAGAAGCAAGAGTCTACAGCAGACAGCAAGGGCCACTTCTGTCTTTCTGGGCCATAAACATATCTTGGAAGTGCTAAACAGAACTAAGACCTGCTCCAGTGTTACCTGCCCAGCCAAGCACATCCTCAGACAAAAAGTATAGATGTACTGCTTAAGTGAGCAGCCGCCTACCACACGCTAGGTTAATGCACTTTCAGAGACCACAGTGACTTATGAATGGGCAAATGAGTACCATATTTTCATGCAAATAACTCACGTTATACATTTTTTTACCAACCGCACAAACCCCTTAAGCACACTACGCTAAGCTTGGAAACCCTGGTGGCGTAGTGTTTAAGTGCTACAGCTGCTAACCAAGAGGTCAGCAGTTCGAATCTGCCAGGCGCTCCTTATAAACTCTTTGAGGCAGTTCTACTCTGTCCTATAGGGTCGCTATGAGTCAGAATTCACTCGACGGCGGTGGTTTTTTTTTTTTTTTTTTTTTTATGCTAAGCATGGAAACCCTACTGGTATAGTGGTTAATTGCTACAGCTGCTAACCAAAAAGTCAGCCATTCAAATCCACCACGCACCACTTGGAAACTCTATGGGGCAGTTCCACTCTGTCCTCCTATAGGGTTGCTATGAGTTGGAATCAACTTGACAGCAATGGGTTTATGTTGAGCATTGTATGTGTGGGCACATTACTTGTAAAAAAAATACAGTAACATAATTCACTTCAAGTAAGTAGAAGGTCTATTTGCTGGGAAAAAGCCCTGGTGGTAGACCAGTTAAGCGCTCGGCTGCTAACCAAAAGGTCGGCAGTTTGAGCCCATAAGCCGCTCCAAGGGAGAAAGATGTGGCAGTCTGCTTCCGTAAAGATTACAGCCTTGGAAACCCTATGGGGCAGTTCTACTCTATCCTATAGGGTCTCTATGAGTTGGAATTGACTCAATGGCATTGGTTTTATTTTCTGGGAATAAAACTTATCTTTTACACATTTAGTCCTCTTTAAAATGAACACGATATAAAGGTATCAAAAAACAGCATATTAAATTTCATAGTAAGATGCCATGTGTGTACACATATATATAGAATATGAATTATAAGAAATTCAATGCATTATATCAGGAAAAGTGCTACCACTGCTCCCAGCTAAAATCATCTCCTCTTCCAAATACAAGGAAAAAGCCTTGAATCGTAAGGAAAATGACTGCATTGCCTGCCAGCACAAGGCCACAAGCTCCCCATTTGATCTGAAACACAAGAAAACAAGAGTTAACTCTTCACTCTCTTCTTATTGCGCTAGTTGCAAATCTTATTTTCTGCATTAAAAACATCCAAGGAAATATTACATAAAGCTGCTAAAAGGCTTAATAATGTAATAGGCGAGATACATATAACTATTCAGTAATTAGTCTAATTACTTCCGTGATGGTTATTAATTAAGTCTAGTACCATCCTTATCATGTTCCCCATTAAACATCTTTCTTTACTTGTTTTTAGTAGATAATGACTGCCTCAATACTTGTAGCAAGATTACAAGTGGTCCAATTAAAATACTGGGTACTGAAAGTTCTGCACGAATTGCCCCATTTTATGGCAAATAGGAATTGAAGGCTTACCGGTTTGTTTGTTTCTAGGCAAGAAAAAATTTTAAACAATAATCTGCATACAAATGAAAGCAGTCTTTTGTTTGGCAGATTGATTTTTTAGAGGCATAGTTGGAGGTGAGAGCACCCTCTAGTGAGCATTTTTTGTTTTTATTTAACGAATAGAAACACCAATGAAAGTTTCTTCACACAACATGATGCAGTTTTGAAAGAGAAAAACAAAACACTTGCAGTAAAATTTAACAAGTGCTGGTTACAGCACAAGAAAAATAAGGTCATGGAAATCTTCTAATCAAGAACATTCAACAGTTCTTTATTGATCTAGGTCAAGTTCAAACTGACATGGTATTCAAAACTGTTCCCAATCAGGCTTTACCAACTTTTCTAGCCTCAATCTCAAGTACTCCCTTTTTGCTGCATCTTACTGGACCACTCTTTTTTCTTTTTAATTGTGATGAAAATACACACAACAAAACATACACCAATTCAAAAATTTCTACATGTATAATTCAGTGACACTGAGTACATTCTTCAAATTGTGCAATAATTCTATCCTTTCCCAAATTATTCTACCACCATTAACATAATGTACCGGATTACTCTTTATTCTACAAATTGCATTTTCTAACTTGGGCATCATTGCTTATAATAACCTTCCCTACATTAGAGGCCCAGATCAAATGCCAGTTGGAATATCCCTCCTCGTGCTCCTATGGCATTCTGATCCTATTTCAATTATCATACAATAGTATGTTTACAGTATAGAGGCAGTCCTGGTTACTAACGTCCAACTTAAGTAGTTACAAGCCAACCCCCCAAATGCCTATTATATTAAAAATTCGAGGTACACACAATGGTTTGTAATAACAAACAGGCACTATTTTGCAATGTGCATTAAAACATTATTATTATACTGTGTTACTATTTGAAAAATATTTTAGAATATCTTAAAGTGTTTAATTTTTTTATGCACATAAAGGTACACTCTATACTATATACTAAGACAAACATTTGACTAACTGACAGTATACAGGAATCATACCTGTCTCTATTTACGTGTAAATTCGACTTAAAGAGAGAAACAGAACGCATTAGTAAGCCGGGGACTGCCTGTATTTAACTCATGCTAGTTCCTGTGCTCTTATTCATGGGGTCATGCAAATAGTAGATGTTTCAAAAATATTTATTGAGTGAATAAGCAAGACTTGTGCATATCTAATATTCAACACACCAAACGAGTTTCACGAAACTAAAACAGAATGTAGTCTAGAGGGGGAGAAATAAAAGCAAATATTAGGTGAGAGAGTAAGCATCACAGAACTGCATAAATTATACCTATAAAGTGCTTTTTGGAGATGAAAAGAAAATTTTTACATTGGATCTAAAAGTATGTCATCTCATTCACTGTATCTTCTAGTATCTACATAGTTGTCCCTCAATATGTGCTTATTACTGAGTTGAGAACTGAGTACATGAGTCTATTTGCAGAAGAAGAATCTGATACCATCTTCACTTTATAACTAACAATACATTACTATTGTCATCTCCGTGGACTGTCCTAAGATTTAGGAGGCAGGGATATAAGAACAATTCTAGAGAACTGCTTAAAGTAGAAAACGCAAGAAAGGGCATGGTCTGGCTAAAGGCTGTAAGAGAAACAGAGAAGGCATTCTGAAAACACGGTCACAAGACATGGCCACAACAGACAGATCTGAAAAGGCGAAACAGAGACACTAAAAAGAGGTCTGGTTTTGAATACAAAGTACAAGCAATGAAAATGAAACTGAGGACCCGAATGCAGGTCTCTGAAGTAAACTCAGGGACAATCTGGCCAAACAATAGAAAACAAAACTTACCACGGCCACACGAGCAAGAATAACAGGAAATCCAAAGGCAGAAACAACAATTCCAGTAGTGAAGAAATACGCCAGTTCCCGACAGGCACTACTTGTTGCATCAGAGTCATATGTTGCTCTCTTGGCAATAAAGTGAGGAATGGGGGAAATGACGTGAAATATCAGGACGAACAAGGGCCAGTACACGCTGTCAGAGGGACCCAGAAAAAAAACGCCAAAAAAGTTACAGTAACGAAAGATACACTATTGTGTTTAAACCATGTCAAAAATTTACTCGTTCAACTGTTAGTATTAGTATATAATATGATTTTTACCATGACCATATAAGTAATAATAATTTAAAAATGACTGGTTCATTAATCTGTAGGTACTTTATATTGTGTAAAGAAACAACTGCACAACGCCTAATCAAGACACTTTATTACTCTTTGTATTGTTGTTGATTTCGACTCATGGTGACCCTCTATGACAGAGTAGAACTTACCACAGGGTTTTCTAGGCGGTAATCTTTATGCGGAAACCCTGGTGCGGTAGTGGTTAAGTTCTACAGCTGCTAACCAAAGGGTCAGCAGTTCAAATCCGCCAGGCGCTCCTTGGAAACTCTATGGGGCATTTCTACTCTGTCCTATGGGGTCGCTGTGAGTCGGAATCGACCCGACAGCACTGGGCTTTTTTTAACCTTTATGGAAGCAGATTGCCAGGTCTTTCTCCCCCAGAGCTACTAGGTGGGTTCCAACTGCCAACCTTTCAGTTAGCAGCTGAGCACTTACCATTGTGCTACCAGGGTTCCTTGTTTTTAATATTACTAAGCTGTAATTTCATTAAAGGCAGAATCTTATCTCAGTTGTATTTGCTTTTGCTATAGAACACAGTACAGTGGCTTGCACATGCTAACTCAGTAAAGATCTCTTCAGTGACTGCACACATTCCATGACTTTCGATGGCTTCCTATCACTCTTAGGATAAAACCCAAATTTCTTGCGCTGGACTACAAAGCCCTATATGTTTCTTTCTCCCACTCACCTGGTATCATCTTTCCATTTTCGTTGTGGCCACACCAGCCTTCTTTCTCTTCCTTAAACAACACAAGCTCATTCCTGACTTGGGGCCTTTGCACTAGCTGTGCCCTCTGCCCGCGATGCTCTTCCCCTGATGTACCACTGGTTGGCTCCTTCTTATCCTGCAAATCTAAAGTGAGATGTCCCCCCTAAAAGTGGCCTTCCCTGACCAGCCATTCTGAAGTACTCCCGAGTCACTCTTAGTACATTACCCTCCTTTAACTCTGCACAGCACTTACTCCTATCCAATATTTTCTTGTTTATCAGAACAGGGACGTGATTTGTCTCAGTGAATCACCATTTACCTCCAGTCACTATAATGAGATGCTCCATTAATAAATGCTGAATGAACAAAATAATAGATGGATTTTAAGCATGTTGTTAGGTGCTGCTGAGTCGCTCTTTGACTCCTAGCAATCCCATGTGACAGAGTAGGAAATTGCCCCACAGGGTTTTCAAGGTTGTAATCTTTATGGGAGCAATTGCCAGGTCTTTCTCCTGTGGATCCGCTGGGTGGGTATGAACCACCAACCTTTCGGTTAGCAGCTGAGTGCTTAACCATTGTGCTTTAAGTATGGAAGGCATGATAAATTGATATGCTTACTAATATAAACTTTAGTATACTCCAATCTTTACTACAAATGATCAAAATAACAATGCAATGCAAAACAAAAAATGTTTTCTTCTAAAACCAATGTTCCATATTTACTAAAAAATGCCATCTGGCTCCCAATTACCTTTGCTCTATAAATACCTCAAAAATAATCTATCACCTTTTTCTCCATCGGCTAGACATTTATTACATTATGTTTATTTTTTGAGGAGAAAAGCTCAGTCACTACTCATTTATATATAAATGACAGACAGGTTTCAGCTGAGCTTCCAGACTAAGACAGACTAGGAAGAAGGACCCTGGCGATGTACTTCTGAAAAGAATTAGCCAGTGAAAACCATATGAATAGCAGAGGAACACTGTCTGATATAGTGCCAGAAGATTAGCCCCTCAGGTTGGAAGGCACTCAAAATGCAACTGGGAAAGAGCTGCCTCTTCAAAGTAGAGTCCACCTTAATGACGTGAATGGAGTCAAGCTTTCAGGATCTTCATTTGCTGATGTGGCACGACCTAAAATGAGAAGAAACAGCTGCAAACATCCATTAAAAATTGGAACCTGGAATGTACAAAGTAGCATCCAGGAAAACTGCAAATCATCAAAAATGAAATGGAACACATAAAGATCGATATCCTAGACGTTAGTGAGCTGAAGTAGACTGGTATTGGTCATTCTGAATCAGACAATCATATCGTCCACTATGCTGGGAATGACAACTTGAGGAGGAATGGCGTTGCATTCATTGTCAAAAGAACATTCCAAGATCTATCCTGAGTACAACGCTGTCAGTGACAGGATAATAGCCTTACACCTACAAGGAAGACCAGTTAATACCACTATTATTCAAATTTACATACCAGCCACGAAGGCCAAAGATGAAGATTTTTACCAACTTCTGCAGTCTGAAATTGATTGACCATGCAATCAGGATGCACTGATAATTACTGATAATTGGAAAGTGAAAGCTGGAAATGAAGAAGGATCCGTAGTTGGAAAATGTGGCCTTGGTGATAGAAACAATGCCAGAGACCGCATGACTGAATTTTTCAAGACCAAAGGCTTCTTCACTGCAAATACCTTTTTTCACCAACATAAATGGTGACTACACACATGGACCTGAGAAGATGAAATACACAGGAATCAAAACAACTACATCTATAGAAAGAGACGATGGAAAAGCTCAGTATCATCAGTCAAAACAATGCCAGGCACCAACTGCAGTTCGAACAATTCATTACTCATATGCAAGTTCAAGTTAAAACTGAAGAAAATTAGAACAAGTACACTAGACCCAAAGTATGACTTTGAGTATACCTCACCTGAATTTAGAGACATTTCAAGAACAGATTTGATGCACTGAACACTAATGACCAAAGACCAGACGAGTTGTGGAATGGCATCATACATGAAGAAAGTAAGAGATCATCAAAAGGGTAGGAGAGAAAGAAAAGACCTAAATGGATGTCAGAAAAGACTCTGAAACTTGCTCTTGAACGTCGAGTAACTAAAGCAAAAGGAAAAAATGATGGAAAGAAAAAAGCTGAACAGAAGACTTTAAAGGGCGGCCCAAGAAGACAAAACAAAGTATTATGATGACATGTGCAAACAGCTGGAGATAGAAAACCAAAAGGGAAAAACACACTCAGCATTTCTCAAGCTGAAAGAACTAAGAAAAAATTCAAGCCTCGAGTTCCAATACTCAAGGATTCTAGAGGGAAAATACTAAACAACACGGGAAGCATCAAAAGAAGATGAAAGGAATACACAGAGTCACTATACCAAAAACAACTGGTAGACTTCAACCATTTAACGAGGTAACATATGAACAGGAACCAATGGTACTGAAGGAAGAAGACATCCAAGCTGCACTGAAGGCACTGAAGAAAAACAAGCCTCTGAGAACCGACAGAATACCAACTGAAATGTTTCAACAAATGGATGCAGCACTGGAAGTGCTCACTCTTCTATGCCAAGAAATTTGGAAGACAGCTACCTGGCCAACCGACTGGAAAACATCCATGTTTATGCCTATTCCCAAGAAAAGTGATCTGACGGAATGTGGAAATTATTGAACAATATCATATCACATGCAAGCAAAATTTTGCTGATGATCAATCAAAAGCAGCTGCAGCAATACATCAACAGTGACCTGCCAGAAATTCAACCCAGATTTAGAAGAGGATGTGGAACCGGGGAGGGATATCAGTGCTGATGTAAAATGGATCCTGGCTGAAAGCAAAGAATACCAGAAAGATATTTACCTGTGTGTTATTGACTACGCAAAGGCATTCAACTGTGTCGATCATAACAAATTATGAATAACATTTCGGAGAATGGGGATTCCAGAACACTTAATTGTACACATGAGAAATCTGTACATGTATCAAGAGGCATACATTCAAACAGAACAAGGGGATACCGCATGGTTTAAAGTTAGGAAAGGTATGTGTCAGGGTTGTATCCTTTCACCATACCTATTCAATCTGTATGCTGAACAAACAATCTGAGAAGCTGGACTATATGAAGAAGAATGAGGCTTCGGGATTGGAGAAAGACTCATTAACAACCTGTATTATGCAGATGACACAACCTTGCTTGCTGAAAGTGAAGAGGACTTGAAGCACTTACTGATGAAGACCAAAGACCACAGCCTTCAGTATGGATTACACCTCAACATAAAGAAAACAAAAATCCTCACAACTGGATCAATAAGCAACATCATGATAAACGGAGAAAAGATTGAGGTTGTCAAGGATTTCATTTTACTTGGATCCACAATCAACACCCATGGAAGCAGCAGTCAAGAAACCAAAAGACGTGTTGCACTGGGCAAATCAGCTGCAAAAAACCTCTTTAGAGTTTTGAAAAGCAAAGATGTCACCTTGAGGACTAAGGTGTGCCTGATCTAAGCCATGATGTTTTCAATCACTTCATATACATGAGAAAGCTGGACTATGAATAAGGAAGACCAAAGAAGAACTGACACCTTTGAATTGTGGTGTTAGCAAAACCCAGTGCCGTTGAGTCGATTCAGACTCAAAGCAACCCTATAGGACAGAGTAGAACTGCCCCGTAGAGTTTCCAAGTGCCTGGTGGATTCAAACTGCCGACCCTTGGGTTAACAGCTGTAGCACTTAACCAAGCAAAGAATACTGAATTATCATGGACTGCCAAAAGAACGAACAAGTCTGTCTTGGAAGTACAGCCAGAATGCTCCTTAGAAGCAAGGATAGGGAGACAATGTCTCACATACTTTGGACATGTTATCAGGAGGGATCAGTCTCTGGAGACATCATGCTTGGTAGAATACACAGTCAGGGAAAAAGAGGAAGACCCTCAACCAGATGGTTGACACAGTAGCTGCAACAATGGGTGCAAGCATAGCACTACTGTGAGAATGGTGCAGGACTGGGCAGTGTTTCATTCTGTTGTGCACAGGGTCGCTGTGAGTCAGAACCAACTCAAGGGCACCTAACAACAACTACATACATTCTGTGTGTGTATATATATATATATATATATACACACACACACACATACACATGCCATGATAATACGTATCACCACAATACTGTGATAACACAGATCCACAAAGACAGCCACAGACTCTCAGCAGGAGTGGGGATAATGTGGTGAAATTTGCCCATTTCAGCCACAGATGTGGGAGGGCAGGATGTCATCTAAAGAGCAAGAGGGAAAATGCCATTCATCAAGGGGACTCAGGGTAGAATTATTGACTTTGGATTCCTAATTTTAATCTAGAAAAAAAAAAAAACCTGTTGCCGTCGAGTCATTTCCGACTCATAACCTTATAGGACAGAGTAGAACTGCCCCAGAGGGTTTCCAGGGAGCACCTGGTAGATTCGAACTGCCGAGCTTTTGGTTAGCAGCCGTGGCTCTTAACCATTATGCCACCAGGATTTCCTTCAAACTAGAGGAATATTAAATATTCAGTAAATATGTAAGTTGAGGGTTGGAAAACTGTCTCTGTAAAAGGACAGTAATATTTTAGGCTTTATAAACTACATGGTTTCCATCTCAACTATTCAACTTTGCGGTTGTAGCCCCAAAGCAGCCATGTTATTGTTGCCGTGTGCCACTGAGTCAATACCGACTCAGAGTGACCCTGTATGACAGAGCGCTGTTGTTGTTGTTAGGTGCCGTCCAGTCAGTTCTAACTTATAGCAACCCCATACACAACAGAATGAAACACTGTCTAGTCCTGCGCCACCCTCACAATTGTTATGTTTGCACCCACTGTTGTAGCCACTGTGTCAATCAATCTCATTGGGGGTTTTCCTCTTTTTCATTGACGCTCTACTTTACCAAACATGATGTCCTTCTCCAGGGACTGCTCCCTCCTGATAACACCTCCAAAGTATGTGAGACGAGGTCTCGCCATCTTCCCTTCTAAGGAGCATTCTGGCCATACTTCTTCCAAGACAGATTTGTTCATTCTTCTGGCAGTCCATGGTATATGTAATATTCTTCACCAACACTATAATCCAAATTCGTCAATTCTTCTTGGGTCTTCCTTATTCGCTGTCTAGTTTTCACATGCATATGAGATGACTGGAAATACCATGGCTTGGGTCAGGCAAACCTTAGTCCTCAAAGTGACATCTTTGCTTTTCAACACTTTAAAGAGGTCTTTTGCCCAATGCAATACATTGTTTGATTTCTTGGCTGCTGCTTTCATGGGCATTGACTGTGGATCCAAGTAAAACGAAATCCTTCGCAACTTCAATATTTTCTCTGTTTATCATGATGTTGCTTACTAGTCCAGTTGTGAGTAGTTTTGTTTTCTTTATGTTCAAGTGCAATTCATACTGAAGGCTGTGGTCTTTGAGCTTCATCAGTAAGTGCCTCAAGGCCTCTTCAGTTTCAGCAAGCAAGGTTTTGTCATCTGCACTTCGCAGGTTGTTAATGCATCTTCCTCCAATCCTGATGCCATATTCTTCTTGATACAGTCCAGCTTCTCAGATTATTTGTTCAGTGTAAAAATTAAATGAGTATGGTGAAAGGATACAACCCTGATGTACACCTTTCCTGATTTTAAACCACACAATATCTATCCCCTTGTTCTGTTCAAACAACTGCCTCTTGGTCTATATACTGGTTCCTCATGGGCACAATTAAGTGTTTTGGAATTCCCATTGTTTGCAACATTATCCATAATGTGTTATGATCCACACAGTCAAATGCTTTCGCATAGTCAATAAAACATAAATAAACATCTTTCTGGTATTCTCTGCTTTCAGTCAAGATCTACCTGACGTCAACAGTGATATTCCTCATTCCATATTCTCTTCTGAATCAGGCTTGAATTTCCGGCAGTTCCCTGTCAATGTACTGCTGCAACTGTTTTTTTAAATTCTGACAGAGTAGGCCATATGATTGTCCAATTCGAAATGGCCAATAGTAGTCCATTTCAGCTCGTTCAGGCCTAGGATATCGCTCTTCGAGTGTTCCATTTCATTTTTGACAACTTCCAATTTTCCTAGATTCGTATTTTGTACATTCCACGTCTTGATTACTAGTGAATGTTTGCAGCTGTTTCTTCTCATTTTGATTCATGTCACAACAGCAAATGAAGGCCCCAAAAGCTTTACTCCATCCACACACATCATTAAGGCTGACTCCCCTTTGAGGAGGCAGCTCTTCCGGCACTATATGAGACAATGTTCTGCTGCTATTCATTAGTTTTTCACTGGCTAATTTTTCAGCAGTAGACCGCCAGATCCTTCTCCCTAGTCTCTGTCTTAGTCTGAAAGGTCCACTGAAACTTTTCCACCATGAGTGACCCTGCTGGTATGTGAAATACCAGTGGCTATGGCTTCCAGCATCACAGCAACACACAAGCCACCACAGTATGACAAACTGACAGATGAGTGGTGGTATGACAGAGTACCAAACCAAAAACAAACCTATTGCCATTGAGTCCATTCTGCCTCATAGCGACCCTATAGGACAGAGAACTGCCCCATAGGGTTTCCAAGGAGAGACTCGTGGATATGAACTGCTAACCTTTTGGTTAGCAGCTGAGCTCTCAACCAATGTGCCATTAGGGCTCCATGACAGTGGAACTTCCCAATAGGGTTTACTAGGCCACAGACATTATGTAAACAAATGATCATGGCTGTTTTCCAATAAAATTTTAATTACAAAAACAGGCTGGGGGCAGGATTAGGCCTACAGGCCCTAGTTTCCCAACCACTGATATAGATGATAATCCTGGGTCACCATAATTGAGATATAAAATGAATTTCTTTTTAGTAGCAGTAAAGGGTCATTCTCTTACCTAACAGAGATACAGTATATCACTGAGAATCTACACACCTGAGTTTAGAGTCAGTTGGAATGGAAAAAATCTCTAGTCAAGGGAGTAAGAAGACATGAGTTCCATTTCCATCTCTGACATTTACTGTCTATAATTTAGGTAAGTATTTAAATACTCTGGATTTTGGTTTCCTAGACAGAAATGAGGATGATAACTTACATCCCTAAAGCTAGAATAAGGTATTATCTATGAGAGTCCTGGACAAATATAATTTATTGCTAATATTTGGGTCCTCTGGTGTCTAAACAATTTCTGCGGTAGTTGGCCAGGATTGGGACAACATATTTGAATTTATCAATGTCATGATAACTAGCTGCAGTTGCAGCTAATGGCCTCACCTTCTGTCTAGTTGCTCTAGCAAGTCACCTGGAAGACTTGTGGAACCTCTCCCTGCTTCTAGACCCTTGACAATTATTAACAAAACCTGCTGAGTTTACCTCCTCTCTTTGTTTCTCTCTCCTCTTTCTTTCCATTCCTACTGCCATGGCACGAAATTTTGCTTGGTTTATGATAATACTCACCATTCTCCCTGAGTGCAGCCTAAGCACTTTCCTATCTAGTTTTGGCCAGAATGACCATCTTAACATAACCCCTCGCCACTCCCCCCTCCCTACCCCTCACAGGCTTCCTGTCAACCCCATTCTCAAGATTCTTCCCCAGCCCCTATTGCCTGAAGAAAAAAGTCTAGTGTCCTTCACAGGGCATACAGAGCCCAAAAGGATTGACTCTACATCCTTGATCCTTGGCTGACCCCTTCTCCTGCCACTCCTGCTCTATCACAAGGAACCATATGTGCTTTCCTGAACAGTCTATTTACTCTCATGTCTCTAAAC
Source organism: Elephas maximus indicus (assembly GCF_024166365.1). Taxonomy (NCBI): domain Eukaryota; kingdom Metazoa; phylum Chordata; class Mammalia; order Proboscidea; family Elephantidae; genus Elephas; species Elephas maximus. The sequence continues at coordinate 111,169,770 of NC_064821.1, read as the reverse complement.
CTTAGTATATAGCTTTCCAGCTGCCTAAAATCCTCTTAAGGAACCCCGGTGGCACTTGACTGCTAACCGAAGGGTTGGCAATTCAAATCCACCAGCCACTCTGCTTTATTAAAATTTAATAAAAATTGTTTATTAAATGAATAAATCCATTTTAAAAAGAGCTTTCCTCTGCACAAAGCCAACTGACCCATCATGGGACTGGGTTCAAAATTTGGGCTTTACAAACTTATTTGCTTAGAACTTCATGCTAAATTGACCAAACTCTCTAACAGTCATACAAATATTAACAAAGCACAAAAAGAAAATAGTTCTTTTTGAAATGGTAACTTACCCATAATCCTCTAAAGCACATCCCAGCATAAGAAAAGTCAACCCAATTGCCCCACTGAAGGATAATGCCACAAGAGCTGTGAAAAATAAAATGAAGAGTTAAACGCTGATCCCAGTTTCACGTTATGTGAATCATATCTCAATAAAAAAGTTTTAAGTAAAAAAAGAGTTAAAGGTTTCAAATTTAAGCAAACCCCCATTGCTGTCAATTCCGACTCATAGGGACCCTACAGGACAGAGCAGAATGCCTCACAGGGTTTCCAAAACGCAGTTGGTGGATTCAAACTACCGACCTTTTGGTTAGTAAGCATAACTCTTAACCACTATAATTTATTTCATTAGCTGATGCGGCATTTGACCAGCAAACGACTGCCTATGCCCACCACTTTAAAATCATATGGTAGAGAAAGATCTCGAGCATCTAAACACCAAACCTCTATCTAAGGTATGAATTTCCTCTGTATTTGTCATAAAACAGGCCAACCAGCTTAGTCTGAACAACCTCAGGGAAGAGAAACTCACCACTGCCTAAGGCAGGCCTTTTCACTCTGACAGTTTCTAAATGTTGAAAGCCCAAATTTATTACATTCCACCCTCTGGCTCCCCAAAAATCACATCCTTGCAATATGCAAAACATATTCATCTCATCATATCATAGCAAAAGTCTTAACTCCAAATACAAAAATTCCTCTTTATTTCTGAAATCTAGAATATAAGTTATCTGCTTCCAAAGGTACAATGGCAGAACAAGCACAAGCTAGACATTTCCATTACAAATGGGAAAAACTGGAGGGAAAGAAGGGATAACAGGCACAAAGCAAGTCAGCAGAACACATTACATTAGCCCGCAAAGCTATGAAAATAATCCTCTGTTCTCTGAGACTATTTACACAATGGCCCTGCCCTCCAGACTCTAGGTCTTGGCCACAGTCTTCAGATTCTGAGTGGAGGCCCCTCGGGCCCTGGGCTTCAGCTCCGCCTTCCAGGCCCACTGGGAGAGCAACTCTGCTCCCTCAGCTTTAGGCGCACCATTCTCCTAGTCCATCTGAGTGGCAGCTTTACCCTTAGAAACACCAGAGGCCATGGCTCCACCCTTTGAAACTCCTGAGGTCATGGCCATACCTTTGAGACTGAAGCAGCTTGGCTTCTTGTGTTGTCTCTTCAGCTTCTGCTTCCTGGTTTCTTGGCTCCTGGAGCCTCACGCCCGCATCTGCCCGGCTGGGGCAAGTGTTCCAAAGCTCTGTAGCTCCACCAATAAGTGCCCGGAAGCACCCCACTCCCGGGAAGCCTCCTGCGCACAGGTACTCAGCTTTCTCGCTCCTTGGGTCAGCAAGCCTAGCTCCACCCATAAGTGCCAGGAGGCACCCTACTCTGCCAGGAAGCCTCCTGGGTGCAGGCACTCAGCTCTCTCACTCCATGGGTCAGCTCTAGGGTTGTCTGGCACTGGTCTCCTGGTTCTGCTGCTGTTGGTTCTCTCACTGCCTCCTCTCTGCTGCTGCAGGTTCTCTGTTGCTGCTGCTCCTCTATCCATTCAGTTTTAAAACCACTTCCACGTATTAGGTATCTGTTAGAGCAGCACCCCACTCTCTCGGTACCAAAATCAGTCTTGGTCATCTAGTGTTGCTGAAACAGAAATACCACAAGTGGATGGCTTTAACAAAGAGAAATTTATTCTCTTACAGTCTAATAGGCAAGCCCAAACTCAGGGGGGCAGCTCCAGGGGAAGGCTTTCTCTGTCGGCTCTGGAGGAAGTTCCTTGACCTCAATCTTTCCCTGGTTGAGGAGCTTCTTAGGCGCAGGGACCCCGGGTCCAAAGGACACGCTCTACTGCCTTCTTGGTGGTATGAGGTCCCCAACTCTCTGCTTGCTTTCCTTTCATCTCTTGAGAGATAAAAGGTGGTACAGGCCACACCCGGGGAAACTCCCTTTACCTTGGATCTGGGATATGACCTAAGTAAGGAAGGGTGGTGTTACAATCCCACCCTAATCCTCTCGACATAAAATTACAATCACAAAATGGAAGACAACCACACAATACTGGAAATCATGGCCTAACCAAGTTGACACACACATTTTGGGGTGGGGGTGGAGGGGCACAACTCAATCCATGACACTCCTCCTTCCTTAAATCCAAAAGTGCCTCCCTGTAATACATACCCTTTGGTCACTTTGCCCCCCAAAACCACAATACTTCAAGTTTTTGAAGATCATTTTCATGGCTTCATAGAAAATTATTCCCAACTAGTATCCACTAAATAAAGATATCTATTCCCTGCATCTCCTGGACACTAAGCTCTGAGGGGTAGACTCTATGTGTCCTTGTCACACTGCTGAGAGACAGATTTTCACAGTTGTTAAAAAGCTTGAGCTCTGAGTCACAAGTACGAGTTAAGTCTTTACTCTGCCCCACTTGGTTTTATGCCCTTGAGTATAAAGTGAATCCATTTAAACCTGATTTCTCATCTGTAAAATGGGAATAATGGTGCCACCTTCTTAGGGAGTATACGGGAATTAAGTGAGATAATCTATGTAAAGTGCCTGGCAAAAAGGAGGTGCTCAATAAATACACTGACTGATGTAGGTATCTGCTCATTTTAGCAATGTTCTTTGATACAAGTACAAATCAAAAGCATAGAACACTGTATTTGCCAATTGTTCTTCTGAAAAAAAAAAATCCATACCGCTCAAAATTAGTCATTAACATTTTTTATTGTTTCCTTTTACTTAAGAGGAGATTTAGGGAGACTAAGAGGGGATCTAAGAGGTTGTTTTCTGGGAAGATGGCAAAGTGCTTTTTTAAAACACATCTAGAAGTATATACACCAAAATGTTAACATGGTTCCCACTGGGGGAAGACACTGGGAGCAAAGAAAGGACTGTCACTTTTACATCTTTTCCAGTTAGTACATGTCACTTGTTAACAGAAAAACGTACCAATGTGGAAGGAAAGTAACTTCCCACGTTTTTTCATTACAGAAGATGATCTCCCTAGTAAGCTCTATTCTCCACTCCTCTATGCCTCCTCCATAAGACGTTTCAAAGCTAAGAATCTACACCTTTCTGTTATAAGACACTCGTCCCTCAAAATTCACAATTTTATCTCCGGTCAGTTCTTCTTGATCTTTTAAGGACCCCTCCCCCGCCTCCCAAAATCTCATCCTCTGCCATCTTTTAAAGTTGGAGTTGACCAGGAATCCAACTCCATCTCTTTTTTCATTTCACACACCCTTGCTGGGAAATTGCATTCAACTAAAAGCTACCGTTACCGCAAGGGCCTGCCACATCTGATGCTCCAGCCCAGAGTTAGTCCTACGAACTAGGTCTGCACGTCCAACTTCAATCTGGACTTCTCTGCCCCGATAGCCAAAACAAAACCAAATCCATTGCCATAGAGTCAATTCCAACTCATAGCCAACAAGAACCTCAAATTCAACATGTGTAAAACTGCCACCCCTCCCAAATCTCATTTATTCTTCCCTTTGAAGGTCCTATTTTGGAAGACAGACACTATCATTGCATTCCATCTTCCAGTGAGTCACCAAGTCCAGGTGACTCAAGCTCCTAAACATCACTCAAATCGACCCTCTTCTCTAGAACCCTCTTGCCATTGCCCTAGAGCAGGCCTTCAGCACCTCATGCCTGGACTATTACAAGAATCTACCTGCTTACAAGTGTGACTCTTCCAGTCCATTCTTTCCATATCAGACAGTGATCTTTCAAATCTATCAATCCGGCATTATACCTTTATAGCTGCTCTCACTTCTACCAGTTGCCCTGACACTTGAGGCTCACCATGGTCTGACCCAACCGCCTTTCCAGCTTCAACCCTCACCACTTTTCCCCTGTGTACAGTCTTACTAAGTAGTTGAAACTGAAGAGATGGGCTCTTTCATGCCTCCTTCCCCGACCCCCTCCCATGTCACATGTTGTTCTCTCTACCTGGAGTATATCTGCTTTCCTGAATAAGGTGAAACACTTATTGGCCCTTTTTGATTCAGTTCAAGCATGCCGCTTCTGTGAACACAGTCCTCCTCTTCCCTGGAGCAAGGTTAAGTAATTCCATTTGTGTTCCCACTGTACCTGAATATACTTTAGACACTTACACAATAATATAATTGTTTCCAGCTGCAGCCCACAATAACTTCCCATTTACATTTTTCTTATGTCTCAGGCATGCAGCAGTCCCTCAATAAAAGCTAAATGGAGTTAACTGCAAAATGCCTCCTCCCCTTATTCCTTTTCTATTTCATATCCTATCTTACTTTTTATTATGTCACAATTTCTAACATGTTCACATTTAAACATTGTTATTTAGAAGTTTCTGGTTATGACTAAACACTGTAGTACTTAAATACTACTTGTTATCTGTTTTTCCTTGGCTCCAAATGGACACAGTACACACTGGACACAGTTCAAATAAACCATGTTTAATAAATTGATAAAAAAAAATAGTGAATTTAAAACTCAGCCAGAAATAATAACAAAACGTATCTGCTGCTAACAGCTCACTCTCTCAGATACAATTTCATAGTGAACATACACATATACAGTAAACATACTCGTAGTGAATACTGGTTAAGAGAGATCTTTTGGTACAAATTTCGGGGAGGATAAGAACTCCAACATGGAAACAAGTTATACTATTCTATTCACGAGATTAGAAACTTAAAGGCTTCCTACTAAAATACTTCTGATAACCTCTCTCTATGCAGCCTTCCCTCCTTCCTCTCAAGTCAAGAAGATAAGGGAAGCGGTGCATTTGTTGTGTCCTATTTTTTTTACAGAAAAGAGCAGAACTTCCCCAGAGAGTTTTCGAGGAGCGACTGGTGGATTCGAACTGCGGCCTTTTTGGTTAGCAGCCTGAGCTCTTCACCACTTCGCCACAGGGTGTTCTTGGTACCCCCTTTTAATCAAATGTCCCACTCAAAAACACATATTGCACAAACACTACTTTCTTTGTCCATAAATGGAGAAAGCATTGAAGAAAATAGTGCTAAGATCCTCCTATATAGTCTCCACAATTACGAAAACCACAGCATTTCTGGGCGTTTTCTATTGACACCCGCCCGCAGTCAACTCTGCCCAATTGGAAAAATCACTAGGAACATAAGAATTAAGCTCCCCAGTGAAAAGAACACTGGAGAAAGAACAAAAGGCTTCTCTGAAAGAAATGGGAAATTTTGCTGCGAGGCAGGAAAACGGAGGAGAGGCTTAGGCGGACAAATCGGGAAGTGGAAACCTTGTTTAGAAACCCGGCAGCCGGCAGGGGGAGGGGTGCTCCGAGGTCCTGAGCCGCAGCCGGGAAGGTGAGGCTCCCAGCGTAGCCCGGATCTCCCGGGGGACAAGGCTCCGCGTGAGGCCTCCGCCTGCACGGCGCGGAAAGACGCTGGGTGCAAGCGTGAAGGCCAGTGGTCCTACAAAAAAAGAGCTGAGGTTCCACCGCAGACTCTCCTCCACTCGCACCCCAAGGAGTAAGTGAAGCCGGTGGCACCACCCCGCCCAGAAAGGCAGGAAGAGGGGCGAGCCTGGGGGGCGGCCGTTCCCCGCTGGGGCGCCGGAGGCGCAGCTCCAGGCTCAGCCTGGAGCACAGGGGCGACCCCACAGCAGAACTACCGGACCGGGGCCGCGGATGTACCTTTAATGCCCGCCATGTCTCCTGAGCTGGGGCCGCGACTGCTTCCGGCTTCCTACCACGGCCCCGGCCGCAGCCACACAGAACCCCACCCCCGCCGGTCCAGAATTCCTCCTCCACAGGCCCAGAGCCCGCCTCCATCACGTAGAGCCCCGTCCCCTCCGGCCCGATCCCGCCTCCGCCACGCAGAATCCTGCCCCTGCCACCGATGGCCCCGCCCCTACACACATAACCCTGCCCCCGCCACGCACAGTCCCGTCCCCCACACAAAAATCCTTACTCCGCCACGCATAGCCCTCTTCCTTACACGCAGAATCCTACCCCTGCCACGCACAGCCACGTCCCCACCCCACACAAATCCTGTCCCAGTGACGCATAGCCTCTCCCCCTGCACGCAGCTCCTACACCCGCCCTCATAGCCCCGCCCACATAGCCCCGCCCACTTACCCCCCGCCCCACGCATGGCCCCGCCCCTGCCACCCCGAGCTCCGCCTCCTCTCATCCCGAGCCCGCCCCTGCTCCCGGAGTCTGCCCCACGCCGGATGAATCCGATCCTAGGTCTGCTCCGTAAACTGGAGCTCGCCTTATGTAACCCTTTGTCTTGAGTCCTCCTGGTAGTCTGCGAACTCGCCCCACGGCTCACTCTGCAAGTCGGTGGGCTGGAAACTCTGCTCCTCCCGACCGCTGTGTCCTCAGGCCCAGACGGACCCCGCTTGGCCGAGGCCTGGGCGGAGCACCGCGAGGCCTGACTACCTGGAAACCCTGCTTAGGAGTGGAGACCAACAAATACGGCCAGGGGAGAGGGAGGAGGCGAGTAAAGGGAGAAAGTTAGAGTCAGTAAGGGAGGAAGGGACATCCATATACTAACCAGCATTATGATTCTGAGTCCAGCCCTGGTTTGTGTGCCTGTCTGCGATTACGTAGCCGTGGCTTTGGGAGAAGTGGGCATGCGGGAACCAGAGAACTAGGCCTCGGGGAGACAGTCCCTTCTTCATCCCCTGCTGTATTTGTAGAGACTAAGGCCTACGCTTTCCGGCACCTTTAAACAAATAGCTTTTCTTTTTACCGCAAAGTCTGTAGTTAACTGATGCCGGTTTAGGCTGAATGGGGCCATTTTGTACTTACTTTCATTACAGGAACGGAGAATTCTCTCTTGGACACAATCTGGAAGTTGTTGCTGTTGTTAGGTGCTGTCTAATCAGTTCCAACTCATAGTGACCCTGTGTACAATAGAGCAAAACACTGCCCAGTCCTGGCCATCCTCACGATCATTGCTAGTTTTCAGCCCATTGTTGCAGCCACTGTCTTCCAACTCCTTGAGGGTCTTCCTCTGCCGCTGACCCTCTATCAAGCATGATATCCTTCTCCAGGGCCTAGGCCCTTCTGATACCATGTCCAAACGTGAGACTCTCATCATCTGCGCTTCTAAAGAGCATTCTGGCTGTACTTCTTTCAAGACAGATTTGTTTGTTCTTCTGGTAGTCCATGGGTATATTCAATATTGTTTGTCAACACTATAATTCAAAGGCATCAATTCTTCAGTCTTTCTTCATTGTCCAGAAAACCAAAGTCGTTGCTGTCAAGTCAATTCCGACTTAGAGCAACCTTATAGGACAGAGTAGAACTGCCCCATAGAGTTTCCAAGGAGCTCCTGGCGGATTCGAACTGCCGGCCTTTTGATTAGCAGCTGTAGCTCTTAACTACTATGCCACTAGGATTTCCCATTCATTGTTCATGAGGCAACCGAAAATACCATGGTTTGGGTAATGCACCCTTTAGTCCTCAAAGTGACATTTTTGCTTTTCAAAACTTTGAAGAGGTCTTTTACAGCAGATTTGCCCAAAGCAATATACATGGTTTGATTTCTTGGCTACTGCTTCCATGGGCATTGATTGTGGATCCAAGTAAAATAAAATCCTTGACAACAATATTTTCTCCGTTTATCATGACATTGCTTATTTTTACCATGTGGAAAGAGACTCAGAAAGGGTAGGACTAGCCTGATCCACACAACTCTTTGGAGGAGGTTGGGTTACAGGCCACCTTCCCCCTCATCCTAGCCCTGAAGGTGCTGCGAGGGCCCTCTTCTAATGCTTTTTCTCCGTTTTCAACAAGACTGAAAGAGAAAGGAGTCTTTGGGAACCCAGGTTCTCCTGACTACCTGAGAAGGAGAATTCTCATCACTGCCCCCTTTCAGGATCCCCACTCAGTTTACTTCTTCAAAGCCACACACTGAGCATTTTATTGTCTCAAAAAATGCTTACTTACCTCTGAATTTATTTTTCTAGCTCCTCTCATGTCTCATCAGAGATAAATGGTATGGTACACTTACTAAAAACATTTTGTTGCTAATACCTGGCTCACTGCAGACCCCCAAAGATCCAGGACTTCACTGTACTCTTTTAGTTTGTAGTCTACAATCTATTCATGATCACTGAGAGCTTCCCTGTTTTTAGTATCATATCCTTCCTAATACCCGTTAAAGCACGCAGGGGAACACTGCACATCAGCCAAACCCTGAAAGCCTGTACTTTTCAGCTCCCTTAACTCTAGTGCTCAGCTAGTCTCACGAGGAAGTAACACTTTTCCTCAATTGTGAGGATTTTTTATGGGGTTAAATCTCCTAATATCTCCTCCCATTATCAACCTAGTGTGTCTCTGCAAAGTCATCTGGAGCTTTCCAGGTCAGCCTGAAGCCAGTCTTGCAGAGGGGAATCTGGCAAAAACTGACACCACTCAGAGGCACAGTTTTGGTTTGAGTGCCTTAGGCTTCTTACCAGATGACTGTGAGAAGCAAAAAGATGAGGTACTTGCCCCGGGGTAGTGTCTGGAATCAGAAAAAGAGAGAGACAGTATTTGTCTCCAACAAGTGTCCTGCCCAAACCAGATGTCCTTTGTAGTTTCCCAAACACAGAGAAGAAAAAGTTAGCCATTTTATCTTCCCAGAGGCTTTAAACATCAACCTGTTTTCCTCTTGCCAGATGTTACCCTGGAAAATTATTTTTCCACTTCCTCATTCCGCATGTCACCAAAACCAGAAAGTTAAACCTTATGCACTGAACCCTATCCTGGACTTGCCATCAGTGTGTTACTTGGACATACAAGATTCATGACCTCCATCACACTGCCTGGGACTAGAGCAGACTTCTTAGGATGAACTTTATATTCTCTCCTTGCACTGAATTCTCTTGCACTATGAAAAAAAAAAAAAAATGAGCTAGGTTTTACAGGCAGTCCTCGGGTTACAAAAGAAACCAGTTCCTGCATATTTAAGATGAATTTATAGATAAGTAGGTAAGTTGGAACAGGTGCATATGGTTCATATTCATATGCTGCATATGGCACAGTGGTTGAGAGCTATGGTGCTAGCCAAAATGTTGGTAGTTCGAACTCACCAGGGGCAACGGGTTTGGTGTTTTTTTTTTTTTTGGTTAGTGCAAGGAGGAGCCCCGGTGGCACAGTGGTTAAAGTGCTTGGCTACTAGCTGAAAGGTCGGTTTGAATCCACTATCTGCTTCGCAGGAGAAAGATGTGGTAGTCTGCTTCTGTAAAGAATTACAGCCTTGGAAACCCTGTGGGGCAGTTCTGCTTTGTCCTATAGGGTGGCTCTGAGTCGGAATCAACTGGATGGCAATGGGTTTTAATTTGGATAGTGCAAGGAAATGCCTGAAACCTTTTCAATGATTTAAAAGCTGTACCTGCAGCAAGTGAAGGTGATTGTGATCAAGAATTTGTTGCCAGTAGCGGTCTTGGTAGCATAGTGGTTAAGAGCTACAGCTGCTACCCAAAAGGTCGGCAGTTTGAATCCACCAGGTATGCCTTGGAAACTCTATGGGGCAGTTCTACTAGATTCTATAGGGTCACTATCAGTGGGAATGGACTCCATGGCAATGGGTTTGGGTTTTTGTTTTTGTTTTTTGGCTCAATTGTTTCAAAAGAGGGCAAATTTACATAACATTGAAGGGCAAGCCCCATTGTTTCTTTAGCACAATCAAAACCTCTTTACTTGACCTACATTCCCTGTTAGGTATTTCCAGCAGGGAAACTGTCATGTTGCTGTGATAACTGTTTATGGAATTCAATTTTTGTTCCTTGCATTCCTGACACAATGGTGCTTCAGTAGTGGCAAGAGGATCCAACTTTGAGCATTTTTTCAGATGTAGACAGTACAGTGATGGTTCAAATGCTTTTGTTTTGTCACACTTCTTTCCAAATGAACATACTGCTTCTGTCCTTAAAGAACAAACTATCTGGAACTTTGTTTCTAAGACAAGGTCCCATACTCCCAGAGTCAAGCCCTCTGCCTTAGCATAGAAATGAACTCTGAAAAATCAATCTATATTCTAGCTAGGAGGCCAGGATTTCTATGCTGATTCTTTTGAAACAATATTCAAGATCACCAAAGTGTGCGTATGTATGTGGGTGGGGGCAATACAGGTGGTTAAAGTATAAATCTAGAAATCCTGTCAGGTTACATTTCTGTGCAAATGTATTACATGCTTCTCATGTTCTTTCCTCACAACTTTCCTGAAAAGAGAATCACGTGGGAAGGTATAATTCAAGCTTCTTACCATAGTCCTACAAGTATGAAAATAATTTAAGTTTCTGCAAATATTTTTGAGCCTTTTAATATACATTACAAATATTTTACACCAATCACATTTTGTTGTGTGTAACATATTTATAAAACAAAAAATATATTACAATAAATATGAATGAAACAGCGACTCTGACCAACAACTAGCTCTGTCACAACCAGTTATTTAAAAGGAATGCAAAAACCTGTTGGTCTGCATATGTTAAGAGTTTTGCAATAAATAAGGGTCCAGAATTATAATGTATCTGGAAAAGAAATATGGGCAAAAATCCCCAAATTTAAGTTAGGTAAGATTCTTTCTCATTGCTAATTATATAGCATTTATTTGATGATGTGTTAAACTGTGAACTCTGATGAATTATCCAAATGTGATACAAAGCTAATAGAGTTCTATCATTTCAAAATGTACATGACATCCACATAAGATCCTTTTAATTATTATTGTTATATACTGTCATTCACACAATATCTACAAACATAAATGAGAAAGAAAAAAAAGGTCACAGCAACATGTCTCACATTCCAATTTTAAATAAGACAAGCACGTACTGGATCAGACATTATATCATACTACATTAATAAATAATACCTAGTTGTTATGGTTATCTTCAACAGTTTACAGCTGTATATATTTTAAGAGAACATTTTCTGTGCGTTTCACATTGTCAGTGAAAGGTAAAATAAATAATAAACCTTTATAACAAAAAAAAAAAAAGAGTTCTATGTAGAACATAAATAATTTTTGACATGCTGCTTTTCTGGTACAGTTTGCCACAAGAAAATTAGAATAGAAACAAAAAATGATTGTCGTTTAAAAACAACTTTGGAAAGCTTTTCACAATATTGAGTATAAACCTTTAAGATTAGCATGGAAATCTTTTTGCCCATTTGCTTTGCATATGTATAATATGCACACTATGTATGTGAACCCCAAAACTGACATACTAGGGTCACAGGATACAAACTGCTTAGCACTCAGAATGACAAACAGCCAAAACACTGAAATCCAGCCGGTCTAAGGTCTGGAAGGGTTTCATTCTTGCTTTGCTCTCACAGATGTCCCTGTGTGAATGTTGTTCCTTTGAACCTCCAACTACTTTTAAAATAATAAACCCTGCTTATTAATCCAAGTGGTCCAGATTCACCAGGTGGAGTTGGGTATGGAACCTGGTTCCTCAAAGCAAAATACTGACAAGACATCTGAGCTGGTCTGAAGGTGAGCACAGCTCTCACGCAACTGCACATTTCTCAGGCCAGGTGTTCGGCGTTGTCTTCTTCGATTCTCTTACCGTAACCACTCACAAGCCATGAGAATACTGAGTCCATATTGGACAGCAGTCCTGATAAATTGTGAATGGGCCAAACTGCTTCCCAACCTGTTTCCAGCTAAGAACACTGTTGGCTAAGCAAAAGAAGAGCATCAAGCCTGACGGCAAAATTAGAAGTTTCTTTCAAGTTGAGTTTAGAGTTGTTATGCTATTAAGACTTTTTTTTTCTTTAATCAACCACAGTCTTCTGAAGGGAATGGAAGGTAGTAGCCCAACCCTTTGACAAGGAATAAATATTTTGACATTTGAAGAGTTCCTATTTTCTTTAGCGAATGTTTTCACTAATTTTTCATTTAACCAGGAACAGACAATGGTAATCAATGGATTGTTGTATAATCACTTCCCACAATTCCGGTTCTTTTACATTTGTTAGTCCTCTTGACCAAAAGAAGTGTACAGTATACTAAAGGCCGTAGTAAATTTCCATTAAAAACAAACAAACAAAACAGAAAAACCTGCTGGTTGTGTTCCTCAAGTCTCTGTAGCCATTGCTCAAATTACATCTTTTCAAGAAAATCTAAAAACCATTATTTAAAAGCATCATGTAATTCTATTATCTTAACTTCCTTTGTTTAATCTTATCCTCAATGAGATGGCTCTTATGCCTTTTGTGTCCTCTATTTCCATTTCTCTCCGGCAAAATGCTGAGTAGGCTCCCCAGAGGGCAGGCTGGAATGCTATAACTCTTCAAGGTCATCTCACTAAAAGTTCCTCTCATGCTCTGGACATTTTATGCTGGGGGCTTCGAGCAACCAAACATCCACATTCCTTACCAACAAGGAATTAATTCACGAATAATTTAACAGTTTAGTATGGGAAATGTGTTACTGGAATTTTTGGTTCATGGCGAACACCTCAATTGTGACACACACTAAGCATTAGCACAGGTCTGCAGCAGAGATGGGAAAGCTCAATAATTAATACAAGGGCTTTTGGCCTTGATTTTCGAATTCAGACCAGGCGTCATTCAGTTCCATGAAAATCATCTTTGCATATTGTTCGTAGGGTTGCCCAGTAGCCTACAGAAAGAACAAAGACATGTTAGATGCCACAGACCAATATTTATTTATATTCAATTTTTTACTGCTAATGTATGAGCTCTGAGTAATTGAATTTTTTAATCAGGCCATTCCTCTTTTCACAATTTATGTGAGCCTAATTTTTTTTTTTTTTTTTAATGACTATGACCTCCCCAGAACATACCCCACTAGAAATTCACCCATGGTGGTGATAATAAGTTGAGGAATACAAAACAGAGGACTCCTGGTGGGTACCAAATATGCATCTTCATTCTCCAGAAGTAGCTACCGACATGATAAGGGTTCCTGGCAGCCTATCTCCAATTGATTGTATTTCTAAACTCCCATTTTTCTCATTTCTAAAAGAAGTAAGTTCTTTGAGACCCATAATAGTTTTGGGATTTTTCTGGGCTCCCATTCCTTTTTCTCTTTTGAGTCATCAAAACTCATGTAGTAAAGTCATTTCTCATTAATCCTTCTATTCAGACTAGTCACAAAAAGTAAAAAAAAAAAAGATGAAAATCAAATTCAAGCATGTGTTCCCAAGCGGCACTTCAATCACAGCCTCAGGTATAGTCCATATGACAGCAAGATGACTCACTTCTGTCTGGGATGTTTCTATGTATTACACATAGTTTGAACTTTCATAGTTTTTCAACTCAGCCATGAGGTATTTGAAGTTTCTGACAATATACATCACTTACATGTGTATACAGTTCGAGGAAAACATAAACTGGTATAATTAGCATAGCGATTAATTTGTTCCATTTTGAATATTCTATTGTCTCTCTCCAGTTTTCACAAATGCATTCTAAGCCTCTATTACTACAATCCTGGCTGCATATACTGCTTTATCTCCAAGCAGAAGAGCTTTCTTCTGTCCAGCTCTTAGCTTATCCTTATCACTATAAGAGGCTAGGACACAACTGACATCTGAGCCCTGAAAATTTGGTCACTAGTGAATCTAACACCTAAGTAAAGCTCCCGTTCTGTCATTTGTAATAGTTTGATTTATTTTTACCCACTTCGTGAAGTATAACTATTTGTTTAAATATCCAGTTTTACCTAATGGATTTTTATATTAATTAAATGTCTTAGACAACCAGCATACTGAAAGTATGATGTTCATAAAATAAACGAAATTAAGACAGGACGAATAATACAACATGCCAGGTTACACTCACTTTATCCGGGTGTACCACCAGGACAGCCTTCCTGTACACCTTCTTCACCTGCTCTGGCGTTACCAGGTCTGCCATGCCAACTGGCTTCCACTTGGTCTCCCCAGCCCACAGCACGGTGTGCATTGTAGAGAGAAGTGCTCTGATGTTTCTTTCTTTGCCTTCAATCCATTCCAGAATCTGTGAGTGCAGGGGGAATTCAGAAATTCAAATGCTTTCTAGTCCAGAAGGTCTCCACTGGGACTTTGGAGACTCCTTCTGCTCCAGTGACATTAAAGTACTTGGGCTTCCGGCATACTTTAAACTGTTCCCTCTACCTAGAATGCTTTTCCACCTTACACCTCCTGCCATGCTGATCTGGTTAATTCACCATAATCCTTCATATGCTTGCTCAAGAATTTCATACCTTTAGCCTTTGACAGTTTGAATTTCCTCCTCCCTGGCCCCCCGAGTTAATTAACCAAAATCAAACCCATTGCCCTCAGGTAGATTCCGACTCATAGCAACCCTCTAAGACAGAACCAAACTGCAGATTCCCACATCTTTCTCCCCTGGAGCAGCTGGTGGGTTCAAACTGCTGACCTTTCAGTTAGCAGCCAAGTACTTAACCACTAAGCCACCAGGGCTCCTTCCAGAGTTAATTACTCCCTCCTAAAGTATAAATTCCATGAGGGCACATACCATATCTGTTTTGTTTCCTGCTATCTAGTGGAGCCCTGGTGGTGCAGTACTTAAGAGCTTGGGCTACTAACCAAAAGTTCAGCAGTTTGAATCCACCAACCACGCCGTGGCAGCCCTATGGGGCAGTTCTACTCTGTCCTATAGGGTCACTATGAGTTGGAACTGACTCAACAACAATGGGTAGTACAGTGCCTGATGCACAGACACACTCAATGAATATTTCTTGAAAAAACAATAAGTTCTCTGGGTTACTCTACCTTATACACGTTTCTATCATAATATGTGTTGCATTTTATTGCGATTATCTGTGTGTTTGTCTTGCCCTGCCATTAGGCAGAGCTCCTTGAGGAAAGGTACCGTTTCTTACATATCATTGTATCTCAGGAACCAAACAATATGCCTGGCATAGAGAGGGGCTAAAAATATTGGTTAAATGCATTCATTCATTAAAGTCATTCATAGGTCCCTGGGTGGCACGAACTGTACTCAGCTGGTAAGCCAAAGGTTGGTGGCTCATACTCATACAGTGGCTCCACAGAAGAAAAGGCCTGGTGATCTGCTTCTGTTAAGATGACAGCCAAGAAAACCCTACGGAGCAGCTCTGCCCTGTCATATGGGGTCACCAGGAGTCAGAATTGACTCAATGGCATAAGACAACAACAACATTCAAAATATAAACACTCATAGTTTGAACAAATGAGGTGACTGAAGGGTTCGCAACAAAGAACCAGCACTTAGCACGTAACAGTAGTTAAATGAGTACCTGTTATTGAATGAATAGTTTAGAAATGGTTAATGATGGCTACTCTCCTGCATATAATAAGTACTCTTTACCTGTTAGATAATCAAGCATGGTTTAAAAGAAACAAACAACCTTCTTTTATAGAAAAGAACTGCCAAACTGTTAGAGTTTACCTAAGGAATGTCTTCAGGCAGCAAAGGTTATATAGACGGAAAGTGAAGTTTTGCAAGGCAATAGAAAAATTGTGACCTTGTGTGACAGGAAAAGCAAATGTAAATGAAGGGTCCCCCACAGTACTCAAAAACACCAAAGAATCCAGATGCCTACAACAGATGTTTGAATCTCTCTGGAAATTATGGAGAAAAATAGTAGTTTTTAAAAAATATATTCTTCAAATATATATATATATATATTTGGAGTCCTGGTGGCACAGTGGGTAAGAGCTCAGCTGCTAACCGAAAGGTCAGCAGTTTGAATCCACCAGGTGCTCCTTGCAAACCCTATGGGGCAGTTCTACTCTGTTCTATAGGATCGCTATTAAGTTAGAATAAACGTGACAGCAATGTGTTTTTATATATATATATTTATATATTTTTAAAAATGTGTCATATTCAATGCTTTGCTAGTCCTGGTTTTGGAGCTGCTTAAAAAAAAAATTTTTTTTTTTTTTTTTTAATGCAGGAACAGATCCTCAATCTTCCAGTTTGTTATAGTGCCAGCATATCTAGTACTTCATCACACAGGGACCAACCTCCCCATCTGTGAAGAGCATTCTAACTCTCTTGATCTTTGCAAACTCACACTGTTCATCAACAGAACTGCCCTTCTCTTTCCAAGCTCACCTGTGTCCACCTGGCTGCAAAATGTCCTTATCTATGAATTAACAGCCATTTACTACTCATCTTTGAAGTAAGTGGGTTAAATTCACAGGTTTGCAAACAATGAGAAACATTTTTTTCTCCAAATGAAATATTACGTAGACTTCTAGAACGAAAAAAAAGATAAAAGTGGAAGTTCTCTGGTTCAAAGTGAAGAGAGGCACTGGGGAAACCCTGATCCATACCTCCCCTTAGCCTCTCCTGCCTCCACTTCCCCATACCAGCAGATCTAATGTCACACAAGTTGGTGATTCCTACGTACAAATAAACATTTCCCTATCAACACCAACAACAAAAATGTGGGCTTCAGCCAATCTGCTCTGATATAAAGCTCTTAAGGCAGAAAGAGACAGCATAAATAATGCATCCTTCTTCCTACCAACTAGTCAGCTATCTTTAGAATCTGAATACCATCTGAATAAGGAAATCACCTCTTAAAGAGTGTTATCTCCCATTTGAACATTTCAATAAACAAAGGAAATCTGTGTTACCACATCGCGGTATAAAATGTATTTTATGAAAGAAGTTAAACAGCATATGCAACCCTCCCCAAAGCTACTCTGCTGTATTAAAGGGTAAGGCTGTACTCAGATCACAGCTCTGGGGACCAACTGAAATACCGTGGTCACCAGAAATCTACCACGGTGCCTTCTACACGTTAGTTTCCACACTGATGGCTCCATGCACATGACCTTGTCATACAGGATGATCACACTGGGTGAGGGCTTGACTCACCTTTAATTTCTCAGGATCCATTTCCTTAGCCATTTCCTCCTTTCTCATCTCAGCTATTGTTCGAGGCCCCTTTTTGTCTTTGTGTGCATTAAAGCCTTGACCAGAGAGCAGGTCTTCAAAGTCAGCTGCTTTTTGTTTCCCTTCTGCAATATGATTTTTGAAAATCATTATAGGTTTTACTTTTAAACATGATATTGTCTTATCTCAGAACACTTAAAGTTTTCAAATTTCTTTCACATACATTAAACCCCTTAATCTTCACACTTAACACTGTGAGTAGGGTAAGAGACTGTCATGCCCATTTTACAGATGAGGAAAATGAAGCCTGAAGAACTTAAGAGACCAGTACAGACTCATATAACATGGCCATGGCAACACTAAGATTTAGGGCTGGATAGTTAGACTAAATCTAGTTCCCTTTCTGCTGTACCACCTTTTATAGCTGAGGATACCCACGATTTCCCCAGGTCATACAACTAGTTAGTAGCAGCAATGGGACTAGGACTGTGTTTTTCACTTGAAATCAAGGGGAAGCAAATACTGGATACACATGCCACCACTGCTCACACCCAGCTGACAATTTTAGTCACTCATAGTGCTCTGAGTCTGGTTGTAGCCTCACAGTCTTCCTCAACTTGTTTGGAGGGGCAGCCTAGCATGGTGGCAAAGAGCAAAGACGCTGAAGCCAGACTCCCTGAGTTAGAATTCTAGCTCTGCCGTTTATTAGTGATGGGGCTTTGGGCAAGTTACTTATCATCTCTGTGCCTCAATTTCCTCATCTGTAAAACAGGGACAATGCTAATAATATTACCTACCCCATAGAGTTGTTGTAAGAATTAATGGGTTAATGTTTTAAGGTGTTTAGAATGGTGCCTGGCTATTTAAATGTTTGTTAAATTAAAGCAAAACAGAGTTAAAACACAGCATTCCATGCAACCAATGCCAATCAAGCAAAGTTGGAATATCCACTGGCCATCTCTAAATCATATGACTTTCTGGACGCTCGCTCACACATGCACACATTAAAATCTAAGTACTACAAGGCTAGGGATTTTGTCCGTCTTGTTCACTGCTGTATCCCCAACGCTGAAGATGCTCTGTAAATGTCTCCTGACCGAGGGCACGCATCCCACATTCACCAAAAACAGAAATGGAGAGGAAGCCACATGACTGTATGGGATTGTACAAGGAATCTCTCCTGCTAACCAAAGAACAATGTGATATTACATGTTCCCAACAAAAGAATTCCCATCATGTTAGTACTGTGAGAAGGCAAGCATGACACCTGCGTCACAGCCAGTAGAGTGTGGTGGCTAAGAACAGTGGTCCTGAGGGAGAGCCAGTGTTTGGGAAGGAGGGAGTTTCTGATAATGGCGTTGGGAAATTTGGCATCAATTAAGGGTAATGATTGCACAACAAGAATAACATAACTGGTATTACTAAGTTGTACACCTGAAAAATGTTGAATTGGTAAATGCTATATATAACAATTTTAAAACAGACAAAGAACAAACAGCAGGGCTCCTCGAACCAAACTGCCTAGGATCAAATCCCATTCTGTCACTTGCAAGCTTTATGAACTTAGGAAATTACTTTATCCATCTGTACCACAGATTCCTCGCCCCACAACCTGGGGTTGTTTTGAATATTATATGAAACATTACATGAAAAGTGCTTACAATAGCAGCGGGCACACAGCAAACACTCAACACACAGTCCCTACAACTACTGGGAAGAGTAGAACTGCCTTTTCCATCTTCCACAGAGAGAAAGGCTACTCCCTCCTCACTTCTTTCTAGGGGATGGTCAAATCAATTGAAATGTACAATGCATCATAATAGGGCTTTTAACAAAGGCGAATTTAACCATGGCTGCTATACAAAACATATTTCTTTCTACCCATTGTCGGGAATCTCATCCAGAGTATTCATCAGCCCTAGTTGTTAGCCCACTTTGTGCTCTTTAACTCTGCTCTCAGAAGAGAGGAAAAACTCATCACAGGTGTCCTGCTTATCTCAGGAACATCCACAAACCAGAGCATACCTGTTGAAACGCGTTGCCGTTGAGTCAATTCCAACTCATAGCGACCCTAAAGGACAGGGTAGAACTGACCCATAGGGTTTCCAAGCAGTACCTGGTAGATTTGAACTGCTGACCTTTTGGTTAGCAACCATATCTCTTACCCACTAAGCCACCAGGGTTTCCAAAACCAGAGCATAAGAAGAACCAAATGTCCAAGACACATACAGTCCTCCAATTACTATCCAAGGGCAAATCTGAATACGGTGCTTGAAAGGTTTCAAATCTTTCTCCAGAAGAATAACAGCCCCAAGATTCATCCACTCCTATCCATTCCATATCCATCTAGTGCCTACTATGTGCCAAGCACCATGCTACGTGCTAATGATAATGTGGTAAATAAGACAGTCCCTGCCCTCCATCTGGTCTCAGTGTGGAGAGAAACAGACAAGTGGGCCAGCAACTATGAAAAGGATAAGTGTTAGGAGTTTGGATACCCAAGGTACTCTATGCCAAGCATTGGGACTGAGGACCATGTTGTGTTTCTACAACTATAGCAAAAACCAAACCAAACCCCTTGCTGTCAAGTCAATTCTGACTCATAGCGACCCTATAAGAATGTCTCAAACACTACCAGAATTGTTCTCGGTCTCCTTCCTCAGACATAAATATGCAGGTAGTAGGACAATACAGACAAGCCCACCCTATAGCCAAGCCCCATGCCATCACCCTTACCCAAATTAGTTGCTCCTTTCCCACGTTCATTCTGGCCCCCAGGCATGGCCGAGAAGCTCACATTGTAGTTGGGTCGGTTCTGTGGTGATGAGTGGGGCATGCTGGGCTGTGGCTTGGACTGTGACTGCTGCCAGCTATAGCCACCACCCTGCTGCCACCCTGCACCCATAGGCTGGGGAGATGCCTTCTGTGGTGAGCTAAGAGGCGGAAATCCTCCACCCAATCCAGTTGGTGTGGTGGGTTTACTGGCAAATGAAGAACTACCTACAAAAAAAGAGAGAAAGGCGGTAATACTATTTGAGCGGCCTCTAACTCTTGTGTCCCAAGATATTGTTTGTAATGACTTAGTGGAAATTGCCTTGGCTGATAGAATACTTAACATTCTTAATAGTTAAAAAATTTTCAGGAACATATATTGTTCAATTTAATCCCCACAATGACATTATTAGGCATGTATTAATAATCCCTTTTTTTTTTTTAGGTGAACAAACTGCAGCTCAGAGCAGTTAACTGATGTTCTCAGACTCATAGACACATGTGGCAGACGTGAGACTTGAATCCAGGTCTCTGAGTCCAAGCCAGGGGAACCCTCCCTGACTCTTCCCGCTGTGCATCCCTTCCTCCCCACCACTTTCTCGGCAGATTCTATGACTTCACTGGAGAGAAAACAACCAAGTGACAAGGACAGGTAATAAAACAGAGTAAGTTCATTCATTAAGGGGCCACTAAAATACTGGTTTTTTGGTTTTAAAACATAAATTATTAGGATTAATTGCTGTTTGTTACAAGCAAAAGCATGGTTAGCTTTCAAGAGTAAATAAAGATGTCTTGAAATTTCACAAGGAGGTTTCAATTTCACACTTCTTGCATTTTATTGCAAGACAGCAAACTCAGCCAATATTCTGACAACTTTGATCAAGACAAAGGATCTTATTCAAGCTTTAAAAAATGATATTACTTTATGCCAGGAATTTAAATAGAATCCTGATTTCATAATCTTCTAATTTTTAAGCGCATACTGAACACACACTGGGCTATTTCCAAAATATTCTGAAGACCAGCTGTGGCTTATGTTTAAAGAGGTAAAGTAAGAAACTGAAATGACGTGATCTTTCAGGCAATGAGGTGATTTTTCATGCAACGAGCCCGAAGTAGCATTGATAAAATAACTAACATTTATATAGCTCCTTAGACTTTACTAAATGTGTTTATGTACATGGCTGCCTTCCACCTATACCACACCCCTAGGAGGTATGTAGTATTTTTGGCTCCACTTTAAAGATGAGGAAGCCAAAGCTCAGAAAGGTTTACTGACAAGCTCGTGATCACAGAGCTAGTTAATGGAGCTGGGACTTGATAACAGAGTCCCTAACTCCAAATCTCGTGCTCACTTGCTATACTGTCCCTCATTAGGCTGACCTCTAATCCTTCCACAAATCCCTTACACAACAACTCTTCCCTTACTGTCCCTTTCTTCTGTAGATATATTTTCTCTCTATTCTGATCCTGGGACTCCTCTTTTCTTCCCCACTGGGAATGTTGTATAATGGCCACTGGGCTTGTCCATCTGAGTTTGAGTCTCAGCTCTATCACTCATTCATGTGCATCGATTCATTGGTTCATATATTCATTCAGTCAGAATTTGTTGAGCACCTACTCTGTGCCAGGTACTGTGCTCAGCACTAGGAATATAGCTGAAAACAAGCTAGACAGAATCCTTGCTCTTCTGAAACTGGGTAAAAAACTTCACCTCTTTGAGTCTCAGTTTCTTCATCTGTGAAATAAAAATACACCTACATCATCAGTCTGCTGTAAAGACACAACGGCCCTGTGAAAGTGCTTCACAAACGCTGAATTAAGAGGGATTAAATATTATAAAATAATGCAAGTTCACGTGCACAGCACATGCCTGCTACGTCATAACCAGCTAATCACTGCTTAACCAGTTGCTGTCAAGTTGATTCCAACTCATGGTGACCCCAGGTGTGTTGGAGTAGAATTGTGCTTCGTAAGGTATTAAATGGATGATTTTTCAGAAGTTGATCACATACAGGCCTTTCTCATAAGGGCTTAATAAATAGGACAAGGTGATGACAGGGCTTGTACTTTGAAGCCTGGCATTGTCCCCTCTCAGCATGAAACTCAGAGCATGACGCCTCTCTCCATGTGACCCTGGGCCCTCCTGCCAACACACCTAACACACCTAACCGCACATCAACACACCTAACACTGAGTTTTCATTCTGTATTAGAGTCTCATTTTATATTTTTAAGAATGCTTAATATTTTTTAATATCAGACAGAATATACATGTTTCCTATTTAAAATTTTTATAAATATGGAAAAGTCTAAAAAACTAAAATAAACTCCATATTCTCACCACACTTTTTTATTTATTCATTCTGTTATGGAACACTTGGGCATTTTCTAAATCCCAGGCTGCAGATACAGTGGTGAAAAGGCTGACCTTCCTCTCATGGGGCTCACAGCGTGCTAGAACTTTCTGGTATCTACCCTTTTACTCATGTTAAGCAATTCTTATTGTTAATGCAGAGAGCTGAGTGAAATACAAAGCAGTAGCCAAACTCTGAGGCCACTGCTATCCCTACTAAAAGCTAAAGCAGTGGTTCTCCAACTTGGCTGCATATTAGAATCACCTGGGGAGCTTTTAAGTCCCTGGGTGGCACAAATGGTTTGCCCTCAGCTACTAACCTAAGGTTGGCTGTGCAAACCTACCCGCAGCACTGCAGAAGAAAGGCCTGGTGATCTGCTTCCATAAAGATTAAAAAAATATTACACCCAAAAAAACCCTATGGAGCAGCTCTACTCTGTAACACATGCGGTCACCATGAGTCAGAATCAAATCCAGGCAATCAGGTTTTTGTTTTTTTTAAATACCCAACCCACATCTCAGGCCAATTAAATCAGATTATCTATGGGAGGGACTAACGTTTTGGTGTTTGTATCAGAACTGTTTAATGTAAAAATGACACTGTCTTTTGTCTCTTCTGAATAGCTGCTATATTTTTTGGTAGTTTAATTTTTACTCTCAGAACCCTTGCATAGCAGTGAAAAACTTCTGGTTTGTAGCCCTTGTTCAGACACCAAATCTACCAGACCAGCCTCCTCTCTCATTTCTGTACGTGTCACCTTTGCTGCCGCCAATCTCTGTCGTCAGATACTCCTTGAGGCTCTAACTTTATTCTATTTACTAGTCCAAAATTAGGCATTCAGAAGTGGATTAATAAGTGTTATTTATAACCCAATACTTGATGCCTGTTTTGTTTGTTTGTTTTTAAACCAATCTCAGGTTTCAGAGTATAGCTTAAGGATGCATAGTCCTAGGTGAAAATACCAGCTCACTATGACACCAAAGATTTAGATCTGAGGCTTTGTAGCCATAAGTAAATGTTATTTTTATCTTAACCTGCTAAGTTTGTACCAAGTGCCCCAAGGTCGGCAAAAGGATCCAGAGTCTGGGGTTTATTTTGATGGGTGGGAGTGCCATGCGAAGATCCTGTTGGGCTGGTGGCAGCTGACTTGCTTCCCATTCCAAAACCTCCTGTGAAGGGAACAAGATCATTGAAAATGAGGTAGTTGTTCAGGGCTAAAATTCAGAATTCCAGAGCTATTGCCCATCTTGTCTCCAGGACAGGGTTGAAAGATGTGTAAGAAGTTGCTAGACCCTGTTTCTCTGACTTGGGTGAGAATGATGGCCTGCAGCAGGGACAAGGCATAGAAAAGACACCTGCTGTTTCCTGACCACACCTGTGAGCTGTTATATCCAATGTTTACCTCTCATGTTACCTCAGTTCATGCTTTCTTATAGGCTTTGCCATCAGACCTGGATCTGAATTCTGGCTCTGCCACTTCCTAGCAGAGTGACCTTGGGGATGTTGTTTAATTTCCCTGAATGTCAAAATTTTCTCATTGGTAAAAAAGAAGAAACATCAATGGCTTCAGAGAGTTGTTTTGATGAGCACATAGTGTATGAATCTGTGTGTGCGTGTTTCTGTGTGGTTGTATGGATCTGTGTGAATGTGTATGGATCTGTGTGTGTTTGTATGGATATGTGTGTGCTGTGCACATGTGTATGGATCTGTGTGTGGTGTGCCTGTTTCTATGTGTGTTTGTATGGACCTGTGTTTGTGTGCATGTGAATGTATCTTTGTGTATTTCTGTGCATGTGTATGGATGTGTGTGTATTTATGTGCATGTGTATGGATCTGTGTATTTGTGTGCATGTGTATAGATCTGTGTGTGTGCGTACATGTGTATGGATCTGTGTGCATCTGTATGGATCTGTGTGTGTATTTACGTGCACGTGTATGGACCTGTGTGTTTGTATGCACGTGCACGGATCTGTGTGTGTTTGTGTGCATGTGTACAGATCTGTGTGTGTGTGTTTGTATGCATGTGTACAGATCTGTGTGTGTGTGTACATGTGTATGGGTCTGTGTCTGCATATTTCTCTGTGTGTGTATGGATCTGTATGTATCTGTGTGCATGTGTATGGATCTGGGTATGTGTTTGTGTACATGTGTACGGATCTGTATGTGTGTTTCTGTGTGTGTATGCAACTTGCAGAGGGTTGGGAACACAGTCATACAAAAAAGCTTTCAATAAATGCCACAGTAGCCAGAAGGAAGAGACCTTATTTGTTACAGACAAATCCAACCCTGAAACAAGTACTCCCTGAAGAAGGAAGACTGTTCATACTCACTCAGCACCTGCTACATATTAGACTTTTATATAAGTTATTTCACTTAAACTTCAACAACTATTTGGAACAAGAATAATTATCCCCATTTACAGATAAGAGAACTGAGGCTAGGACTTGTCAAAAAGTGGTAGGGTCAGATATATACTTAGGTCTGTCTGATTCTATTATCAAGGCAGAAATTCAGCAAATGGGACTTAGAAAAGTTAAATAACATATAGTATGTAACACTATCATGTAATCAAGTACAATGGGAAAAGCTTGGCCAGAATGAGTCTTCAGAAAAAATCAACACAAATTCCATGGGTGGACTATGATGCTGTGTAGGTACTCACTTCACACTGTGTGAAGGGTTATGCTGTTGCAATTGGTTAAATATGTACAAAAAATAACCTGCTGATCTTTACCTGCTTTAGCATGCCAGTCCCAGCCTCCTGAAACATCTGGTTGAATGTTCACAGCAGGTGTACTAGAAGCTGCAAATGGGGAGAAGAAAAAAGAATAAAAATAAGATAGCTCAGAATCCACCTTCTTGAGTTCATACAGGAAAATGCCATCTCTTCCACAAAGCCTGCGTGACCTCCCAAGGGATTCCTTCCTTCCTCTGGGTTCCCACAGCGCTCTTTGACACTTGATATTTTGTGCCTTCATCCATGGTATTCACACGTGGCTTGGCAGAAACTATATCATTTGTCCCTGTTCCTTCTTTGACTCACCTATTTTTTTACCTCCATATCCATCGTATAATATGTGCTCAATCCACTTTGAATTATAATTGTGTATATGTCTGTTTTCATTAAATTGTGAGTTCCTCAAAGGCAAGAACTATCTTATTCATCTTTGCGTGTCCTGCTTCTACACTTATGGACAATAAGAGGAAAAAACCACTTTAACTCAATTCACCTGAGCTTGACATTAACAAGTATACCACAGGCATTTCTTGGAAAGGAAAGAGGAGAGGGGGTTAGTCGGTAGTTTGGGGCAAATGGATGAGTAGTGATTTGAAATGGAGCAGGCAGAGCAGACGCCATTGAAAAGGTGACATTTGAGTTAAAGACTTAGCCTATGTCACTGCATCCTTTCTTCCCTGAGTAACCAACAACCAAAGAGGAGACTCTTTTAAGTGGACACTACTCATGGGTGAGAGGTGAATTTCTTTTACATAGTCCTATGGACCCACTTCAAACAATTTGGATTAAAAACCAGGAAATCATCCATGAAGGTTGTTTCTGGGCTTATTTCTCTTTTCTACCCAAGTTATACTTTGCCCAGTGTTGCACAACTCATTTCCTTTTGTATTTGCATGGCTGCAGTGAAGTCAAGCTAATGACTAGACTGCTCTGACAGGGATCACAATAGAGGGTCCTAGACAGAGCTGGAGAAAAATGTAGAACAAAATTCAAAGTCACAAAAAAGGTGGGTTTACTGGTCTGACAGAGACTGGACAAATCCTGAGAGTATGGCTCCCAAACACCCTTTAACTCTGTACTGAAGTCACTCCTGAGGTTCACCCTTCAGCCAAAGATTAGACAGGCCCATAAAACAAACAATAATACACGTAGCTCAACCAAGTACACAAGACTAAATGGACACACCAAACCAGGGACAAGGATGAGAAGGGGACAGGAAAGCTGGACAAATGGAAATGGGGAACCCAAGGGCTTGAATGGGAGAGTGTTGACACATTGCAGGGTTGGCAACCAATGTCAAGAAACAATATGCGTATTAATTGTTTTATGAGAAACCAATTTGCCTGTAAACCTTCACCTAAAGAATAAAAAAAATTTTTTTTTAAATGCATCACCATCTAGGTAGAGGTCAGTGATGTTCAACAGCCTTCAAAGTTAGGAACAAGCTATAATTCTCTAGCTCAAAGCACTTCTCCTTCACTGAAGATCTCCAGTTTTAATCAGTACTACCCTATTTTACACAGATAATGCACACCTTCTACGTTTGTTTGCCAGCCATGCCCTCCCTGTGCAAGGTATGTTCCTAAGTACACTATGCAAATATTTTACAACACTATGTGAAACAAAAAACTGGCATAGTGGTGCTTATGAAAATACCTCACAGGGGGAGGGGGCAGCTGGCAAATAAACATAGAAGGCGTGTGTTATTTGTGTAAAATATGGTGCATACATGAAACGCTTTCGCACTTACAGATGTGATTACTATTCTTTCTACACAACATAAGTCTCTAACATTGAAATACAATGTAGGCCAAATAGGTCATTTTTAATTATCTAGTAGCTACATTAAAGAAAATAAGAATAAACAGGTAAAATTAATTTTAATAATCTATATTTAATCCAATATATCTGAAATATTATTTTAACATGTGATAACGAAATATTTTATATTCTTTTTCATACAAAGTTTTGAAACCTGGTGTGTATTTTATAATTAGATTACATCTCAAATCAGACTAGCTACATTTCAAGTACTCAACAGCCACATGTGGTTAGGGGCTGTTGGACAGAACGGCTCTAATACATTAGGGTGATGTATCCCAAAGCTTTTTTCTGAGAAATATGAATTTTGTGGAATGTTAGTATCATATGTTATTAATTCTAAGACATATAATTTTTTCACATTTCAAATATTTCTTCAATCAGATGCACCTTCCAGTCAATTAAAAGTGGCAGTGTTTTTCCTATTGGTATATAAAATAATGATAGATTCTACAATAAGGGTGCTTTATGTCGCAGTGCACATAACTCTAATGCAAAAAAAAAAAAAGTTCCACAGTCAAAAAGTTTTAGGAAAGCTGAGTAAAACAAAGTTAAGCAGGTTTCTTTCCTTTAAGACGTTCTAGAGCTTTTATTATTTTCTTTTTAATTTTTTAAAATAATACTTCTTCGTGTTTTCAGTGAGTTTACATAGCAGTTTAGGTTCCCAATCAACAATTTCTACACAAATTGTTCAGTGACGCTGGTTACATTCTTCACAACGCATGAACATCCTCATTATTTCTGTGCTGGTTGTTCCATTTTTATTAATCTAGCTTCCCTGCCCCCTTACATTCTCATCTTTGGTTTAAAGTAATCGTTGACTGTCTGGAGCTTTTCATTTGTTGTCGTCGTTAGTTGCTTTTGAGTCAGCTCCAATTCGTGATGACCTTAGGTATAACATAACAAAACATAGCCTAGTCCTGCGCCATCCCGTCTGTCAGTTTGTCTTACTGTGGTGGCTTGTGTGTTTCTATGATGCTGGAAGCTATGCCACTGGTCTTTTAAATATAAGCAGGGAGACCGTGTGGACAGGTTTCAGCAGAACTTCCAGACTAAGGCAAACTAGGAAGAAAGGCCTGGCAATCTAGTTACAAAAATTAGCCAATGAAAACTCCATGGACACAACACAACCTTTAATTATGTACTGGTAATTTCCAAATCCCCCACGTGTCTGTCAGTTTGTCATACTGTGGGGGCCTGTGTGTTGCTGTGATGCTGGAAGCTATGCCACCAGTATTCAGATACCAGCAGGGTCACCCATGGAGGAGAGGTTCCAGCTGACCTTCCAGACTAAGACAGACTAGGAAGAAGGACCTGGCGGTCTACTTCTGAAAAGCATTAGCCAGTGAAAACTTTATGAATAGCAGCAGAACATTGTCTGATATAGTGCTGGAAGATGAGCCCCCAGGTTGGAAGGCACTCAAAAGATGACTGGGGAAGAGATACCTCCTCAAAGTAGAGTCGACCTTAATGACATGGATGGAGTAAAGCTTTCGGGACCTTCATTTGCTGATGTAGCATGACTCAAAATGAGAAGAACAGCTGCAAACATCCATTAATAATCGGAACCTGGAATGTATGAAGTATGAATCTAGGAAAATTGGAAATCGTCAAAAATGAAACAGAATGCATAAACATCGATATCCTAGGCATTAGAGAGCTGAAATGGACTGGCATTGGCCATTGTGAATCGGACAATCATATAGTGTACTACGCTGCGAATGACAGCTCGAAGAGGAATGGTGTTGCAATCATCATCAAAAAGAACGTTTCAAGATCTATCCTGAAGTACAATGCTGTCAGTGATAGGAACCATACACCTACAAGGAAGACCAGTTAATACGAATATTATTTAAATTTACGCACCAACCACTAGGGCCAAAGATGAAGAAAAGAAGATTTTTGTCAGCTGCTGCAGTCTGAAATTGACCGAACATGCAATCAAGATGCATTGATAATTACTGGGGACTGGAATGCGGAAGTTGGAAACAAAGGAGAAGGATCAGTAGTTGGAAAATATGGCCTTGGTGATAGAAACAATGCCAGAGATTGAATGATAGAATTTTGCAAGACCAATGACTTCTTCACTGCAAATACCTTCTTTCACCAACATAAACGGCGACTAAATATTTTTTATACACATGGACCTTGCCACATGGAACACACAGAAATCAAATTGACTACATCTGTGGAAAGAGATGATGGAAAAGCTCAATATCATCAGTCAGAACAAGGCCAAGGGCCGACTGTGGAACAGACCATCAATTGCTCATATGCAAGATCAAGCTGAAACTGAAGAAAATCAGACCGAGTCCACGAGAGACAAAATATCCCACCTGAATTTAGAGACCATCTCAAGAATAGATTTGATGCATTGAACACTAGTGACCGAAGACCAGACGAGTTGTGGAATGACATCAAGGACATCATCCATGAAGAAATCAAGAGGTTATTGAAAGGACTGGAAAGAAAGAAAAGACCAAGATGGATGTCAGAGGAGACTCTGAAACTTGCTCTTGAGTGTCGAGCAGCTAAAGCAAAAGGAAGAATTGATGAAGTGAAAGAACTGAACAGAAGATTTCAAAGGGCCTCTCGAGAAGACAAAGGAAAGTATTATTATGACATGTGCAAAGAACTGGAGATGGAAAACCAAAAGGGAAGAACACGCTCAGTGTTTCTCAAGCTGAAAGAACTGAAGAAAAAATTCAAGCCTCGAGTTGCAATAGTGAAGGATTCCATGGGGAAAATATTAAATGATGCAGGAAGCATCAAAAGAAGACGGAAGGAATACACAGAGTCATGATACCAAAAAGAATTAATTGATATTCAACCATTTCAAGAGGTGGCACATGATCAGGAAACGATGGTACGGAAGGAAGAAGTCCAAGCTGCTCTGAAGGCATTGGTGAAAAACAAGGCTCCAGGAATTGATGGAATATCAACTGAGATGTTTCAACAAACAGATGCAGCGCTGGAGGTGCTCACTCGTGTATGCCAGGAAATATGGAAGACAGCTTCCTGGCCAACTGACTGGAAGAGATCCATATTTATGCCTATTCCCAAGAAAGGTGATCCAAACGAATGTGGAAGTTATAGAACAATATCATTAATATCACACACAAGCAAAATTTTGCTGAAGATCATTCAAAAATGGCTACAGCAGTATATCGACAGGGAACTGCCAGAAATTCAGGCCAGTTTCTGAAGAGGACGTGGAACCAGGGATATCATTGCTGATGTCAGATGGATCCTGGCTGAAAGCAGAGAATACCAGAAGGATGTTTACCGTGTTTTATTGACTACGCAAAGGCATTCAACTGTGTGGATCATAACAAACTATGGATAACACTGTGAAGAATGGGAATTCCAGAACACTTAATTGTGCTCATGAGGAACCTTTACATAGATCAAGAGGCAGTTGTTCGGATGGGACAAGGGATACTGATTGGTTTAAAGTCAAGAAAGGTGTGCATCAGGGTTGTATTCTTTCACCATACCTATTCAATCTGTATGCTGAGTAAATAATACGAGAAGCTGGACTATATGAAGAACGGGGCATCAGGATTGGAGGAAGACTCATTAACAACCTGCGTTATGCAGATGACATAACCTTGCTTGCTGAAAGTGAAGAGGACTTGAAGCACTTACTAATGAAAATCAAAGACCACAGCCTTCAGTATGGATTACACCTCAACATAAAGAAAACAAAAATCCTCATGACTGGACCCATGAGCAACATCATGATAAATGGAGAAAAGATTGAAGTTGTCAAGGATTTCATTTTACTTGGATCCATAATCAACAGCCGTGGAAGCAGCAGTCAAGAAATCAAAAGATGCATTGCATTGGGCAAATCTGCTGCAAAGGACCTCTTGAAAGTGTTGAAGAGCAAAGATGTCACCCTGAAGACTAAGGTGCACCTGACTCAAACCATGCTATTTTCAATCACATCATACGCGCGTGAAAGCTGGATAATGAATAAGGAAGACCGAAGAAGAGTTGACACCTTTGAATTGTGGTGTTGGCGAAGAATATTGAATATACTACGGACTGCCAAAAGAAAGAACAAATCTGTCTTGGAAGAAGTGCGGCCAGAATGCTCCTTAGAGGCAAGGATGGCGAGACTGCGTCTTACATACTTTGGACATGTTGTCAGGAGGGATCAGTCTCTGGAGAAGGACATCATGCTTGGCAGAGTACAGGGTCAGCGGAAAAGAGGAAGACCCTCAAGAAGGTGGACTGACACAGTGGCTGCAACAATGAGCTCAAGCATAACAACAATTGTAAGGATGGCACAGGACCGGGCAGCGTTTCATTCTGTTGTGCATAGGGTCGCTATGAGTCGGAATCAACTCGACGGCACCTAAGAACAACAACAACAAATTTCCAAACGAAAGGTGTAATATGTAGTTTTTGCCCAGAAAGCATAAACAGGATGTTTTATATCTGAGCATTTACTGATACGTTGCAGAAAACTATGTTTTACTGAACACAATATAAAATACTTCCTTACCATGAACTGTAGGTGAAGGACTTCGTGTAGGCTGAAGGAAGGGGTCACTGGATGCACTGGATGTGTTCAGAAAAGAACCTAGCAAATCTTGACCTGATGGTTTTGAAGGTGCTCCAAACGGATCAAAAGTAGGACCTAAAAAACAAAGGGAAAAATGTATTCTTTTATCCTTTGAGTTCATTCAATAAATATTAAAGAGTTGGCACTATTGCCAGGCCCTCAGCAAAACACTTGAAAAATCAGGATGACGCCTGCCTCTCCGGATGCTCCACAGGACTGACCTATCCATAAAACATCCTCCAGGGATAAGAATGGATCCCAAGGATTTCTGACCACACAGGAATCACCTCATCTTTGTGGACAAAGGAAGAGCCCAAGTATATCTGTTAAATGAACCCTAAAGACTGTGTGAATAAGGGTATCTTTGGCTTTTGGTTATCTAAAGAGCATGAAATAGGTCAAGCAAGCTTACAAACTAGCGAACGGGATGAAGTCAACACAGATGAATCAGTAAGAGGCAAAACCAGGCTTAAATCATAGAGGGGGTTTAATAAAGACATGTTGAATGAATTAATAGAGAAATACGAGGCAGTGGGGCTCTGGTATTAAGATGAACAATAGGAAACCACACTGACCAGGCTTTGTTTTGACGGTCAAAAGAGAATAAAATGAGTATAACGACAAAAACTGGACTCTCATGTCTCATGTTCTACAGCACTCAAGCGTTGTTTCTGAAACACACTCCCTTTCAACCACTTGTTAGAAATTAGATAAGGGTAAATTTATGAATGAGCTAAGAAGATTAGAACAAAGTGGGAAGCCAAGGTTACCAGTAACAATGCAACAATAGCAAATATTGTGTAGTTTCTTAGGGTTTACATTGTCTTTCATAAAAAATACCACCATTGATCCTCAATATCACCCTGTCAGACAGAAGCAGTATTATTATCTTCAGGTGATGAAACTGAGACCGAAGTTCAAGTAAATAATAGGTCTGGAACTCATGCTCAGGTCTTCTGACTCCAAATTCCAGGAATATTTCCAAAGGTATATCACACGCCTCCCATGTGTGAAATGAACGTGAAGAAAACACTGCACAGCTGCATGTATGTAACTGGTCTTTAATTTCTCATTACTGGGCAAGGTACAAAACTCCTTTAGCAACCTATAGCAAGATGTCACTTCCTAAGCTTTGTGGTTAATGAGCTGATTACTTCCTAAAGTTGGACTGACTCATTCTAGGAATAGACAACTAGAATAAAATAAGTTAATGAATAAATCCAACTCTTAAAATCCAGGTAGGACAAATGGTTTAACATGTTTGCAGCCATCAATCACTGGAATAATAGTCTCCTAATATCACCGGGCAACACTGTAGCCTTGTGTGGTAGCAATGGTATCGACTGGGTGTCAGGTACTCTGCTACACAATTACATTCTTTACTTCATTTTATACTCACAAATTTTATCCCTTCTATAAAATGAGAACACTGAGATTTACAGAGGAACTGTGAGAGAACTTCGGGTAAATCCTTGTACATCTAGTTTTTACCAACTGAAGCCAATCAGTGGAAGATGCTAAAATCTCACCATTACTTGGTACACTTTTAACGTCAATTTATCTTAAATTGTTCCTGGGTGGTACAAACATCTAAGGCATTTAGCTGCTAATCAAAAGTTTGATGGTTTGAATCTACCCAGAGGTGCCTCAGTAGAAAGGCCTGCCAATGTACTTCTGAAAAATCAGCCACTGAAAATTCTGTGGAACACAGTCCTACTCTGACACACACAGGGTTGCCATGACTCAGAGTTGACTCAATGGCAAGTGGTTATGTTAAATTAGAGGCATTTTACCATAAACTGAAAGTGAACTACCCAACATCACATGAGAAGAGCTCAAAAGTTAGTCGTTAAAATAATGCTAATAGGTAGACATTAGTTCCATTTTACATCTACAGAGGTTAAGGTTTTTTAATAAGATTAAACAGTTAATGTTGGTTCTGGGATTCAAATCCAGGCCTTTGAATCTAGACCTAGTGTTCTTTCTACTCTTGAAAGTAGAACTAATTGAGTTCTTGACTTGGGTCTGCGATAATCAGCTGTACCTTCAGACAATCAACCAATATATCTAGGCCTCAATTTCACTACCTATAACTAAGGCACAGACTAAACCAGTGCTTAAGGCCCCTTCTTGCTCGGACATGGGAACAAAACTATGTGCATGGGCCTCTGATAAATTTAATTATCAGGAGTCATACAGGTCCATAGTCCTAAAACATGACCACGGAGTACTATGCTATCTTGGATCTTGGGGATTTCTTTCCTAACAAAGTTTTTACTCATTTTGGTGAGTTAGTAGCCTTGGCTTGGAATTCAGGGAGCCTGGATTCACACTGTCATGGATTCAATTGTGTCCCCCCAAAAATATGTGTCAACTTGGTTAGGCCATGATTACCAGTATTGTGTGGTTGTCCTCCATCCTGTGGTTGTAATTTTATGTTAAAGGGATTCGGGTGGGATTGTAACACCACCCTTACTCAGGTCACCTCCCTGATCCGGTGTAAAGGGAACTCATACCACGAAGAAAGCAGGACCAAGAGCACAGCATGTCCTTTGGACAAAGGGTCCCTGTGCAGAGAAGCTCCTAGTCTGGGGGATGATTGATGAGAAGGCTGACAGAGAAGAGAAAGCCTTCCCCTGGAGCTGACACCCTGAATTTGGACTTTCAGCCTACTTTACTTTGAGAAAATAAACTTCTCTTTGTTAAAACCATTCACTTGTGGTATTCTGTTATAGTAGCACTAGATGACTAAGACATACACCCTGGCAACAATTACTATTTGTAGGTCCTTGGGCCTTAGTGCCTACATTCTATGATCCTGAGAACCAATCTCATCAGGAATGCCTACAGCCAAATTACCATAAATGAAGACCAGCCCTAAGCCTTCTGAGAAGGGAAAGATGGGCTTAGAAAAAAAATTTTTTCCTAGAGGATACCATAAAAAAAAAAAAAAGATGCCATCTTGGCTAATAGTGACAGCAACAAGGCTAACTAGTTTAAGCTGGTTCTGTAGAAGCTGTAAAGGATCTTTGCTTATCCAGCTACTACAAAAAAAAAAAAAAAAACTATGCCTGGCAAATGTCAAAAATCTGTGGATGACTAGTCACAGAAGGGGTTAAGTCTGTGGCAAATAGCAGAGTGAAACTAAGCAACATGGGGCTGAAACTTTGCTCCACTCAGCTGGGCTGCCATGAGTCCCTTAAATATATCTTCAAGTAACCAAATATTTCTCTGTGTAGCCAAAATGTATTCAGAAAACTAAGATTCCAGGAAAACTGAAGGGAAGACTCTATGAGTCAAATGGCCTAGTCACGAATCCTGATCCCATCAATTACTAACTGTCATGGACTGAATTGTGTCCTCCAAGATATGTGTTGGAATCCTAACCTTACCTGTGAGTGTAATACTGTTTGGAATAGGGTTTTCTTTATTATACTAATTAGCTCATACCAAGTAACAACAACAACAAAAAACCCATTACCATCGAGCTGATTCCAACTCGTAGCAACCCTATAGGACAGAGTAGAACTGCCCCATACGGTTTCCAAGGAGCAGCTGGTGGATTTGAACTCCCAACCTTTTGGTTAACAGCCAAACTCTTAACCACTGTGCCACCAGAGTTTTAAATCTAATCACTTCTGAGTTATAAAAAGAGCAGAAAGACACAGAGATATGTACACACAGGGGAAGACAGACGCCACGTGAAGATCAATCTACAAGAAAACCCCACCAAAAATCACTGGTAACAGCAGAAGCTAGGAGAAAAGCTCACAGAAGTAATCAACACAGTTGAGACCTGGATTTGGACTTTTAACCTCCGGAACTGTGAGAAAATAGATCTGTTCTTTAAAGCCACCCACTTGTGGTATTTCTGTTAGTGCAGAAGTAGGTAACTAATACACTGGCTGTATAAATTTACATACATACATAATAACACCTATTCATTGGGTTTCTATAAGAATTTAATCCACATTTAGTCTTAAAGTCCATGTTTGGGAAGTAGTAAGTACTCCATAAATGTTAGCTATTATTAATAATAAAAATTCATCTCTACGTTTCCAAGCAGAAGTAACTAAAGCAGCTCAGGAATTGATGTCCTGAAAGAGATTAAAAATAAGGGCAAGGACCTCAAATACTCACTTTTGCACTGTCCTTTCAAAATGGGCAATATTTCTGTTTCCTCTTGCATTCACCACTTAAATGAAGGTTTAGGTCTCTAAGGGACTTCCTGTGGAAACTGGAAAAGTCTAACACAGAAGTTCAATTCTACCTGCCTTGCCCAAAAGCTACAACTCCACACTGAGAAACACAGTGCTACATGAAAAAAATTACCTTCTCCCACTCTTAGAGTTGGCGATGCGGAGGTGGAGGTGGCAGAACGGCGTGGTGTCGTCTGGGTGGATGTAGGTCCACTAGGATGAAAGACGTCATCCACCCCTGACTGTGCAGCCTGGGCTGGGCCAGCCATGCCTCCGCCCCCAAACAGGTCACTCAGCAGTTCAGAATTGGTGGGAGGGGCCGCTGGCGGAGAGAAGGTCTCACTCACGGCAGACCCTTCTAGGCCCAGAAGGTCCACGTCCTCGGGGGGTGGGGGCGCAGCTGGTTCCTGCTGCTTTTTGCTGGGCTTCTTGGTTCCATGATGTTTGTCACCACTGGCATTGCCGTGTGGACTAGAAAGACTCAGAAGTTCATCGTCCGACTGCTCACTTTCCTGATTCACCAGGGCAGCGTGGTCCTCCTCACAGAACGACTTCTCTGATTTCTGATCTAAAGAAGGCCAGTATGCCAATAAATGGTTAGATACTGACCATAGCATTGTTTTTGTTGTATTATGTGCACATAACTCCAATAGAGAGATGGATTCACCCCTGAGCAAATAATGCTTTCAGACCCTTAGGAACTGATGTATTTCAAATTTCACTGAACTCCCAAATTATATTCAACTTTGTGGAGCAACTGAGGGGAGGTATAGCATAGTGGTAAAGAACTAGAACTCTGGAGCCAGATGGCCTTGATTTGAATCCTAGCTCCATTATTTATGGCTTTGTGCACTGGGCACATTACTTGTGCCTTGATTTCCTCCTTAGTAAAATGGGGATAATACATGCTACCGAACTCACAGGGTTGGGCTGTTGTAAGAATTACATGAGATGGTATGTGTAAAGTGGTCAGATAAACAGTACTTAAATCTTTATTACTATTACTAGTCTTATTTTCCAGGCACTAAGCCAGGATCTTTGAAAAGGTGAAATTTTACTAAAGGTTATCTCCTAGTCCTATGCTGATACCTCTCACTGACTTTTACTTCTTCATGTGGACTGCAGCCAAAAGCAATGCCTTTCTCCCACAGTCTAGAGCAGAAGCGAACCACAGACCCACTAAGGGAACAGAGAGAATGGTTCTGCTTAGAATGGTGCTTACACCAACCTGAGAGACTTTCAACATAAAATGGGCTTCAGGAAAGAGGCCTCATCTGGGGAAGGAATGAGGAGGCTAGAGAGTGTCTTTCTAGGCCCTCCTCGAGCAGATCTTCCCATGGAGAATTGTTATTTTGGTTTTATTCTTGGATAAACAGACCCACATTCCAAATCACATACAGATGCGCACCCCCTTATTCCTAATTCTGAAATGTAAAAAGCTATGAATAGGGAAAGGCTTTTCCAAGTTTGGCGCAGACTTGTTTGGCAGAGAAACCTGACCGGAACTGCTGTGACAGTAACGATTGTCTTCATTTATCTCACTCAGGGTTATCATTTATACTTTTTACTGCAGAGATGTTAATGTGTTTGATTACAGGGCATTATCTGAGATGCGTCTGGGGATGCTAAGTAATACATGGTTTACGTACCATGTCGCCTTTCTAAAATAGCAAAAAAATAAAGTGCATTCCTAAATACATACAGCTCTTAGAGTTTTGGAAAAAGAAATTGTACATCTATGGCAGGAAAGATGTGATTCAAAACACAGCACAGAGAGGTAGAATTCAGGTTACAGTGGCATCTTGTACCAGTCTAAGAGCTTTCGTGAAGTTGAAAGAGAGGAGGCCTACACCTATAATTACTGCGGCACCATTCACAAAGCCAAAAGGCAGAAACAGACTAGACGTCCATCAACAGACAGACAAACAGAATGTGGTATACACCTACAATGGAATATTACTCAACCATAAAGAAAAATGAAGTCCTGGTACATGCTACGACATGGATGAACCCTGAAAAGACTGCAACGAGTGAAATAAGTCAATCACAAAATGATAAATACTGTATGATCCCACTTACATGAAATAGCTAGAATAAACAAATGTATAGAGATCCTCAACGGCAACGGGTATAGAGATCCAAGTTTGTTAGTGGTTTCCAAGGGTGGGAGGGAGGGGAAAAGGGAAGTTATTGTTTAGGAAGCACTGAGTATTTGTTTATGGTAACGGAAAATTTGGCAATGGATACTGGTGATGGTTAACGTAACTGGTGTCACTGAATTGTACATGTAAAAAATGCTGAACTGGTAAATGTTGTGTTATATATATTCTTGCCACAATAAAAGAATTTTTTAAATGCAATAATAGAAAAATCCACTAACTTTGTTACCATGCCATAGGAGTCACAGAGAGATTACATAAGGCTTTTTTCTTTTTTTAGATGATTGGCAATATCCATTCTCTCTCTAAAACTTATAACACAGTAATTCTAGTTTTAATTGCATATGTTTCTTGATCGCCACAGTCAAAATAAATATATAAGTGTTCAAAAAAAGAAAGAAAGAAAGTGGAGAAGTTGCCTGATTTGAAAAGGGATTGAGCAGCAACAGTGTGAAATAAGAAGGTAACTGGATGGTTTCAAAGTGCTGATTTGCTTTCAGATGCTTTGAAGTCCAACTACTTTGTACATGAACCATGTAACTTAAAGACATACCTTGCCAGCAGAGAGAGGAAAAGAAGCCACCTTGCCCAACATGCCTGGGGTTGTCTGGAGGGATATCAACTGGAGCCTGTCCTGCAAGACAAAAGGCCATGCAGCATCAATGAAACACAAGAAAGAACTCAATGTGATAAATAACAACAGAGGCCTCATCCCAAAAAGCAAAACCACCAGGTAACTTACCTCCTAAGGCCAAAGTGTCCTGGTGCTCCTGATGAGAAGAGAAGAGGATGCTGGGATTGACATCTTTTGTGCAGTAATGCTCCCAGGGCGGGGTTAAGTCTATGACTTTGTCGTGGGGCTGTAATTCTACATCCAGTGTCACCTGAAATAGCTGAGGATATTTTTCTGGTACATCACATGCATCCAACTCAGGTCTAAATATGGATTTAAAAGAAGACCAGTCAAATGCAATGGAATCAGTGTGATGCTCATCCTACACTGCACTGAGACTTATTTTTAGGAAAGACTTAAATCATTAACCAAACAAGTTACTGTACATTTTGGAGCTTCAGTTTCCTCATTTAGAAAAAAGGGATAATACTGCCTGCTCAAAGGATGTGGAGGACGCTGCGTGTGAAAGCATGGCTGATATATGAAGCCAGTATACACTGGCACAGGGACAGCAGTAGTTAAAATGGTGTAATAGGTCTATAATCACTGTCCCTATTCCAGGTCTTGTAACTCCCACCTATCACCATTGAGTTTCCTAGATCACACCATGATACAGCAACTCAGGGTTAATGTCTGGTGCGGAAGGACCCTCCAGGGCCCTCTGTCAGTATTACTGCCTGGTATCCATTCTGATGGGTCATTGCTCATACCATTCTGACTGCCATCTCTGCTGAAAAGCAGAAAGAGATACACAAATGCAAAGTATCAAAGTATTGACATTCTGTTCCCTCTTGTTTCCTCGCATGCAAATTTTAGACCTTTCTATTTGAAATTATTTGACCCATTTGTACTTCTTGAGACAAATCATATTTAACTGAAGGATTTCAAATGCAACTAGCCTCCAAGTGCTGTGAGCTGCACTCAATGGTCCAGCAGCACAGGATTACAAGGGAGGATGCAGCACAATGCTGAAGAGCTCTAGGATGCTTGGCTCCCAGCATCCATATCAGCACTGACTGAAAGGGCTTTCAGCCAAAGCAGCACTTACTTAGTGAACTTTAAAACTGTTGTGTCCAGTGGTATGAATCCAGTATGAAACTGAAGCTGGAATATCTGTGTGTTGGTGACCTAAAAATACACAAGAAAAACACATTACAAATGATCAGTGAAAAGGGAATCTGATCAAAAGATTATATTTTGAAGAGCCATGTACCTTCACCTGTCTCTGTATCTAAATCTTTGTCTAATATGAATATTAAGTGGTTTTTCCTTCCTGAACTGGCACAGCTTCATTTCTAGCCACTGCTTTCCATGAACTTTGCCTTGGCAAGCCACTTCCTCACTTGCTAATGCCCCATGTTTCTGCACACTGCCATGCTTTGACTCATGCCATTCCTTCTTCTCAGGATGCCCTGCTTTAGCCTGGTGAATGCACCCTTCCAGTCCCATGTGTGATGGTCATATCCTTTTTGTAGCCCGTCTGGGCCACTGCTGCCTAAAGCAAACTGTTCCAATGATAGCACCTCATATCTACATCTACTATGGCATTATGAATATCTGTACACACGTGAATATCCTCTTTCCACTGAGTTCCTTCAAGGCAGGGACACTTTCTTATTCCTGCCCATTTTAAACCCCTAGGCAATGCCTGGCACAGAGCATGCACTTAGCAAATATTCAACGCATCAAAGTAAAATTACTCGCAGCATTATTCATAATAGCCAAAAGTAGAAACAACCCAAATGTCCATCAACTGATGAAAGGATAAATAAAATGGGTTATATCCATACGCTGTACTACTACTTGGCAATAAGAAGAAATGAAGTACTGATTCATGCTATAACATGGATGAATCTTGAAAACATTATGCTAAGTGAAAGAAATCAGTCACAAAAGACCATATATTACATGATTAGATTTATATGAAATGTCCAGAATAGGAAAATCCATAGAACACAAAGTACATTAGTGGTTGCCAGGAGATGGGGATGAAGGGATGGAAAGTGACTGCTAACTGGTACAGGGTTTCTTTCTGATGTGATGAAAATGTTCTGGAATTAGATAGTGCTGATGCTTGCAGAACACTGACTATACTAAAAATCACTGAATTCCACAGTATAAAAGGGTGAATTTTTTGTTACATGAATTTTATCTCATTAAAAATCCCCCCCCCCAAAAATACAATTATCTAGGCTCATGTCCTTAACAAAAATCTATCTCCTTACACTGATGCAAATGAAATACTATCGAAAAGGTGCAAGATTCTAAAAAACATAGTTTCTGGAAGTTCTAAGGCTTCAACTTCTGGCAGAGTCTTCATGTCAAGGACTTTGGCAAGTCACAATCTCTCTGAGCCTCAGTTTCCTCACCTTTAAAATGGCAGAAGAGGGAACATAAGCAATCTTTAGAGGGTCTTTATAGTTCTAAAATCACAAGTCACTCAAGCTCAAAGTAGTTTGGAGAAAAGACTCAGAAATACTGCCACCAAAGGCTTGGGTTTGCTTATCCCAAGACTCTCCCTTTAACCATACCTTAGCCTGCAGCCGGCTCCCGATGGTTGACCTCAAGTGATACATGGAAACAATCACGTCTCCTTGCACAGTGATGCTTAAAGGAATGAAGATTTTTCCATCTTGGACACGATATTCTCTTTAAAGAGAGACAAAAGCCTACACTTAAGGAAGAGTCCAATCTTGTGCGATCATAGTCCCACACACAAGTACAGCCCTCTGTAGCTCTGGCCAAGGCATCTGTGTG
The DNA here is from genome assembly GCF_024166365.1 of Elephas maximus indicus. Lineage (NCBI taxonomy): Eukaryota > Metazoa > Chordata > Mammalia > Proboscidea > Elephantidae > Elephas > Elephas maximus. The sequence goes on along the minus strand of NC_064821.1, from coordinate 111,128,583 downwards.
CCAAGGCCTGGGCCCAGGAACCATATCCTATCTTCAGCAAAATCAAGAGTCCAGCCAGTCCCAACTTGGAACGAGCTGGTTCAAAAACGGGATGGTATTGGTCTGATGCCAGGCCCTCTCTCTCCATCCTCTGTAGACTTCCTGATAATTAAGTTGTCCATCCCTACTTTGCAGATCCTCTTGTTTGCCTCAAATACAGTCAGCCCTGGTGTATTTGTCTTTTCCTAACCTTAAATTTATAGTAAAAGCTGAGATAGAGAGAGAACAAAAAATTCAACCAAGATAAGTACACAAACAGCAATGTCATGCTCTGTGAGGATCTTGGATACCAATCCCCAAATTCAACCTATTCCAAACTAATTTCATTTTATGTTACCACCTCGCCAAAACCCTTCTCTCCGCATCCCTACCACCACCTCCCACTGGCACCTGCTCTTTTATTCTGGATTCTGTATCTTCTTGAATTATATCACCTAGTTGCTCCAGCTAGAAACCTCATTCATCTCTGATTCTTCTGTTATCCTCACCAAATCCCATCACAGCTATCTCTTTCAAAAATACCCAAGTCCTCTGTCTCCCACCATTGTCTCAGGCCTCATTATAACTCATGCTAGTCATTCCTGAAAAATGGACTCTCTTCAAGTCCTTCTTCCCTTCTTGAAAAGTAGCCATGGCATCCCCTGGTTTGGTTGTACATTTCTAGGATTACCACTGATGGTGAATTTTTGTTTTAATATCTGCAATTTCCACAATGATGCACTCCTCAAAGGAAGACTATGATCCTACTTCTGTAAGAATTGGGGAATTCACAAGAAGAAATGAAGCAAAGTATCATGACTTACTTCATTCGTTCAAAATCTGTGCAGGTGGTATATATTTTGGTTTCTCCAATCAATACATCACAGTAAGGGCGACATCCATTTCTCTGTTTGTTAAAAAAAGGGATTGGACTGACAGTGATCGACTTAATTGTGAGCGGCTTGAAATGAGGGCGGTAGGGCTTGTCTGCAAGTAGGTCACACATATAGCCCAGATATCTGAAACAGAAGATTGTCATTCCATTGGGGTGTGTCACACTGGGAGAAACAAGTAGCCAATCTTCGGTATAAAGTTTGTTCTTTCAAATTATTAAGTTACAATGAAAATTCATCCTGTTAATTTCTTAAATATTAACTAGCAAAAGATAATGCAGCCGATAATTTAAGAAAGCTTTTATCTGGTAACCTACTCTACTTTCCCATGGAACTGATAACTGGGTATTTATCAAATGGAAAAGCTTATGAGAGCTTTACGCTAGCTTAATATTTGAACATCTATTCCTATTTGATCCAGTAGATTGAATTTATCAGCTAAAGGCTGGCTGTGAACAAATTTTAGAATTTTATCATCAGAAGCAGTTTTAATTAAAAAACACAAAAAACAAACAAAAGAAGAAATGCAATTTAAACATGAGAAGAGAAGAAATTGTGACCAAAAGGAAGAAAATAGAAGTTATCTTTAAAAGGTTTGTCTTTTTAAAGCCACTTTTTAGCATTGTCTTTTGTAATCTATTTCCTTGTTCCTACATCAATATAAAAATTTTTTTAATTCCTTATTCCACATATATTTTTACATTTTCTTCTCTTTTGGTTATTGTGTATCCCACAGGACAATCATCAGTGGTAAATATAGCCCTCTACTCCTTGTATTCCCATGAAGACCTAGATAGTGAAACAGAAAGCCACTGGTTGTAGAGCCTGCAATTTGAGATCACGTTCTAGCTCTGTCCATTAGGTATTTTTAGACCCAGGGAAGTCACAATCTGCCTGATTCTCAGTGTCCTCATCTGTAAAAGGAGAGAGGTGGACAGTAAGTATTCTTTAAAGGCTCTTTCTAATTTTAAAACAACAAATTCTCAAAAGAGGGCAATATAAAACAAAACAAAACCCACTGCCATCTAGTCAATTCCGACTCATAGCAACCCTATAGGACAGAGTAGAATTGCCCGATAGGGTTTCCAAGGAGCAGCTGGTGGATTCAAATTTCCGACCTTTTGGTTAGCAGCTGCAGCTCTTAACCACTGCACCACCTGGGGCTTCAAAAAAAAAAAAAAATTCAAGCTGTATGAAAACCAAATATCCTAATCTGATTGCATTTTTTCCATAGTTCAAGATAATGCCAGATACCAGATTAAAATAACACAAGTTATCATGGTACTTATGAGGTGGGTTTTGAATAGTACATGATACCAGTTAGACCACATTTGAGCCTAACTCCGCGTCTAGCTTACTCTACCTTCTGTGGGATGGTGAAAGTCCAATTCCTGGTCGCTTTACATATAGCAATCGAATAGCTGGGCCAGGAGAAGAGTAGAGATTACAGAAAATGAACATAGCACCAACCAGAATTGACGATGCTGCCCGTCCATCCTGCCAAAGAAAATATATAAATTCATCATGAACATGGTCCAATCAGCCACTCTCCACTGAGAATGGTTATACTTCTAATGAAGAGAGGGGAGGTGGAGAGAGAGCTCTAAGAAATTCTCTTAACTTGGGGTGTCTAAGTTCACTTGAAAACCAGGATCTGGTCCAGCTATTTAAATCACAAAGCAGAAAGGAAACCCTTATTCTTAGGATAAAACTAACTCTCTACTCACCTAAGAAACCCAAGCAATATAAATGCAATCCTTTGGGAAACTCTTCTCCCATTACTTGCATATATTTACTTAAAATATAATTTAATTTTCAAGGTAACTTTGGACTTGGAGCATCAGAACTAATAGTTGAGGTCTCTCAGTTTTAGGACCAGAGGTAAAAAGTTCCTAGGTTAGGTAAATGCTGCTTTTTAGAATACACCATGTATGTATTTTGGAAACCCTGGTGGTGCTACGGCTGCTAACCAAAAGGTTGGCAGTTCAAATTCACCAGGTGCTCCTTGGAAACCATATGGGGCAGTTCTACTCTGTCCTACAGGGTCACTATGAGTCGGAATAGACTTGATGGAAAAGGGTTTTTTTTTAACATATGTGTTTCACCCAAAGCATGGTCCTATATTCATATAAAATAAAGACGTTTCACCTGATTCAACCTTCATTCAGTATAGGAATACATCTCATAACACTCCTGATAGATGGTTGTCCAGCCTCTTCTAGATTACTTTGAGTGACAGGGAACTTACTGATACTTGATACTCCATTCCAGTTTACAAAATTCTTCCTTATACTGAGTGTACTGAGCTGAAGTTTGTTCCCCAATGGTCCTCATTCTTCCTTCTTTCAGGACAAAGATTACACCTACTCCTTTCTCCCTGTGACAGCCCTTTACATATCTGAAATTCCCTCTCTTTCCATTAACACTTCCGTTTTCCGGGTTAAAACATCCCATCTCTTCAATTCTTCCTCACTCAACAGTCCATATCAAGAGACATCATTTGGTGCCCTTAAATGCACTGCCAGATGTGAAATATAACATACCAGATATGTTCTGACATAACTAAAGAGGAAATATCACCTCCCTTGGTTTGGACATTATGCTTTTATTAATATAACCACAGCCCAAACTAGCTCAAATGCAGGCTAAGTCATTCATCTTTCAATCCACTGAAATGCTGCTGCTTCTTTTTTTTCCTCCCAGATGAAAGCTGAGTTTTAAAGGACAGAGAAGAGGCTTTCAGAGGAAGGGTTGGGAAAGGAATTCTAGGACGTGAGTTGTTAGAAAACTCATCAGTTCCCCCTGGTAGTTGTTCTAAAAATGCACTTAATCCATTTGACTACTTACAAGGGCATAAGTTTCTTTTTATTTTATTTTTGTTTAAACACAAACAGAAAAAAAAAAAATACACACACACATCAACATATTTACATCAATTGTATTAACACAAATTTCAATGGTATTGTTACTTTACCCGTGTACCCACAGCTCTTGTTTCTATCTCTTTTATAATACTCAGCACATTCTAGAATCTTTGCATTATGTGAGTTATGTACATATCTAACCTGCCCACTAGTACTCAAGTTTTAAGGCAGCAATAGTAAATTTCTCCCTCATTTTTACATCCTTCATATCACCTTCCTCCTAAGGGGCTCAATAAATGATTATTGAACTCAAGTGTCACCTGTCCACCATTCTGTACAGGGCCGGGTGGTTTCAACAAACCTAGCCACCACCACCACCACCACCAACAGGAAGGTTACTCACCAAGCAGTGTACGACACAGACATTTTTGGGGTTCTGCAGTAGCCAGTTATACATATTCCGACACACAGCAAAGAGGTTGTGCAAACTGGGCGCCTGCCTAACAGGCCAACTGCATTCTGAGACCTAAGGGAATACGGCAAAAGGAAATTAATTTCCCAGCAACTTCTTCTCCATAAGCAGGTGTCACACCAAACAACATCTTCTGGAACCCATACCACATCCTCTGCTAACATAGCCAAGAAGAGTTGGGAACAATGTCCAGACACAAAAATCCACCCACTGCCACCCAGTCGACTTGTTTAATACTGCAAATTTTTAATTAAAAGATTGTTTCAATAAATGTGGAAAACCCATTTTGGAATACATTTTAAATTAAGCGACACCATTTAAACTGAGCATATGGGTTTTTAAAAATTCTCTGAGGTTACACAGAACTTAATTTCTATTAACTATAAAATGGTTTGACCTGCCTACTAGATGTTTAATTATAGTGTGACCTTATATATCCTGCATCAGCTCTAATTTTATCTCAGTTCTTGTGGTAATATGAAACATACTGCACAGTCAAGCAGGTTTGTGTACAGCTCTTCTTTCTTTCTCTTTTAATGGAGGTCCCTCTATGGGGGCATGTATATTCATTCATTTCACATATTACTTAGTAAATTGCAGAGTATTGACTATGTTCCAGGGATCTGCTTGACTCTGATCCATACAATTACATAAGACAGACATTAATATTATCCCCATTTTGCAGATGAGAAAGCTGACTGTCAAAGGTTATTTTGTCCAAAGATAAACTACTGGTCACTGCAACCCAGCTCTTCTGATTACAAATCCTGTCACTGTGCTACAACAGCACACTGGTTAAAATGATCATTTGCTTGAAAAATACGAGGCATGAAACCCAATCGACTAGGTACTTATTAATTTAATTAAAATCATATGGAAAGCTTGGACTCGGGCAAAGTCTGTGACCTAAGACTTTCTTCACAAAATACAGCAAATGATACCTCCCTTCCTCCCACTGTAGTGGATATTAAATGACAATGAACTTAAAGGGATATGCTTAGTGTCTGCACACAGAGAGTGCTCAATAAATGTTGCTATTATTATTAACACTATTACTTTATTAAGTAACTGCCAGTGCAAAGCCCTGAGATCAGATAAAGCTATGTCTGAAAAAAATGAATGAAACCCAGTATGGCAAGAGTGTAGAACTGAAGGGCCGGATCATACAAGGCCTTGTATCTTGTAAGGAACTGGGAGAAGCATTTAACCCTTTGGTGACCCAAGTATTCTCTGTCTGAGTATTTTGTTGACACTGTGTGTTTTCATTAATGGAAGCATGCTGAATCCTTGAGTGTACCTGAATGGTTGGTAGGTAATACAGATTTGGAGTTCTGGTGGTGCAGTGGTTAAGAGCTCAGCTGCTGACCAAAAGGTCGGCAGTTCGGATCCACCAGCTGCTCCTTGGAAACCCTATGGGGCAGTCCTACTCTGTCCTATAGGGTTGCTATGAGTTGGAATCAACTCAATGGCAATGGGTTTGATTTTTTTTTACTATGGATTTTTTTTTTCTTGCCCCCTCCCACCAGCCTACCCTAAGTGTTCAGTGGAATATATGAAGTACCACTAATTACCCCAGAGTATCCACCACAATTTATTGGTACATATGTGTAAAAAAAACCCAGTGCCAACGAAATTAAAATTTTCAAAATTTCTATTTTTCCTATCAAATATTTAGACACCTCATACGAAACCCTGTAAAAATTAATAATTTGCAGCACATGTCGTTTCTTTGGTTTTAAACAGTCATAAAGGCCCCTGCCTTGCAGCAACATGCACTGTCAGTGGTACAGAACCTTCCCAATAAACCTCGAAGCTGAAAAAGTTCATGGTCGCTATATGTACTGCCAGGCACAAAAGGGTTAAGAAAGAGAGTGACTCTCAGGTCTGCATTTTCCAAAGATCTCTGAACCTCCAGTATGGACGGTGGATGTGAATAACATGAGACTAAAGTCAGGAAGACCAGTTAGGAGGCTGCTGAGGGGTCTAAACAAAAGGTGATGGTGGCTTAGATTAATTAAGTGGCTCTGGGGTAAAAAAAGACTAGAGAGATTTAAGAGATAAGTAGGAGGTGGAATACCTGTACACAAGAATCAGAGATTGAGTATGTGGTGGCAATACGTGTGTGTGGAGGGGTGTACTTAAGAGAAAGTTGGGGGAAGGGACAAGGATGACTACCAGGTTTCAATCTTGAAGAGCTCAATGAAAGGAGGCACCATTTACTGAGCAGAGAGTTCTGGAGAAAGAACGGTTTTATATGGATGGCGTCATCAGAAAATGCTCTGCAGGGCAGGGGTTTGGGAACCATGGTTTCAGCAGACAGTTAAGTCAATTGGCATTATAAAATCTATTAAGAAAACATTCTGCATCCCACCTTAGAGAGAGGCATCTGGGGTCTTAAACGCTAGCAAGCGTCCATCTAAAATGCATCAATTGGTCTCAACCCACCTGGATCAAAGGAGAATGAAGAACACCAAGGACACAAGGTAATTATGAGCCCAAGAGAAAGAAAGGGCCACATAAGCCAGAGACTACATCAGCCTGAGACCAGAAGAGCTAGATGGTGCCCAGCTACAATTAATGACTGCCCTGATAGGGAACGCAACACAGAACCCCTGAGGAAGCAGGAGAGCAGTGGGATGCAGACCCCAAATTCTCGTAAAAAGACCAGACTTAACGGTCTGACTGAGACTGAAGGACCCCGGTGGTCATGGCCCCCAGACCTTCTGTTGGTCCAGGACAGGAACTATTCCCAAAGCCAACTCTTCAGATATGGATTGGACTGGATAATGGGTTGGAGAGGGATGCTGATGAGGAGTGAGCTTCTTGGCTCAGGTGGACACTTGAGACTATGTTGGCATCTCCTCCCTGGAGGGGAGATGAGAGGGTAGAGGGGGTTAGAAGCTGGAGAAACGGACACGAAAAGAGAGAGAAGAGGGAGGGAATGGGCTGTCTCATTAGGGGGAGAGCAATTGGGAGTATGTAGCAAGGTGTGTATAAGTTTTTGTGTGAGAGACTGACTTAATTTGTAAACTTTCACTTAAAGCACAATAAAAATTAAAAAAAATAAAAAGTGCTCTGCAACACTACCACCATTGGCCTAAGAAACCCAAACCAAAAAAAACCAAAACCGTTGCCATCGAGTCAATTTTGACTCATAGCAACCCTATAGGATAAAGTAGTACTGCACCATAGGGTTTCCAAGAAGCAGCTGGTAGATTCAAACTCCTGACCTTTTGATTAGTAGCCAAGCTCTTAACCACTGCACCACCAGGGATTCCCAAAGGTCTCAAATTCCTTACGTTTGACAGTAGGAAAAGGGAGGCAGGAGGAATCTCTTTGATTGGCCCTTTTCCAGTAACCAAATAATAAATCATCAAAATATAAAAGGGAAATTATCTGTGGACTCTGTCGAACTGACATATGAAAGCAAACTTGTGGAGGTCTCTCTCCAAGGCTGCCAAAAAAAAGTTCATTCTTTTTGATTAATTTGTAACTATTTTTCTACAAGATGATTGTGGGGTGGTAGCAAAGAATCTTCCAGGATACTCATTTTCTTATACCTTTGGAAATGACAGGTGTGGTTTACCAAACAAAGTAGTTTGAATGCTTGACATAGCTACCAAACAATCCAGGGTGGCCCAGTGCTGGGCCTCTGTTGATTTAAACTCCGTAACAGCTTCCCTTTTTTACTTAACACGGTTCAGAGGCATTTCTGGTTCATTCCTTACTCACAAACAGACTCCCCATTAATATATTCTGAAGGAATGAAAATGAATTATTGGTATTGGTTTTTTTTGGGGGGGGGAGGACTGTCCATAGGGTTTATTTTTGTTTTTTCTTAATTGAACTGTAGATGAAGGTTTACAGAACAAACTAGTTTCTCATCAGACAGTTAGTACACACATTGTTCTGTGACACTGGTTAACAACCCCATGACATGTCAACACTCTCCCTTCTCAACCCTGGATTCCCTATTACTAGTTTTCCTGTTCCCTCCTGCCTTCCAGTCCCTGCCCCAGGGCTTGTGCAGCCATTTAGTCTCATTTTGTTCCATGGGCCTGTTCAATCTTTGGCTGAAGGGTGAACCCCAAGAATAGCCTCATTACTGAGCTGAAAGGGTGTCTGGGGGCCATACTCTCAGGGTTTCTCCAGTCTGTGTCAGGCCAGCAAGTCTGGTCTTTCTTTTTGAGTTAGAATTCTGTTGTATACTTTTCTCCAGCTCTGTCCAGGACCCCTATTGTGATTCCTGTCAGAGCAGTCAGTAGTGGTAGTCAGGGACCATCTGGTTATACTGGACTCAGTCTGACAGAGGCTGTGGTAGATGCGGTCGATTAGTCCTTTGGACTAATTTTTCCCTTGTGTCTTTAGTTTTCTCCATTCTTCCTTGCTCCTGAAGGGGTGAGACCAGTGGAGTGTCCTAGATGGCCACTCACAGGCTTTTAAGAGCCCAGACACTACTCACCAAAGTAGAACGTAGAACATTTTCTTATCAACTCTGTTATGCCAATTGAGCTAGATGTTCCCTGAGACCACGGTCCCCACAGAATTGTTGGTTTTTTAAAAAAGAATAATTGGGAAGATAAATTTTGCTTTCAGAGGAACTACAAAATATAAGTTTACACAAGCTGTTCCTTGTCTGCAATGTTTTTTCTTCTCTTCATCCCTTGGTAAGCTCTTACTTATCCTTCAAAACCCAAGTTCAAGTGCTCTGTTGTCTCTGATAATTTCTCTAACACCCCCACGCAGAAAGGCTTACTGGTCTTTGTACCCAAGCACTAGTCCATTTACATCTATCTATTGAAGCTTTTATCACTAGCAACTTGATTAAGGTCACAGGCTGGGTTTTCACCTTGGCTCTCTCCACTGATTACCTGATCAACCTTAAATCTTAATCTCAAAGCCTGGATTCTGTGTGTGTGAAGTGCAGACCAGCATTATATGATCCTTGTGAGAATTAGGCAGCATATTGTAAACACAATAAATGCTAGCTTTATTCTCAAGTTATATTCAAATTAACAGTTTGTCTCCCCAGTAGACAATGAGCTCCATGAGAAGAGAGACCATAATCTCTTCATTAACACAGTGCCCAGTATCCATGTGCTGGTCATAAGGTTGGTGCTGAGAAATGAACCCCATCTGGCACTCTTTATAATAACATTCGTTGACATGTGCAGTATCTTGAACAAGAAACAGGTGAAAAGATTTCATTGTTTTTCAGATTGCAATAGTATGAAAGTATAAGAAACTTGTTTTCTCAGGCAATAATTTTTTAAATAACGTTTTTTAAATGGTATGTTACCCCCACACACACACGCCAAATGTCAATTATTTAAATGCTTCTCAGCTAAAAATTGGATAAGTTGTCCTCAGCACAATAGGCTAATAGCTTCAGAATCATTAAACCAATCAAGTAAATAATATTAATTTAAAGTACTCCATAATTATATATTTACTTGATATATAATTACACACCATTAAGCAAACATACAATTAGAATTTTTTTTAAAGGCATGTACTCTGTCTAAAAGGGCGAAAAAAACATTAAGGCAAAAAAAAAGAAGAAATTCAATCACAGCAAGCTATTTTTGCAGCTCTCTGGGGTTCACAGCTTCATGCGATAAGCACAGTCCTCGGTATGTGACACTTCACAAGCCATCTTCATTCTGTCTGAACACCTCCTGGAGTCACTGAGCATCAGAGAACGCCATATGGATTACAAGGCTGCCATGATACCACCCAGTGGGGAAAGACGCCAAAACAGCCAGGGCTGGATGCCATTCCAGTTTTCACCTCTCCATTTCCCCAAGCAGGAGATAATCTGAATGGCAGAAGCAGCCCGTTTGCTGAGCACAATAGTAAAAGGTGCTATGGAGAATCAAACTGAAGTGCCATAGTCTGGTGTTCTAAGAATCTGCTATGCTTTTAGAGGACAGAAGTACTTCAGTCAATCATTTATTGTTGCATTTTATTATTATCAGTGTTGATACTGGCTACCACTTACTGAATGCTTCCTCTAAGACACCGTTATTAAATTTAACCCTTACAACAAACATACAATAAAAGTCTTCTGAGAGTACTTGTGAAATAGGTACTCTTATTGTCATTCCCCACTTTCGACAGGAGGCTCAGAAGAGGTGATGTGCCCTGCCCAGGAAAAGGCAGAGTTGAGATGCGAATCTAAGGTATTTTTTAAAAGCTTAAATTTCATGTATATTATGTGAATTTCACCTCAAAAAAAAAACAATTAAAAAATACCGCGTACTTTCCAGTAGACCATGCTGTCTGAAGACTGATTACTAACTGGAATTTCATCTTGCATCTGTGTGGTAGTTATGGCTTCAAGTCATGGCTGTATTTTACCAAGGTTAAGACATTCAGTTCACCAAAGGCCACGGAACTAGAATGTGCGGAATTGCCAGTACACTCCCTGGTCCTCTGGCTCCCCAGCTAGTGATTTTTTCCTACACCAATTTTCCTGTCCTGACACTGACGCGTGGTTGCTGAAGCAGAGTTGGAAATACCGGCTGTAAAGACACTGTCTACAGCCGTCCTCCCTCCCCAATCAGGAAACCAAATCAGAAGCAACAGGGAGCTACAGCAACCTCTCTGGTGAACTCTGGAAGGGAAAATAAAAGGTCGACTTCCCAATAATCGTGAGCCCTTTAAGAAGCCCAAGTTGATAACATCTCTTTCAAAAAACAAGTTTCAACAAAACAGGGAAAAATTCTACAAGATTACATGGTTTAGAAATCATCAACATCATGGAAGATTCTAAAAGACCCAGTTGGGCCTTTGATATAGTACACCCAAAAGAGTTGAAATCAAGAACTCAAACAGAAACCTGAACACGAACAGAAACCAGCACTATTCACAATTGCCAAAAGGTGGAAACAAATGTCCATCAACAGATGAATGGATAATACATACAATGGGAAATTACTCAGCCATAAAGATAAATGAAATCCTGATTCATGCTGTAACACGGATGAACCTTGAAAACATTATGCTGAGCTAAATAAAGACAAGTATTATACTATACCACTCATATGAAATAGACACATGTACAGAGACCAAAGCTTATTAGTGGTTACCAGGAGTGGGAAAGAGGGAAAGGAGGATTTATTGCTCAGGAGCACTGAGTGTCTATTAATGGTGGTGAAATAATTGAGGAAAGGCTAGTGATAATGGCTGCACAGCATGATGAATGTAATCAATGTCACCGAATTATACATGTATAACAACTATACATGTAAAAATTGTTGAACTGGCAAATAGTTGTATACATAGAACAAATATATACAAATGTGAATACATACTTATTAATATAAATAAATATAGATTTAGGTATATATAATACATATATAAAGAAAATGAAAACAAGTCCACGAAAGCCAAAGTTTGACCTTGAGTATATCCCACCTGAATTCAGAGACCATCTCAAGAATAGATTTGACACACCAAACACTAATAACTGAAGACTAGAGAAGTTGTAGAATGACATCAAGGATATCACACATGAAAAAAGCAAGAGGTCATTAAAAAGACAGGAAAGAAGGAAGAGACCAAAATGGATATCAGAAGAGACTCTGAAACTTGCTCTTGAACATACAGTAGCTACAGCAAAAGAAACGATGAAGTAAAAGCTAAATAGAAGATTTCAAAGGGCACCTCGAGCAAACAAAGTATTATACTTAAATATGCAAAGACCTGGAGTTAGAAAACAAAAAGGAAACAACAAGCTCAGCATTTCTCAAGCTGAAAGAAGTGATGGAAAAAATTCAAGCTTCGGGTTGCAATATTAAAGAATTCTATGGGCAAAAGATTGAACACAGCACTTTGTAGTTGTTGATCTTAGGTGCCGTCCAGTTAGTTCCGACTCACAGTGGCCCTGTGCACAACAGAACGAAACACTGCCCAGTCCTGCACCATCCTCACAATCATTGTTATGCTTGAGCTCGTTGTTGCAGCCACTGTATCAATCCACCTCGTTGAGGGTCTTCCTCTTTTCCACTGATCTTGTACTTTGCCAGGCATGCTGTCCTTCTCCAGGGACTGATCCGTCCTGACAAAATGTCCAAAGTATGTAAGATGCAGTCTCGCCATCTTTGCTTCTAAGGAGCATTCTGGTTGCACTTCTTCCAAGATAGATTTGTTCGTTGTTTTGGCAGTCCATGGTATCTTCAACATTCTTTGCCAATACCACAATTCAAAAGTGTCAATTCTTCTTCAGTCTTCCTTATTCATTATCTAGCTTTCACATGCATATGATGTGATTGAAAATATCATGGCTTGGGTCAGGCGCACCTTAGTCTTCAAGGTGACATCTTTGCTTTTCAACACTTTAAAGAGGTCCTTTGCAGCAGATCTACCCAATGCAATGTGTCTTTTGATTTCTTGACTGCTGCTTCCATGGTTGTTGGTTGTGGATCCAAGTAAAATGAAATCCTTGACAATCTCAATCTTTTCTCCATTTATCATGATATGGCTTATTGGCCCAGTTGTCACAATTTTTGTTTTCTTTATGTTGAGGTGTAATCCATACCGAAGGCTGTGGTCTCTGATCTTCATTAGTAAGTGCTTCCAGCCCTCTTCACTTTCAGCAAGCAAGGTTGTGTCATCTGCATAATGCAGGTTGTTAATGAGTCTTCCTTCAATCCTGATGCCCCGTTCTTCTTCATATAGTCCAGCTTCTCGAATTATTTGCTCAGCATACAGATTGAATAGGTATGGTGAAAGGATACAATCCCTACGCATACCTTTCCTGACTTTAAACCATTCAGTATCCCCTTGTTCTGTCTGAACACTAACTGCCTCTTGATCTATGTAAAGGTTCCTCATGAGCACAATTAAAGTGTTCTGGAATTCCCATTCTTTGCAATGTTATGATTCACAGTCAAATGCCTTTGCATAGTCAACAAAACACAGGTAAACACCCTTCTGGTATTCTCTGCTTTCAGCCAGGATCCATCGGACATCAGCAATGATATCCCTGGTTCCACGTCCTCTTCTGAAACCAGCCTGAATTTCTAGCAGTTCCCTGTGGATATACTACTGCAGCCATTTTTGAATGGTTTTCAGCGAAATTTTGCTTGCATGTGATATTAATGATACTGTTCTATAATTTCTGCATTCAGTTGGATCACCTTTCTTGGGAATGAGCATAAATATGGACCTCTTCCAGTTGGTTGGCCAGGTAGCTGTCTTCCATATTTCTTGGCATAGATGAGTGAGCACCTCCAGCGCTGCATCTGTTTGTTGAAACATCTCAATTGATATTCCATCAATTCCTGGAGCCTTGTTTTTCGCCAATGCCCTCAGAGCAGCTTGGATTTCTTCCTTTGGTACCATCGGTTCCTGATCGCATGCCATCTCTTGAAATGGTTGAACATCAACTAGTTCTTTTTGGTATGATGGCTCTGTGTATTCCTTCCATCTTCTTTTGATGCTTCCTGCATCATTTAATATTTTCCCCATAGAATCCTTCACTATTGCAACTAGAGGCTAGATTGTTTCCTCCGTTCTTTCAGCTTGAGAAACGCCAAGCATGTTCTTCCCTTTTGGTTTTCTATCTCCAGATCTCTGCACATGTCATTATAATACTTTCCTTTGTCTTCTCAAGCTGCCCTTTGAAACCTTCTGTTCAGTTCTTGTACTTGATCATTTATTCCTTTTGCTTTAACAATGCAGGAAGCATCAAAAGAAGATATACATAGAGTCACTGTACCAAAAAGAATTGGTTGACATTCAACCATTTCAGGAGGTAGCATATAATCAAGAACTGATAGTGCTGAAGGAAGAAGTCCAAGCTGCACTGAAGGCAATGGTGAAAAACAAAGCTCCAGGAATTAAAAGAATGCCGAATGAGGTATTTGTTATCTCAAGAAATGGACACAACACTGGAAGCACTCACTTGTCTATGTGAAGCAATCTGGAAGACAGCTGCCTGGCTAGCCGACTGAAGAGATCCATATTTGTGCCCGTTCCAAAAAAAGGTGATTCAACAGAATGTGGAAATTATCAAACAATATCATTAATATCACATACAAGTTAAATTTTGCTGAACATAATTTAAAAACGGTTGCAGCCGTACAGGGAACTGCCAGAAGTTCAAGCTAGATTCAGGAGAGGATGTGAAATGAGAGATATCCCTGCTTGATATCAGATGGATCTTGGCTGAAAGCAGAGAATACCAGTAAAATGTTTTTCTGTGTTTACTGACTATGCAAAGGCATTCGACTGGGTGGATCATAACAAATTACGGATAACATTGCAGAGAATGGAATTCCAGAACACTTACTTGTGCTCATGAGGAATCTGTGCATAGGTCAAAAGGCAGTCGTTCAAACAGAACAAGGGGATACTGCGTGGTTCAAAATCAGGAAAGCTGTGCTTCAGGGCTATATCCTTTCATCATACTTATTCAATCTGTAGGCTGAGCAAATAAGCTGAGAAGCTGGACTATATGAAGAACATGGCATCAGGATTGAAGGAAGACTCATTAACAACCTGCAAAATGCAGATAACACAATCTTGCTTGCTAAAAGCCAAGAGAGCTTGAAGTACTTATGAAGATCAAAGACCACAGCCTTCAGCATGGATTACACCTCAACATAAAGAAAAAAAAATTCTCACAACTGGACCAATAAGCAAAATCAAAATAAACTGAGAAAACACTGAAGTTGTCAAGGATTTCATTTTACTTGGATCCATAATCAACACCCACGGAAGCAGCAGTCAAGAAATCAAATGATGCATTGTATTAGGCAAATATGGTGCAAAAGGCCTCTAAAGTGTTAAAAAGCAAAGATGTCACTTTGAAGACTAGGTGCACCTGACCAAGCCATGGTATTTTCAATCACCTCATATGCATGCAAAAGCTGGACAATGAATAAGGAAAATCAAAGAAAAACTGATGCACTTGAATTATGCAGTTGGCAAAGAATACTGAATATACCATCGACTGCCAGAAAAAAACAAACAAATCTGTCTTGGAAGAGGTATAGCCAGGATGCTCCTTAGAAGCAAGGGTGGGGGGTCTTCATCCTACATACTTTGGACATGTTATCAGGAGGGACCAGGCCCTGAAGAAAGACATTATGCTTGGTAAATTACAGGCAGAGCAAAAAAGATGGAGTGACACAGCGGTTGCAAAAATGGGCTCAAACATAGCAATGATTGTGAGGATGGCTCAAGACTGGGCAGTGTTTCTTTCTATTGTACATAGAGTCGCTATCGATAGAACTCACTTGGGGGCAAATAACATGCTTCTTATACGTTCGTTTGCTAACCGTGCTCTTCCTCCACAAGATATTTTCATAAGCGCTGCTAGGCCAATTTACCTTAGCAAAGTAAAATCTTCCCAGAAAACAGCTTGTCTCTGCCACCATCTGCCATGCCCCCAAACACACAAACATTCACATAATCAAAATGTAAAGTGAATGAGTTCAGGTTTCA
Source organism: Elephas maximus indicus (assembly GCF_024166365.1). NCBI lineage: Eukaryota > Metazoa > Chordata > Mammalia > Proboscidea > Elephantidae > Elephas > Elephas maximus. The sequence continues at coordinate 111,112,882 of NC_064821.1, read as the reverse complement.
AGGCACAGAGATATACGACACAGACAGACCTGGACTCCTGTAACATGGACAGAGTTAGGCTGCTGTGAGTGTAGACACAGACAGAGGTGACCTCTTGTGAGTGTGGAAATAAAATCAGTCCCATGTTTGGTCCTCCAACACTAGTATTTATGGAAGACTCTTCCTATCTACATTTTTTAAAATGAGGTTTAATTGCTAACCTAAACTGAAAGTAGGAAAAAATGGTTCTAGTCCTCAGGGACTAGAAACTGAGAACTAAGAAACATTTTCTAAGAAAAGCAACAATGAGATACAAACCAATTCACAGTGTTAGCGCTAGAAAGAGAAAGGACTAGGGGCCTGAAGAGAGATGTGTTGTTGCTGTTAGCTGCATCAACTCTGCCCCGACTTACTGCAACAGCATGCACAGTGGAACAAAACACTGCCCAGTCCTGTGCCATTCCCATGATCAGTTGTGGATCTGACTGCTGTGGTTCACAGGATTGAAATCAATGGCTGATTCTCAGAAGTAAATCACCAGGCCTTTGTTCCTAGTCCATCATAGTCTGAGGACTCTGCTGAAACGTGTTCAGCATCATAGCGATACATAAACCTCCACTGACAGACAGGTGAGGTACACTGGTGGAGAATGGAACCCAGGTTTCCTGCCTGGAAAGTGAGAATTCCACCACTGAACCACTAATGCCCATGAAAAGAGATACAGCCAGGTCAAAAAACAGAGCTAAGATGAAACTATAGGGTCGCTATAAGTTGGAATTGACTTGACGGCACTGGGTTTGGTTTTCCTGGTTTAAGATGAAAATACTAAGACTTTGGGACTGTCTTCCTGAAATGCAAGGGTTGAAGGAGCCTGGTCAGAAGGTCCAGTTCCACTCTGCCAAGTTCTAGGACTATCCTAGGAGGCACTAAAAATGTACTACAACCCTGTGTTTTAGGGGATAAAACTGGAAAAGCTTGCAGCAAGTGGAAATTACCCTTTTAAGTGTCTTGAGACAAGAACAAAATATTTATGTTCTATCTCCATTTTTAGCCTAATAATGAAGTGGTGGAGCTAGGGTTGGTATGGTTGACTTTTTAGGGAGAGGGAGCAGTTCATGCAAAGAGACGGTATGTGACTACATGCACAGGTACAAGCATGCATCTTTGAGTACGTGCAAGCATGCACACGCATTCACACTAGCTCTCCTGATGGGCTCTCAGGGTGTTTGGGCGATGGAGAGCAGTGAAAGACGAAGCTAAAGCACAAGCAGAGGCCAGTTCATGAAGAGCCTCCTAAGGCACATTGTACAGTTTGATGGACAAGAAAGAGCCCCTCTACTTTCACCTACACAAGTCCTACTTGTGCCTTAAGGCCCAGTTCCCACTGTCATCTCCCTTCACTAATCTCCCTCATCAGGTACTGTAAATACTATGTGTGCTTGCCTTTACAACGTCCTGGGTTCTCACTGAACTAGGCTTAAGTGCCTTGAGAACAAGAACAAAATATTTGTTATATCTACATTGTCTAATAATTCTTGGCACATTCATCCTTTTGAAAGACATTTACTAGCCATGCCAGGCACTGTTCCAGGCAGCAAATAAAATAAACATGCTCCCTGCTCTCCCGGAACAAGTGAGAGCAGCCCAGGGTACAATATCTAATTCCAGGTTCCTCTGGAGAATAAGTCAGGTCACAAAATCTTTATTGCATTATAGATTAATTATATTATTGCATTATAGATATCTTCCTTTAAAGATGTCTTTACAGAGTAAAGATACTTTTGATGGAGCAGTATCTTTGCAGTGTAAAGATACTACTCCACCTAAAGTCAGTTCTGAAGTCGAATGCTTCATTTTTTTGTTTGTTTTCATTATTATTGCCTTCATTATCAGAATCTTTATAAATCCGATCTTCATTTGTCTTTGGAATTTGGACACGTTATATCTGAGAATGATAACATCAACAAATTACACATTGCAACACTGTATGTAGTACATGTTACTAACAACGAGATTTACCAAAAAAAAAAAAAAGAACGATGGTTAAGTGCCATTCATCACAACTCGAATGTGTCATAAGTTGGGGCTGTATTACACAGAAAGACATCTCCATATGTATGACTACTTCTATAATATATTTTTATTTAATTTTGGGGGGAAATGTTTCAGAATATCATCGATCTTTCAAGATCAAATAACACTTCTATGAACTATTATGCAGGATGTTCCATGTTCCCTCACTTATGAAAATTATGGTATTGACTGAGTCTCCACACAAGAAAAATCAATTCAAAAGAATTTGCATCACAGTTAGAAACACAATACCTACCCTGTTTCTGTTTGATGTTAATTCGCTTACTCTAAATTAGGTAATGGATGAAATAAGAGTTGAAAGAATAGTTTATTATAGGGGATTTTAAAGAGCTGCATTTAAAATCTCCATTATAAAATGGCAATTTAGACTAAATTGGTTCAGAATATTTACATCAGAATTCCTTAAAGGAGGTCCCCAGGGCAGCAGCACCTGGAAGCTTCAAAGAAATGTAAATTCTTGTCCCAATTTTAGGAGCCCTTGTGGCACAGTGCTTAAAGCGCTTGGTTGCTAACTGAAAGCTCTGAAGGGTTGAACCCACCAGCCGCTCCTTGGGAGAAAGATGTGGCAGTCTGCTTCCTTAGAGATTTACAGCCTTAGAAACCCTATGGGGCAGTTCTACTCTGTCCTACAGGGTCACTATGAGTTGGAATCAACTCAACGTCAATGGGTTTGGTTTTTTTGGGTCCCAGCCTTGTCCTACTGAATCAGAAACATGGGGCTGGAGCCCAGCAACCTGTATTTAACAAGCCCTTCAAGTGATTACGATGAATTCTAAAGTTTAAGAACCACTGGGTACATCTTGATTATTCTAGGAACACTCTGAGAAAACAGATCTATCCCTTATTTTACTGAACATTAGAGCAGGAAGGGGTCTTAGAAAGCACAGAGATCAATCCTCTTGTGGTTTTTACAGTATGGAAACTGAGCCCAGAGATGACCTGTGGCAACTAGAATTTGGAGTGAAATGTGCTCCCACATCAAAGACGTAAAGCTTAGACCCCAGACACAAGGCATGGGCATCAGCTATCATTTTGCATATTTGAAATCAAGTTTTACTTTTAATTTAAAGGATTCATGTGTAGAAAACGCTTTCTCTTTCTTGATAGACCCAGATGTGGTTGCAAAACCCAGTCATACCTAAGGGCAACGTCCAAATTATTTGAAGATGTTCTTGAGAGAGAAAAAGCCTTATTTCTGTGAGTAAATCAAGAATTTGGTGGCCAGAAATATCAAGCTCGACTCAGATTCAAACCTGGCTAGCTCTCACAGCTCTTTAACCACCCTGAAACGAGAATAATTCTGTCTAGTTCAAAAAGCTCCTTAAATGGGTAGTCCAGCTTTTCCAAGTAATACTGTCAGCCCAGGACAATGGCTGAAAACACCAGCCTTAGGCCACTTACTAGTTGTGCGATCTTGGGCAAGTTAACTTATCTGTCTGTGCCTCAGTTTCTGCACCTAACTCAGAGAACTGGTGAAAGAATTAAATCAGATATTGCATGTAAAGCTCCTGACACAGTGTAAATGCTCTATAAACACTGGCTGCTGCTCTATTATTATTATTAGAAATAGTAACAAATCTACAATACGAACACTGTTCAAGTAGTACCCTTCACTTACAAAAGACGCACCTTTACTGAATGTCCAAAATATAGTTCCATTAACACTGGTGTGTCCATACTGATCTAACCACACTGTCTCATCTTGACGTCCAACTAGCAACAAGGAAGGACACTTGTGGTTCAGTGGTAGAATTCTCACCTTCCAGGTTTAAGACCCTGGTTTGATTCCTGGCCAATGCACCTGAAACGCAGCCACCACCCTCACGACCCCAACCAGTGGTAGGACGGTTTATATGTTGCTATGATGCTGAACTGACTAAGACAGCACAGCTTCCAGACTAAGCTAGGCTAGGAAGAAAGGCCTGGAGATCTACTTCCAAAAATCAGTCAATGAAAACCCTATGGATCACAATGGTCCAATCTGCAACAGATCATGGGGATGGCACAGAACCAGGCAGCATTTCCTTCTGTCGTACTTGGGGTCTTCGTAAGTCAGGATTTGAGTTGATGGCAGCTAACAACAACAAAGGCATAACTAGTGATACAGCATAAGGTTAGCCAAGTGCCCTACCTAGCCGTTCAATCTCTAATTGAGCCTCATAAGCAACGTGAATTGTGCCCTAACAACTGAGCAGCCAGAAACCAACTGATTAAAGCCCCAAATTAGATAGTATTAATTGTCCTGATTTTATCGACAAACTTTCTTGAATATATCTTCATCCCAGGAAAATCTTCAGAATATCTCGTAACAGCCTAATAAATATTTTGTGGACAGAAGTGTCCAGAGTTTATAGCTTTTCAGCATCATGTACCTAATGCTTTGAGGCTAACTCTTAAGGTGGAAAGTACCCTGTGATGTCTTCAATACTGTGATCGCAGGGCTAAAATTCCTTACCCTGCTGTGAAACTTAGCAGTTCGATAAGACTTGGGTGACAGATTGTACACTGTGTAGTGGTCAAGGTGTCTGGAATCCAAGAAGCTTCGGATGTCATCAACCTGATTCCTGAATCCTATGTCAACACTGTCCAGAGGAAAGGACATCACTAGGAGGGGTCACACAGAAAGAAAAGAGGTTAAACAGGTCTGCTGTCACTATGGGCATCAATTTACAGCTGAGCTATGGAGTAATTAATAAATATGAGAAACTTACCAATAATTCTTGAAGTAACATAAGTAAAGTCTAAATCTCCCTTCGTGTAGCTAAAAGCAAGAAAGGGAGGTCATTCATTAACATGATTCAAGCATGCCAAAATTTCTCTGCCTTAAACACCTGTACATCATAACTTGTGTTAATTATGTTCCACCCAAAAAAAAAATCCCACACCCTTTGCCGTCGAGTCAATTCTGACTCATAGCAACCCTATAGGAGAGAGTAGAACTGCCCTGTAGGGTTTCTAAGGAGCGGCTGAGGATTCGGACTGCCAACCCTTTGGTTGGCAGCTGTGGCTCTTCACCACTGTGCCATATTTTGACTCCCCTGAAGCTCATCTCTCTGCCAAGGATCGTTGGGAAAAGACAGCCCTCGTCCTCAGGGAGGTAAATCTACCACAGCCACAGGTGCATTCCCATGCTCGCTTTAGATGTCACCTCATCAACAGAATCAATCTCAGAACAGAAAACATTGCTTATTTATTAACACATTGTTCCGCCCTCTCTGCCTTCATGGAAATCTCCCAGAAGTGTGAGCAGCTAAGGAGTAGGGAAAGAAGTGAATGAAAAAGAACAGAGGACACGCTTTTTCTGCCTACGAGGCGCTAGCTGGGAATTAAAGGCACAGGATAATTTTTTACCTTTCCATAAAGACTAAAATATGGATTAATATATTGGATTGGATATTTTAATTTCTGATTTAAGATTGCTTAATTTTAACTTAAAATTACATAGAATTTTCTAATACTATAAATAAAAAAGAATTCATGTGGCCCGTTTGCCAGAATTTTCATTTGGTAAAAGGGTAGAGAATGCCTCCCCCTAAATAAATGTTAAAAGGATGGTAGGATACAAAACCAAAATTTTGCTGTGATTACAGTTCATGAATATTGCTTCTTCTGATTGCTTTATATTATCTCATCTAACCTCACACTCACTCGAAGACAAATCCTATCAGAGCATAAGAGTAAAGCTCAGAGAGGTTAATTAACTTGCCATTGGTCACATGGCTAACAAAACAGATACCACATTGTTGTTGTTGTTGTGTGCTATTGGGTTGATTCTAATTCATAGACATCACATTAGAACCTAGGGTATCTGATTCTAAAGCCTGTGATGGCAACCTCTGTACTCCAATGAGCTCTCTCAGCTGCACCTGTAACTTCTAAAGAATTCAACTTTATGGCTACATGACATGCTGCAGCCAACCAGATGTATGGTCACAGCTCCCATGTAATTACATCACAAAAGTGACAACTTTTGAGCCAGACGAGCAGTTGAAGGTAACCAGATCTTTTGGGAGCACGGAGCTCCATCTGCTGAACTGCAAAGAATGCACATACCTGGTAACAGATTGTATAACTCTAGAAGATGTGTCTTTCAGGGTGTCTTTCAAGTTGTCCTTTAGATTACTAAAGAGCCTTCCTGCACCTCCTTTCACCATGTCAAAGAGACCGCCCCCATAGCTGGGTTCCATGTCTGCAGACGAGGCACCTGCCAATGAAAAACAGAAAAGGAGGTCAGATGGCACAGACTACAACGAACACCAGTCCCTCTTCATTCCTAGAACGCACACAGACCACTTTTGGAAGTCCAGGACAGAAATTCCTGGAGGCAATGTCCTACTCTCAGAACATATCAACTCTGGATTTCAGCAGTGTACACTCTCAGAGTCCCAGGAACCTCCAGAGTGGCACCATCCAATAATGTAACCACTAGCCACACCAAGTGGCAACCGGGCACTTGAAGTGTGGCCAGTCTGAATTGAGACACACTAGAAGTATAAAATACACACCAGATTTCAAAAACATAGCGTAAAAAAATAGAATGTAAAGTATCTCAATAATTTTGTTCACTGACTACATGTTGAAGTGAGAATGTTTTAGATATATTGAGTTTGATAATTTATATCATTAAAATTAATTTCATCTGTTTCCTTTTACTTTTTTTTAACGCGACTACTAGAAAATTTTAAATTACATATGTGGCCTGCAATGTACTTATTTTGCACGGTGCTGATCCAGAGAGACTGACAAGGAAGAGCAGTGATCAGAGGGTGCCTCTTCCCTCAATGGGGAAGTGACCGTATTACAAGACCCCTCAGTTGAAATCAACTCGATAGCAACAGGTTCGGTTTGCCTTTGGTCAAAGCAATAGTCATCTTCCAACATGGACATGTTCTGAAGGACCTTCATAGAGCTTTTAGGTCTGAGGATATATGGTGGTCATTACTGTTATTTGCCAAATAATTCAGGTTCTTTTTACAACAGCAAAAAAAAAAAACCAAATTTATTATTGGGTATTGTTTTATTACAAATACTTACATTATAAATAAATAAATACAAATACTTATAAACATGTCTTTCACTTCTCCTTTATATTACAGTTGGGACATTATATATATACATATGCTTCATTATGTGTTACCCATTGCCTAAAAAATCCACTGCCGTCAAGATGATTCCAAGTCATAGCAATCCTATGGGACAGAGTAGAACTGCCCCATAAGGTTTCCAAGGCTGAAATCTTTGCAGAAGCAAACTGCCACATCTTTCTCCTGCAGAGTGGCCTTTTGGTTTGCAGCCAAGCACTTATCCACTGAGCGACCAGGACTTCATTCTTCCTCCTTAAGAGCATCATGAAAGTGTACTTTCTGGCCCGTTGTGTTTAGGTGAAGCTAGCTCTAGCCCAGGGTTTCTCAGCCTTGGCACTACTGACATGTTGGGCCAAACACTTCTTTGTTGGGGGCTGGGGATAAGTCATGGATTAAATTTTGTCCCCTAACAATGTGTTAACTTGGTTAGGCCAAATTGTGTGACTGTCTTCCATTTTGTGATTATAATTTTATGTTAAAGAGGATTAGGGTGGGATTGTAACACCAGCCTTACCCAGGTCACATCCCCGATCCTAAGTAAAGGGAGTTTCCCAGGGGTGTGGCCTACACCACCTTTTATCTCAAAAGAGATAAAAAGAAAAGGTAAGGGAGCAGCACCAGAAGCAGAGCAGGGTCTTTGAACCTGGGGTCCCTGTACCTAAGAAGCTCCTCAACAGGGGAAGATTGATGACAAGGATGTTCCTCCAGAGCCGACAGAGAGAGAGAAAGTCCTCCCCTGGAGCCGATGCCCTGAATTTGAACTTCTAGCCTGCTAGGCTGTGAGAAAATAAATTTCTCTTTGTTAAAGCCATCCACTTGTGGTATTTCTGTTATAGCAGCACTAGATGACTAAGGCAGGGTGGGAGGAGGTACTGTCCTGTGCATTGTAGGGTGTTCAGCAACATCCCTGGTCTGTACCCATTAGATGTCAGTAGCACGCCCCACGCCCTCCACTCAGGTTGTGGCAACAAAAAAAATGTCTCTAGACACTACCACTGTTCCCTGACAAGCAAAATTGCCCAGTTGAGAACCACAGCTCTAGCCTATATGTGAGTGGAAGTGTTGTGTATAACTTCCATGATAGAGTGCTTAATTGTGAGTACAAGACTCTCCTAGCTCTCTTTCTTTCTTCTCCTTTGCCATGGAAGCCAGGGAGGACTGAGTTGGAGGCTGCTCTGCCTCGGGCTCCTGGGTCCTGGAGTCAGGAGATGTGGTGCAGAGTTCCCAGCTGACCTGTGATGAATGTGCAGCATGAGTGAATTAATTCTTGCTATTACAAGCCACCAATATTTTAGGAATGCTAGTTACCATAGCACAACCCGTTTAGAAAGACTGATACAGAAAGGAGGCTAATATTAAGGATGGCCTAGTAGTCAAGAGCATTAGAATTGCTCTCACTTGGGTTCTGGCCTAGCTTTGCAACTCCCTAGATATGTAACCTTGGGAAGTTACAGTCTTCTAAGCCTCTGTCTTCCTGTCAATAAAATGGGCATGAAAATAATGCCTACCTCATAGGTTAAGATTATATGAGTTTTTGTAAAGCTCTCAGCATAGTACCTATTTGGGGATCACTAGATGATAGTTATACTATTATTATGTGCCACACCTAGAAATTCCTATGTTGATGACATTTTTCTATCTTTATTTACTTTTCAACTACATAATGACAAAGGGTAAGAATGACATCTATTCTTTTTAAAAATATATGTAAGTTTAAGATTTTAAAAATTAATAAAAATACTCATGTAGTAAGAACTGTAATTGCTAACTCATATAGTACTTACTACATGCTTTTTTTTTTTTTTTTTACATGCTAGGTACTATCCTAAGGATTTTACCAATATTAAATCATTGAATCCTCATAGTAACCCTATGAGGTAGATAATATTATTATTTCCATTTTATGTATCATGAAACAGAGTCTAAGAAACTTGTCTAATGGTGCACAGCTAGTAAGTAAATGGTAGAGCTAGGATTTTAACTCTTGGGCAACTCTCCCCAATTATATCCCCCTTGCTCCTCCCAACCCCATCCTGAATTTGGAATTTATAATTTTGATTACTTTTTAAAACTTCTATTATATATGCAGTTCTCCCTAAGCAATATATTAATATTGTTCCCAGTGCTTTCTAAATGTATACAAATGATTTTCTGTTTGCATTCTTCTGCAGCTTTATGTTTTCATTGACCCCTGTTTAAAATTCATCTATGCTGGTACCACACGTAGCTCCAACTCAATGGATGTTTACCCCCTTGATGAACATTCAGGCTGTTTACTATAACAAACAATGCTGCTATGAACACATGTCCTGTTTACATATGGGAGACTTTCTCTAGGTTATACCTAGCAGTGGAATTTGCTAACAGGTAGATTATGCACATCTTCAAATTTCTAGATATTGACAAATGATTTTCCAAAGTAGTTCTATCAGTTTAAACACCTCCCAGTAGTATATCACTCTATAGTCTCCTGAGTACTTGGTACTGTCAGACTTTAAAAATTTTACCAATCTGGTAAGTATGAAATGATATCTCATTTTGGTCTTTTGTGATTCCCTCAATTATAAATGGGATAGAGTACTTCTTTTATTATGTTTACTGGCCATAAACCATATTTCAATAACAATCCTACATGTTATTTGGATGCTCATACCTACATCTATAAATACCTCTTGACTATCATGGACTTGCATCCTGGTCATAAGAGCTATTGCTACCTAAGTCATTATTAAGCTTCTATTTGAACATAACGCTTAATTAGAAATTGCAAAGAATAATCAAGGCTGGTGAATAAACAAACAAGACACGTGGATAAACATCATTAATGTCTACTAGTTACTGAGCTATCCATTACAACAGGAACTCTGCTTGGACCTTTATGATAGTATAACTGCATATAGGGGAGGGCAGGAGGGCTAAAAGAAGGGAAGCAACTCACACAATGTCTTAGAGCTAACCAACAGTAGAGCCAGGGATTCAGACCCAGATCTATGCAATTCCAAAGCCTATGCAACTTCCAGCATTTCATACTATTTTCACAGCTCCATATCAACTTAAAATTCTAACAGCTGTAATCAGGATGCTCCTTACCTACCTGATACACAATTTCCTCTCTTCCTATTCCTTGCTCTCCTCCACCTCCCATCTATATGCCTTTCATCTGGCTGCTCTCTGCAGCAGATGTCCCTGCAAAAAGCACCCTCATAAATCACTGCATCTGCCAGACCAGCCAAACCAATCCTATCATGTAGGCAGCCCACACCTCTGTCACCCCACTGAGTAAATACCAGGAACTGGTCTGATGGGCAACTCTGCAGGCTAGGGCTAGAGCCACAAATCTGAGACTGTTCTCTTGTGCTTTGTTTCCATATGATGTAGGAACATTATATCCAAGTGAAAATAAAATAAAAACTGAGAATCCAGCACCATTTCCCCATGTGAACATCTGTATTATGTCTTCATTTTAAATACAGCGAGGACAGAGTGCTGCAAAACATTTACACCTCCCCCATCTCCATCCCTGGTTACCACTCCAGCCAGAACACCCCTCGGATATATCAGTATTCTAAGAGGTGACACCAAATTGATTATCTGAACCTCTCTCCACTCTCAATTTCATGCTAGAACTCCAAGGCACCAACCTTAATTATCTAAGAAGTCAGATCCTGACCATCACTCAAGCTGCGCACTCTATTCATTAGAGCCTTGGAACGCTGTGGAAGCCAGAATAGTTTGCCAGAGTCCATCTGTAACATTCATACATCCAAGTTATATGTACAAAGGTCATTACACATATCAGGAGACAAAAAGGAAAAGAAGGCCATTATTTGATTTGGCCATTATTTGATTTTGCCCTAATGATTCTTTTAGGTAGGTATTCTGGCTCTTCTTGACAAGCTATGTGAGAGCCAGATACAAAGGTTCTGCAAAAGATATTTGAATGTCAGCTAGTTGGAAGGACAGAATGGTTTCCAAAAAAAAAAAAAGACACAACAAAGAGGGAAGTGCTGCAGCCAGAAAGTGACATGCGGAAGAAAAACAATGACTACACTAGATCTGAGGCCTAAAACCTACTGCCTGCAGGTACAGTCTATGAAATAAGATTAGTTTTTACTTTTTTAATTGTTGAAAAAAATCAAAAGAATAATAATATCTCATGAAAATCAAATACTCAATCAGTTCCCTTGGTGACTCCTAAGAAGGGGTGCTCCCTCATAAAGTCCTGCGGTAAAAAGAAAAAGAGGCTCGCAAAGATTTAGCAACAAAGATGTCCATCCAGATGTTGTTTATAAAGGTAAAAGGTTAGAAATGATGTAAGGGAACTGATTGAGTATCCCTAATAATGGCATACAGCCAGAATGCTCCTAAGAAGCAAAGATGGCAAACTTTTGTCTCACGTACTTTGGACGTGTTATTGCAAGAGACCGGTTCCTGGAGAAGAACATCATGCCTGGTAAAGCAGAGGGTCAGCAAAAAAGAGGAAGACCCTCAACAAGATGGATTGACACAGTGGCTGCAATAGTGGGCTCAAACGTAACAGGACTGGGCAGTGTTTCATTCTGTTGTACACAGACGTCGCTATGAGTGGGAACCAACTCGACAGCACATTAACGATAACAACAATGGCAGATAATTAGCCATTAAAATCACATTGTAGATGAGTACTGGTGTTTGTGACAAAAGACTAAATGAAAAATAAGCAGGATACAAAAATTATGTAAATTAAAATCCCATTTTTGTAAAAAAAATATTTGAGTTTAGAGAAAGGATTCATATTTAAGGAGCCATGGTGGTGCAGTGTTTAAGCGCTCAGTGGCTAACCGGAAGGCTGCAGTTCAAACCCACCAGCTGCTTCATGGGAGAAAGATATGGCAGTCTGCTTCTGTAAAGATTACAGCCTTGGAAACCCTACTGGGAAGTTATACTGTGTCCTATAGGGTTGTTATGAGTCAGAATCAATTCGACAGCAATGGGTTTGGTTTGGTTTATTAACACATTCAATCTTCTCAACCACCCTATAAAAAAAAGCATCACTGCTATCCCCATTTTATACGTGAGGAAACTGAAGCAAAGACAAGTCAGTGACTCACCCAAGGTCTCGCAGTTATTAAGCCAGGATTTGTACCCAGGCAGGCTACCCAGAGTACAGGCTCTTATCCACTACATTTTCAAAATATTTATAGTAATTATATCTACGTGGGAGAATGATGAATAATTTGTATTTTTTGTTTGCATTTTCTAAACTTTTTATAATTATATTCATTAATTTTACAATTAAAAATAAGTTATGTAAAATAAAGACAGCAGTCAAGTGCTACGCTATTCAAGTTCAACAAGTCCTCCCTCAACAGCTGCAGAAGCCTCCCTCCTCTGCGCACAATTCATCATAGTTCACAGTCACACGACAGTTTCTCAGCCCAGCCTGTGAGAGGTAGTCCAATTCTGCCCACAACCTCCAGTAGCCTTGCGCGGCTCTTTAACTCCAAACAGGCTGGGGGCTTGCCAGGAACATCCTTCCACACTTAACTCTTTTTCTAAGACCTGACACCAGCTTCACTGTGGTAGTAACCGTCCTGCCTCCAGTATAAATACTCAAGATAATCTTGCACAAGGAAGAGATGGCAGAAGACTCTTGGCAGCAATCACAGTTCCTAGGACGTCCGCCTTCCTCAGCGGGTCCTCTGGGCCTCCACAAAGACACTTTGACAAATCATCACCTTTATTCCTTCTGGGGAGCCTTTGTTATGCAGTCGTAGTAATTGTGAGTTTTTATTCCGTAGTGTTCAGGATCAGTCTGTTTGAGGCATGACTGATAAACTGAATTTTGGTATTATGTTCTAGTCATATTTATGATCCTTTCACCACTGGGGCATTTTCCTCTATGACTATTTAAATGTCACGATGCTACAAATGTTCTGTTATGGATTCTACAAATTTGATAAGTACAGGATAGAAATATCCAAAACTAAAGGGACCCTACAGAGATACACCATCAACACCTGTCCTAGGAAAATGCTATTCCTTCTCTAAAACACCTGGCTTGGGACAAGGAGCTAGTGTCATCACCACAGAAAACTTCAACATCTTTATTTATAACAAATTATTCAGCTCTTGGCTTCCCAACAATCTGAGAAATGTATCACATGGGGATATATCTAGTTATATCATCGAAAAATTCAGGTGCTTTGGCTTCCAGAATCAAATACTAATTAAAGTCATTATTCCCCATTCATCCTACTCCAGAGAAGCTTAGAGGAAGGCGGATGGGCTTTGAGGGAAGAGGTCCTAGATTTGACACTTGGATTTTTTACTTAAAAGATGTGTGACCTAGGACAAGCCATTTAACTCCCCTAGGCCTTCACCCCCCACCCCCCAAAACTGGAGCTCATTAAGAACAAAAACTTTCCTACATGCCTCATGGTGTCAACAGGATCAAGTGAGACTATGTATGTCAATGTGATTTTTAAGTAGTGAGGTCTTCTAGAACGATCAAGGGTTTTTATTTTGATTCTTAAAAATTCAGCTCTTATGGTAAATGAGTCCATGGAGTGCCTACCACAGAATGACCAGGACATCAAGTAGAAATAAAAATTTCATAGAAAAATGAAATTAACCAAATAAATCAACCACTCCCACTGTGGGACAACAGATTTGATGTGGAACCAAGCTCCCACAGTTAAAGTATGGGCTTTGAAGTCAGTCAGAACTGGTTTGGATCCCACTTCTGCTACTAGCTGAATATACAGTCTAGAGAAGTTAAGGAACTGATTAATGTCTTGAATTCCTTATCTGTAAGATGGAAATATTAATAGAGTTATCACATAGGGTCGTGGTGAGGATTATGTAAGATAAAATTCTATAAAACACTTAGCATAGTGCCTGGTGTGTTGTAAGTGCTTAATAAGCAATAGCAACCATGTGGCTGTGGCGAATGGAAAGGATAAATCATGAAAAATACTGCCTTCAGCAAAATTAGGCAGCCTCAGCAAAAAAAAAGTCCATGCTGCTCAGCTACAGAGTTGACATAACCAGAGCAGACTGGGGATAAATGGAATAAGAGCAGACTCTTCCTGAAGCTTCAAGGTGCAGCACTTACAAACTCTTCATTTCCGATAGCTCAGAATCACAAATGTTTAACAGAGGTGAAACTCTTTACAGCTCTGGGGTTTCCCCTTCCCATCTCGCCATCTCGAAGTGACCTAGTACATGGTGTGGGGACCCATTACGACCAATTATGTCACCAGTCCCTGGAGAAGGACATCCTGCTTGATAAAGTAGAGGGTCAGTGAAAAAGACGAAGACCCGCAATGGGATGGACTGACACGGTGCCTGCAACAACGAGCTCAAACATAACAACGACTGTGAGGATGGTGCAGGACCCAGGAGTGTTTCATTCTGTCGTACCTGGGGTCACTATGAATCAGAACCAACTGGACAGCACCTAACAGCAACAACATGTGCTATTTGCAAGACTACTAATATTCAGATTCAAACAGATTCAGTGGTACCATTTTTTGAAATAAACTGAAATGCTTCTGTACTATTTGGCAAGTAACATCAGCTATAAAAACTACAAGTCACTTGATGTTGCACAGCAGTGTCCCTGGACATTCATAGTTTTGGCAGCTGCTGAACAGATGGAGAAGGCAGACGTGTGGGCGTGTGCAGCTTCTACCAGCAGCTCCAGAGGGGCTCAGTACTGGCAGGGGCAGGCCACAAAGCAGGTGGGACCAATGATTCAGGCTTTCTGGGTCGAGGCCATGCAGGAAATACTGGCGTTCAAGTGCATCCCAGTCTGACATGCTAGCGGCACATCCAGCCAGCCTCAGGGTGGAATAAGGTTCCAGGGCCCTTATGACAATCAATTTAATAGGACATTCCTGGAAGGGTCTGATGCCATTCTCTACATCAAACCATGGCTCAGAAATGGGATTATTTAGCTA
The DNA here is from genome assembly GCF_024166365.1 of Elephas maximus indicus. Classification (NCBI taxonomy): domain Eukaryota; kingdom Metazoa; phylum Chordata; class Mammalia; order Proboscidea; family Elephantidae; genus Elephas; species Elephas maximus. The sequence continues at coordinate 111,097,782 of NC_064821.1, read as the reverse complement.
GTGACAAGAATATCAGACATTTAGTTGTGAAAAAATACCCAAAAATGAATTTTAAAAATTGCAATTAGAATAATTTGTGCTATAAGTTGCATCGCCTAATAAACAGTTATAATATATGTATTTGTGTTCATTTGTTTAGAAAATAAAAACCAAACCCACTGCCACCAAGTCAGCTCTGACTCATAGCGACCTTGTAAGACAGAGTAGAACTGTCCCATAGGGTTTCCAAGGAGTGGCTGGTGGGTTCCAAATGCTGACCTTCTGGTTAACAGCCATAGCCCTTAACCACAGCACCACCAGGGCTCCTACAGAATAAAAGGGGGCTGTATTTTAATTTTTTAATTTATATATTGATTTATAAATTAATTTTTATCATCAGAAACCAAAAAAACCAAACATGTTGCCGTTGAGTCAACTCTGACTCGTGGCAACCCTATCTATGTGTCACAGAGTAGAACTGTACCATAGGGTTTTCTTGGCTGTAATTTTTATGGAAGCAGTTTGCCAGGCCTTTCTTCTATAGAGCCAGAGAAAAGGTCTGAACCTCTAACCTTTAAGTTAGCAGCCGATCACAAACCATGAGCACAATGCAGGGCCCTTTTTATTATCATAACCAAAAAAACCCATTGCAGTCGAGTCAATTCCAACTCAGATCGGCCCCAAAGGACAGAGTGGAACCGCCTCATAAGGCTCCCAAGGAGCAGCTGGTGCATTCCAACTGCCGACCTTTTGGGTAGTAGCCGAGCTCTTAACCACTGTGCCACGAAGGCTCTAGCAGTTATTAAATATTTTATCATCACTCCTAGTATCATAAAACTAGTATGTACTGTATTTCTGTACCCACTTTTAGGACTTCGATTACAAGAGCACCAGGTTACGAGTCAGAAGCCCCAGATCTTTCTTTCCCTAGGTGTGTGGCCTTGGGAGATCCACAAACTCAGGGTCTCAAAGATTGCAAGAAGAAGAGGAATAAATTGGACAATTCCCTAAGTCCCCGCCAGCCATAAACTTCCTTGACACTATCGTTGTTGTGAAAAGGCCATCTATTAAATACATGCCCTATGCTAGGCACTCTGCCAAACTGTGTCCACAAAAGACGAAATTGAACCCTCACACTAGGCACAGTGGCAGGTGAGAACCACACAGAGGAAACAGGCCTGGTGCAGTAAAGAGTCTTGGCAGAATGGAGATCTGAACCTAGGTCTGGCTGGATCCAATGCCTCAGCTTTTACGTGCCTCCCTGTCCTGCCTTCCTTCATGAGGGACTTTGTCTCTCATGCTCCCATTCTCCCATCTCACTTTGTACCCCCACCCTAGGACTCAGAGCAGTCTGACTTGTATTAGAATTATTTGTTCTGCCCTCCTCAACCCCAGAGACTCTGGGTCTTCAATTACGGGGACCATGTTTTATCCTTCTTCACACCCCCTAAAGTCTTAGCACAGTACCTGGCAGGGGCAGATTAACCAGTAAGCACAGTATGCACCAACTTGCACTGAGCAAGGTATGCAAGGTCTTAATTCTATTTACTTGCTCATCTGTGGTGAGCAACTTCACATGGGTTTCACCACATCATTGACGTGGTGAGGGACAGGTGAAATTATGCACTGCACATTGGTGGGAAAGCACAATTGGGCGCGTGCGTGCTTTGTTTACCGGGTAATCAAGCCCTGGCTCTTGGTACAAGGTAAGCATTCAATAAATGTGAAACGGGGCTACTGTAGAATGCAAGCATCAGAGGAAAGATCCAGGGTGGCGTGGAAGACCAAACAGATCAACCCTGGCAGAGACCTGGTCTTTACCTGACTGCAGACATCAAATCTGACCAGATGCCTTCACTGACTCAATGCTCTTCTCAGAAATTCTGACTGCAGCACTGTATATACTAGCACCCACTGAGCATGCTTGCTTTAGTACGAGAGATGAGGATTTCATGAAACTCAACAACAGCTTTATTGTACAAAAGACTAATACTTGATGAGAAGATAAGGGAGCAAGTTTTATCTTCAGACAGATTGTTGTTGCTAGTTGTGGTCAAGTGGGCTCCTACTCAGAATGACCTTGTGTATCAGAAGGAAATGCTGGCCAGATCAGACAAGCTAATTAAGTAACAAACGCTAGTGCCTCTTTCCCAAAAGGATCAAAGATATAAAAAATAACAATAAGAGTAGAAAGAATGAGAAATGCTGTCAACATGAAAACCACACTGATACCAAAGCTGACTCTGTGTATAATAAACACAATGCACAGTGGACATTAACAGGCTGCTGGTATGAGGGAAATTCCAGCTAAATTCCAGTTAAATGGACATAACACATTTTGTTCCTTTGTGAATCACTGGAATCAGGCTACAGTTGCCAATCCAAATCCTGCCCAATAAACTGTAATATAAGATTATGACATGGATATTGTTTAATTTAATTCAACAAATGTATTGAGTACTTACAGTGTGCCAGGGAAACAGATATATAAAAGATCTCTACTCTCTAATACCTGGGACAAATAAAGAGGTTCAGCATTATTAAACAATAATGATCAAATCTATTTAGCCAGATCAGAACCCCCAATGGAAATCTGAAGAAACAGAAGAAGTTCTGCCTGCCCGCCACATGGCCTCTCAACCCCAGGAAGTGAGGGACCATCAACATTTTTTTCTCCCTTCTCTAACCAAAAGATTAGGGTTTAAATTGCATCTCCCTCTTAATTACCAGTCCTGTTGCCTGGAACAGAGAAAATGTCTCCATTGTTATCTGACCCTGTCCATGATGGAGGATGGAGATAGCAGAGGACTGGTGGCTGCTTAAAGAGCCCTGCAGGGAAAAAAATTAGGTGAAAACCTCTTTTCAACATTTTAGAGACGAGAGAGAAGAAGAAAGACAATAGAGACCGCAAAGGGTGTCGGAGAGCACTCCATCAAGCCTCCCAAATAACTGCTACATTCACATACAATCTTAGAAAGACAATGTGCTTGTTATGCAAATCCAGGTGTAATTGGAGTTCCCAACCTCCTCCCTTTCCAACAAGGATGTCTTTTCTTAGCAAGTCTGAGACAGAAACCCTGGAGCTGCCACTGCAAGCCGACTTCTGAGAGAAAGATCCAATTACTGCCCTCCAGAGGAGCAGCATCTGTCATGGATGGATGCTGTTTGTCATTTACAAGATCAGGGTAGATGTGTATATGTATATATATACTCTGTGCTACATACCACACATACACTATACACACACACCAAAGTAGCCTAACTACATGGTAGGCACTATGCTAACCCAAAAATCCAGTGTTGTCGAGTCAATTTCGACTCATAGCGACCCTATAGGACAGAGTGGAACTGCCCCATAGAGTTTCCAAGGAGCGCCTGGTGGATTTGAACTGCCGACTCTTTGGTTTGCAGCTATAGCAGCATGCTAGGGATATAAATTATCTCACACAAAATTAACCTGAAATATATTTTTGCTCTATGTTTTCAGAAAAGGAAATGGCATCTCAGAGAGGCAGATTCATTCACCCAAAGTTAAATACCCAGGATATATAAACATCTGTCGGATGCGAAGACCCACGTACAGCCACAGAGGTGGATGTCCTCCCCTGGACTAAGAGAGGAAATAGCCCAGGCTCACAACACTCTAATACTAAATAGGATGTTAGGAACGTATTCTCAGGTCTCAAGTGGAGACACCAGGAAAATAAAATCCAGCAAGCAGAAATGACTTGCCCCAAGTCGTTGCACTGATTGACTCTTTTCTAAGAATCAGCTTTATTGAGGTATAATCGACATACAATAAGCTGCACATATTTAAAATGTAAACATTTGATAAGTTTTGATATGTGTGTATATATGTGCACACATACGCATACCTATGAAGGAGCCCTGGTGGCACAGTAGTAAAGTGCTTGGCTGCTAACCAAAAGGTCACCTGTTCAAACCTACCACCTGCTTTGAATGAAGAAGATGTGGCAGTCTGCTTCCATAAAGATTACAGCCTTGGAAACCCCGTGAAGCAGTTCTACTCTGTCCTACAGGGTGACTATGAGTCGGAATGGACTCAACAGCATATATCATACACATGATTAATCCACACAGTGTATCTGATCAATGATTCTGTTGTAGAGCAATTTTGTGCATTATCTGTACACAAAGATGGCAAAAACACAGAGTGCAACTCAGCACTGTGGCAAATACACATGTACCGCAGTCAAAGAGATCTCAGACTAGGAAATACTTCAGAAGAGTTCTCTACTCTTCATTAATTCTAAAATGCCTGGACTTCCTGGAAAGTCAGACCCCTTCTGACAGTCCCTCACAAAGTAAGGGCTGTTGAATGGTTTATATCAATATTCCTCAAACACAATCCACCAACTATCACCTTCAGAATCATCTGAGATGCTTACTTAGAATACATATTCCTGATCTCCATTTCTGGCTATGATAGAATAAACAGTGCTGGACTTGCCCTCTTGCAATAAACCAAACAAGATATATGGAGCATCTGTTTTCAGGCATTGAACAACGGGCCAAAAAAAAAAAAAACTGTAATCTCTGAAAGAAGGGAAACAGTCAGGGTAAGTCTCACAATTGCTTTCTGCCAGAAGGAACTTTCCTGCTACCACAAAGAGAGTTAGAGTCCAGGCAGAGTGGTTGTCTTGCAGAGTTGAGGAGATCAGGATCAAAGTTACAAAAGCTGCTAAGAATCTGGAATACGTAGGCAATGTAAAATAAAATAGGGAGCAGCAAAGCACAAGTGGAGGAAAAGGGGCATAATTTTGCATGGGAATCACTGTGAGTCCTTGGCAGAGGGCTGGGCTATCAATACACACAGTGAGACTTCGCAAGGCCTAGCAAGGATTACCTGTTGCAGAGTGAGAACTGAACTGAGATACCAGAGGTTATGCAGTGCAGGGAGATGTTGGAATTCTGGCCTAGCCACCATGGAAAGATCTTGCTGAGTACCTAAAACATTCAGCTGAACAGTCAGGATTTCTATATTGGAAAGGCCACATCCATCCTAGGAATAAGGACCACATCCTAGAGTTGGGGCACAACCTTGGGCAAAGCTTAAAACAAAAATGGCTCCATTTTCACAGAGAATAAAACCAACCCTGCTGGAACCAGAGAATATGCCAAAAATTTAACTGCCTTCCAGAACACAATTCAACATGTTTTAAAGGAAAATGACATAATCCAGACTTCCTACAAAGTATCATAAAATGTCCAGCATACAAAAAAAAAAAAAAACACTAGACATGTAAAGGATCAGGAAAATTGAGCAATAAAAAAAGCAATCTATAGAAATAGATCTGGAAATGTGCCATCTATTGAAATTAACAGACGTTGCTGTTAGGTGCCGTCAAGTCAGTTCCGGCTCATAGTGACCCTATGCACCAGAATGAAACACTGCCCGATCCTAAGCCATCCTTACAATCGTTATGCTTGAGCTCATTGTTGCAGCCACTGTGTCAACCCACCTCCTTGAGGGTCTTCCTCTTTTCCGCTGACCCTGTACTTTGCCAAGCATGATGTCCTTCTCCAGGGACTGATCCCTCCTGACAACATGTCCAAACTATGTAAGACGCAGTCTCCCCAACCTTGCTTCTAAGGAGCATCCTGGCTGTACTTCTTCTAAGACAGATTTGTTCGTTCTTTTGGCAGTCCATGGTACAGTCAATATTTTTCGTCAACACCACAACTGACAATTATTCATTGTCCAGCTTTCACATGCATATGATGCGACTGAAAATATCATGGCTTGAGTCAGGTGCACCTTAGTCTTCAAGGTGACATCTTTGCTCTTCAACACTTTGAAGAGGTCCTTTGCAGCAGATTTGCCCGATGCAATGTGTCTTTTGATTTCTTGACTGCTGCTTCCATAGGTGTTGATTGTAGAGCCAAGTAAGATGAAATCCTTGACAACTTCAATCTTTTCTCCATTTATCATGATGCTGCTCATTGGTCCAGTTGTGAGGATTTTTGTTTCCTTTATGTTGAGGTGTAATCCCTACTGAAGGCTGTGGTCTTTGATCTTCATTAGTAAGTGCTTCAAGTCCTCCTCACTTTCAGCAAGCAAGGTTGTGTCATCTGCTGTGTCATCTGCATAACGCAGGTTGTTAACAACAGATAAGAACTTTAAAAAAGCAGCTCATAAATATGTTCAAGGACTTAAAAGAAAAGATAGTTTAAAAAAGTAAAGAATGAAGAATATTTTTTAAAAAGGAAATTTTAGAATTGAAAAGTATCTGAAATGAAAAACTTATTGAATGTGTTTAAGAGTATATTGGAAACTGCAAAAGAACAGGTTAGTGAACTTGAAGACAGATCAGCAGATATTTTTCAGTCTAAATAAGAATAGAGAGACAAGAAAATTGAAAAAATAAAGAGTCTCCACGTCCTGTGAGACACCATCAAGTTGTGTATCATCAAGTAAATAGAATTCCAGAAGGAAAGAAGAGAGAAAGTAGGGCAGAAAAAATATATGTAATTTTATAATATTTGGTGGGGAAAAAAAAATAAACTTAAAGATCAAGGTTTCTCAACCTCAGCAGTTAGCACTATTGACATTTTGGACTGTATAATTATTTGTTTTGGGGGTTGTCCTGAAAATTGTAGGATGTTTAATCCCTGGTCTCTCTAATTACTAGACGCCAGTAGTATCCCCACCCCACAATTGAGAAAACAAAAATAATCTCCAGACATTGCCAAATGTTCCCTAAGGGAATAAAATTATCCCTGGTACCCTGTATTACAGATCCAAGTAACTCAGTGAACCCCAAACAGGATAAATACACAGAGAACTGCATTAGGCACATCAGAGTCAAACTGCTGAAAACCAAAGATAAAGAGAAAATCCTAGAAGCTGAGAGAGAAGACATATTACACATAGGGGAACAACATAACAAATGGATGACTAACTTCTCATCAGAAACAGCATCAGAAAACAACAGAATGACATCTTTACAGTGCTGACAGAAAAAAACCTATAAGCCAAGAATTTTACAGACAGTAAAAAAAAAAAAAAAGCCTTCAAAAATAAAATTTTATACAAATTTACGACCAAATGACCTGACTCACAAAAAAAATACTAAAGGAAGTTCTTCTGGCTTAAGGGAAACGTCACTAGATAAAAACCTGGATCTAGAAGAAGGAACAAAGAGCACCAGAAATGGTAAACGTGCAGGTAAATATAAAGCTCTATTTTTTTTTCTTAATTTCTTTGAGAGACACTGTTTCAAGCAAAGATAGTAACATCGTTTTATGGCATTATTACATATGTAGATGTAAAACACATGACACAAATAGCCCAAAAAATGGGTGAAGAGTAAATGATATTTTACTGCTCTAACATTCTTTCAGTGTACTTCAAATACAGTGACAAGAATCCATATCGTAATTCCTAGAGCAACCATATATGAAAAAATTACAAGAGATACAGTTAAAAAGCCAATAGAAGAATTAAAACTTCTCATTAAAAATACTTGATTAATCCAAACAAGGCAGAAAGGAAGAACAGAGAAACAAAAAATTGAAAGGATAACTAGAAAACAAACAGCAAGGCAGTAGATTTAATCCCAATTTTTTTTTCTATATCAATAATTACATTAAATGTAAATACACTAAAGACTCCAATTAAAAGGCAGAAATTATCAGACTGGATTAAAAGAAAGATCAAAGTATATGCTGTCTATAAGAGATGCACTGTAATTATAAAGTAACAGAAGTTGAAAGTAAAAGGATGAGAAAAAACATACCATGCAAAACAGTAAGAAAAAGAAAGCTTCTGTGGCTATGTTAAAATCAGACAAATTAATTTTAAGAGAAAAAGTATTCCAGAGATAAAGAGAAACATGTCACAATAATAAAAGGGTCAACTCGTAAAAAATAATAATCTTAAGAATATATGCACTTAATAACAAAACTTTAAAATATATAAGACAAAAACTGATAGAATGCGGGGGCCAAGATGGCGGACTAGGTGGACGCTACCGCGGATCCCTCTTGCAACAAAGACTCGGAAAAACAAGTGAATTGATCACATACATAACAATCTACGAACTCTGAACAACAAACACAGATTTAGAGACGGAGAACGAACAAATACAGGGAGACAGAGATTGTTTTCAGAGCCAGGAGCCAGCAGCGTACCAGTCAGCAGATTTTCTGGAAAAACTAGTTTCCCAGTGATGGCTCGGAGACAGCAGTCCATATCAAACCACATAAAGAAGCAGACCATGACAGCTTCTCCAACCCCCTAAACAAAAGAATCAAAATCTTTCCCAAATGAAGATACAATCCTGGAATTATCAGATACAGAATATAAAAAACTAATTTACAGAATGCTTAAAGACATCACAAATGAAATTGGGCTAACTGCAGAAAAAGCCAAGGAACACACTGATAAAACTGTTGAAGAACTCAAAAAGATTATTCAAGAACATAGTGGAAAAATTAATAAGTTGCAAGAATCCATAGAGAGACAGCATGTAGAAATCCAAAAGATTAATAATAAAATTACAGAATTAGACAATGCAATAGGAAGTCAGAGGAGCAGACTCGAGCAATTAGAATGTAGACTGGGACATCTGGAGGACCAGGGAATCAACACCAACATAGCTGAAAAAAAATCAGATAAAAGAATTAAAAAAAAATGAAGAAACCCTAAGAATCATGTGGGACTCTATCAAGAAGGATAACCTGAGAGTGACTGGAGTCCCAGAACAGGCAGGGGGGACAGAAAACACAGAGGAAATAGTTGAAGAACTCCTGACACAAAACTGCCCTGACATCATGAAAGACGAAAGGATATCTACCCAAGATGCTCATCGAACCCCATTTAAGATTGATCCAAAAAGAAAAACACCAAGACATATTGTCATCAAACTTGCCAAAACCAAAGACAAACAGAAAATTTTAAAAGCAGCCAGGGAGAAAAGAAATGTTTCCTTCAAGGGAGAATCAATAAGAATAAGTTCAGATTACTCAGCAGAAACCATGCAGGCAAGAAGGGAATGGGACGATGTACACAGAGCACTGAAGGATAAAAACTGCCAACCAAGGATCATATATCCAGCAAAACTCTCTCTGAAATATGAAGGAGAAATTAAGATATTTACAGATAAACACAAGTTTAGAGAATTTGCAAAAACCAAACCAAGGCTACAAGAAATGCTAAAGGAGATTGTTTGGTCAGATGACCAATAATATCAGGTACCAGCACAATACAAGGTCACAAAACAGAACGTCCTGATATCAACTCAAATAGGGAAAGCAGAAAAACAAACAAATTAAGATTAATTCTAAAAAAAAAAATAAATAAATAAAATAATACACATAACAGGGAATCATGGAAGTCAATAGGTAAAAGATCACAATAATCAAAAGAGGGACTAAATATAGGAGGCATTGAACTGCCAGATGGAGAGTGATACAAGGCGATATAGAACGCTACAAGTTAGGTTTTTACTTAGAAAAATAGGGGTAAATAATAAGGTAACCACAAAAAGGAATATCAACTCCATAACTCAAGAAAAAAGCCAAGAAAAACGTAACGACTCAACTAACATAAAGTTAAACGTTATGAAAATGAGGATCTCACAATCTACTAAGAAAAACGCCTCAGCACAAAAAAGTATGTGGAAAAATGAAATGGCCAACAACACACATGAAAAGGCATCAAAATGACAGCACTAAAAACTTATTTATCTATAATTACGCTGAATGTAAGTGGACTAAATGCACCAATAAAGAGACAGAGAGTCACAGACTGGATAAAGAAACACGATTCATCTATATGCTGCCTACAAGAGACACACCTTAGACTTAGAGACACAAACAAACTAAAACTCAAAGGATGGAAAAAAATATATCAAGCAAACAAGCAAAAAAGAAGAGGAGTAGCAATATTAATTTCTGACAAAATAGACTTTAGACTTAAATCCACCACAAAGGATAAAGAAGGACACTATATAATGATAAAAGGGACAATTGATCAGGAAGACATAACCATATTAAATATTTACGCACCCAATGACAGGGCTGCAAGATACATAAATCAAATTTTAACAGAATTGAAAAGTGAGATAGACACCTCCACATTTATAGTAGGAGACTTCAACACACCACTTTCGGAGAAGGACAGGACATCCAGTAAGAAGCTCAATAGAGACACGGAAGACCTACTTACAACAATCAACCAACTTGACCTCATAGACTTATACAGAACTCTCCACCCAACTGCTGCAAAATATACTTTTTTTTCTAGTGCACATGGAACATTCTCTGGGATAGACCACATATTAGGTCATAAAACAAATCTTTGCAGAGTCCAAAACATCGAAATATTACAAAGCATCTTCTCAGACCACAAGGCAATGAAACCAGAAATCAATAACAGAAAAACTAGGGAAAAGAAATCAAATACTTGGAAAATGAACAATACTCTCCTGAAAAAAGACTGCGTTATAGAAGACATCAAGGAGGGAATAAGGAAATTCATAGAATGCAACGAGAATGAAAATACTTCCTATCAAAACCTCTGGGACACAGCAAAAGTAGTGCTCAGAGGCCAATTTATATCGATAAATGCACACATACAAAAAGAAGAAAGAGCCAAAATCAGACAACTGTCCCGACAACTTGAACAAATAGAAAGTGAGCAACAAAAGAACCCATCAGGCACCAGAAGAAAACAAATAATAAAAATTACAGCTGAACTAAATGAATTAGACAAGAGAAAAACAACTGAAAGAATTAACAAAGCCAAAACCTGGTTCTTTGAAAAAATTAACGAAATTGATAAACCATTGGCTAGACTGACTAAAGAAATACAGGACAGGAAACAAATAACCCGAATAAGAAACGAGAAGGGCCACATCACAACAGAGCCAAATGAAATTAAAAGAATCATTTCAGATTACTATGAAAAATTGTACTCCAACAAATTTGAAAACCTAGAAGAAATGGATAAATTCTTGGAAAAACACTACCTACCTAAACTAACACATTCAGAAGTACAGCAACTAAATAGACCCATAACAAAAAAAGAGATTGAAACGGTAATCAAAAAACTTCCAAAAAAAAAGTCCTGGCCCGGACGGCTTCACTGCAGAGTTCTACCAAACCTTCAGAGAAGACTTAACACCACTACTACTGAAGGTATTTCAAAGCATAGAAAAAGATGGAATACTACCCAACTCATTCTATGAAGCTACCATCTCCCTGATACCAAAACCAGGTAAAGACATTACAAAAGAGAATTATAGACCTATATCCCCCACGAACATAGATGCAAAAATCCTCAACAAAATTCTAGCCAATAGAATCCAACGACACATCAAAAAAATAATTCACCCTGATCAAGCAGGATTTCTACCAGGTATGCAAGGCTGGTTTAATATCAGAAAAACCATTAATGTAATCCATCACATAAATAAAACAAAAGATAAAAACCACATGATCTTATCAATAGATGCAGAAAAGGCATTTGACAAAGTTCAACACCCATTTATGATAAAAACTCTTACCAAAATAGGAATTGAAGGAAAATTCCTCAACATAATAAAGGGCATCTATGCAAAGCCAACAGCCAATATCACTCTAAATGGAGAGAACCTGAAAGCATTTCCCTTGAGAACGGGAACCAGACAAGGATGCCCTTTAACATCACTCTTATTCAACATCGTACTTGAAGTCCTAGGCAGGGCAATTAGGCTAGACAAAGAAATAAAGGGTATCCAGATTGGCAAGGAGGAAGTAAAGCTATCACTATTTGCAGATGACATGATCGTATACACGGAAAACCCTAAGGAATCCTCCAGAAAACTACTCAAACTAATAGAAGAGTTTGGCAGAGTCTCAGGTTATAAAATAAACATACAAAAATCACTTGGATTCCTCTACATCAACAAAAAGAACACCGAAGAGGAAATAACCAAATCAATACCATTCACAGTAACCCCCAAGAAGATAAAATACTTAGGAATAAATCTTACCAAGGATGTAAAAGACCTATACAAAGAAAACTACAAAGCTCTACTACAAGAAATTCAAAAGGACATACATAAGTGGAAAAACATACCCTGCTCATGGATAGGAAGACTTACTTAACATAGTAAAAATGTCTATTCTACCAAAAGCCATCTATACATACAATGCACTTCCGATCCAAATTCCAATGTCATCTTTTAAGGGGATAGAGAAACAAATCACCAATTTCATATGGAAGGGAAAGAACCCCCGGATAAGCAAAGCATTACTGAAAAAGAAGAAGAAAGTGGGAGGCCTCACTCTACCTGATTTCAGAACCTATTATACAGCTACAGTAGTCAAAACAGCCTGGTACTGGTACAACAACAGGCACATAGACCAATGGAACAGAATTGAGAATCCAGATATAAATCCATCCATGTATGAGCAGCTGATATTTGACAAAGGACCAGTGTCAGTTAATTGGGGAAAAGATAGTCTTTTTAACAAATGGTGCTGGCATAATTGGATATCCATTTGCAAAAAAATGAAACAGGACCCATACCTCACACCATGCACAAAAACTAACTCCAAGTGGATCAAAGACCTAAACATAAAGACTAAAACGATAAAGATCATGGAAGAAAAAACAGGGACAACCCTAGGAGCCCTAATACAGGGCATAAACAGAAAACAAAACATTACCAAAAATGATGAAGAGAAACCAGATAACTGGGAGCTCCTAAAAATCAAACACCTATGCTCATCTAAAGACTTCACCAAAAGAGTAAAAAGACCACCTACAGACTGGGAAAGAATATTCAGCTATGATATCTCAGACCAGCGCCTGATCTCTAAAATCTACATGATTCTGTCAAAACCCAACCACAAAAAGACAAACAACCCAATCAAGAAGTGGGCAAAGGATATGAACACACATTTCACTAAAGAAGATACTCAGGCAGCCAACAGATACATGAGAAAATGCTCCCGATCAGTAGCCATTAGAGAAATGCAAATAAAAACTACGATGAGATTCCATCTCACACCAACTAGACTGGCATTAATCTAAAAAACACAAAATAATAAATGTTGGAGAGGCTGTGGAGAGATTGGAACTCTCATACACTGCTGGTGGGAATGTCAAATGGTACAACCACTTTGGAAATCTATCTGGCGTTATCTTAAACAGTTAGAAATAGAACTACCATACAACCCAGAAATCCCACTCCTCGGAATATACCCTAGAGATACAAGAGCCTTCACACAAACAGATATATGCACACCCATGTTTATTGCAGCTCTGTGTACAATAGCAAAAAGCTGGAAGCAACCAAGGTGTCCGTCAACGGATGAATGGGTAAATAAATTGTGGTATATTCACACAATGGAATACTACGCATCGATAAAGAACAGTGACGAATCTCTGAAACATTTCATAACATGGAGGAACCTGGAAGGCATTATGCTGAGCGAAATAAGTCAGAGGCAAAAGGACAAATATTGTATAAGACCACTATTATAAGATCTTGAGAAATAGAAAAAACTGAGAAGAACACATACTTTTGTGGTTACGAAGAGGGGGGAGGGAGGGAGGGAGGGAGAGGGTTTTTTATTGATCAATCAGTAGATAAGAACTGCTTTGGGTGAAGGGAAAGACAACACTCAATACAAGGAAGGTCAGCCCAATTGGACTGGACTAAAAGCAAAGAAGTTTCCGGGATAAAATGAATGCTTCAAAGGTCAGCGGAGCAGGGGCAGGGGTCTGGGGAACATGGTTTGAGGGGACTTCTAAGTCAATTGGCAAAATAATTCTATTATGAAAACATTCTGCATCCCACTTTGAAATGTGGCGTCTGGGGTCCTAAATGCTAACAAGCGGCCATCTAAGATGCATCAATTGGTCTCAACCCACCTGGAGCAAAGGAAAATGAAGAACACCAAGGTCACATGACAACTAAGAACCCAAGAGACAGAAAGGGCCACATGAACCAGAGACCTACATCATCCTGAGACCAGAAGAACTAGTTGGTGCCCGGCCACAATCGATGACTGCCCTGTCAGGGAGCACAACAGAGAACTCCTGAGGGAGCAGGAGATCAGTGGGATGCAGACCCCAAATTCTCATAAAAAGACCATACTTAATGGTCTGACTGCGACTAGAGGAATCCCAGCAGCAATGCTCCCCAGACCTTCTGTTGGCACAGGACAGGAACCATCCCCGAAAACAACTCATCAGACATGAAAAGGACTGGTCAGCGGGGGGGAGAGAGATGCTGATGAAGAGTGAGCTAATTAAATCAGGTGGACACTGGAGAGTGTGTTGGCAACTCTTGACTGGAGGGGGGATGAGAAGATAGAGAGAGAGGGAAGATGGCAAAATTGGCACGAAACGAGAGACTGAAAGGGCTGACTCAGTAGGGGGAGAGCAGGTGGGAGAAGAGAGTAAGATGTATGTAAACTTACATGTGACAGACTGATTGGATTTGTAAATGTTCACTTGAAGCTTAATAAATGTTAATTAAAAAAAAAAAACTGATAGAATAGGAAGAAAGAGACAAATCCAAAATAACAGATCCAGATTTTTTACTCCCTCTCTCTGTAACTGATAAAAGAAGTTGACAAAACTTCAGTAAGGGTATTGAAGATTGACCTAACTGACATTTACAGAGTACTGCACCCAGCAACTAAAGAATATACATTCTTATCAAGTGCTTACATATGCTACAATATCAAATAAGTCTCAATAAATTTTAAAAGATTTGAAGGAAAATACTTTCCTGGGCCTCAACCCAGAGCCACTGAATCACAATGTCAGTGACAGATGAGGAAACGGATGCTCAAGTCATCTAGCCTATAATTGACAGGACAAGAGAAGTGTACACTGTTTTGACCCCAAAGCCCATGTTCATCTCACTATATCCTTAAGCACAGCTCAGTCTGTTTGGGGAAGATAAGACAAACACATGAATCACCACAGAATACCATGCTTGGTCCCATAAGACTCTCTACCTTGCATGGCCCTTCTCTATAAGAACTCTGCATCGTGCTAAGAATGAGGACCTGGGCTCAACTACCTGAGACAAAAGCAAACCAAACCCGTTGCCATCAAGTCGATTCCGACTCATAGCAACCTACAGGACAGAGTAGAACTGCCCCATAGGGTTTCCAAGAAGCAGCTGGTGGATTCGAACTGCCGACCGTTTAGATAGCAGCCAAGTTCTTAACCACTATGCCACCAGGGCCCCACTTGGGACAAATCAGAGTGGAAACTTTCTCTATAAACATATAACACAGAGTTTGGAGGGGAGGAATCAACCAATATATGTAATGAGTAATCCTGGGACTTTTGATCTGGAAGTACAACTGGTCAAGAAAATCTTCATTTATGAGTGTGGGATAGTGAGTTTGGGCAGAGGAAAAGCTGAGAAAGCAACAAGGCAGAGATGTGAATTTTAGGCTCTACTCTAAAAAAGGGTTTTCATATAGATTTTTTTTGAAAAATATATATTACAAAGGTCATTCATATTCAGTGTGAAAAATTTGGGCATATTTAAGGACATGTATCAAGATCACTGGAAAGAAGGTGAATGACTGAGAGAATTGGATGGGGATTGAGGATGAAGGGAGGAAAAAAGAAAATCTAGAATAAAACCAGAGAAGAGACTTGGGCAGTGTGAAGACTATCAAACCCAAAAAAATCCCGTTGCCATCAAGTTGATTCCAACTCATAGCGAGCGATCCTGTAGGACAGAGTAGAACTGCCCCATATGGTTTCCAGGGAGCACCTGGTGGATTCGAACTGCCAACCTTTTTGGTTAGCAGCCATAGCTCTTAACCATTATGCCACCAGGGTTGCCAAAGACTATCAAGTAGAGTATAATTAAACTAGCTTCTCCGGCTCTGAGGTCCACTAAAGCAAAGGAAAAAGTAAGAGAAAGAAGAAAATACAACTGTTCAAAATCTACAACCAAAGGTAATTACAATTAACATTTTGGAAAACTGCATATTCTTGCATCTCTTAGTTCTGTGTTTGTGTGTGCACGCATATATGTACACAGAAATATAGTTTTGGACCTGCCATTTTTTCCCATTTTGTTAATACTTTTTCCTCCATCACCTCCTGTGGCTTTACCAAACTCTCTATATAACTGCTTGTGAGATTTGGTCTGCACACTGACACATCATACAACAAAAATGGTTATCAGCAGATTTCCAAGAGGCTGTTCACAGAGCAGGTGAACACTGCCTCAAACAAGTGGATTTCCCCAGGGATAGCACATTCTCTAGGGCCCATTTCAAATACTAGAATTTCATCTCAGGGCACATGAATAAAATTTCAAGGCAGTACCCTCAGCATTTAATTATCAGATAAATGTATTTGTAAGAATCTCTGATAGGCAGTTTCTGCGGTAAGTCATGCCAAGCATAAAAATGCTCAGTGAGACTAAACAAACTCCATGTGAGGACACATCTCAATGCTAACTAAACAGTGAATGAAAAAACACTCTGAAGGTGAGTACTGGGACAAAAAAACCACAACAAGCATTTGAAGGAAAATCTCCTAAGCGCAAAGAGAACGCCTCCATTTCACTGGTCTGAAGGGCAAAGAAAACCACCACTGTTTGTGAGCATAGCTTCTGGTATGGACTTGGCTGGTGGACACATTCTCATAAGGTATGATCACTGCTCTGTTGTGTGGGGAAACCAACACGGAGCAAATCCAAACGCTCCAATCGAAGTCAATGACAGGGATTGCTTTCAGTGCTTGGCGCAACCTGGGAGGCTACCTGGGTCTGGATTCAGCATACAATAGACATGGGCTAAATCCCTAGGGCCAAAGGTATTCCCTTACCTTCTGGGGTAGTAGTTTGGTTCCTAGCTTTTCTTCAGATCCCCTCCCTCCAAAATTGACCCTCCATATAGAACTAGACCCAATGAGTCCTTGCCTCGACAATGACCACTCCTGGAAAACCAGAAAAAGAGGAAAAAAAACATTTGGTAACCAGCATGATGTCACAGAAGGAACCTGAACTGATGACCCTGATCCCCTCCTCCCTTAATAGGTGTTTAACAGTGGGAAGGTTAACAAATCTTCTAAGCCTTCCTTTCCCCAACTGTAAATGGGGCTAGTAACCTCCTCCAATATATGTGATGAGGTTTCAGTGAAATCATGAAGCTTCAAAGCAATCAATAAATATTATTTGCCTGTGAAAGCCTACCTTCTTTTTCCCATATAGCAAAGTGGAGGAGATCCTACTGGACAAAACAAGAGAAAGAAAAAGAAACAAGCACTTGGGAATCGTCTCCATCAAGGAACTGCTGCTTTCTTCCATAGATTCAGTGCACAGACCACTTAGTAGCTGGATAACCTTAAGCAATGAGAAAGCCTATGATACCTTGCTTACAGAATCATTGCAAAGATTAAATCCAACCTCCGTAAAAGCACAGTATCTGTTAACATTTACCATTCTGAAACCAAACCAACCCCGTTGCCGATTCTGACTCATAGCAACCCTATAGGATGGAGTAGAACTGCCCCGTAGGGTTGTCAGTGGGGTGGGGAGGGTTGGATACACTAGAACATTTGGAAGACTCTCACCATGGATCACCAGTTGGGGCTCTAAAATCTTTTCTTTATCTACAGACTTTTATGGTATGAGGATTTGAACTGTACAAAGGTCAGACACCCAGGAACTGGTCCTCAGATGTAAATCTTCACACGTGGCCCCATTCGGCCTGAGGCAGGCTTACCCAGCAAAGGAATGTCGTCTATGGATGCCATGTAAACTAGCTGCTCTAGCTGTCTTTTTGGCTTAATTATGCTCCGATATTCCTGACGAGACCAGCTGGGCTTCACTGCAAATCATAACAGTGAAAATCTTAAAATATAAGCAAGATTTTATTGGGCATGAAGGCTCATTAATTGGAAATCTCGGACTTAACTGAATTTGGGGCATAATGCTGCCAGCTGGATTAAATTTTCTGAGACCCGTTTCTTCACCCAGATGATGATAACTGAACTTGCCAATGGCACCTAAGCCAAATACTAAGCTTTACCAGGGATATACACAATCAATTATTTCCTTGGCATTCTAGCTGCCCAACCATGAGAAGGAAGGGTCTGAGTTAGTGCTTTTGAGGGGTCATCACCACCATTTCAGCCATCACCCCTGACTTCTACAGGCTCAAGGGCATTATGTACCCTCTATGAGCCTCAGTTTCCTCATCTGCAAACTGGACATAATAAATGTGTGAGCGGTCTATGAGATAATACTTGCTAAGCAAATGAAATGAAATGAATAAATAGATATGTAGACATTCACATATATATATATGTATCAGTAAGAAGTAGCCATTATCGTCTCCCATCTTTGCCATCATCCATCATTATAAGAAGCCCAGAGCAAATTCTACTACGTCTCTTCTATTTCCTGCAGCCTGGTCTGTGTGGGTCTGTCTACCTTTGGGACAAAGAATTTACAAGCATAAATCTTCGCTCAACACTGAGAGACAGACACAGGCCCCACTAAACAGAAAAGAGGGGGGACTCCAAGGTAGTAAAAATTAGGCTAAGGCACCAACTACAGTACATACTGGAGCCAGGACATCATGCTACTTCGTCAGGGATTTGGGAGGATGTAGAGCGTGTGTTAGAGTGTGCTGGGATTTGAGATCGGAAAGGTGAGTGGTCCTTAGAAACCAGAAGGCTTAAAGGTCAAGTTAACCTTCAAGGGAATAGATAATGTTCTTTAAGATTACTGGAAGTAGCTTTTGCTAGAAGCTGCACCAAGACAAAATTACTTGAGAATGTGTAAGAAGAGCTTAGTGAGAACAGAGACAGTGCTTCATTTATATCCGAACCAAGCACCCAGCATGAGGCCTATCAGGGTAAATAGTCCAAAAAAGGCCACTGAATTGATCTGAACTGAATCTGTCAAGAAGTTAAGAGCTCCATTTCACTCTTAAACCAAATGCAATTTTATTGAAGAAGTGCTACAAGATAATAATAGCAGTTGTTGTTAGGTGCCGTCGAGTCGGTTCTGACTCATAGCCACCCTATGTACAAAAGAACAAAACACTGTTCAGTCCTGTACTATCATTTATTAATCACCTTCTGATTGCTGGGAAGTGGGACTAAGAATATTATATCCATTATCTCATTTAATCCTCATAATTATGTTGCCAGGTAAGCCTTATTTCCCCATTTTACAGATGAGCAAACCAAGGACCCAAGACACAAATCAGGTCACACAGCCAGAGTTCTTCCCCAGGTCCTCTTCACTGCAACATCCATGTTCTTCTCATTGGATTTTGCTACCTTGTATTTATTTGTTAAAGAGCCCTGGTGGTGCAGGGGTTAAGTGCTTGGCTACTAACCAAAAGGTTGAGAGTTCAAAGCCACCCACTGTCTCTGCAGAAGAAAAGACCTGGCAATCTGCTCCCATAAAGAATACTGCCTAGAAAACCCTTTGGGTCAGCTCTACTCTGTCACATGGGATCACTATGAGTTGAAATCAAATTGACAGCACCTAAAAACAACATGCATTTGTTAAAAGCTTAAAACATAAAGGGAAACAGTCAAACCACAAAGCACTGCTGGAGAACCGAAAAACCAGACCCTGGACTGATCTCTGCTCTGTGTATGATCTAAAGATGTTTTTAAGACCAGACATACAGGAGAGAAAGTCTGCTAAACATCAGCTGCTGGGAAGACATAACTTAGTAAAAACTACCTTCTAAGACTTTCACAGGTAGGAGAGGAAAACTAAGGCCCAGCGGTGCTCATGGTGCCTTACGTGGATTTGGCCATCTCACAAAGGGATGGTGGCAAATGGCTTAAGATGCTGTTCCCCCCCGTTAGCCTCTTCCTACTGCCTAACCCGATCTTGAGGACTAAAGTGCGCCTGACTCAAGCCATGGCGTTTTCAATTGCCTTACATGCATGTGAAAGCTGGACTATTAATAAGGAAGACTGAAGAAGAACTGATGCCTTTGAATTGTGGTGTTGGTGAAGAATATTGAATATACCACGGACTGCCAAAAGAACAAAACATGAAAATCAAAGTCTCTGCAGCGGCTGGCCCTAAAGACCAGTGTGTGCCGGTGGGATGGTAGGGTGGGGCAGCATTGTTGTTAGGCACCATTGGGTCGGTTCTGACTCATAGCAACCCTATGCAAAACAGAACAAAACACTGTTGAGTCCTGCACCAACCTCACAATTGTTGCTATGCTTCAGCCCATTGTTGCAGCCACTGTGTCAACCCATCTCATTGAGGGTCTTCCTCTTTTTCACTGACCCTCTTTTCTACCAAGCATGATGTCCTTCTCCAGGGACTGATCCCTCCTGATAACATGTCCAAAGTATGTGAGATGTAGTCTCACGATCCTTGCTTCTACGGTGCGTTCTGGTTGTACTTCTTCCAAGACAGATTTGTTTGTTCTTTTGGCAGTCCACAGTATATTCAACATTCTTCGACACCACCATAATTCAAAGGCATTAATTCTTCTTCAGTCTTCCTTATTCATTGTTCAGCCTTCGCATGCATATGAGGTGACTGAAAACACCATGGCTTGGATCAGGTGCACCTCAGTCCTCAAGGTGACACGTTTGTTTTTTTAACACTTGAAAGAGATCTCTTGCAGCAGATTTGCCCAATGCAACACGTCTTTTGATTTCTTGGCTGCTGCTGCCATGGGTGTTGATTGTGGATCCAAGTAAAATGAAATCCTTGACAATCTCAATCTTTTCTCCATTTATCATGATGCTGTTTATTGGTCCAGTTGTGAGGATTTTTGTTTCCTTTGTATTGAGGTGTAATCCATACTGAAGGCTGTGGTCGTTGATCTTCATCAGTAAGTGCTTCAAGTCCTCTTCACTTTCAGCAAGCAAGGTTGTGTCATCTGCACAACGCAGGTTGTTAATGAGTCTTCCTCCAATCCTGATGCCCGTTCTTCTTCATGTAGTCCAGTTTCTTGGACCATTTGCTCAGCATACAGATTGAATAGGAAAGGTGAAAGGATACAACCCTGACACAAACCTTTCCTGACTTTAAACCATGCAGTATCCCATCGTTCTGTTCAAATGACTGCCTCTTGATTCCTCATGAGCACAATTAAGTGTTCTGGAATTCCCATTCCCCCCAATGTTATCCATAATTTGTTATGATCCACACAGTCGAATACCTTAGCATAGTCAATAAAACCCAGGTAAACATCTTTCTGGTATTCTCTGCTTTTAGCCAGGATCCATCTGACATCAGCAATGATATCCCTGGTTCCACGTCCTCTTCTGTACCCAGCTTCAGTTGCTGCAAGTTCCCTGTCAACTGTATTGCTGCAGTTGCTTTTGAATGATCTCAGCAAAATTCTACTTGCATGTGATATTAACGATATTGTTCAATAATTTCAGCATTTGGCTGGATCACCTTTCTTGGGAATAGGTATAAATATGGATCACTTCCAGTCAGCTGACCAGGTAACTGTCTTCCAAATTTCTTGGCATAGATGAGTGAGCGCTTCCAGTGCTATACCAATTTGTTGAAACATCTCAGTGGGTATTCTGTCAATTCCTGGAGCCTTGTTTTTCACCAATACCTTCAGTGCAGCTGGGACTTGTTCCTTCAGTACCATCAGTTCCTAATCATATGCTACCTCTTGAAATGGCTGACTGTCAACCAATTCTTTTCGGTATAATGATTCCGTGTATTCCTTCCATGTTCTTTTGATGCTTTGTTCATTGCTTAATATTTTCCCCCACAGAATCCTTCAGCATTGCAACTCGAGGCTTGCAGTTTTTCTTCAGTTCTTTCAGTTTGAGAAATGCCGAGTGTGTTCTTCCCTTTTGGTTTTCTATCTCCAGGTCTTCGCACATGTCATCATAATACTTTTGTCTTCCTGAGCCGCCCTTTGAAATCTTCTGTCCTTGCTTTCTTCGTGGATGATGTTCTTGAGGTCATTCCAAAACTTGTCTGATCTTCAGTCATTAGTGTTCAACGCATCAAATCTATTCTTGAGATGGTCTCTAAATTCAGGTGGAATATACTCAAGGTCATACTTTGGTTCTCGTGGACTTTTTCTAATTTTCTTCAGTTTCAACTTGAACTTGCATGTGAGTAATTGATGGTTTGATCAGCAGTCGGCCCCCGGCCTTGTTCTTACTGATGAAATTGAGCTTTTCCATCCTGTCTTCCCACAGATGTAGTCAATTTGATTCCTGCATGTATGCCATCTGGTGATGTGTATAGCTGCTGTTTATGTTGATGAAAAAGGGTATTTGCAATGAAGAAGTCATTGGTCTTGTAAAATTCAATCATGCAACCTCTGGCACCATTTCTATCACGAAGGCTATATTTTCCAACTACTGATCCTTCTTTGTTTCCAGCTTTTGTATCCCAATCACGAGTAATTATCAGTGCATCCTGATTGCATGTTAGATCAATTGCAGACTGCAGAAGTTGGTAAAAACTTCAGTTTTTTCATCTTTGGCCATAGTGGTTGGTGTGTAAATTTGAACAACAGTCATATTAACTGGTCTTCTTCACAGACGTATGGATATTACCCTATCACTGACAGCACAGTACTTCAGGATAGATCTTGAAATGTTCTTTTTGACGATAAACACAACACTATTTCTCTTCAAGTTGTCATTCCCGATATAAAGACCATACAATTTTCTGATTCAAAATGATCAATACCAGCCCATTTCAGCTCACTAATTCCTAGGATATTGATCTTCATACTTTCCATTTCATTTTTGACGATTTCCAATTTTACTAGATTCATACTTCGTACATTCCAGGTTCTGATTATTAATAGATGTTTGCAGGTTTTTCTTCTCATTTTGAGTCATGGCACATCAGCAAATGAAGGTCCCAAAAGCTTGACTCTATCAACATCATTAACGCTGACTCTCCTTTGAGGAGGTAGCTCTTCCCCAGTCATATTCTGAGTGTCTTCCAACCTGAGGGGCTCATCTTCCAGCACTGTATCAGACAATGTTTTGCTGCTATTCATAAGGTTTTCACTGACTAATTATTTTCAGAAGTAGAGTGCCAGATCCTTCTTCCTAGTCCATCTTAGTCTGGAAGCTCCGCTGAAACCTGTCTGCCATGGGTGACCCTGCTGGTATTTGAACACCTGTGGCATAGCTTCCAACATCACTTTGACACATAGCACAGAGGATAATCACATCAGATCACAAAATGGTGGACAACCACGCAATACTGGGAATCATGGCCTAGCCAAGTTGGCATAGATTTTGGGGGGACACAAGTCAATCTATAACAAGAACCCCACAAGAAAGGCAGAATTGGTCCCATTTTACAGATGCTGAAATGAGGCTTGGAGGTTACATAACACTCCCAAGCTAAGAGACCTAGCAAGTGATGACAGTACAAGGAATTACCAGGTTTAAACATCAGGCCTGACTTCAGACAGGGTAGGCCCCAGGCCACTGCATCAAAAATACCCTGGGGTGCCTATTTGGAAATGCAGATTTTTGGATTTTTTTCTGAATCGAACTCTCTGAGGGTGGGGCACAAAATTTGCATCTTTACGCACCCCTCAGGAGGGAGCTTCTGATAAATGGAGATGTGTGAGAACTCAGCACTGTTCCACACTACCTCACGGAGAATAAAAAACCGTTGATGTCCAGTTGATTAGGACTCATGGCGACCACAGAATAGAGCTGTACTCCATAGGGTTTTCAATGGCTCATTTTCGAAGCAGAGTGCCAGGCCTTTCTTCCAAGGTACCTCTGGGTTGACTTGAACCTCCAACACTTAAGTTAGCAACTTAACATATTAACCATTTGTACCATCCAGGGACTCCTTGACAGAAGATTGTCATTGTTGTTATTGTGTGTGCTATAGAGTCGATTTCAAGTCACAGCAACCTATATAACAGAGCTGAACTGCCCCATAGGGTTTACTAAGCCATAATCTTCATGGGAGCAGATCGCCAGGTCTTTTCTCCCTTGGAGTAGGCGGTGGGTTCGAATCACCACCAGGGCTCCTTTCACAGAAATAAAGAAGGGGTAGGAGGTGGGTAATGGGGACAGAGAGGGAGTTGAAGAGAGGCAAACAGAGAAAAGAGAGAAACAGAGGAAGAAGCTACCAATCACTGAGCACTTTATCTGCCAAGCATTTCACACATGCTATCTCATTTAACCCTTACAACCTGCTGAGGTGGACAGTATCATATACATTTTACACAAGAAACCGCAGCTTAGTAAAAGTTAAATAAGGAGCCCTGGTGGTACGGTGGTTAAGTGCTCAGCGGATAGGTCAGTGGTTCGAACCTACCAGCAGCTCTGCGGGAAAAAAGACCTGTGATTTGTTTCGGTAGAGATTACAGCCTTGGAAACCCCATGGGGCAGTTCTACTCTGTCCCATAGGTTGCTGTGACCTGGTTACTATGGGTTGGAATCAACACAATGGCAATGCGAGGGTTAAAGTTAAATAACTGAATGAAGGCCACATATCTAAAAAATGGGGTTGGAACATGAACCAGACTCTTAGGCTTTAAATCCCATGCGCTTTCACTATCACATTCCTAATTTCCCCTGTTTGGCAGAGAGAAGAGGAGAGGTCTTAGTGCCGTAACCGAAAGCGCATGGACAGCTGTAAACTCTGAAAGGGCCCAGAGGAAGGCCTTGCCCAATCTGAATCAAGCAACAGAAACGACTACCTCCTTGGGGGCAATCACATCTCCTGCAGTCGCAGTGCTTCTGATACGGAAGTGTGAGCTCACCAAGTACGTGGGGGCACGGACTCATCATCCCCCCGTCCCAGTGCATTACACAGTTGGAGTCCACTCCCCCATTCCCGAGTCCAGGCACTCGGGAGTGTGCATAACCTATGAGGGTAACCAAAAGAGTTCAAGTCCAAGTACAAATATGCTGTTAAGCAAACGGCTTTCCCTCTCTGGGCAAAGTCTCTTCATCTGTAAAACCAGAAGGCAGAATTCACTGCTCTCTAAGGTCCCACTAACACTGGGTCACTCCATGATTCACAGACCCTATAATATGTGAATATTAAAATGTTATTTATGAAATTTACTACAGGGCAAGGTGTTGGCAGGAACCCCATCAAGCTGGGACATGGAGGTGAAATTGTAACTACTACTAATGGTGGCATGGGTAGAACAAAGCATTCTAGTCTCCATCCTGGCTTCTGTTTTCTATCTCTGCCCTGGTAGCCCTGGTGAGGGCTGTTATATAACAGGCTGACCAGCTGCAAGCTCCTTTTGTCCTCTTTCCCTGCACTTGGCATGAATCTCAAATGACTGCCTGCTGACTGACCCCTCCCTGGCTGGCCACTCGCTGGCTGCCCATTTTTGTAACCTTTTACCATAGGCATCATGCTTTTTAACTAACTGCTAGCTCCTAGAAGGCCAGATGGGTGGGTTAGACAAGACTGCACACAGAGTGCATAGTACAGAGCTGTGCATACAGTGGTAATAATAGTATTCTAATACTCTGTCATTTGTCGTTGTTAGCTGCCATTAAGACAGGCCCCTGACTCATGGTGACCCCCATGTGCAGTGCTATTGGACTGTTGTGATCCGTAGGGTTTTCACTGGCTGATTTTTGGAAGCAGATTGCCAGGACTTTCTTCTTAGTCTATCTAATAACAGTAACAACTAAAAGCAGCTAACGTTTGAGTGCCTATTATGTACCAGGCACTATTCTAAATGCTTTGTAACAATTCTACAAAGTATATACTATTACCATCTATATTTTATAGATACAGAAACACATCTATCACAAGTAAATAAGCTAACTTACTTGCTGAGGTCACACAGTTAATAAGGCAAAACCTGGACAGTCTCACACAGCCGTAAGTTAAATGAATGAACTTAAGTAACAGTTGGGACTGCCTGGCTCTGGCATCAGACAGGCCTGGGCCCACACTCTAGCTCAACAATTTATTAGATGTTTCTTGGGATAAGCTGCTTAAACCTTTCTATGTCTCAGTTTACTCGTCTGTAAAATGAAGGTAACATCTACCTTGCACGGTTATTCTGAGGATCAGAAATAATATATACCAAAGAACCTAATGTCATGCCTGGCCTGTTTACCTACTCATGAATTTACTGACCTCCTGCTTTGTGCAAGGCTCTGTGCTAGGTGGTGAGAAACAGAAGAAGAAAGCACGATCCCTGCCCAAAAGCTGTTCGTTGCCTACTGGGGGGGCGGGGAATTTAGTGCCATGTGGGAAGGACAATGTTATGTGCAGGGTTTCACAGGAGCACAAAGAATAACACCTGAGAGCAAGAAAAGCTGTCCTGAGGCTTCAAGGATGTATGTGGTTGACCAGGCCAATGAGGACAGTTAGGGGAAGGGTGCTCAGGGCAGAAAAGGTAGTAGTCCTTGTATTCTCTTAGCTGATCAGGCCAAGCCCCTAGGTATCAACCATGACCCCATTCTCATATCTCATATCCAAACTCTCAGAAAATACTGTCTGTAGTACCTTCAAAATGTTACTCAGAATCCAAAATGTGAGTAGAGCTCCTCTTTATCTAAGAAAGGGTGGAGAGGACATGATGATAGATAGATTAGATAGATAAGATAGATAAGATAGACAGACAGATAGATGATAGACAGACAGACAAGAATATGTATGTGTGCATATTGTGTGTGTGTGTGTAGTGTGTACATTTGTGTATGCTCACATTTACAAAGTGAAAGATAACCAAAAACTTGAAATTACCTATGGGGGAGGGAACAGAATAGAGGGGATACAGACAGAAGCTGTATTTCTTTTAACATAACTTGTTTTATAGATTTGACTTTGGAACTACGTAAATATTAACTATGTAACTCAATAACAGCTCAATAAATCCATGAATTCATAACAGTAAAATAGAAACTTCGTTGGTCACCCTTGGAGAAACTTCAGCGGGCACCCTTGGAGAAGGCTAGGGAACCAATTTTTTAGTTTTGAAAACTGTTAAAAAGAAACAATGGAGTTTTTGGGTCTCCCCCTCTCCCGCCCCACCGACTTTGCTATATGAATTGTACTTCAGGGTAATGAAACAATAATAATCAAATAATAATAAAAATAAATTTAAAAGCAACTTCTAAAAACTGAAAGCAAATGAACCAAACTAAGTATCAAATCAATGACAAAACTACACAGACAGAAACAAATCTCAAGTGACTTTAAGACACAGAATAATTGTCTTAAAGTGAAATATTCCCAGACCAAAGAAAACAAACTTAAACTTTTTTGGTAGTAGTTTTGATATTCTTATTTTTTAACTGCATACTATGGAATAAAGCAAATGAGTAATTATATTGGCATAACTGAGAACCAGAATTTTTGGCATTTGGTAATGTGCTACAGATGTAAGAGATACAGATTTAAAAGATTAATGAGGCTAAGCAAAAACCTCACATTCCTGAATTTGAGTTGGAAATATCATGATACATTTTTATCTTTCTAAAGATTTGTTTTTTAGCTCTGTCCATTGAAAAGACATAGATACAAACAAGACCAACAAAGTAGCAGTAATCCTCGCACCAATACTGTGGTCTTGAAACACCGTTTCCCTCTAAAAGGAACTAGGATTCCCTTTGAAAAAGTGGCTGCTTCTAAGATTGGGATAGGCAATGTACAAGATGAGCCTGGAACATCTTGTGATGACAGAAAGCAAGGAAAGAAGCAAAGACTACGGGGGTTGTGCCAAAAGAACTCAGGAGCCAACCTGAAGAGGATCCCATTGGCCAATGATGGGTTCATTTGAGCATCAGTAAGAATAATAATCATAGCTCAATAAGTCCATGAGTTTAGAATAGTAAAATAGAGAGAGGGAAGAACTTCATTGTTCATCCTTGGAGAGGGCTAGGGAACCAATTTTTTATTTTAGAAAACTGTTAAATAAAGAGAAAGAATCCAGTGTTTTTCCTGCCTTTACTAAATGAACTGTACCTCAGGGTAATCAAATATCTGGTGAGAGAGTTTCTCTTCACAGAAGTATTCAAGCTGACAAATAAAGAGAGAATGATAGAACTCACCATTTTGCAACTCTTAATAAAATAATGGAGTCCCCGGCTGAGGCAAATGGTGAATACACTTGGCTGCTAACCTAAAGGTTGGATGTTCAAGTGCACACACCTAGAAGTGCCTCGGAAGAAAGGGGTGGTGGCAATCTACTGAAAAATCAGCCATCGAAAACCCTATGGAGCACAGTTATACTTTGACACAGATGGGGTTGCCGTGAGTTGGAACTGACTTATGGCAACTGGTTTTTTTGTTGCTGTTGGTTTGTTGTTTTAATATAGTAATAGAAGTAGGCAACAATCGTCAATGGCTGCTAAATCATAAGAACAGAAACAAGCATACAGTATGTACCTGCAAAGGGAATACAGAGCATGACCTATAAGACGGTCTTTTTAACAAATCTAATGTGACTCTAAGTCTGATCAAGCCTCTAGATTCAACCGCCAATTTACAGGGAATACGGGACAGAGAAACAGATTAAATACCACCACAGGAGTGCAGTCAGCAAAATCTAGACTTTGAGAAAATCTACCGTGCATATGATCTGGTTTTTCCAGCAAAGAGATTATAAGGGGACAAAAAAGAAATGAAGAGGAAACTTTAAAAGATGAAGAGACTTAAGAGGCATGGCAATCAACTCGTCTCTTGAACATTATTTGGATCCTGATTGAAACACACTGAAAAGAGACCAAAAAAAAAAAAAAAAAAGGCTGACTTAAAAGAATCGGGGAAATTTGAACGAACTGGATATTTGATATTATTTAGGAATTACTATTACTATTTTAGATGAGCTGAAGATACTGTGAGGTTTTTAAAAGAATCCCTTATATTTTAGAGACAACCTGAAATATTTAAGGATGATAAAAATGACATTGAAGTTGGGATTTACTTCACAATAATCCAAAGGGGCAACGTACAGGTTGTAGAAGAAATGAGAATTTATCTTGAGTTGATAATTGAAGCTGGGTAATGGAGACATGGGGTTCTACTTTCTACTTTTGTTATTTCCCCTTCCTACTTACAGATATATTTGAAATTAAAAAGTTAAATCTACATTTATATATTACATACATTATATAATATAAAATGTATATATTATAATTTTATATGCACACATATAGCTACAATCCACTTTATATCATTAGCTATGGTGCTACCAACCTGGTCTAAGCCACCGTCATTTCTCTCCTGAATTACTGCAGGAGCTTCCTAACTGGTCACTCAGTCTCCACCCTTGTCTCCCTACAATCTGGTTAATAGAGAGAAATTGTGGAAAGCATTCTTAGGGTTAGAATGGAACAGATTTTGCAGTTATTTCCTTAGAATTTTAAAATCATACCCAGGGAGGAATAAAACTTTAAGCCATTGTCCTAAAGATGGCATTGATGCTTTTTAAAATTTTAAGACTTTCTCAGAGTTATGACTATTAGCACAACAAGATGAAAAGGAGATAAGATTAAAAGTCTGAAAGCCTGGGTAGGAGTCCGGGTTCTGTCACCTGCTAGCTGTGTTGTGACTTGGGTAAGTCACTTAACCTTTTGAGCATCAGTTTCCTCAGTTGTAAACGAAGATAGTTATACCTAGCCCATGAGGAAGTTATAAAAATGAAGTAAAACGATGTGTATGGAAGCACTTAGTAAAGTAAAACTAAGGCATCAGTGGTGTTTATTCATGCCAATGCCAATGCCAAGAGCAGTGCAGTCAGGAGATAAAGCTCCTCCCAGAACTTCGGTTCTCCACCTAGGAGTGTGTTTATTTCACCAGGTTGTTATTTTTAAGGTTATTGGAAGAATATCAAAAGGATCTCTGCTAAGGCTGAATAAGTAGCAACTTCAGAATGTACTATTCTCACAATTATTTAATGGGGTTTTGTAATTTTCTTTTTTTTTTAAAGAACCTTTTGGTATGTTAAAATGCTTCATATGAACAGGTGAACCAACATTACGTTAAGAACGGCAGTGCCCCAAACTGGAACGACATACACATCTGCTAATGACTGATGGACTGCAGCCAGCTGATGCACATCTGTGAGGCTCTCATCAGTGTACAAAAAGAATCCGCCATTGTTTTCGGAGCAGCTCAACCCCTGTGCCAACAGGACACCCTTTGAGCACTCTCCAATCTTCTATAGATTCCAAGTTTGGGATTCTGATGTAATCAACCAATTTCCAACCCTTTAAGTGCTGGATGGATTTTAAGAGAAACAGGTGATCTAAATCTTTATCAACCACTGCTAATAGCAAAAACACCCCTGATTTCTTACATTCAAAGCACGTCAGAAGAATTCTGAAAGAAATACTATCAACTTAAACACTTCCAATGGTGGGTTTAATGAAGCGAAAGAGAACAACATTTCATCAGGTATACTGTCGATCGCTCTTTCAAAGGTACCTAAGCAAAGCAGAATTTGACAAGCATGAAGGCATTTACCCCTAGCATCACTGAGGCTGTCCAAAAATAGCAACTGAATTTCCATGGGTAGGGTAGTATCCCTGACAACGAGCCTCTGTTTGGCTTTCTATAACAAACAAACTCTAAAATATATAAGTCTCAAACATGATAGTTTATTTCCTGCCTCTTTTCTGTTCTCCCCCCTCAGAACATTAGCATTTGCTGCTCCTTCTACCAGGAACCTCTTCCGCCTCTTTTGCATAACTAATTCTTTCTCATCCTAAGAAGAGCCTACTGTAAATGTTACCCACTAAGAAAGGTGTCCCCTTCCACCACAGCTAAAGCAAACCTCACCACCACTACCCCACAATTCGTCAAATAACTGTTCTTCTGAAATATCTAGGTTTCAAGTACCCATCCTGTGGTCTACATATCCTAATTTTTATTTTATTTTTTGGGCTGAGTAAGGGAGTTGACCATTGAGACATAGTTTCCACCCATTCTAATATATGTATGCATAATCCATTCACCATATAATATTCAGAGTAAAAACAAAAACAAAACAAATAAAATGCAAGACTATCAGCAAATAAAAGCTGAGTAAAGTCTTTGATCAGACCCTGCAATCTCCAAGCAGGCACAGAAAGGCCAGCAAACTCAGGCTCCGCACAAGGCCCCAGGTCATGCTGAGAGGCTCTAGAGAAGGAGGAAATGGAAGCTCAGGCCCAACCAAATGAATACAATGAGACAGCAGGCAGATCAAGAATTCCAGCCTTGGAATCAGTCTGATGTGGAGCCAAATGCCAACTCTGCCACACATAATTCCTACCATATCTCTGTATCTCGATAAAAACCTTTTTTGTTTTATGTTGTATAGAATAAATAACTACCTGATGTGTTCTTTTCACAGTTCTCTCGTGTGTCCAACAGTTACAAAATGTGTCTTCCCCCTCTGGGAGATTGCAAGTGAGGACAGAGTTAGTCTCCTTATGCCTCCTCTAACCTTCCTTCCAGCTTTCAAAACTCCATCCAGTCTCACCCTGGCCAAGAGGAATCTGCACCAAGGACATCATTCCAAGCAGGACAACCTGCAGTACAGGTACTGGTGGTGAACCAGCGAGGTAGTATGCAAAGAACATGACCCATGGAATCAGAAAAGGCTGGGCCAAAAGTTTAACCCTGTGCCCCCAAGGCCTGTAATATCAGGCACATTTGGATCAGTCAGGGTTAGGTCAACAAAATAGAAAATAGTCTTGGTATTTCAATCAATTTTTTTTTTCTCAGTTTCTTCAGGAAACCCTGGTAGCATAGTGGTTAAGTGCTACGGCTGCTAACAAAAGGGTCAGCAGTTCGAATCCGCCAGGCGCTCCTTGGAAACTCTGTGGGGCAGTTCTACTCTGTCCTATAGGGTCGCTACGAGTCGGAATCGACTTGATGGCATCGGGTTTTCGGGTCAGTTTCTTCATGCAAAATAAAGTACCCTCAAGGAGCACTGCAGAGCCCTGGTGGAGCAGGTGTTAAGAGCTGGGCTGCTAACCAAAAGGTCGGCGATTCAAATCCACCAGCTGTTTCTTGGAAACCCTATGGGGCAGTTCTACTCTGTCCTATAGGCTCCCTAAGAGTCAGAATCTACTCAGCGGCAGCGGAAGGAGCACCGCTGACAGCAAGATGGAAGACAGGGATCACAGCCTTTGTAAATTTCTGACCTAAGTTCATGCTTGCCACACAAGGATGTAAAGTCCATCCTTTAAACCTGAGGCTCATAACCTATTTAAAACAACACTTCCTGCTCGGGTCATTAATTAGAAATGTCTGATTATTATGAGGAACACAAGGCTTTATGAACTGTTAATGAGAAACTCTGATTTGTCTGGCATCCAAAGTGGAGATGGCACTGACCTCAGGCCACTAGTGCACTAAGACTAAATGGGTGGCAGCTTCACCATGTATTTATTCCTTTCCTGACCTGTGGAAGATACTTCATCTCTCTGGAAAACTTCATCGGTAAATTGGAGGTTATTCATAGTACCTGCCTCCTAGGATTCCTCTGAGAATTAAATGAGGTAATACATGTTAAGCATTTAACACGGGCCTACCAAATAAACAGTAAGGTCCAATAAATGACAGCTATTTTTATCACGGTGACCTATTTACCAAATTTTCTCAATTTCAATCCTTCAAGAATTTCTGTTTATCCCAAGGTGGGCGGGGGGGGGGGTCCTTCTTTGCTTTATTTCCTAAAATTGGAACTTAGTAAAGCTGGGAAGCCAGTGGCTATAGAGTACCAACCTAGTGCCTGTTTTCCAGGAGTTGGAACAGAAGGAGGAGGTGGTACCACTGCTTTTTGTCACCCCATATCCATTCTTCCCTCTTAGGAATATAGTATTCAACTAGTCATGTTGCCTCCCAGAATAAAAGGCTATATTTCCTTCATGGGGCAGGTGGGTGGGGATGGGATTAAGTTCTGACAAATGGGATGTGTGTGAGAAAGTGAAACTTCCTGGCTGCTCCTTAAAGGGAAAAGGAATGCCCTTCCCCTTTGCCTTCACACTTCCTGGAAAATACATGTGCTGGTGAGCCATCTTGGACAAGGAAGCAGCAACTCTCTAAGTATTGTAAAACAACCAGATAAAGGAGCCTGGGGCCCTGATGACTTATAGAGCAGAGGTGCTATTCCAGATCAAACTTTTATATAAGCAAGAAATAAACTTTCATCTGTTTAAGCATAGTTATATTGGCTTTTGTTACATGCAAATCTACAGCCTATAGCTAAAGGCTATGTTACATCCAAATCTATACCCTCATAGACACTGTAAACAATGTGGAAAAGGGAAAGAGAAAGGTAGAAAGGGGTGGGTTACAACACGTCCCTGGTACCAGGGCTTCGAACTGGTCCAAACCAGCTCGAACCAGTTCAGTCAAGGCAGATGACGTAAAACTGGAACAGAACCAAATTTTTACAATTTGGATGATCTGGAAAGAAAACCTCAACAGGAAAAATTATAGGTCAAAACCCTGGAACGGGAGACTCACAAGAGATGTAGTGAGCCCATTTTAGAAGCCTCATATGAGACTGGATTACTGGCAGGACTGTGGAAAGTGGCACACATTCAAAGCAGCACAGTTGGCTGCCATCTTTGAGCAGGGCACTGCTGTTTCTAACTGTGCTCAAAATCCAATGGGTAAGAGATTTGGTCGCTATGCAATGCGTACACTGTCCTTGTTTTCGAAGAGGGAGATTGAGTTTCTAGCAGGGCTTCAACCTATAATTTTTCCCATTTCACGTATCATTCCAGTTCACCCAAATTTTAAAAATGTGGTCTGTTCCCAAAATCAGAGAACTGTCCCTACAACTTGAACAAATAGAAAGTGAGCAACAAAAGAATCCATCAGCCACCAGAAGAAAACAAATAATAAAAATTAGAGCTGAACTAAATGAATTAGAGAACAGAAAAACAATTGAAAGAATTAACAAAGCTAAAAGCTGGTTCTTTGAAAAAATTAACAAAATTGATAAACCATTGCCCAGACTGACTAAAGAAATACAGGAAAGGAAACAAATAACCCGAATAAGAAACGAGATGGGCCACATCACAGCAGACCCAACTGAAATTAAAAGAATCATATCAGATTATTACGAAAAATTGTACTCTAACAAATTTGCAAACCTAGAAGAAATGGATGAATTCCTAGAAAAACACTACCTACCTAAACTAACACAATCAGAGGTAGAACAACTAAATAGACCCATAACAAAAAAAGAGATTGAAACGGTAATCAAAAAACTCCCAACAAAAAAAAGCCCCGGCCCGGACGGCTTTACTGCAGAGTTCTACCAAACTTTCAGAGAAGAGTTAACACCACTATTACTAAAGGTATTTCAAAGCATAGAAAATGACGGAATACTACCCAACTCATTCTATGAAGCCACCATTTCCCTGATACCAAAACCAGGTAAAGACATCACAAAAAAAGAAAATTACAGACCTATATCCCTCATGAACATAAATGCAAAAATCCTCAACAAAATTCTAGCCAATAGAATTCAACAACATATCAAAAAAATAATCCACCATGACCAAGTGGGATTTACACCAGGTATGGAAGGCTGGTTTAATATTAGAAAAACCATTAATGTAACCCACCATATAAATAAAACAAAAGACAAAAACCACATGATCTTATCAACTGATGCAGAAAAGGCCTTTGTCAAAGTCCAACACCCATTTATGATAAAAACTCTTACCAAAATAGGAATTGAAGGAAAATTCCTCAACATAATACAGGGCATCTATACAAAGCCAACAGCCAACATCACTCTAAATGGAGAGAGCCTGAAAGCATTTCCCTTAAGAACGGGAACCAGACAAGGATGCCCTTTATCACCGCTCTTATTCAACATTGTGCTAGAGGTCCTAGCCAGAGCAATTAGGCTAGACAAAGAAATAAAGGGCATCCGGATTGGCAAGGAAGAAGTAAAATTATCACTATTTGCAGATGACATGATCTTATACACAGAAAACCCTAAGGAATCCTCCAGAAAACTACTGAAACTAATAGAAGAGTTTGGCAGAGTCTCAGGTTATAAAATAAACATACAAAAATCACTTGGATTCCTCTACATCAATAAAAAGAACATCGAAGAGGAAATAACCAAATCAATACCATTCACAGTAGTCCCCAAGAAGATAAAATACTCAGGAATAAATCTTACCAAAGATGTAAAAGACCTATACAAAGAAAACTACAAAGCACTACTACAAGAAATTAAAAAGGACATACTTAAGTGGCAAAACATACCTTGCTCATGGATAGGAAGACTTAACATAGTAAAAATGTCTATTCTACCAAAAGCCATCTATACATACAATGCACTTCCGATCCAAATTCCAATGTCATTTTTTAATGTGATAGAGAAACAAATCACCAACTTCATGTGGAAGGGAAAGAAGCCTCGGATAAGCAAAGCATTACTGAAAAAGAAGAAGAAAGTGGGAGGCCTCACTCTACCTGATTTCAGAACCTATTATACAGCCACAGTAGTCAAAACAGCCTGGTACTGGTATAACAACAGACACATAGACCAGTGGAACAGAATTGAGAACCCAGACATAAATCCATCCACATATGAGCGGCTCACATTTGACAAAGGCCCAGGGTCAGTTAATTGGGGAAAAGATAGTCTTTTTAACAAATGGTGCTGGCATAACTGGATATCCATTTGCAAAAAATAAAACAGGACCCGTACCTCACACCATGCACAAAAACTAACTCCAAGTGGATCAAAGACCTAAACATAAAGACTAAAACGATAAAGATCATGGAAGAAAAAATAGGGACAACCTTAGGAGCCCTAATACAAGGCATAAACAGAATACAAAACACTACCAAAAATGATGAAGAGAAACCAGATAACTGGGAGCTCCTAAAAATCAAACACCTATGCTCATCTAAAGACTTCACCAAAAGAGTAAAAAGACCACCTACAGACTGGGAAAGAATTTTCAGCTATGATATCTCAGACCAGCTCCTGATCTCTAAAATCTATATGATTCTGTCGAAACTCAACCACAAAAAGACAAACAACCCAATCAAGAAGTGGGCAGAGGATATGAACACACACTTCACTAAAGAAGATATTCAGGCAGCTAACAGATACATGAGAAAATGCTCTCGATCATTAGCTATTAGAGAAATGCAAATTAAAACTACGATGAGATTCCATCTCACTCCAACAAGGCTGGCATTAATCCAAAAAACACAAAATAATAAATGTTGGAGAGGCTGTGGAGAGATTGGAACTCATATACACTGCTGGTGGGAATGTAAAATGGTACAACCACTTTGGAAATCTATCTGGCGTTATCTTAAACAGTTAGAAATAGAACTACCATACAACCCAGAAATCCTACTCCTCGGAATATACCCTAGAGAAATAAGAGCCTTCACACAAACAGATATATGCACACCCATGTTTATTGCAGCTCTGTTTACAATAGCAAAAAGCTGGAAGCAACCAAGGTGTCCATCAACAGATGAATGGTTACATAGATTGTGGTAGATTCACACAATGGAATGCTACGCATCGATAAAGAACAGTGACGAATCTGTGAAACATTTCATAACATGGAGGAACCTGGAAGGCATTATGCTGAGCGAAATTAGAGGCAAAAGGACAAATATTGTATAAGACCACTATTATAAGATTTTGAGAAAAAGTATAAACTGAGAAGAACACATACTTTTGTGGTTACGGGGCGGGGGGAAGGAGGGAGGGTGGGAGAGGGTTTTTTACTGATTAATTAGTAGATAAGAACTGCTTTAGGTGAAGGGAAGGACAACACTCAATACATGGAAGGTCAGCTCAACTGGACTGGACTGGACCAAAAGCAAAGAAGTTTCTGGGATAAACTGAATGCTTCCAAGGTCAGCGGAGCAAGGGCAGGGGTTTGGGGACCATGGTTTAAGGGGACTTCTAAGTCAATTGGCAAAATAATTCTATTATGAAAACATTCTGCATCCCACTTTGAAATGTGGCGTCTGGGGTCTTAAATGCTAACAAGCGGCCATCTAAGATGCATCAATTGGTCTCAACCCACCTGGATCAAAGGAGAATGAAGAACACCAAGGTCACACGATAACTATGAGCCCAAGAGACAGAAAGGGCCACATGAACTAGAGACTTACATCATCCTGAGACCAGAAGAACTAGTTGGTGCCCGGCCACAACCGATGACTACCCTGACAGGGAGCACAACAGAGAACCCCTGAGGGAGCAGGAGATCAGTGGGATGCAGACCCCAAATTCTCACAAAAAGAACATACTTAATGGTCTGACTGAGACTAGAGGAATCCTGGCAGTCATGGTCCCCAAACCTTCTGTTGGCCCAGGACAGGAACCATTCCCGAAGACAACTCATCAGACATGGAAGGGACTGGACAGTGGGTAGGAGAGAGATGCTGATGAAGAGTGAGCTATTTGTATCAGATGGACACTTGAGACTGTGTTGGCATCTCCTGTCTGGAGAGGGGATGGGAGGGTAGAGAGGGTTGGAAGCTGGCAAAATTGTCACGAAAGGAGAGACTGGAAGGGCTGACTCATTAGGGCGAGAGTAAGTGGGAGTATGGAGTAAGGTGTATATAAACTTATATGTGACAGACTGACTTGATTTGTAAACAGTCACTTGAAGCTCAAAAAAAATTATTATTAAAAAAAAAAAAATTTTGGTCCGTTTCTCTTCCTTGGCCATGACTGTATTGGGAAGAATCAGTTCAAAGCCCTGCCTGGCACAGAGCAGGTTTTCATAATTACTTGCAGAATTAAACAGCCTCTCTAAGATTCTAGAAAATCAAAACAAATGTGGAATACTGAGGTCAGCTCCAAAAACAAGAGGGACACTGGCCAGCTGGAAAGTATCCATAGGAGAATGACTAGGGCAATGAGAGAGCAAGAAAGCCCAACCCATTAGGAAAGACTGGAAGAGCTAGAAGGAGAAAGGTAAGCCAGAATTACGGGGTCAGGTTTCAAATAACTACAGGGTGGTAAACTGAACAGGGCTTCCTCTCTTTGCACTCTAGTTTCCTCACTGGTAAAATAAATAAATAAGAGCAGAGCATCAACAGTATCCCTTTTAGTTATATCATGAGGGGCCTATAGATTCAGAGGAATTTGTTACAACGAAGGACAGAACTAGAACCCACCTAGATATAACACTGAGAGGTAGCAAAGGGCAGATTTCCAAAGAGAACTTCCAAACAATGTTTCTTCTCCAGCAATAGAATGGCTGCCTTCCAAAGTCCACCAGTACCTGACCGGAAGGGTTCTATCGGAGGCTAGACTGGCATGCAGGTCCCTAGAGGAAGTGCTGTGTCTTGACAGACCAAGGAGTTAAACAAGCTCTCTAGAGACTGGTCAGGAAAGTGGGCTTTGTAGTGGATGGTCCTGTACTTGAGCCCAGGGTCTTCAGTTGGCTACAGATCCTGAACAAGTTACTCACCTTTTTAAGCCTCAGTTTCCTCATTTTAAAAATGAGGATAGTAAAACATAACTTGAAGGACACTGCATTTAAAAAAAAAATACACACGTCAAGCATACTGCACAGTGCTAGATTCACAGCTGCTTACAGTAGTCATCATCAATGTATCAGAAATGGAAGACAAGGAAAAGTGTGAGGGATTCAGAAGCATCAGCAGGTAGGGGGCTAGAATATGTGGACTGGACAAGTAGCTGCACAGCCAAAAAAGATTAGGGCTTACCACATAATACTGCAGGCAGGACCAAAAGCCAGTCAACTGGTAGGAGAAGAAGTATAGTCGGCAGCTGGAGACTCACGAGAAACTGGGAAAAGACTCTCATCCAGACCTCCATCCACCCATTCAAAATTTACTGAGTATCTATAATAATTACAAAATGAGAAATGCGGCACAATAAGGAAAATACAGAGTATAATCAGGACACAAAGGAGAAGCACCTGATTTAGGCTTAGAGCGTTAGATAAGGTTTCTAGAGGAAGTTATATCTAAGTGGAGACCTGCATTACCAGGGCAAAGGTGCTCGAGGGGGAAAGTAGGGAGAGAGATCAAGCTGAGAGTATGTTCAGAGCAGGACAGAGAATCATAAAACCTTTCTCACTTCCTCCAAAAATTCCCATATTCTGAGTCAAGTCCTTTCCAGCACTAAGGTTCTATAATTATGGCTTTAGATAAAAGCAAGAAAAAGTAAATGCTGTACACATTTAGGTTAAGTCCATTTTTAAAAATGTAATTAGAGACAGAGGGAGGTGTGATGTGGTTATATATAAGGACATGAGGGATCCTCTTGGTGTTTGAACCGTTCAGTATCGTGACTGTGGTACTAGACACACAAACCTACATATAAAATTGTGCAAAGCTTAATACACACACACTAATACAACTAATACTGTGGAAATCTAAGAGCAGTAGGTTGCATCAATGTGAATATCCTGGTTGTGATATTTTTTGATAGTTTTGCATAGTGTTACCTTTTGGGGAAAATGGGCTAAGTGTATAAGAGATTTCTCTATTATTTCTGCAATCTTTTCAGTAAAATTTCAATTAAACAAAGAAGCTACAGGGGAAAAAGAGTATAGTTATATAAAATTTTTGTGACATATTTGTTCATTGCTGAGATTTTAGAAAAATGGATAAAAAATAAAATATTTTAATTACTGGCACTCTACTATCCAAATATCCTTTTGTAATATTTTAAATCAAATTCCTTCAGTTTTAAATTGGTATATAGCCATACAGTGATTATTTTGTGAGTAATATGTATATATATGTGTATATATATATATCCTTGTGTAGTTTAATGCAATACATACAGTTTATTCTTGCTTTTTCCACTAATTTTGTATTTTGAAGATTTTCCCATTACATTAAAAATTCCTTGAACAATTATTTTTATGGCTATTTAGTAATACCATTTAGGCATAACATATAATTAATTTTCTGAACTAATGCCTTATTTTGGAACCTTTTCAGTTGGTTTAGAATTTTCCTATTATAAATAATGCTACAGTAGGTTAAATCTAATTGGTTGCCAACATCACTAGAATAAAAGATACCAATCCCTGAATACTAAAATGCTAGAGTTAGGAAGGATCTTGAAAACCATCTCGCCAAACAATCTCCCTATAACAAACATATACGCACATATATGTGTACAGACCATTTTATAACTATGGAAACTACATACCTATTCTTACTGTAGGAAATAAGGATAATGTGTGATTTCAAAAGATCTTTATTAATTTAAAAATTAAAAAAAAAAAAAAAGGATGAGCCACCAATCTTGCTGTAAGTCATTTCTTTCCTTTTTTGAACATTTTACTGTGGTTTGGGTGAAAGTTTACAGAGCAAATTAGTTTCCCATTCAACAATTTATATACACTTTGTTTTGTGACATCAGTCGCAATCCCCTCAATGTGAAAGCACTCTACCCACTTCCTCCCTGAGTTCCCTGTTTCAATGTGCCCATCTTTCCTGCCCTTCCTGCCTTCTGAACTTTGTTTTTGGTAAAATGCTGCCCTTTTGGTCTGGTATGGTTGACTGTTCTGAGAAGCATGTTCTTCGCGGGTGTTACTGTTCACTTCATAGGCCTGTCTATTGTTTGGCTGAAAGGTGATTTCTGGGAGTGGGTTCAATTCCAGGTTTGAAGGGACTCTTAAGTCATTTCTGACCTTGTAGAGTCAAAGAGAAAAAAGCATACATGAGTGAAACTATAGAGGAAAGAACATGAGAGCTATGGTATATATATCCCTATTACCTTGGGGAGCAATTAACTATTTTAAGTTTGTTTCTTCATCCATAAACATATCCCCCTCCTAGTAGGCTCTCAATAAACAATTGTTGTTTGAATGAACGACACAATAGGTACTCAACTGCTCACTGTTACTCAAACATTCAATGCCCTTTCATGCTTTTAGTCAGCTCCTGTTTGGAATGTCCTCCCCTACTCCCTCGATGATAACTAAAAAATGTCTCCAGACATTGCCAAATGTGCCCTGGGTGGGGTATAAAATAATCTCTCATTAAGAATCACTGCCTTGCATGAACTAGAGTTTATATTATCACTGGAGAAAAAAATAAATAAAGGCAACTCCTAATCATGCTTAGAGCATAAATACTAGTTTGCTTTTATCCTTGGAAAGTTCCTGGACTTCATCCTTCTTCACCCTCAACATTTTTCTGATACGGGGCCCTCCTGAGCACCTTGTCAGGTTATCAAGTCTGTTGACCACCTTAACTGGGAGTTTTGACAATGAGTATCTGGCACATTTACAAGGACTACTAGATGACCACAGACTGCCTCAAAACTTAGGAACATTCCCAGAATGAACAAAATGAAGAATATTATGATCCACCTGGAAGAAACATCAGGGTAAGAAATGCTGTCTTACTTCACCTCAACCTCGTGATGTAGCCAACGCTTGTCAAGTATCTACTATAGGGCAAGAAATGCACTAGGTACTTTTCTATACCTCATCCCATTTGATTTTCTAGCAGTCTGATGAGAAAGGCATTCTCTATTTTACAGAAGGGAAAATGAGGCTCAAAGAGATTAAAAATGACTTGTCCAAGGTCACAAAGTTAGTCAGTAATGTCAAAATTTCACTCTGGGATGTCTGACTCCAACCCCACTGCTCTTTCCACTGTTGTCTGTATTGCAGTATTCTACAAGAAAACTAGTAACCACAATCGATGAAGAGCCAAGAAAGTAAGACGGTCTCTTCATTCATACTTTCCACTTCACGGATAGGTATGAGACAAAAGGATATATTCCAAAACATTAAGAGGGCCATCAACGGGAAACAGTTTTATCAGTTAGTTATCTTTAGTTGTGTCTGTGTTTTCTGTATTTTCTAAATAGTTTTACCCTGAATATGTATCACTTACATAACAAAAAGTAATTAAGTCCATTTCCAACAACAAAAATAATTCACTGAAGTAACAACATTTAATGTCAGTTTCAAGCAAACCAGAATCATAATTTCTCACTTTTGGGAGACTGGTGAAGATTACGAAGTTTAAAATATTCCACGTTGTTTACCAGGATATGGGAAAACAAGTTGGCTTAGAAACTGTTAAACCAAAACCAAACCCGTTGACCTCGAGATGATTTTGACTCATAGCAACATTGTAGGACAGAGTAGAACTTCCCCATAGGGTTTCCAAGGAGCAGATGGTGGATTTGAACTGCCAGCCTTTTAGTTAGCAGCCTGAGCTCCTAACCACTGCACCACCAGGCTCCAGACTATTAGGAATTTAAGTCAGTACAAAGTTCTCAGATGATATTCTGGTAAGATCTATCATCATGTCAAGTGCATATGCTCTTTTTTCCTAGCAATTCCATATCTAGGAACTCATCTTACAGGTATACCATGTGTACAATATACAAAAATACATGTCCAAAGATATCTACTGTCTACCAATGAAGGAATTGAGACAGTGGGATTCAAGGCATCTACTAGAGAAAATGAGATACATTTCTAGGTGCTAATTTAGAAAGTTATCCAAGACATGGCATTAAGTAAAAAAATCAAGTTACATAGCAGTATGTATAGAAGGACTCCAGAATACACAAGTATGCATACATATATGAATATGCATGTATGGGTTCACGAAAATCTGCATGTGTCTATGTGGTCATGTATTAGCTGGAATATGCACAGAAAATTTTGCAAGTATATTCAAGAAGCCATTAATATTAGTTACACCTGGAGAGTAGGATCAGAAGCTAAGGAGAAAGGAAATGAATTTTTATATCACCTCCTGAATTGTTTAAAATTTTATTTATCATGAACATGTATCGTGGCTATAAAGAAAAAGTTTTTTGCTTTTGTTTTTTAAGAGAGCCCAGATCTCATGCAATGACTTGAAAACAAAGCAACATACGAAACAGAACTGTCTTCTGTTACAACTGCAAATGCTCACAAAACAAGGCAGTACGTGAAAGCTTCCCAGTCTCTGTGTGCCAGGGAAAGGCATAATGGAGACAGTTCTCTCCTGGCACACTCAGAGACAAAGCCAGAATACTATACTGTTAGGGGATTTTAATGGCTGGATTTTAAGACCAATAATGAAAATGAAATCCTGCTATACTTTTCAAGGCAAAC
The DNA here is from genome assembly GCF_024166365.1 of Elephas maximus indicus. Taxonomy (NCBI): domain Eukaryota; kingdom Metazoa; phylum Chordata; class Mammalia; order Proboscidea; family Elephantidae; genus Elephas; species Elephas maximus. The sequence goes on along the minus strand of NC_064821.1, from coordinate 111,054,794 downwards.
AAAACCAATTTCCTTGGCAGTTAAAACTCAATTTTTTATGTTCTATCTCTTTAGCTTGTTTCCCTTCTAAAGGAGCTGATACATCTTGGCAATAAGGTGCCCAAAACCTCAATTCTCTCCCTTTGCAAATCCCTGTCATGTCCCACTATGTTAGAAGACCTGGGCTTGGTACTGGCTTGGCTGCATATAAGCTCATTAAACCTAACAGAACATCTCATAGAAAATACTTTGTTAATTCCACATACTTCACTAGACAATTATAAGAACACCATTTAAAAAAAAAAAAATACCTGTTGCCATCAAGTCGATTCTGACTCACGGTGACCCCATGTGTGTCAGAGTAGAATTGTGCTTACAGGGTTTTCAATGCCTGATTTTTCCAAAGAAGATCACCAGGGCTTTCTCACAAGGCATCTCTAGGTGAACTCAAACAACCAAGCATACTAACTGTTTGCACCACCAAGGGACCTAACAACTTAATATAACAGACAGGGTATAAAAATGCATGCTGTCAACACTAAGATGCTGTGAAAATGTTAGTTCATTTGAATTACAAAGAAAAATGAAATGACAGATCCAGAACGCTGAAGAGTACAGCTGCTGACCTGGCTACAATGTGCAAGTCCTGGCTACAGTCTGGAATACCTATGAAGTTGCCTTAAATTCATTCTCCAAGCAAGCAGCTTAAATGGTCTCTTGAAAACAACTCAGACCTCATTTGCTGCCATTGTCTCCTACACCTCACTAAGCACCGGTAATGCCAGTTACATACCCCTTCCTACTTTATGTACCGTAGTGTTCTGTTGTTACCCATAAAGTTTTCATAGCTTGGACAATGAAAAAGGAAGATAGATATGTTTAAATGTGGTGTTGGCAAAGAATATCGAATATACTGTGGACTGCCAGGAGAATGAACAAATCAGCCTTAAAAGAAATACAACCCGAATGCTCCTTAGAAGTGAGGATGGTGAGACTTAAGCTCACTTACTCTGGGAGCGTCATCAGGAAAGACCGATCACTAGAGAAGGACATCATGTTTGGTAGAAGGTCAATGAAAATGAAGCAAACTCTCAATGACATGGATTGACACAATAACTACAACAATGGACTCTAACATAACAACCATCATAAAGATGGTGCAGGACGGGGCAACGTTTCATTCTGTTATACCGCATTTTTGCAAATAACGCGCCCATGTAAACAGTGCCTCCACACAGATAACACGCGTAGTGCACCTAGGAAAATAATGAGCAAGGAGGTTGCATGGCTGACAAAAACCATATAACGTGTGAGTTATTTGCAAAAAAAATACAGTACATAAGGTCGCCATGAGTTGAAGCCGGCTCCATAGCAAATACCAAGTACTCAAAATGCTGTAAACCCAGCTTTTTTTTTTTTTTTGCCTGTTTGCCTCTGTTCCTTAAGGTATCGGCTCAAATCTTACCATCTCAGAAAGGTCTTTCCTGACCATGCTCTGTAAAATAGGCCTCCCTCCTAACTCTCCCTACTACCACCGTGAGTTATTCTCTCATCACTCTGTTCCCTTCATAGCACTTAAAAAACTGTTCCCATCAAGTAGATTCCAACTCATAGCGACTCTATAGGACAGAGTAGTCCTCCCCATAGGGTTTTCAAGGAGCAGCTGGTAGACTCGAACTGCCAACCTTTTGGTTAGCAGCTGAGCTATCAACCACTGTGCCACCAGGGCTCTGCACAGCACTTAGCATACCATTGTTTCCTGAACTATAATGTAAGTTCCTAAGAGCCAAGTCCTTATCTGTCTTATCCTCCGTGCCTAGAACAGTGCCAGTACATAGTAAGCAGTCAGGCGACATAAAATGAACTAATGAAAAGCTATAGACAGCAAAGTACTTTCATGTACAATCTCATGTTTCATCTTACCCGTGAAATGGACAATATGATTTTTCTCATTTCAGTGACCTACCCAACTAAGGTCACAGCTTGTAAATGACAAAGCCAGAGCTTATATCTGTGATTTCTGACTCATGATTCCCTGGTACTCCCACTGCTCCATGGCATATACAAATCTGGACTTGGAAGGGTTTTCTGGTATACAGCAATTTATCTAGGCTTCAACAATAGGAGAGGGGAAGAGGAGGATCTTCTTTCTTGCAGGGGTGAGGTAGGAGAGATGGAGGAAGGGAAATGGTGAGCTATTATCTTGCCCTCCTTAGTTAAGAATTTGTAAGTGAAATTTTTTCCTTCATCTGAACAAAATGTAGCTACCTCGAGGTTAGAGGCTTATGAAACTTCTCATCATTAAGTCACAGTGTGAAACACTGCTAATTGAAACAGTAAGTGAAATTTTAGGTAGGTCAGATGCAATTACCCAAAGTGGAGAGTGACACCAGTGTTCACACTTCTTGGACCATACGCAGCAGGCTGGGATCTAAGTCACGCACGCACACACACCAAAACCAGTCATTTACACACCTTCCTATGGCATCTGTCTCCAAGTTGCCCAAATATGCTGACTCACTGGGGAGGTGGGAGGAAGGAGGGGGGAGAGAAAACAGGGCAGCAGAAGAGCTGCAGAGGCAAAAGAAGAGAGAGAACGGGATCAGGGAGAAGATGGAATAGAGGGAAAAAGAGGAGAGAGCAGGAAGAAGAACGAAACTGAGGGAGAAACTGCAGAAGAAGAAAGGTCATGGAGAAAGGAGGGCTGCTACCTGCTAAGATTTTTGCTGCAATGCTCAAGCGGACAAGGAAGTCCTTAAAAATTTCTGGGGTCACAGTTTTTTTTCAGGTGCTTGTCTGTTTCCATAGAGACAGAGAATTTCTGCTTTCAATAATCATCTTTCAAGTTTCTCTAGTGTTTGAGCTTTCTTGCTGCACCTCTATCACGAGGCAGAGAACCAGGGCCCAGGGTTCATCCTACACTGTCCTGGCCCCTGGCCTCAGGCCTGGCCTCAGCCCAAAGCCACAGACCTTCCGTTCTAGCATTTCCATCCATTATCTTTACCCCTCTCCCAGGCAAACACATGGCCTGCTCCTGCCTCCCACTCCTTCCCAGGCACTCCAGTGGAGATCTACACAACCTAATGGCAGCCTACCAAAAAGGTGAAAGCCTAGAGAAGCCTTGTGCCAACCTGACAGTATACTCAGCCCTTCCACAAATATATTCATGGTGTGCCTGGCGAATAGAAAACCAGTCGTTCACATTTTCCACTTCTGACCAAGACCATAAATATTACCTCCTACCCTCCTGCCATCCACAGCTACCTCACATTCCACATCTGGTCACCTATCAGCATCTGTCCATTTGCCTATGCAATGCTTCGCAGAGCTGCCTCTGTCAGCTCCACTGGCACTTCCCTGGCTTAGGCTTTCATTATTTCTCAGGGAAATAATGAAATCTACCTACCTGCTACTGCAGCCCTGGTGGCAGAGTGGTTAAGAGCTATGGCTGCTAACCAAAAGGTCAGCAGTTCGAAGCTAAGCCACTCTTTGGAAACCCTATGGGGCAGATCTACTCTGTCCCGCAGGGTTGCTCGATGGCAATGGGTATGGGTTTGACCTACCTACTAGTTCTTATTGAGTTGATTCCAACTCATGATGATCCCACGTGTGTCAGAGTACAACTGTGCTCCACAGGGTTTTCAATGGCTGATCTCTTAGAAGCAGATTACCAGGCCTTTCTTCTGAGGTGCCTCTGGGAGGACTCAAACCCACAACCTTTAGTTTAGCAGCCATTTGCACCACCCAGGGACTCCCATCAACTCCTTGTTGCTGTTAAGTGCTGCTGAACCGATTTTAACTCATAGTGACCCCATATGTTGTTGCTGTTGTTAGGTGCCATCGAGTCGGTTCCAACTCATAGTGACCCTATGCACAAAAGAACGAAACACTGCCCAGTCCTGCGCCATCCTTACAATCGTTGTTATGCTTGAGCTCATTGTTGCAGCCACTGTGTCAATCCACTTTGTTGAGGGTCTTCCTCTTTTCCACTGACCCTGTACTCTGCCAAGCATGATGTCCTTCTCCAGAGACTGATCCCTCCTGACAACATGTCCAAAGTATGTAAGATGCAGTCTCGCCATCCTTGCCTCTAAGGAGCATCCTGGACGCACTTCCTCCAAGACAGATTTGTTCGTTCTTTTGGCAGTCCATGGTATATCCAATATTCTTCGCCACCACCATAATTCAAAGGTGTCAGTTCTTCGGTCTTCCTTATTCATTGTCCAGCGTTCACATGCACATGATGTGATTGAAAAAACCATGGCTCGGGTCAGGCGCACCTTAGTCTTCAGGGTGACATCTTTGCTCTTCAACACTTTGAAGAGGTCCTTTGCAGGAGACTTGCCCAATGCAATGCGTCTTTTGATTTCTTGATTGCTGCTTCCACGGCTGTTGATTGTGGATCCAAGTAAAATGAAATCCTTGACAACTTCAATCTTTTCTCCATTTATCATGCTGTTGCTCATGGGTCCAGTTATGAGGATTTTTGTTTTCTTTATGTTGAGGTATAATCCATACTAAGGCTGTGGTCTTTGATCTTCATTAGTAAGTGCTTCAAGTTCTCTTCACTTTCAGCAAGCAAGGTTGTGTCATCTGCATAACGCAGGTTGTTAATGAGCCTTCCTCCAATCTTGATGCCCCGTATAGTCCAGCTTCTCGGATTATTTGTTCAGCATACAGATTAAATAGGTATGGTGAAAGAATACAACCCTGACACACACCTTTCCTGACTTTAAGCCAATCAGTATCCCCTTGCTCTGTCCTAACAACTGCCTCTTGATCTATGTAAAGGTTCCTCATGAGCACAATTAAGTGTTCTGGAATTCCCATTCTTTGCAATGTTATCCATAATTTGTTATGATCCACACAGTCGAATGCCTTTGCATAGTCAATACAACACAGGTAAACATCCTTCTGGTATTCTCTGCTTTCAACCAGGATCCATCTGACATCAGCAATGATATCCCTGGCTCCACTTCCTCTTCTGAAACTGGCCTGAATTTCTGGCAGTTCCCTGTCGATACACTGCTGCAGCCGTTTGTGAATGATCTTCAGCAAAATTTTGCTTGTGTGTGATATTAATGATATTGTTCTATAATTTCCACATTCGGCTGGATCACCTTTCTTGGGAATAGGCATAAATATGGATCCCTTCCAGTCAGTTGGCCAGGAAGCTGTCTTCCATATTTCTTGGCATAGATGAGTGAGCACCTCCAGCACTGCATCTGTTTGTTGAAACACCTCAATTGATATTCCATCAATTCCTGGAGCCTTGTTTTTTGCCAGTGCCTTCAGAGCAGCTTGGACTTCTTCCTTCAGTACCATCGGTTCCTAATTATATGCCACCTCTTGAAATGGTTGAATATTGACTAATTCTTTTTGGTATCATGACTCTGTGTATTCCTTCCATCTTCTTTTGATGCTTCCTGCGTAGTTTAATATTTTCCCCATGGAATCCTTCACTATTGCAATTCGAGGCTTGAATTTTTTCTTCAGTTCTTTCAGCTTGAGAAACACTGAGCGTGTTCTTCCCTTTTCGTTTTCCATCTTCAGCTCTTTGCACATATCATTATAATACTTTGTCTTCTGGAGAGGCCCTTTGAAATCTTCTGTTTAGTTCTTTTACTTCATCAATTCTTCCTTTTGCTTTAGCTGCTCGACACTCAAGAGCAAGTTTCAGAGTCTCCTCTGACATCCATCTTGGTCTTGTCTTTCTCTCATCTTTTCAGTGACCTCTTGCTTTCTTCATGGATGATGTCCTTGATGTCATTCCACAACTCGACTGGTCTGCGATCACTAGTGTTCAATGAGTCAAATCTATTCTTGAGATGGTCTCTAAATTCAGGTGGGATATACTCGAGGTCATATTTTGACTCTCGTGGACTTTCTCTGATTTTCTTCAGTTTCAGCTTGAACTTGCATATGAGCAATTGATGGTCTGTTCCACAGTCGGCCTCTGGCCTTGTTCCGATTGATGATATTGAGCTTTTCCATTGTCTCTTTCCACAGATGTAGTCAATTTGATTTCTGTGTGTTCCATCTGGCGAGGCCCATGTGTATAGTCACCATTTATGTTGGTGAAAGAAGGTATTTGTAGTGAAAAAGTCGCTGGTCTTGCAAAATTCTATCATTCGATCTCCGGCATTGTTTCTATCACCAAGGCCATATTTTCCAACTACTGATCCTTCTCCTTTGTTTCCAACTTCCGCATTCCAGTCGCCAGTAATTATCAATGCATCTTGATTGCATGTTCGATCAATTTCAGACTGCAGCAGCTGATAATAATCTTCTATTTCTTCACCTTTGGCCCTAGTGGTCGGTGCGTAAATTTGAATAACAGTCGTATTAACTGGTCTTCCTTATAGGCGTATGGATATTATCCTATCACTGGCAGCGTTGTACTTCAGAATAGATCTTGAAACGTTCTTTCTGACGATGAATGCAACACCATTCATCTTCAAGTTGTCATTCCCGGCATAGTAGACTATATGATTGTCCAATTCAAAATGTCTGATTCTGTCACAGTTTGTCGTACTGTGGGGGCTTGTGTGTTGCTGTGATGCTGGAAGCTATGCCACCAGTATTCAGATACCAGCAGGGTCACCCATGGCAGACAGGTTTCAGCTGACCTTCCAGACTAAGATAGACTAGGAAGAAGGTCCTGGCAGTCTACTTCTGAGAAGCATTAGCCAGTGAAAACCTTATGAACAGCAGCGGAACACTGTCTGATATAGTGCTGGAAGATGAGCCCCTCAGGTTGGAAGGCACTCAAAAGATGACTGGGGAAGAGCTGCCTCCTCAAAGTAGAGTCGACCTTAATGACGAGGATGGAGTAAAGCTTTCGGGAGCTTCATTTGCTGATGTGGCACAACTCAAAATGAGAAGAAACAGCTGCAAACATCCATTAATAATCGGAACCTGGATTGTACAAAGTGACCCCGTATACTGCCTCTTAATTGTTCTTACTGTCCTCCAGGCCCATGCTACCTCATTCCGTACAAGCCCCGACACCAAATAAAGCACAAATTCCTGGGTCCCAGGTATATGTGCTTACAACTAGCATCTCATGTAACTGGATACAGGTATAAAACACTTAGGAACCACATTTGGGATCCATATTGCAGACAGCTGCAAAACACCCCCAGAACTCACACCACACTGCTCGCCTGGGGCTGCCATGTGACTTTCATGGACTGTAGGCACTTTTGCCTTTGTGGGCCCCTTCTGCCCTTAAAAAAAAAAAAAAAAATTTTTTTTTTTTTACAAAGAAAAAATTATATATAACTGCACTAGTATATAGAGTATACTCACCTTTTCCATCTTAGTCATCTAATGCTGCTGTAACAGAAATACCACAAGTGTGGATGGCTTTAACAAAGAGAAGTTTATTCTCTCACAGTCCAGTAGGCTCTAGGTCCAAATTCAGGGCACCAGCTCCAAGTGAAGCCTTTCTCTGTCGGCTCTGGAGGGAGGTCCTTGTCATCAGTCTTTCCTTGGTCTGGGAGCATCTCTGCACAGGAATCCTGGGTCCAAAGGACGTGCTCTGCTCCTAGCGCTGGTTTCTTGGTGGTATGACATCCCCATGTCTTTCTGCTTGCTTCTTTCTTTTATATCTCAATAGTGATATAAGATGCTACCTAATCTTATAAAAAAAAAACTCATCAATATAACTGACACTAATCCGTCTTATTACATCATGGTGATAGGATTTACAACATATAACAAAATCACATTTTATATGGATAATCACATAAAATGGTGGACAATCACAAAATACTGAGAATCACGGCCCAGCTAAGTTGACAGATATTTTGGGGAGAAACAATTCAACCCCTGACATTTTCCTTCCTTTTTTTTTTTTTTAAGAAATTAAAATTAAAACATTTTTGTGGGTTCTAAAAGTACTATATAGGGGTGGTAATGGTTCAGTAAATGACAGCTTAAATGTTTTCTCTGTTTATCATGCTGCTGCTTATTGGTCCAGCTGTGAGGATTTTTTTTTTTTCTTTATGTTACGGTATAATCCAGACTGAACGCTGTAGTCTTTGATCTTCATCAGTATATGCTTCAAGTCCTCTTCACTTTCATCAAGAAGGTTGTGTCATTTGCATATGGCAGACTGTTAATGAGTCTTCCTCCAGTCCTGATGCCATATTCTTCTTCATGTAGACTGGCTTCTCACATTATTTGCTCAGCGTACAGGTTGAGTAAGTATGGTGAAAGGACACAACCCTAATGCACACCTTTCCTGATTTTAAAGCATGCAGTATCCCCTTGTTCTGTTTGAATGAATGCCTCTTGGTCTATGCTCATGGAAGCCGCAGTCAAGAAATCAAATGATACACTGAATTGGGCAAATGTGCTGCAAAAGACCTCTTTAAAGTGTGTTAAAAAGCAAAGATGTCACCTTGATGACAAAAATGCACCTGACCCAAGCAATGGTATTTTCAATCACTTCATATGCATGCAAAAGCTGGACAATTCGCAAGGAAGACCAAAGAAGAATTGATGCCTCAGAATTAAGGTGCTAGTAAAGAAAACTGAATATACCATGGACTGCAGAAGAACGAACCCAACTGTCTTGGAAGAAGTATAGCCAGAATGCTCCCTAAAAGTGAAGATGGCCAGAGTTTGGACATGTTATCAGGTATCTCACATACTCTGGACATGTTATCAGGAGGGGCTGGTTCCTGGAGAAGAACATCATGGTTGGTAAAGTAGAGGGTCTGCGAAAAAGAGGAAGACCCTCAACGAGATGGACTGACACACTGGCTGCAACAATGGGCTTAAACATAGATTGTGAGGATGGTATAGGACTGGACAATGTTTTGTTCTGTCATACTCAGGGTTACTACGAGTCAGAGCCAATTCGATGTCACCTAACAGTGGTGCAGTGATAGAATTCTCACCTTCTGGGTTCAATTCCCTGCCAATGCACTCCATGAACAGCCACTGCCCATCTATCAGTGGGAACCTACATGTTGCTATGATGCTGAACAGATTTCAGAGGCACTTCCAGACTAAGATGGATTAGAATGAAAGACCTCGCAATCTACTTACAAAAATCAGCCAAAGACAACCCTACAGATCACAGTGGTCCAATCCACAACCAACCATGAGGATGCTATAGGAACAGGAAGCATTTTGTTTCGTCATGCATGGGGTCACCATGAGTCGGAAACTAACTCAACGTCAGCTAACAAAAAAAAAGTACCTTGATCCCTAGTTACTGTGCCTCAATGGATAAGTTGGCCCTGCCTCATCTTCCCCCTCCCCACCTAAATCTTCAGTGGTCTCCCACTGCCATGAGAATAAAGTCCGACGTCCTCAGCATGGCATTCAAGGCACACCCTGACCTGGGTTCAGTCTATTTCCCCAGCCCCAACAATTCCTACCGACCTGGGCTGCAGCTTCCACACCTATATGTGGTTCTCTAAATACACCCTACATCCTCATGCCTTTGCCCTCGGCCCAAAACAATTCTCCTTTCCTTCTCTGCCTACTGATTTCTGACTCCAATATCACCATCCACTGTGGCCTTCCCTAGTCCTCCTGGTTAAAATTATGGCTCCTTCTTCTACACCTGCATAGTACTTTCTATGTCAATTAATATACCACTTATTCATCTTGCCTTTTGCCAAATATCTCCAATTCTAATGTGCAGTTCTTTCACTGCATAACACTTCCAAATTCAGCGAGTGGCTTATAACCTATGCCGAACCAACCTGCCAGCCACCAGGTACAGCACTATGCCACAAGGCACCAAAAGTAGTTTTCTGCATGTGCAAACTCAACACTGCACAGAAGGTGCTGGGTTGTCTGACTGCTTCTTCTGAAGTGTTATTTGCACTGCTAACACCACACACAGTTGTATTGTAACGTAAAATTTCTACCGCGCAGTGGTTAAGAGCTTGGCTGCTAACCAAAAGGTCAGCAGTCCAAATCCACCAGCTGCTCCTTGGAAACTCTATGGGGAAGTACTGCTCTGTCCTGTAGGGTGACTATGAGTCTGAATTGACTAGATGGCAATAGGTTTGTTTTTGTTTTGGGGGTTTTTTTGTTTTGGTTTTAATACCATTTAAAATTATGTTCCGATGCTAAATTGAAATTAAAGCATATTTTGGACCTATGTGGTGGTCTATGACATGTGAGGCAATGCAATTAGAGGTAGTAGTAATTACTAGCTCTCTTGCCATGTGTCAGGAAATTTCCTAACTCCTTGAACCATGAAGGACTTACTCCTCAGACACCGAGCTGCACTGTCAAAAGCTCCCAGGAAACTTCCAAGAGAAGCTGTTTAATACATGATAGCTATAATTTACGGGTGTGTGTGTGTGTGTGTGTGAGTTATAAATTTTGCTGACAAGGAAAAAGCACAATCTAAATCCAAGATTCTTCAACCCACCTCAAAATTATGGATTATTTCCAAAGGAGTCCAAGATGGCAAGCACAGGTATGGAAGAGCACACAACTTCAGATGGTCAAGAGTGATACAAAGAATTTTTAGTATTAAGCCTAAAAATGGCTAAGATTCAAACTTGGTGGCACTGATGAAGGAACACAGAGACGTACAGATGAAAGCTGTCTATTGTTAGTTTGTAAACATGTGTGTGTGTGCGCACATATATGTATTTAGAGTTTCTTTTTTCTACTAAAAAAAAAAGTTACCTTGATGACGAATCATATGATAGTATTTCGTAATCTAATTACTTCTTTACATTTCTGCATTAGACAGAAAACTCTTGGTGGTCTGGGACTATGTATTAATCATCTTTCTCTCCCCTCTGATGTCCTTGCACATGACAAATGTTCCTTACTGAATTGGTCAAACATTCTGCCAACAGTTTCATTTCTTTCAAGCCTGGCCTCGTTTCTGTTAAAATCTAGCTCTGTGCTTATTTTTAGGTTTGGATGGGCATGTTTCATTATAACTGCCCTTTTTAAAAATTCAAAACCTATTCATGCTTTCAATCATGCAACAAGTATTTATCAGGCTCCTAATAAATGCTAAGCATTGACAAGAATACGAAGGTGAATAACACACAGCCTTGCTCTGAACTTTACTTACAGTCTAGTGGGAAGGACAGGCCAGACAACACATCACAACTCAGTGTGACGAGCGCTATTACAGGGAAGCACAGAATTCTGTAGAAGCGTGGAGAATGATTCTCTCATGCAGCATAGAGGGTTTAAGGAATATCTATTTAAGCCATATCCTAAAAAATGGGTATGAGATTACCTAGAAAAGTGGACATCTAGATGGCTATAGGACGAGGGCAGTGGTGGTTCAGTGGAAGAATGTTCATCTTCTGTGCAGGAGACCCAGGATCGATTTCTGGCCAATTCTCCAAAAGTGTAGCCACCATCCGTCTGTCAGTGAAGACGTGTATGTTGCTATGATGCTAAACAGGTTTCAACAGAGCTTCCAGACTAAGACAGACTAGGAAGAAAAGCCTGGAGATCAACCTCCAAAAATCTACCAATGTAAACTCTATGGATCACAGCGGTCCAATCTCATTGTGCATGGGATCACCATGAGTCAGGGGCCAACGTGACAGCAGCTAACAACAACTAGATAGCTATGGTATTGGCTGACTGTAGCTGAGGGAACAGTGTGTGCAAAAGCATATAGATTGAAGGTGATGGGAAGAGGGCTCACCAGTGAGAAAATGACTAGAAGTTCTGCTGGGCTGGCTTGCAGAGGTACCTCAAAGGGCTTCTGATGTCCAGTTAGGAACAACCTCCACTTTATCCTAAGAGCAGTGGGTACTCTTTTTCATTGGCAAGATATTGTTCCATAAATTTATAAAGCTGTACCAATTATACTGTTCTCTCAGCATCATGTCAGGGTTTAATTTGCCTTATTCAGTGCTGGTTTTGCTGTTCATTTCCAGCATTTTAAAAAATTCTTCATGTTATATTTAAGCCAAGAGGAGATATCTGTCTTGTTTCATGAGCTTCAAAATGGTAAACAACTGCATTCATTTCAGTTCCCTCAGACACTCCTATTTCTGCTTGCCTCAGAAAAAGAAGCAAATAAAAAAATTCACCACTAAATTCTTCCCTTGCAAACTTATGGGCATTTTTCTATAACATTTGACTCAATATAGAATGACTAAAGCCTGTATGACTTCAGGTAACTTTCTTAACATTCTGAGCCTTAGCTTCTTCAATTTTAAGAGCAATGTAACTATTACCTTATAGAACTCTTGTGAGGGTTAAATAAGATACTGTATGTACAATGTTCAGCACAATGTCGGCACTATAATCATTCAGTTGTACCTATTTTTATCATGCATTACTGAACAACGGACATATATAAAAATGGTCATTGTCACTGGGTGCTGTTGGATCCATTCTGACTCACAGTGACCCCATGTGACAGAGTAGAATTGTCTCATGGTATTTTCTTGGCTGTAATCTTTATGGAAGCAGATCACCAGGTTTTTCTCCCATAGATCTGCTGAGTGGGTTTGAAATGCCAACCTTTCAGTTAGCAGCTAAGTGCTTAACAGTTGCACCACCAGCGCTCCTCATATACATGGCTACAACTGTGAATCTGTATTTTATTACAATTTTAGTTAGATATATATAATATACCGCATTGGGCAAATCTGCTGCAAAAGCCTCTTTAAGGTCTTGAAAAGCAAAGATGTCACTCTGAGGACTAAGGTACGCCTGATCCAAGCCATGGTATTTTTAATTGCTTCATATTCATGTGAAACTGGACAATGAATAAGGAAGACTGAAGAAGAATTGACGCATTTGAATTATGGTGTTGGCAAAGAATACTGAATATTCCATGGACTGCCACAAGAATGAACAAATCTGTCTTGGAGGAAGTACAGCCAGAATACTCCTTAGAAAGGAGGATGGCAAGAATTCATCCTACAGATTCTGGACATGTTGTCAGGAGGAACCAGTCCCTGGAGAAGGGCATCACGTTTGGCAAAGCAGAAGGGCAGTGAAAAAGAAGACCCTCAGAGGGATGGACTGACACAGTGGCTGTAACAATGGGCTCAAACGCAGCAACAATTGTGAAGACGGTGCAGGACCAGGCACCGTTTCATTCTGTTGTACACAGGGTCACTATGAGTCGGAGCCAACTCGAAGGTACCTAACAACATATATATACGCATATATATATATATATACACACACACACATATATGTATGTATGCATGGGTATGTGTATACATATATACATACATATGTACAATATATACGCTTATGTGTGTGTGTATGTGTGTGTGTCTGTTCTTCTAAAAACCTTCAAGAAGGGTTATCTCCGAGGCAAGGGCCTAAAGATTCAGGAAGAGGAAAAGATAGACATTTTAAATTTTTTCATCTTATTCCTTTCTATAATTTTAATTTTTTTTTTAACCAAGAGCATGGAAAACCTTTCAAGTTGACGAAAAATCCATTATATGAAATACAAAATAATTTATTCTCAAAGCTTAGATGATTATACGGAAATCACTTTATGTAGAAAAAAAGGTGAAGAGCCTAGGTTTGATTAGCCTAGAAAAGAACAGAACTGGGCTTTGTTGTTGTTGTGTGCCACTGAGTCAATTCTGACTCATAGTGACCCTATAGGGCAGAGTAGAATTGCCCCATAGGGTTTCCAAGGAGTGGCTGGTGGATTCGAACTGCCAACCTTTTGGCTAGCAGCCTGGGCCTTAAGCACTTCGCCACCAGGGCTCCTAAGAACTGGGCTAGGTGGAGAAAAAAGCATCTGTTCGCAGATTTTCAAAGGGTTGTCATGTGGAAGAAGGATTGGACTTATTTTATATCTTGAGAGCAGAACTAGGCCCAAGTGGTATGGTCTCAGGAAGGTGATTTTGCCTAAATATAAAAAGGATCTCTGCACTGAGGAGAGCTGCCCAAAGGTATTGCCTCAGGAGGTGAGAGCCCTATCACAGAAGGTGTTCATCATAGACTACAGGGCCATCTTGCAGAGATTTGGTTCAAGGAATTCCCTTTCCAAGTCTATGAAACCCGGCAGTCTCCAGGCATATGAAATTTGACAATTAGCTACTGATTCCCAGTAGCTAAAGCAAAACCAAACCCATTGCCGTCGAGTCGATTTCGACTCATAGCGACCCTATAGAATGGAATAGAACTGCCCCATAGAGTTTCCAAGGAGTGCCTGGTGGATTCGAACTGCCGACCTTTTGGTCAGATCAGCAGCTGTAGCACTTAACCACACACCGCCAGGGTTTCCATCTAGTAGCTAATGCCTCCTTATATGGTTATCCAGAAACACTCCAACTATGGTGTTGTTAGTTGCTCTCTGGTTGATTTCAACTCATAGCCATATGTTAAATAAATCAGATAAATCAACTTTGCCTTCAACTTACAAGATCCTTAAATAGGCAGCTATTCCTAAATAAGGATTTACCAGTTCCCACTGAGCTGACTGTGACTCATGGAGATGCCATGTGTTGCAGAGTTGAACTGCACTCCAAAAGGTTTTCAAGGCTGTGACCTTTAGGAAGCAGATCACCAAGCCTTGGGTTCAAACCACCAATCTTCCAGTTAGTAGTCGAGCACTTAACCATTTGCACCACCCAGGGACTCCTAAGTAAGGACTACCTGTATATACACATTCATAATATTTCAATAAAGTATGAAGTTATTCACATATATACTTCGCAATGTTAAAGCTTGTTTCAAAACTTGGAGGCTATGTTTAAACCCAACCTAGAATAGTATTTGTAAAGACAATTTTTGTTTTCAACCAGATTTACATTAAACATGTAAGGATTTCAGCATTCTTCTGATCCTAATATTTTAAAACCCCATAAAAATCTCTTTCCAGATTGGACTGCTATTTTATGGCTTGTCTTTACAAACCTGGTAAATTAAGCCTAATATCAGAATACTAGAAACCCTGGTGGCGTAGTGGTTAAGTGCTATGGCTGCTAACCAAAGGGTTGGCAGTTCAAATCCGCCAGACGCTCCTTGGAAACTCTATGGGGCAGTTCTACTGTCCTATAGTGTCGCTATGAGTCGGAATCGACTTGACGGCACTGGGTTTGGTTTTGTTTTTTATCAGAATACTTCACTGGCTTAAAGTGGAAAATTCCACTTTTGTGAATTCTACTTTCCTGGAAGGTGGAGTACACACAAGAGAAATTGAGTTTTCTGAGCTAACGAACTGAGATAGCTGCAGTACCATGTGGGATATGACAGGATGACCTTTGGACGACAATCTTTCCAGAGAATAATCTGAATGAAGAGAAACTAAGCCAGGGCAGGCAGAGAGCTCTACAAGACACATCAGGTTAGGGAACTGCTCTGCAATCTGCCACTTGTGAGTGTGCTGACTTATAAAATCATTACATTTCTCTGAATATCTGTCACTCTTTCATCCAAAAACAGAGGTGGGAGAGCAGAGCAGTAAATGTTCTCAATCCAACAATTAGTTGAAATGATACCTGCAAAAAAAGACAGTTTCAAGAAAAACTCAGATCTTAGAGTCAGAAGACTGGAATCTGGCTATCACCAACACGTTGTTTTACCTTGGACCCATCTCCTACCCTCTCAGAATCAGTTTCTTCATCTGATGAATCAGAATGGCACAAGCAGTAAAGTGAAAAAAAAGTGCAAACATATTCTTATGTTGTTTTAAGCCTCAGAGCAAAGCTCTATGGCAAGAGGAGCTATTGCAATTCTTTTATAAATAGGCAGCAGGCTTAAAGATGTTACTAGAGTTTTCAGCTAGTGATAATAATGCAGGGGTTTGATCCCAAGCCTCCAGCCATAGGCACATGCTGTTCACTCTACCTATTTATTACAATTCAGGGGAAAACAAAATAAAACAAGTGTCCAAGTGTTCTATTTATTATAAATGGCTGTACAAGCGTAAGTTATTGTTAAGACTAAGCTTTAAGTTCCCTAGAAAGACCTCCACATATTTTTTTTTTCCATTTATGTGTTACCGTCAGAACAAAAGCCCCCATGAACCACCATTTCTATCCAGCATGTCAGAGAATAATCAGTTGAATAAATGGGCAGATTACTTCTGTGTTAGAAGTGATCCATGATTTTAATTAAAAATCCTAAACAAATGGGTACATTTACACTGCACAAAGCCATACTTTGAGGACCTTAGAAGAAAAACTATAATCCGGCAAGACAGATATAGTTGAACTAGTAAATGATACTTGCTACATAATCAAAGAAAACCAGGGCCCAACCCCTCATCCAAACAAAAAACAGCATCCTTCCAAACTGCATTCTCAATTGCAAATATGCAACTGTACAGTCATGAGGCACACTGTGCTATTTTTGTACTAGTGGAACAAAGCCACATCATTCCCCTAACCAGACAGAGGAGTGGGTGATGGGAAGGGAATCCCCGCAACCTCCATATAGAGTGCTAGTTTTATCAAGTTGAAGAGCCAACTCCTGGCAATAACACTTGAGAGATAACAATACTCTAAATGAAAATGCGTCCCCATTACAACCATATTTAATCAAGGAAATTCATTCTTCTGCTGTAAACATACTGAAAAGGTCTGATTTGGTGAACACACAGGATTTCGGCTGTCATGTGTTGGAGTCCCTGAGTGGGGCAAGCAGTTAAGCCCTGGGCTACTAACTAAAAGGTTGGAGCTTGGAGTTCACCCAGAGGCACCTCAGAAGAATAGCCTGGCCATCTCCTTCTAAAAAATTAGCCATTATAGGGATGGACTCCATGAAAACTGGTTTAGGGTATGTGTTTGTTTTGGCCCTGTGTTAGTTACTGCCCCTTCCCCCAAGAGACCACAATGTAATTGTCTCATTCACCACGGCATTCTTCAAAGTGCTTAGCTCAGGGCCTGGCACACAGCCGGGCTGAAGAAAATGTGCTAATTTTCATTTCAATTATTTATTTACATGTCCGCCACGTTCCCCAAAGGGTTATAGTGGCATCATTCAGAATACAAGAATCTTTTTAAAGATCTAAAAGGAGACCACATCCATTCAAAAGATAGTCTGTACTTTGATATACCATAAATTTGGAAAACATAAATCAAATAACCACATACAACATCGATACCAAAGCGGTGAAACCATCAGTCCCTTGGGGATAACATTTGCTTTACTTGAAATGGTCATGAAAGAATGTCCCACCAATACCTTACTCAACTTCAATAAGAGTTGTTCGGGTAAAATTCTTTTTCAGCCCAGGACATCTGAACATCTGTGAACAATATTTCACCACTTAGATGAGAAAAATAGAAAATAGTAGCCCAAGGAGAGCCATTACATGATTAAAAGAAACAAGAGTTTGTTTGCGAAATGTGGGAAACAAATTAAGCTGGGTTTCATCCTTGCCCAAACAACCCAACATGAACATTTCCTCTGGAGTCCTTGGTTGTCCGATACTAAAATTACCAGTGTAGAACAAATGACCGACACCTCAGCTGTAAATTATCTGTATGTAAGCCATCCTGGCTCCCTGAAAAGATAAGCAAACAGCTATAATAATACTCCTGGTCCAACAAGGATATAGTAAATGACTGTTTTGCTATGGAAATTGCTAAAAGAGCATTTCCAGAAAGAAAATCCAACTTGCAAGCCTAGATACAAAGTTTAGAGGCATTTCCATTTTCTCTACATATAAAGGGCTATAAAATATTAGTACAATCAAAGCAAAAGGACAAAGATAAACAAAATCTAAGCCCAAACATATCAAATAAATTTCACTGTAAAAACTGTGTAAAAGGACTCTAGATCCCAGGTAAAAACTGCTTGAGAAAGGTTAAACCGAGCAGACACAAGACTTAAGCTGAGGCAGAGTTTTACAGAATTGCAAATAAAATCAGCAATATGAGAATAACAATTGGGATAAATACCGTTCGCAGGCTGTAAAAACAATCAAAGCATTTGCTCCTTCACCTCTCTCCCTCAACCAGCTGGGTAGTGAAAGCAGAAGCCACTCACCGCCCTCCCTCCAAGCCGCTCTTCGCACCACCCCCTCCCTTTTTCTCCCCTCCCCTTTCCCTCCCCCTTCCTACCCCCAGCTAGCATATTCAGCAGCCTAGAGAGATTAAGAGCTGCTCGCCGTAGTCACCGGGCCTCCGGACACATCTAACGTTTCCTAGCTCCCAGGACCAAAGAAATTAGAGACGCGACACCCTGGTGGTATTAGATGCCCTCTCCTCCATCCCGGCCCCCTCCCAGGCCGGGGTTGGAGTGGGAGCCTCGGGCTAGTCTGCTGTGCCCCACCGGGAGGGTTCGGCGTAGCTCCCTGCTGCGCTCGCAGCCAGCAGCGCTACCTGAGCTGTCCACGGTGCTGGCGCGGTCCGGAGGATGCCGGGCGGGACTCCGCGCCGCCGCTGCCGCCGCCGCCGCCCCGGCATTCACTCTCTGCTTGCCGCCACCCCCGCCGCTCCCTGCACTTAAGTCCCCGTTACTGTCCACCAGCTGCAAGGATTCATAACCATCGTTGCTGGTCTTTTTCCGGTAGCTCCCGAGCAGGCTCATGGGCAAAACCAGAGAGGAGGAAAATAAATCACCTGGGAGAGGAATAGGAAGGTAGGAGGTGAAAAGGGATGGAGGAGGAATTAAAAAAAAAAAAAAAAATCAAGTGCCCGACATGACGCAAAGAGGAGGGAAAAGAAGGAGCCACCACGGAGAGGAGCTTTGCAGGGCTAGGCTAAGCCACCGCCCTGGGCAGAGAGCGGCTCGGGGCCGGGAGCCAGGGAAGGAGGGAGGGCGCAGCGGGCGGGTGCGCGCGTCCTCGGTGCCGCCGCTGAGCCGCCGGCCCTGCCGAGCTCCGGGCCCCGGGCCAGCCACCCTCTGGCTGGGGAGTGCCCGGAAGCAATCCTATAGGTGTCGCCGCGTAGCCCCGCCGCGCAGCAGGGCAGCTCCAAGCGCTGCTGGCCCGCGGGGAGGAAAGAAAAGGGAGGGAGTAAAGGATAGGACATTCGCGGGGAGTGGGGGCTGAAGGAAGCAAACGGGGCGGGGAGAGAGGAGGAGGGGTCTACTACGGCCGGGGGAGGGGGCTGTTTTCGTGCGCATGTAGTAAAGAAGAAAGAGGCTGAGCGTCTCTGACCGGTAAGCTTTGGGGATGAGGGGTTTCTTGGTAAGATCCAGACACGCCCAATTCGTATAACTTAGCCTATATCTGCTGGAAGATTCTGCAAGTCAAAGCCACTCCGACGGTAACCGTCCTGAAGGACTTGTAACTCAACTGAATAAAGAAAGAATGTGTGTTAAATGCCAGGCTACCTGTATGCCAGAATATAAAGAAATAGCAGTATTTTGCACTTTCCCCAGAATGGGGATGGTCCTGAAATTTGACATCCAAGCGTGGGCTATTCTAAGTCTAAGAGGCAGTTAGGGTTCATTCCCGCCTAGTGAAGAGACAGGACTGTTCAGTAACTATTTGCTGAAGAATAAGTCGGGGGGAGGGACGAAGGTTGAGTCCGGCGCAATTTCAGGTCTGACATCATTTACCTTGGGACCTGGAGAAAGGACTATACCACTCAGCTGGATTGAAGGGATGGCTGGGAAGAAAGACAGACAAAGATTTTCTTTCAATCTTTCAGTCCCACCCTACTCCCCCCTCCCTTTTTCGTTAATAATTCTGGGCAAAGAAGGCGGTCACTCATTTTCAGAGGATAATTTATCACAAAGTTAATGAGGCTTAAGCATCAAGGTCCCCTTTTTGCAGAAGCTCCTTTCAAGGCTGCATACCTAACTTTACATCCGTAATTTTGTATTCTCATTCTTAAAGAGGGCTTCAACACCATATAAGTGTCAGGCCTCACAAAACCTGGATATAACTCTATGGTCAAAATGCAATTACCAAATGTTCATTTTTACCTGAAATGATAAAGTTGTAGAAGACTACCTCGTTTTCAGGAGGAGTCCTTGGGTGGCACAAACAGTTAAGCACTGGACTACTAACCAAAAGGTAGACACCTTGAAAAATAGGCCTGGCAACCTGCTTCTGAAAGGCCACAGCCTTGAAAACCCTATGGAGTGGTTCTCTCTACATACATGGGGGCATCATGAGTCGGAATCAATTTGACAGCAACTAACAACACCCCATTCTCATCATTTCAGGACCTGGAATCCTACAACAACACAAAAAAAGTACACGTATATAAAATTTGCCTTCAGCCCAACCACATTGCCCAGCTTTGCTTTCTTCTCACCTTTCACGGCTTTCTCCAGCTATTGTTTTGATCACCTAAAAGCACATAACCAACTATAGAATCTAAGAGGCTTCAGTCCAGCTCATGAAGGACCCAAAGAGTTTCCTGGGAGCTCCTTCACAGAGGTCTACATAAAACAAATTAATTGTATTCAGAGACATTTTCGTGTCCAAGGATCACTCAAACGCAGATTCTTATATGCAGAGGATGAATCAGGAGAGGCCAAGACTGTTGTCTTGATCCTTCCCAGTCCCTGTGGAAAAACCGAAGCTCACTGACCAGTTGCCTTCCTAACTGCATTATCTGATGAAGATGTGGTCTGATCTGAATCATAAATCCAAGTTAATGTTTACTTATAACAAGACCACACAACTTGGCAGGAAGGGCTGTAATAAAGTTTCAATTTGATGAATCTGTCAGCTTGGGCTATTTTAGTTACTTGACTGAAATGATACTCTGTAAAGTCCAGTAAAGAAATATTTCCCAAAGACATTTTAAATAATCTTGTTCTGTTCTTTTCCTTTTCTTTTCTTTTTTTTTTTTTAACTCAGTGAATACCTAGTGTCCATCATGTGCCTTGACAAATGCTAGATTTATAATCACTGGATTAGCAGAATTTAGAGGGGACCATTTTTGAAAAGATGGCCCTGGTGGTGCAGTGGTCAAGAGTCTGGCTGCTAACCAAAAGGTCAGCAGTTCAATCCATCAGCCGCTCCTTGGAAACCCTATGGGGCAGTGCTACTCTGTCCTCTAGGGTCGCTATGAGTCAGAATCAACTGAAAGGTAATAGGTTTGGTTGTTGTTGTTGTTTTAAGTGAAAATCATTATTTTCAAAAAGAGCACTACCAGTTACTTTTGCTCAACTGTTTTCAAAGCTGCAGACATATTGCTGAAAGAAATTATAAATGAAACATATGCCTTTGTATTTTTGGATAGCTATCTCCCAAGTCTGCAAATTTAAAGAAATGAATGGGCTGTGTAAACCATTTTATTTTTTATCTTTACACTTAATTAAATATAAATATAATCATTTAAAATAACCAGTAATAACCCTACAATATTAAGAATATAAAAGACACATTTAAGGCAGACTAATTTTTTTTTTTTTAATACAATAACCAGATTAATTTATAACAGTCTAAAACCTAGAGTTTGGGGCTTAAACTGGAATATGCATCAATTTTCAAAACCAAAATTTTCTTTACTATTCTAAGGATCAAATTCATAGAGTTAATTTATTAATGAGGGCCTCACTTTTCTACTCCGTAAAATGACCGTAATAAAGGTACTATTATCATAAGGTCCTAGTGAGAATTAAATGAGTACCTAACGTATCGTTTAAAAAAAATTTTTTTTAAAAAAACCTTGCCATTGAGTCGATTCCAACTCATAGCAACCCTATAAAAAAAAAAAGTGCTTAATAAATGCTATCTATGCGTTTATTATTACTATTATTGATCTGTCTTGAGCAAGCTCTATTCTCAGTGCCTGGCAGTTCTAGTTCCTCCTGTGAAAGGAGCTCCACAATTGCTGAATATTAGTTTCTCCAAGAATACGCTAATGGAGGTTCTCTATGTGGTTTATGAATATGAACATGGGCTTAAGGAAGGGAAGCAGCACCGGTAAAACCAAACAGTCAGAACCAAGCTTTGCTATAAGGTCGCTGTGAGTCTGAATCGACTCGACAGCAATGGGTTTTGTTTTTTTTTTTAATTTTTTTAAAGATCAAGATTACTCCACAATTTTTTTTTAATTGTACTTTAGGTGAAGGTTTCCAGAGCAAATTAGTTCCTCATTAAACAATTAATACACATGTTGTTCTGTGACATTATTTGCCAACCCTACAACATGTCAACACTCTCCGCTTCTCGACCTTGGGTTCCCCGTTTCCATTTGTCCAGCTTTCCTTTCCCCTCCTCTCTTCTCCTCCTTGCCCCTGGCTGGTCTGCCCATACAAGACTGAGCTACATGTATTATTTTTTGTTTTATTTTTAATCTTTGGCTGAAGGGTGAACTCAGCAGTGACCTCAATATTGAGTTAAAAGGGTGTCCGGGGGCCATACTCTTAGGATTTCTCCAGTCTCCACCAGACCAGTAAATCTGGTCTCTTTTTAGTAAGTTTCCACAATTTATTTTATCTCAAGAACACAACATCACATATAGGGCTGAGCCACAGGACTAGATGCCTCTTTGGTGGAAAACATTCTTGCCCTTTGCCTTTTCTATTGTTGGCTTCGGTTGCTTTTATTAACTTGGTGAAGATTATCCACACTGAGTGTTCAGAAGCCAGGTTCTGTTCCTGCTCATCCCCTCACCCAAATGCTCTCCTGTCACAGCAGATGACACACCACGTTTGTGGTGGGGATAGGAGGAGGTAAAGATATACCATGATCTATCTGGGGCTAATGATCTGTGCCTTTTGCTGCCCAAGAAATATAATACAATGGTTGAGATTGAGGATCCAGAACTGTATTGCCTAGGACTGAATCCTAGTTCCACCTTAGGCACGTGACTTAGCCTCTCTGCCTCATTTTTCTCCCCTATAAGATGAGTACCATGATTATAAGGTGGTAATGAGAATTAAATTAGTACCTAAAATATACGTAGTAAGTGCTACTATTAAGTGCTTAACAGATATTATCTATTATTACCATTATTGTTCTATTTTTACTTAGTACCTTGAATAAGTCACTTTCTCCAGAACTCATTTCCTCATCTGTAAAATCTTTTCTGCCTACCTAAGTGATTTGTTATTATTATATTGTATGGTAATATAAAAGCAAGAAACCCTGGTGGCAAAAAGGTTAAGCACTGGGGCTGCTAACCAAAAGATTGTCAGTTTGAACCCACCCAGCCACTCCGAGGGAGGAAGACCTGGTAATTTGCTTCTGTAGAGATTCCACCCGAGAAGACCCTATGGGGCAGCTCTACTCTGTCATATGGGGTCGCTATGAGTCAGAATCAACTCGATGCACCCAACGACAAAATAAAACACCTTCTGTAATGTGAACTGACTGTTCTGCCTTGAGTTTTTAGATATTTACAGAGATTTTATAATGATTTTGCAAGGATTTTGGAGTCCTTGATTACAAAAATCCATGTTTGCTCTGGACACCCAAAACAGCAGTTTGTGATAGTTAATTTTATTTGTCAACTTGGCTACGCTATGGTGTTTGGTCAAACACTAGCCTAGATGTGGTGCAGTGGTTAAGCGCTCAGCTGCTAAACAATAGGTTGGCAGTTCGAACCCACAAGCCGCTTGGAAGGAGAAAGATGTGGTAGTCTGCTTCCGTAAAGATTACAGCCTTAGAAACCCTTTGAAGCAGTCCTACTCTGTCCTATAGAGTGGCTATAGGGTCACTAATGAGTCAGAATGGACTTGAAAGCAATGGGTTTGGTTTGGGTTTTCACATTTAAATCAGTTGACCTCAAGTAAAGCAGATTACCCTTCCTAATGTGGGTGGGCCTCACAGAACCAGTTGAACTCCTTAAGAGCAAAAACTGAGGTTTCCTGAGGGAGGTGGATTCTGCCTCAAGACTATAACATAGACATCCTACTGGAATTTCCAGCCTGCAACCTGGCCTGCTGATTTCAGACACAAGATTACCGTACTTTCCAGCCTGTTACCCAACCTACGGATTTTAAACTTGCCAGCCTCCAAAATCCCAATGAGTCAATTCCTTAAAATCAATCTCTCTCTCTCTCCTATACATATATGTGGAAACCCTGGTGGCCTAGTGGTTAAAGAGCTATGGCTGCTAACCAAAAGGTTGGCAGTTCTAATCCACCAGGGGCTCTACGGAAACCCTACAGGGCAGTTCTACTCTGTCCTTTAGCGTTGCTATGGGTCAGAATCAACTCGATGGCAAAGGTTTGTTTTTTTGTTATATATATGTATGTGTACATGTATATGTATATGTATATGTATATGTACATGTACATGTACATGTATATGTATATGTATACGTATGGAAACCCTGGTGGCACAGTGGTTAAGAGCTATAGCTACTAACCAAAAGGTCGGCAGTTTGAATCCACCAGGCACTCCTTGGAAACCGTATGGAGCAGTTCTACTCTGTCCTGTAAGGTCACTATGAGTCGGAATCGACTCCACGGCAATGGGTTATGTATACATATATATACATATATACACATACATATACATATATGGGGAGCCCTGATGGTACAGTGGTTAAGAGCTTGGCTGCTGATCAAATGGTTGGCAGTTTGAATCCACCAGTCACTCCTTGGAAACCCTTTGGGGCGGTTCAACTCTGTCTTACAGGGCCACTATGAGTTGGAATCGATTAAACGGCATTTTTTCAATTTTCTGCTTCAACTAATATTAAATTATTGAATAGCACTGAAACTTCTTTGACAGTGAGCCTCAGGTGCATGGTTCAGATTATCTTCTTAATGAATAAGGCCTGTGGCATACATGGTACAAAGCACTCAAAGTGGGAACCAACAGACTGTATCTGGCCCCCAGACATGTTTTGTCTGTCCTGTACTTTTTTTTTTTTCCTTAAATACTTTCAAAGAGGGTACGCAGGCTCCATTTTACCACAGACGACCACCACTTCCTAATGTCAGCCCTTGCAACCATTAGAATTTGAGATCTGTAGTAAGAATTTGAGATCAGTGGCAAGAACTGGATGCCAAACTCCACGCAAGTCTTTAGACCATAGTCTAGAAAAAAGAGTGACAGACTGAGAATGCTCTCCTGACTCTACTGTCTACCAGGAGGGTAGCCTTGATTCACTCCCCTTCTCTTAGCAATAAAACAAAGGGATTGAATTACTTGATTCTTTCTAGTTTTCAAATTTTGCTCTCTCTCTCCAAACTTTAGTTGTCCTTTTCCTCTTTCTCCTCCAAATGAAGCCCAGAGGGAACAACCATGGCCATTTGAGTGTTCCAGATTGCTAAATTCCAGTTAATGAAGGTCTTACTATAGAAATGCATGCATAAATAATAGCAGCTGTCAAAAGCAGAGGAGGTATGCTGAAAAAAAATTGACTGTGTTGATAATATTAAAGAAAATCTGAACTATTCCTATAATGTTACTCAGGAATAAGTACTCCCTCAAAATGGGGATGTCTGTTCTTGGTGTCTGAAGGAGTCCTGGGTCTCTCAGATGAGAGGCAAATTTTCCAGGCAGGGCATATTTTTTTAAGATAAGTCAGTACCCTGAAACCTGTGCCTCCTTGAAGCTCTAGTGGTAACAAAAATAAAGGCTGTTGATTACTTATGATTTGCCAAGTGCCCTGCCTTCCCTTCCTTAGGAGCTCTGGTAGTGCAGTGGTTAAGAGCTTGGCTGCTAACCAAAAGATCAGCAGTTCGAATCTACCATCTGTTTCTTGGAAACCCTATGGGGCAGTTCAGCTCTGTCCTATAGGGTCACTATGAGTTGGAATTGACTCAATGGCAATGGATTTGTTTTTATGGGTTTTTTTTTTTTTTTGGTTTTATGCAGAGTCTAAAAGGAGCCCTGATTGCCCAGTGGTTAAGTACTTGGCTGCTAACTGATAGGTCGGTGGTTTGAACCCACTAGCCACGCTGTGGGAAGAAGATATGGCCATATGCTTCCGCACAGATTTACAACCTTGGAAACCACAGGTAGTTCTACTCTGTCCTATAGGGTTACTACGAGTTGGAATCAATTCAGCAGCAATGGGATTTTTGTTTTGTTTTGTCTTGTTTTTTTGGGTTACCTTCCTTAACTCTCACCTTTCCAACAATCCTGCAAAAGTGTTATTATCCTTATGTAGAGGCAAACTTTGAGAGGTTAAATAACGTGCCCAAGGTTACACGGCTATCAGTTAGGATACAAACTTCCATCGTTCTAAGTCCATGTTTTGGCCACTACACCATGCTGAAAAGGCAATTCTAGTGATCCAAGCAAAAGCAGGAGAACTTTTGGGTCATTCCTTGGATATGACTTGTCTTACTAAGTGTGATCAAGAAAAAATGGTTTGGGCACCCAGTGGGAATTATTCTTGCTTTACTATGCACATGGCAGGTTCTGCTCAGTGAAACTTTAAAGTTTTCAATTCATATGGCTTTCTAATAGTTAATCATGTTTTATAACCATATGGCTTAGAGGACATTTTATGTTGTGCTTCAGAAAATTAATACTTGGCTACTCTATGACCTATTTTCATTAAAAAGCAAGCTACTGACTTTAAATGAAGTTTGACTTTTATTGCATTTGTACAAATGTACATGTAATAGGCAGGTGTGAATGCAAATTAAAAAAGACATCGAGACATGGTAGAAAAACCAGTAGATTTGGAGGGAAAAAAATACAACTATATTTGAGTCCTGGACCTGCCAGATGCAAGGTTTTTATCATCTGCTTAACCAATCATAGCCAGATTCCTTTTCTATAAAGTAGAAGGAAGTAATAACCTTCTTTCCCTGACAGGAAGAATGAAATGAAATAAGATACATGAAAGGACTTAAACCCTAACCTGTTGCTGTCGAGTTGATTCTGACTCATAGCAACCCAGTAAGGACAGAGCAGAACTGCTCCCGTAGGGTTTTCAAAGGTGGATTTGAACTTTTGGTTAGCAGCCAAACTCCTAACCACTATGCCACCAGGGCTCCTAGCAATTAAGCACTAAAGCCCTACTCAAATACTGTACCACATCACATCTAAGAAATGATCAATTTTAAGTTGCAACATTAAGAAAAAAGTACTACTGAAAAAAGTATGATGCACATAAGCACATGACACACTACCAGTTTTAAGATGCCTCAGATTTCAGAAACATTAATATGTCAAAAAAAGGAGACACAGTCTTCCAATTGAGGTGACAAATGTTACTATTATTACTTAACTGTATGTTAGCCTAAGAATACGTTCTTCAATTAATGATTCAGGTATATTTCAGCAATTCAAGTAAAGGTGATGTTTATCATGTATTGCCAGGCCTACCACAGTGCCTTACACATGGTAAGTGCTCAGTAAGTATTCACTAATTGAATAAAAACATAAAAAATTATTTGGGTGGCCATCTTTGGCTTACAGAAAAATTCATCCTGGGTTTCTTTAATGAGCTCACTTAAACCACAGTTCCACTAGCAAACATCTGACTTATCCTTGACTTTTCAAGGACATGCTCATGGTATAAATATATTAAACCTACATTGCCATTTCAAGAGTAACTCATGGAAGCACCTGTCCCTTTTCTCTGTTACTTTTACAAGAGAAACTTCAGCTTCTTAAATAGACACTTGACTGACTACCATGAGCTGGCCCTGTGCTCAACTGCTCTCAGTCAGAGGAAGAACAGACTGAAAAATTTTGTGTGGTAAATAGTTCCCCACAGTGAGGTACAAACACTGAAGTGAAGGCTGTCTTAAATCCAGGATATTCCCATGTTTGGCCTTGAGCTCATTACATATGATTTTATGACCAAGATCCTTAAAATGTGTATGCTTATTCTCAGTACCCTTATCGTGCCTAACAAGGTGCTGGGCCCTAGAGCATGTAGCAAATCCTCCAAAATGGTGATGGAGAAGGCACCCCAGAAGCAGGTAAAGCCAATTCTTGGAGTGCTAGGTCTTCAGGCAGAGAATCCAGGGCACCAAACCACTGCTGCCCACTTGACCACATTTAACTGGGGAAAGGAAATAGTATTTCCTAAGCACTAAACTAAGTGCTTGGGTTTTACAGTATTTACCCCCTTAAACTATGGCAAAGATCGCCATGCCCATTTCACACCCAAGGAGACCGGAGTTGGGAAATACAGTGGAGTGTGGGATAGGCAGTGATTGCTAATGACCCTCAATGCTCCTCTTCTTCTTCCATACTCACAGAACCACTGATCTTCAGCTAGGCACAAAATTACACAGTAAAAAGAATACATTTCCCCATCCTGTCTTGTGTCTTAGACCTTACACATGCAAGTTTTCTATAATCTGCTAGGTGTGGACATGGGCCTAAGTTCTGGCTATTGTAAGACAAGCAGAAAGGATACATGCAACTTCTGGTGTGCATCCTTTAAAAGGAAGGGAGACTGGTATGCCTTTCTTCCACTCCTTCCTTTCTGTTGGTTGAAATATGAGTGGACTATGATACTTTGAGGATGAAAGACTTACACAGTAAAGCAATAAGATAGAAGAACCCTAAGTCCCCAAAAAAGCCATGCCAGCTCTGGCCCTATTATCTCTAGACTTCTCAAAGGTGAAAGAGAAATTATTTTGTTTTAAGCCATTGCTATTTTTCTTTTTATCTGTTACATGTAGTTTCTCTTTCACCTAACCACCGAATTTTAGCTATTTATTTACCACAACATTTACTGGGAATTACATAAACTCTATCAGATCCGGAAACCCCGGTGGCACAGTGGTTAAGAGCTACCACTGCTAACCAAAAGGTCAACAGTTGGAATCCACCAAGTGCTCCTTTGAAACCTATGGAGCAGTTCTACTCTGTCCTATAGGGTAGCTATGAGTTGGAATCGACTCAGTGGCAATGGGTATTTGGGGCTATATGGTCCTGGACAAATTATATAACTTCTGTAAGCCTCAGCTTCCTCATCTGTAAAGCCATGAGTTGGAATTGACTAGATGGCAACTAACAACAACAAACTGGTAGCATCTACTAGGGTGGCTATTAGAATTGCATGATATAAAGTGCACAGAGAGCTTAGCATAGTACCTGGCATATAGTGAGGGTTCAATGACTATTACCTATTTTTGTTATTTCTTGTCAGTGTCCCTCAGCTGATACATAACTGAGTCTAATATGCCTGACTCCAAAACCAGTGATCTCTCCAACTCAGATGCAGCCCAGGATCTGCAGGGCCCTGCCTACATCATCAGTGAACTCCCAGCAGAGTTGCCCCTTCCTTTGCATATAATTCTCTCTCTTTGATCTGCCCACATAATCTAAATGCAGACTGGAACATTTTGAGCCAAAGCTAATATAGAACTTAAAGCAAAGTGTCAGCATTTATGACACAGTGACTCTGAGTCTATTTGCTTCAAGATGGTGAAAGGAGAGAGCCTGACTTGTTCTCCATTTGTGGATAAATAAGGGACTTGAGTACTATGTGTTATTTTATTATTTTAGTACTGTTATTTTATTATTTTATCTTTTTACTTTTTATTATCAAAATTTTCAAACATATACAAAAGTAGAGAAAATTATATAATGGACCCTTTTGTACTCATCACTCAACATCAACAATTACTGAGTCATGGCCAATCTTGCTGCGTATGTATACACCCTGATTACTTTTGAGCAAATTTCAGACTTCGTTGTCACTTCTTCAGTAAATATCTCAGTATGCAGCACTGCACTAGAAGTGGGGCAAAGTGCCATTCCACCGTTTGCAGAGAAGCTAAAGCCATTCACCCACCAGTTCCCTTTCAGGAGACTGTCAGAGAGACCTGCACAACCCTCTCATTTACTTATTTCTCAATGGAAATGATACACCATCCATCAGCTTCCTGTCCTCCTCACCCCAATCCCACCAAATCTCCCCTCTTCAAACACTAGTTGTGATCTTAAGCCTTGCCTACCAAGATATCTGGAAATCAGCAAGGAATTCAATTTTGCCAGATTAGATTTGTAGGATATTAAATTTGGAAGGAGCTATCAAGAGTAGACTATCCCTTTCAATTTACAGATAAGAAAACTGAGACACAGAAGTGAGCAAATGTATTCACATTTGAGCTTTCTAAAATGCAGATCTAATTATGTAATTCAGCTGCTTAAAACTATCTGAGGATTTCCCATCAACTTCGGGCTAAGGTATTTAACATAATGGACCTTCACATTCTAGGATCAAATACTTTCCAGATTGAGCCCTCATCGCTTCTTACCCCATCTTCCCTCTACATCCAGATACACAGCTTCTTTTTTTATCTCCTGCTTGCCCTAGATCCCTGTATAGATAGCACTTCCCACAGGAAACCTTCGAAGTTCTCAAATCCTGGTAAGATATAATTCCTTGTGGTCCCACAGAACCCTGTACATCTTCTAACATAGCACTTAAACTACATGGAAATTGTCTATTTATATGTATGACTTCCCACCAGACTCTAAGTGCCATGGCCTCTAAGCAGGGCCATGTTTAGTACCTAACTCCTCACCTGGCACAGTGCAGACACCTGACAAACACTGGTTAAATCAATGAATGACTTTGACCCTGGAAAGAGTCAGTGAGAGATATACGGGAAAGTACTCTCTCTGCATGCTGTTTAGCACTCAACAAAGGTTAGCCATTGCATTTATAACGACTCAAGTCCACAGGGTTACACAGGAGACTGGTTTCTGACCGGTACAGTTCAGAGCCATTAGCATTCCATCAAACTGGTTAATATGAATTCAGCCAATAAAGTTGTCATTTACTGCTATTTTCCTATGTAAATAAAACCATTTCCAGGAGATTAAAGAAAACAGACTTGCAGTCTTTTGATGTCATTTAATTTGAAATGTTTGACTTTATTTTTGACCTGTGCAGGAGATTCATACAAACCCAGGCCATTTTTCAGAAAGACATACGGATCATCATTTTCAAAGAATATTTCCCTTGGGCAGGATGTTGTTTACGAATAACAGAAGAGGACTCTTTCATCTTTGCCTCTGAAATCACTATGTCCATGTGGTATAGACTATAGGGAGCCATGTGTTGGTGAAAAATGTGATGGGGAAGCTTTTAAAAGAAGGTATAGGATTAAAAATTAGAAAAATTAAATGCCCAAGTGCTAGTAAATATATTTTAAGCTCATTAGTGCAAAGATGATTCTGGCAGAGCTTTTCTATGACCTTTAAAGTCTTGACTTTGAGATTAAAGAGCATAGAGGTGCTGGTTTATAGTTCAAGAATTTTCTGAAGCTTACCATGGGGCCAGTTCTCTTTTCCTCATTCCCACCCTTAGTTTCAATGAGAAGGAATCTAGCAGGAAAAAAAAAATAGCAAAGAGCTAATTCAGTTAAGTCAACACAAACTCCAGTTTACTAGAACTGTCTCAGTGTAGTAGTTAAGAACATGAGCTTTGGATATAGACAGATCAGGTATTGCAGCCTGGAAGGCTTGAGCTTGGGCAAAATACATAACCTTTTTGAGCCTTAGTTTTCTCATCACTAAAACAGGTATCACCTCACTAATTGTATGTACATGTTAAATTAGGTAAGGTAGGTACAACGTATAATTATTCTTTTACCAACCAAGAACAACACTCCCCTTTTCTAAGAAGTTCTTCTCCCCTCTTGTTGGGATGAGAGCTCTCATGGCTCAGGAGTGGGTACTTGTAACCAACTTAGGTCTACCATGGCCTTTCAAAACCCAGGGTTTTAAAACCTGAAACCACCAAGAGCAAGTCTGAATCTTTCCCTAGACCCAAGATGATACTCAGGAGATGCAGGAGCCATGTTTTTTGACATGTGGAAATAACTGATCTGAAAGACCGATGTTGCCAATGAGGGAGAAGCAAATGTGAGAGAGGGAGACAGATGAGTGTTTATGTCCTAGGAATTCAGGAGACCGAGATGCACCCGGACCCTTTCCATGATTACAAAAGTTCCCTTTTTCAGTTCAGTTAATGCATTTTTAGCCAATAGAATATTACAGTACTTAGTACGATGCCTGTGTCACTGTAGCTCAATGTACTAAATTTATTATTCATTCACATCGTTGCATTTTCACTCCCACCCACTCTTCCCTACTATAGATAAGAAGAAAAAATTAAGATGCCTAAATAAAGCTTGTATTAGCAATTTAGTAAATAAAATAAGCTTCATGCTGTCACCTAAGATCCCTACCATTCAGCTAAACCTACACTTTTTCTGGCTGTAACTAACGTTCATGCTGTACTCTATGGTTTACAGAGAACCACCATGTAGAGCAGCATTGTCCAACAGAAATATAATGCAAGACACAAATGTGAGTCAACTTTCCTAGTAGCTGCATTTACAAACATAAAAACAAGTAAAATTAACTCTAAGAATAAATTTTATTTAATTCAATACATCCAAAATATTGACATTTCAATATATAATTAATATAAACAGTAATCGATGATATATTTTCTATTTTTTCATACTAAGCTTCTAAAATTCAGTGTATATTTTAGGTTTACAGCACATCTCAATTTGGATTAGTCACTCCAGATTTCAATAGCCACTTATAGCTAGCAGCTACCATCCTAGAACGCACAGAGTAAAATGTCTCGTCAGGCCTCACAACAACTAATCACAAAGATTAAAGCTTTTTTAATTGTAGATGAAAACACTGAAACTCAGAGAAATTAAGTAATCTGTTCATAGTCAACAGCTACTCCATGAAAAGCCTAGGCTCAAATCTTAGTCTTTTGCCTCCACATTTTATGCTCCTTGTCATACCATGCTGTCTTTGTACAATAAGAAGTGATGTTTAACATGATCCTGAGTTACAGCCACATCAATCAAATAAATTAACCATGATGTGGCTTCCCCTATAAAATGAGACAGGTAGCCTCTAGGTGCAAGGGCTGTATTTCCTGACCAACTACTCCAGACGTACAGCCTGCCTAACAGCTTGAAGACAGAGTAGCTCAAATGGGAACAATCCCAGAAAAGCCACACTTCTCTATGTCTACTGATTCATAGTGGTAATTAAAACAGCACTGTCACAAATGTATGTGTTCCTTCCACCACACCTTTCTCTCTAACAGACTATTACTCTGCTCACAGAATCAAAATGCAAGTCTTTGCTAATAAAACTGTTCACTGAAACAGTCTGCAATGGCTTTCGACATAACCTTCACATGTGAACTAGGTCAGCAAAACGGTTTCTTTAGACAACAAGGAGAAATGGAGAGCACACACCCTCTCTACTGCCAATGCCTCAACCCTCCCGCAAGTTACATAAGGGAGACTGCCCTTTCCTGAGCAATTAGAATTCACAAGTTAGGCTTTCAAGAGAAAAACAGGCATTGCTGATATATCTTAATCATTAGAATTTTCTCTGAACCTTTTCACCCAAATTCCACTGCTAGTTCTTTGCAGCAGCAAATGAATTCCTTGTTTTGATGGCAAAATGTCAACTCTGCAAATTAACAAGAAACTTGCTTTTTAGTCAAGGTAAGTACTTCAAAGTGTTTTAGCATAGTGCCTAGAACACAGCAGGCACTCAATTTATGTTGGTTTTCTTTGCATCTTAGGATAAACCATATTTTCAAGGAATATTTAATGCTTGGAAAAATACCTACAATACAATGTTAAAGGAAATTAACAGAACACAAATATGATTTTAAAATGTGAATCCTACTCTTTTAAAAAAGGAAAAAAATCTGCCTCTATATGTGCATAGATAAAACATCGGAAGGAAATGAATCAACATATTAACAATGATTAGCTCTTTATGGAAGTATTAAAAATTATTTAAATGACCTTTACATTTGTATAGTCTAAAAAACTGCTTGCAAAAATACCTACAATCAATCACCTTCTACCCCATCCATGCCCATATGTGCCCATCCACACCACTTTGCAATATTACTTTGCATTTCCCTCCAACAAGAGGTGAAATATTTCCTCACTTTTTGAATCTGGGCTGGCCTTGTGACTGGATTTTAAGAGAATGAAAGTAACATTGTGCCAGTTCCAAGCCTAGGTCCAAGAGGCCTTGTAGACTTCCGCTTGCTCTTCTGGCTCCTCTGCCTTCACCAAAAGAATGAGTCCAAGCTATTTTAACGTAGGATGAGACTACACGGAGGACTTGGCCCAGTCATCCCAGCTGATGCCCCAGACATTGGAGTGAGCACCACTGATAACAGCTGAGCTTGCCCCAGATCACAAGGACTACACAGCTGAGCCCAGCCTATATTATTGACTCCCAGAATGGTGAGCTAAATAAATGTACGTTATCTTAAGCCCGTAAATTTTGGCGTGGTTTGTTATGCAGCAAAAGGTAATTGATACATATATAATTTCCAGAATTTCTACCATGAAAAGCTATAACATTCTTTTTGAAAATAAAAACTACCTTCTGTTTTCTCTTTTTTATTGTGCTTTAAGTGAAAGTTTACAATTCATGTCAGTTTCTCATATGAAAACTTATATACACATTGCTGTGTGACCCTAGCTGCTCTCCCTACAATGTGACAGCACACTCCTCCTCTCCATTCTCTATTCCCTGTGTCCATTCAACCAGCTCCTGTCCCGCTCTGCCTTCTCATCTCAGCTCTGAACAGGAGCTGCTCACATAGTCTCATGTGTCTATTTGAGCTAAGAAGCACACTCCTCACCAGTATCATTTGATGTCTTATAGCCCAGTCTAATTTTTGTCCGAAGAGTTGACTCCAGGAATGGTTGTAGTTTTGGGCTAACAGAGAGTCTGGGGGCCATGTCCTCTGGGGTCCCTCCAGTCTCAGGCAGACCATTAAGTCTGGTCTTTTTACTAGAATTTGAGTTCTGCATCCCACTTTTCTCCTGCCCCATCAGGGTTTCTCTTTTGCGTTCCCTGTCAGGGCAGTCATTGGTGGTAGCCGGGCACCATTTAGTTCTTCTGGTCTCAAGCTGATGCAGCCTCTGGTTTATGTAGCTCTTTTTGTCTCTTGGACTCATAATTACCTTGTGTCTTTGGTGTTCTTCAATTCTCCTTTGCTCCAGGTGGGTTGAGACCAATTGATGCATCTTAGATGGCCACTTGCTAGCTTTTATGACCCCAGATGCTACTCACCAAAGTGGGATGCAGAATGTTTTCTTAAAATACTTTGTTATGCTAATTGATCTAGATGTCCCCTGAAACCATGGTCCCCAAGCCCCTGCCCCTGCTACTCTGTCCTTCGAAGTGTTTGGTTGTATTCAGGAAGCTTCTTAGCTTTTGGTTTAGTCCAGTTAAAAACCTTCTTTTTTTTTTAAAAAAAAAAAAAAAGGAAGGAAGGGAGGGAGGGAAGGAGGAAGGAAAAAACAAACACAGGCCTGAAGTCTGACAGATTTGGGTTCAACTCCTACCTCCCCAACCAGCAGCTGTGACAGACAAGTTATCAAACTTTTCTAACATTGCCTATTTCATAGAATAGCTTTTTTAATTAAAGGAGATAATATTTGGAGCACCTAGCTGAGTGTCTGACACTTAATAGGCACCCAGTACACTCCAGATCCTCTCCTGTCTCCTTCGTTGTACTCCCAGCAACACCTACATTTTTGTGGAAATGGCTCAGCTTTATCCCACTCAACCATGCAATGCTATAGGTCATTTTTTACTCTTAATGCATTTTTATCTCCTGTCCTAGATACAGTGAGTCAAGTGACTACGAATCCATTTAATCATATGGTTATGCACCTTTAGCTTTGGAGAAAATGTTAAATAACAGGAAGGCTATAACTTCATTAATAGCTAACATTTCCCTGAACATTTTAATTTGAAAATTTCAAACATGCGAAAATGTTTAAAGAACTTCACACGATGAGTGCCCAATCTAATAGCAAGATTTGACAACCAAAAACATTTTGCTGTTTGCTTTATCTAGATATTTGTTTTCTCCTTTTTTGCTGAACTTTGGGAAAATAAATTGAAACACCATGTTACCTAACCCCCCAATTCTTCATCATGCATCTCCTAGTAAGGTTATTCTCCTACACAACCACAAAATTAATAATAATTCCCTAATGTCATCTAAGGAGTTCCTGGGGAGCACAAACAGTTAAGCACTAGACTACTAATTGAATGGTTGGTGGTTTGAACCCATTCAAAGGTACCTCAGAAGAAAGGCCTGGCAATCTGCTTCTGAGAGGTCACAGCCTTGAAATCCCTATGGAGTGCTGTTCTACTCTGTGCACACGGGGTCACCATGAGTCAGAATCAACTTAATGGCAATGGGCTTGGTTTTGGTTTAAATGTCATCAAACATCCAGTCTATATTCATATATGCCCCAATGTCTCAAAACTGTCTTTTTAAATATCTGACTTTTAAATTAATAACAGTTTACATTTAGGTATACATGATGCTCATAACAATATGTTGAGGTAGATATTATTATTCCCATTTTATAATTGAGGAAGCTGAGCTCAGAATGTAAACTTACTTGTCAAAGATCACACAGATAGGGAATTTATGGCAAAGTCACTATTTAAACTTATGTATTTAACTGTTTTAACAGATCAGGTTGATATATGAACAAATGCATTTAAAATTTCCAAAAATCAACACTCTCTAAAACAATGAAGCTTTTAGAAGGAAACATTTTTATGACTTAAGGCAAGCCAAGATTTCTTAGACAGGATCCAAAAAGTAGTGACCATAAAGCAAAAATTAATAAACTGGACAATATCAAAATTAAAATTTTCTGTTCAAGGACATCATTAAGGGAAGAAAAAAGGTAACCCACATTGTGAAAGAAGATTTTATGAAATGGTATTTAACCTCATAGTCATCATAGAAATTGAAATTAACACCATAATGAGATACCACTACATGCCACCCAGAATGGCTAAAATTAAAATGACTGACAGTGTCAAACGGTGACAAAGATGTAGACCAAGAAAAAAATCTCATACTATGCTGATGAGAGTAAAAACTGGTACGACAACTTTGGAAAATTGTTTGGCAGTATCTACTAAAGCTTAATATATGTTATTCTATGGCATAGCAATTTCACTCTTAGATGTACAATGAACAGAAATATGAACACCAAAACACATATGAGACTGTTCATAGCAGCACTTTCAGTAACAGACCAACAGAAAGTACTCAAATATCCATCAAAATTAAAATAAATTTAAAAAAATTAAAGTGACAGATTCACTCAATGGAATATATAGCAAAGAGAATAAAGGAACTAAAACTACCACACAACATGAATGGATCTCACAAACACAAAGTTGAGCAAAAGGTTCCAGAACAAAACATTGCATACAGAATGATTCCACTTACATAAAATTCAAAATCAAGCAAGACTGACAAGCATGGCCCTGGGTGCAGTGCTCAACTCCCCATGTCTTGGGAGCAGCGTCCCGGCCCCTGCCACTCCAATCGCCACTGTGTCAGGTGGTCAGGCGGGGCAGAGACCCACAGCCAGGCCAAGGACGGCAGTCAAGAAGGTGATGGAGGCCACCAAGAAAATGCAGAAATAAAGGCCCAAATCAGACAGTTCAGCAGCCTAGATTCCAAGATGAAATCAGCAACCAGAGTCCCTTCTATCAGTTCAAGGTAGGCACAGCTCCAACCTCAAGCCCCAGCCTCCAGCAGAGCAAGTCCCTGAGCCCAACACACTCCTGATTTCTACACAAATGACTCCCAGCCACCCCCTCTCAGGTAGGAGGTCCTCAAGGAATCCTTCCTGCCTATCTCAGAATTTGTTGATGCACCTTCTACCCTCATGTAAGAAGAACCAGTTCTACTAGAGATTCATTGCTGGGGAGGAGGAAGACTCGGGTGCCCTGCCCCTGAAGTGCTTCTCTGTGGATCAACCTGCCAGGCAGAAGACAGCATCAGAAAGCTAGCATCATCCTGGTAGCCCTTGCTTCCTGGCACCCTGCTTTTATTTATTCCATTCTGGTCTGACTGTGCTGTGTTGCTGGAGTAAGGGCAAGCACTGAAGCCCACAGCCTACCCATACAAGCCTTCTGGGCTGGAAGGCAGATGTGTAGGACTTGAGGCTGTAGCATCTGTGTGTGCTGGCTCCTGAGAAGAGAAGCACTAATGTCCTTTTTTGCACCCCAAGTAGGCTGGAGCATCAGCCATCCCAAGGTTCATCTACCACCTCCTCGCAGTAGTCTCTGCTCCAGAGGCTCTGAGCTGAGCTGCTGGTGCTTCCGAGAGAGAAAAGAGATGTGGAAGGCACCCTCTAGAGGGTGTCTACAGCTACTTGAACTTGAATGCAGACTATAAATTCATGAACTTTGTGGTGTGCTGGTAGGCTGCTGTTGGAGAATGATCTGGATAAACTTGGAAAGAAGGGAGAGGTCTCCTCCAGGAAAGGAAGGGCTCTTCTCCAGATGGGGGGAGAAAATCCATGTAGATTTCTTGCTATCTAAGCACTTCTGACCATTCTTCAGGTTGCCTCATGGGCTCTCTAGCTGCTGTAACTGCCTCCTTTCCCCAAAACACACACACAGCTTTCCTTTCTTCACCTGTACATTTAATGCCAGCCTCCTGCCATAGCCCCCAGCACTCCAACCACAAACTCTGCCCCAACAAGAATTTGAGCTTCTGACAACAGTACCCATCCCCCACTGTTCTACTTCAGTTCAGACTTCCTAGAAAGTTCCCTTTTCTTTGAAATCTGCATGTTTAGTTGAACTTTGATTTTATTGCATGTTTCAAAAAAGTTTAAGAAAATGGAAATGGGCAACAGTGAGTGAAGACATTTTAGCACTGAAGAGAATATTTTTAAAATTAAACTTGGAAATATGAAAAAAGTGCAAGCAAGACTAATCTACAGTGTTAGACTTCAGATTACTAGTTACTCTTAGCAGGAGTGGGGGGTAGGTACTGACTAAAAGGGAGTTTCTGAGCTACTGTGATAATGTTCGTTACTTGATTTGAATTCTAGTTACAGAAATGTATTCACTTTATAAAAATTCATCAACCTGTACACTTCAGCAGTGTGTACTTTTCTATACACTTTGATTTAAAAGTTTACTTAAAATTTAATATTCTCTGAGCATAAATATACTCACAAATCAATATGAAGAATTTTCAAGACTAATTTGGATTTTTTAAATAATATTTTATTGTGTTTTCAGTGAAAGTTTACACAGCAAATTAGGTTCCCTGTTAATAATTTTCCATGCAAATTGTTCAGTGACTTTGGTTGTATTTTTCACAGTCTGTCAACATTCTCATTATTTCTGTTCTGGTTGTTCCATTTCCAGTAATCTAGTTTCCCTGCTCCCTTGCCTTTCATTTTTGCTTTAGAGTAAACATTGACCATTTGATCTATACCAGTGATAGATCTTTTTTAAAGGCACACAGTATTCATGGGTAAAATTCTTTATTTTACAGGAAAATACGTTATTTAGCTAACAGGTGATCTCAGGGAATAGTCTCAGTTCAAAGTTTAAAGAGTTATCTCAGGATGATAGGGAGTCCTCCAGTCTTGACCAGTCCAGTAAGCTTGGACTTTCTAAGAATCTGAGTTCGTTCCACATTTTTCTCCCATTCAATCAGGACACATCTATTGTGTTCCTGATTAGAAAGGTTGGTAGTGGTAGCCAGGTACTATACAGTTCTTCTGGTCTCAGGGTAGCTGAGGTCATGGTTTGTGTCATCTATTAGTCCTGTAGACTAGCTTCAATATGAAGAATTCTGAGCCTAAGTTTACTAGCTCATCTTCTGAGAAAACTCTAAATATGCCTATTTGTGTAACGTTCTTATTTACTTTTATATCTGCCAATTTGGCCTTTTTCCAAGGGTGTGATTAGTTACAAATTTCTCACTTCAGAGTTAAGCTTCTTGCTTTTCTTTTCCTCTAAACTTTTTAACCCTTTCTTATGAATTTGGAGGAAACCAGCAAGAAATTTTGCAAGATGAAAACAGATTTGGCAGAATCAAGTAGGCTAAACCCTGAAGTGGCAAGCTGAGTTACAATACAGAATTCCCTAAAGACTTGGGATTTGATAGCACACCCACCTCTGAACATTGTAGTGAGGAGTGAAGGCAAGACTAAAAACAGAATTGGCTGAAAATCTGTTTAAGAAACAGACCCCCATGTCCCCTCCCTCAGCCCATGCAGCTGCCATTCCCCAACCCCAGCAAAAGATTAGAGGTTTACTGTCTGCAGAGGGCATTAAAAAAGAGGAGGTTAAAGGACTGGAGAACACAAGGCAGAGTTTAAGGCTCAGGCAATGTACTTAAAAGAGGGAGATGAAATAAATGTTTACATGGATGAATCTGGAGGGCATTATGCTGAGTGAAATTAGTCAGTTGCAAAAGGGCAAATATTGTATGAGACCACTATCATAAGAACTCAAGAAAGGGTTTAAATACAGAAGAAAACATTCTTTGATGGTTACAATGGTGGGAGGGAAGGAGGCGGGGAATTCACTACTAGATAGTAGACAAAAATCTTCTTGGGTGAAAGGAAGAGCAACACACAGTACAGGGGAAGCCACACAACTGGACTAAATCAAAAGCTAAGAAGTTTCCTGAATACAACCAAACACTTTGGGGGATGGAGTAGCTGGGGCTGGGGTCTGGCGACCATGGTTTCAGGGGACGTCTAGTTCAACCAGCATAACAAAGTTTATTAAGAAAACATTCTGCATCCCACTTTGGTGAGTGGCATCTGGGGTCTTAAAAGTTTGCGAGCAACCACCTAAGATGCACCCATTGGTCCCAACCCACTTGGAGCAGAGGAGAATGAAGAGCACCAAGCACACAGGAAAATATTAGCCCAAGAAACAAAACGGACACATAGACTAGAGACTCTATCAGCCTGAGACCAGAACTAGATGGTAGCCAGCTACCACCAATAACCACCCTGACAGGGAACACAACAGAAAGTCCCTGACTGAACGGGAGAAAAGTGTGGAGCAAAATTCAAATTCATCTAAGAAGATCAGACTTAATGGTCTGAGACTAGAAGAACTCCCGAAGCCATGGACCCCAGACGCTCTGTTAACCCAGAACTAAAACCATTCCCGAAGCCCACTCTTCTGGCAAAGATTAGACTAGACTATAAAATAATACTCATAAGGAGTGTGCTTCTTGGTTCCAGCAGATACATGGGACTAGATGGGCGGCTCCTGTCCAGAGGCAGGATGGGAAGGCAGGAGTGGACAGGAGCTGGCTGGATGGACACAGGAAACCTGGGGTGGAAAGGGGGAGTGTGCTGTCACATTACAGGGATTGCAACTAGTGTCACATAACAATATGTGTATAAATTTTTGTATGAGAAATTAACTTGAGCTGTAAACTTTCACCTAAAGGACAATTAAAGAAAAGAGTTTACATGCGGTAATAAATTAATGCTTACATTTCGGAATGTTAAGACCCTAGCTCTCTGCCCAGCACTTTATGGGATGTGCTGGCATCCACTTTATTTATTTTTCTAGAAATTATTTATTTTGCTGTTGTTGAGAATATACACAGCAAAACATACACCAATTCAACAGTTTCTGCATGTACAATTTAGTGACTCTGATTACATTCCTTGAGTTGTGCAACTATTCTCACTTTTTCTGAGTTGTTCCTTTCTCATTAAAATAAATTCACTGCTCCCTACTGTTCCTAGCTAATCTAATCTTTACAGTTGCCGTTGTCAATTTGATCCCATATAGATAGTTCTTAAAATGGCACAATGCTCAAAGAAGTCCTTTCTCACTAGCTAAGCTAAACTACTATTTGGTTTTAAAATTACTTCAGGGCATATTTTTGGTTTAAGGTTTAAAGATTATCTCAGGGCAATAGTTTCAGGGGTTCATCCAGCCTCCATGGCTCCAGAATGTCTGGAGTCCATGAGAATTTAGAAATACTGTTCTGCATTTTACCCCTTTTGATCAAGATTCTTCTATGGGATCTTTGATCAAAATGTTGAATAATAGTAGCCAGGCACCATCCATTAATTCTGGGCTCAAGGCAATGGAGGCAGTTGTTCATGGGGGCAGTTACTCACACATCCCATTTCCTCCTCCTATTCCTGACTCTCCTTTGTCCTCTGTTACTCCAGGCAAATAGACCAACTATTATGCTCTGGATGGCCATTTGCAAGCTTTTAAGAACTCAGGCACTATGTGAGGAACGAGGACATAGAACAGAAGCACTAAACACATTTTTAGGCCAATTAACTGGGATGTCCCATGAAGCCAGGACCCTAAATCTTCAAACAAAGGAACCAAATCCCATGACAAATTTCATCATACATAAGCAGCCTCAGAAGACACTTTTTTTTTTGGTCATTGTTATAAATATATCTATCACACGACTCCGCCAATTCAACTTTTTACAGGTGTACAACTTATTGACAGCAATTACAATAATCTGTGCAACCCTTAATCACTTAATCAATGTGATTTTTCTAATACAATTAACCTCCCCCCATCCAACCCCCCGCCCCTAGTAATCACTAATAAACTTTGGTCTCTGTATATCTGCTTTTTCTTGTCTTTTTATGTAAGTGAGGTCACACAATATTTGTCCTTTTGTGATTAGCTTACTTCGTTCAGTGTAATGTCTTCAAACTCCATCCATACTAACACATGTATCAAGACTTCATTTCTCCTACTAGCTGAGTAGTATTCCATTGTATGTATGTATCACATTTTGTTTATCCATTCATCTGCTGAAGCGCATTTAGGTTGTTTCTACCTTTTGGCTATTGTGAATAATGCTACAATGAACATTGGTGTACAAGTTTCTTTCTGAATCTCTGCTTTCAAGTCTTCTGGGTATATACCTAGGAGTGGAACTGCTGGATCATGTGGTAGTTCTATTTTTAGTTTTTTGAGGAACCACCACACTGTTTTCCACAATGGCTGTGGATAAGGGTTCCAATTTCCCCACATTCTTGTCAACTTTTGTTATTTTCTGTTTTTAGGTTAAAAAAAAAAAAAAGTTGCCATCAAGTGGATTCTGACTCATAGCAACTCTATAGGACAGAGTAGAACTGCTCCACAGGCTTTCCAAGGAGCAACTGGCAAATTTGAACTGCTGATATTTTGGTTAGCAGGCGAACGCTTAACCACTGCACAACCAGGGCTCCCTTAACCTAAAAACAAAAAACCAAACCCAATGCTGTCGAGTCAACTCGGACTCACAGCGACCCTACAGGACAGAGTAGAACTGCCCCACATGGTTTCCAAGGAGCACCTGGTGGATTCGAACTACCAACCTTTTGGTTAGAAGCTGTAGCACTTAACCACTATGGCATCAGGGTTTACCTTAACCTCCTAGTGGGAGTGAAATGGTATCTCACTGCGATTTTCATTTGCCTCTCTCTGGTGGCTAATGACGCTGAGCATCTTTTCATGTGTCTGGTGGTCATCTGAATGTCCTCTTTTGGCATCCTCTTAAAAGAAATTAAATGGTGGAGCAAATGGAGGCAGACAAATGGGGAACTAATTACTCTTCCTTCAGTCTATGAAGCTTAATAAAATGGGCTTGCTCCCCAAAGACTAAGAAGATAAAATGAATGAAATAAAATACACTGCAATCAAAAACAAATAACCAATACTCAAGAGTTATTGAGGACCTTTAAAGGAGGCAAGCAAGTGAGTCTGACAACAACACCTCACCACCCACTGATTCATGGACCAATTTTTAAGTACTCTGCACATAAGCTCGTCATCCCTTCTATGTTTCTACATTGCATTCCCCCATTTGCCTGCATTTTCTGAATGAGATTTTAGTTTCTTTTAAGGTGATTTTCCTCAAAATCTACCATCACGAGTATCTGATTTTAAATGCACTAGCGTATCTGGCAAAATAACACATACGGAACTTCCAATCTACCCCATTCTTTCATTCACTCTTTCTGTCACTCACTCACTCATTCACTACTCATTAATTTATACATTTTCAAATGAGTCAGGAACAATTTAAAGACGAAAATTTTCAAAATGTGATTTTTCAGGTAGGCATTAATCCTTACAGTGTGACAGTTTCTGCTTTTATCTAAAGAGGCAAAGCAGCATGGAGAGCATAGACTGTGGGGTCAAAGAAATAGACTTTAGACTCCTGGACCCACCACACACTACCGGTCTAACTTAGAGCAGAATTACTTCATAATTCTGATCCTCGATGCATTCACCTATAAAATAGGCATGTCAATACTTACCTCTCATAGTTATTGCTAAATTTTAATATGATAAATACGATGAGCACTTATGACAGTCCTAGCACATAGTAAGTGGTAGGTAAGCAGCAACTTAATTGTTTCTTAAATGTATTAATAACCTAGTTTCTATGTCTAAGATTTTAAATTACATGTATCACCTCAATAGAGTTAAATCAAGACCAAAAAATTTCTCCCGTCATTCTGGTGTGGTTTTCTGCATTTATCAAACAAGAAAAAAAGACATAACCCATGGGCTTTTCAATCCTAAGAAGTGATCCATAGGCTAAGAAAAAAAGATAAACACTGTTCTATAATACTTGGAATTCTGGCATTCAAATGGTTATGCAGAGTACTATTTACAAAAGTTAGGTTGTGGTTGTGTGAAAGAATACAAACATAATAAGAGCCACTTTAACCCAGTTCATGTTCACTGATCTCCCATACTGTTGGGGGTGGAGTAGGGAAAAACTAAATTATTCCATGAATGTATCCTTGGCATCAACTTTGTGATAGGAGTAGTGCTGGGCCCTGGATTTGACAAATTCCCTCCAAAAAAAATAAAAACAGCACTGAATAGGGTAAATATTCTAAGAGAGGAGGGAAAAAGTGCTATGGAGGTTTAGAGGAGGGAAAGATGGTGGGGAACAAGGCGAGGTTTCTTTCCTAGTCACCTTTACATTATTGTGAC
Source organism: Elephas maximus indicus (assembly GCF_024166365.1). Classification (NCBI taxonomy): domain Eukaryota; kingdom Metazoa; phylum Chordata; class Mammalia; order Proboscidea; family Elephantidae; genus Elephas; species Elephas maximus. Next base: position 111,010,255 of record NC_064821.1, on the reverse strand, counting down.
ACGACAGTGCTTACTTGCAGTGGGCAACACACACCAAATTATTGAAACCAAAAAGAACACAGTGGGTTCAGACAATTGTACATCAGGCATGTGCGTGGCCACATAAACCATACATAGCAGATTACTGGGAAAAAGGAGTCCCTGGGTGGTGCAAACAGTTAAGAGCTTGGCTACTAATCGAGAGGTTGGCGGTTTGAATCTACCCAGAGGTACCTTGTAAGAAAGGCTTGGGGGTCTACTTTGAAAGGCCACAGCCATTGAAAACCCTATGTGCATTCATCTGAAACAACACAGGGTTGTCATGAGTCAGAACTGACTTAATGGCAGCTGGTTTGGTTTTTCATATTTTTTAGGCTGGGAAAGCAGATGTTGGCCATAGTAGGAATGCCCAAGCCTCAGTGCAAGGAAAGGAGAGAAACTGGTGCTGTTTATGGAGGAAAGTCAGAGGGTCAGAGTGGCACTTTGTAAAGAGGAAACTGATGAGACTGAAAAGCACGAGTCAATCAGACTGTGCAACCAAAGCAACTTCATTAATTACAACTACTATTACCAACTAAAGGAGCTAGGCAGAGAGGTAGGAACCAGACAGGAAACAACAGAACTGAAACTAGTGACTCCAAAACAAAACAAATTGGTGCCCCAAAGTTAGGGGAAGGGAGTGTTGAGGGGAGACTGGGGAGGAGCCCACAGATTCCTTGAGGTAGTAGTCTCAGAACCTCACTGCACATAGGAGTTGAGTCGCTTGCAGAGCCTGTTAAAAATCTCAGGCCCTGAAAACCTCCAGAGATTCTGACTCAATAGGACTTAGTGCTGGAGAGAAGAGGGTGTTCTTTTATTTTTTTAATTTTTATTGTGCTTTAAGTTCACAAATCAGTCTCTCACACAAAAACTTATATACACCTTGCTACACACTCCCAATTGCTCTCCCCCAAATGAGACAGCTTGTTCCCTCCCTCCGCTCTCTCTTTTCATGTCCATTTCACCAGCTTCTAACCCCCCTACCCTCTCATCTCCCCTCCAGACAGGAGATGCCAACATAGTCTCAAGTGTCCACCTGATCCAAGAAGCTCACTCCTCACCAGCATCCCTCTCCATCCCATTGTCCAGTCCAATCCCTGTCTGAAGAGTTGGCTTTGGGAATGGTTTCTTTCCTGGGCCAACAGGTCTGGAGGCCATGACCACCAGGGTCCTTCTAGTCTCAGTCAGACCATTAAGTCTGGTCTTTTTAAGAGAATTTGGGGTCTGCATCCTACTGCTCTCCTGCTCCCTCAGGGGTGAGAGGGTGTTCTCTTAAGGAGACTGTAAGGAGAACAATGTATAAAGCAGAAGGCTGAAATGGGACCCCACTGATAAAACCCTACCGTGGGAGCACAGCATGCATGAACAGCTGGTCTTCATGAGACAGAGAAGTGAAGAGATAGAGGAGCGGGATGCTAAGAGAGTTTGATGTGGAGAAGGAAGCTGAGGAAACTCAGGCTGGATAGTCTAATTCTTGTTGAGTGGGGGTGAAGTCACCTCTGAGAGATGAGGCACTGATGATGAAGGGATAAATCTGGAGAAGAACCTACGGGAAACAGAAGGATTCACCGAGCTAAAGGAAAGGACTGTCCAAGAGTGGTAATATTAGTGGCCTGGAACGCACTGTTGGTACACACAACTTGAGTGAACTGTAAGGAAATTATACTGAGTGAAAAAAAGCCAATCTCAAAGAAAAGAGCACCTGCTGAGGCTGCTTATGTACAACCAAACACCCCATGGGTTTAGGGTCATGGTTTCACAGGACATAGCAGTTAACTGGCATAACACAGTGTTTAGTGCTTCTGTTCTACCTTCTAGTTTATTGCTTAGTTTCTGGGGTGTCAAAGCATGCAAACATCATTCCAAGGCAAAACAACTGGTCTATTCACCTGGAGCAACAGAGGAAAAAGGAAAGTCAGGAATAGAAAGAAGAAATGGGATATGTAGGTAACTGCCTCCATGAACAACTGCCTCCTTTGCCATTAGACCAGAAGAAATGGATGGTGCCTGGCTACCATTATTGAACATTTTGATCAAATACTCTATAGAAGAATCTTTTATCAAAAGGGGGGAAATGCAGAACAGACTTGAAAATTCTCATGGACTCCAGACATTCTGAAGCCATGGAGGCCTAGATGAACCCCTACAATTGTAGCCCTGAGATAACCTTTAAACCTTGAAACAAAAATATCCCTGCAAGTCTTCTTAAAACCAAATAAATGTTTAGCTTAACTAGTAAAGAATGTCTGTCTGTGCTCTTTTTAAACTGTCTATATGGGATAATATTGACAACGGAAACTCAAAAGATTAGACGGAAAACTTATGGGGCAGTGTATTTATGTTAATGGGGGAGGAACAATTTAGAAAAGGTGAGAATGGTTGCACAGCTTGAAGAATGTAATTAGTGTCACTGAATTGTACATGTAGAAATTGTTGAATTGGTATATGTTCTATTTGTATATTCTCAACAACAAATATTTTTTAAAGGATACATACTATGTAATTCCATTTATGAAACAATAATTACTGGATGGAGACCAGTTCAGTGGTTGCCAGGAGACAGGGATTAGGAAGAGGGGATAGGAGTAGTTATAGATAACACAAGGGTGATGGTTCAGTTGAGCTATCTAGCTACTAACCAAAAGGTTGGTGGTTGGAACCCACCAACTCCTCTGTGGAAGAAAGATGTAGCAGTCTGCTTCCGTAAAGATTACAGCCTTAGAAACACTATGGGGCAGTTCTACTCTGTCCTACAGGGTCGTTATGAGTTAGCATCAACTCAAGGGCAACACACACACAAACGAGTGCACGTGTAACTGGTGACGTGTGAATAAGCTCTATGGATCATGCCAATGTCAACTTATTCGGTTTGATACTGTACTACAGTGTGCATGATGTTAACATGGGTGCTGGGGCATGGAAGAAGAGTGTACAGGAATATCCTGTACATTTCTTTAAAACCTCCTGCAAGTCTAATTTCAAAATAAAAGTTGTTTAAGTCATAAATGTAACAAGCCAAGAAAAGTCATTTAGCAAATACTGAGTAGCTCCTGTGTGCCAGGTTCCATACCAAACAATGGAGGTACAATTGTGACAAAAAACAGTGTATGCCTTCAAGGAGTTCTTAATTTAGGTAAGGAGACTGACAAACAGCAGTCCTGATATACTGCATTGTTCTTTTCAATCTCTTATGAACTGGACAACTCAGCCTATACATAGAATAGCTCACTCCTTGCAAACTGCAGCTGTCCCCTTAAACTCCCTTGGGAATACCAAAAGACACATAAGAGGAAGAGGTTATGCCACCAGAGTCCAGCAGATAAAAAACTCACCTCCATTATGTACACGTGGCATCTGTTGTTTTTACCTACCCACCATCCATTCCTCTTTCTTCTGCTGACATAGTAACACCTTGATTTTTCCACTGAGGACTTAACCTAATTCTCCCCACCACCACCACTGCCCTCATCCAATGGAAGACTGACCACTATCCCCTTCCACAGACCCAGAGGAAGAAATCAAGATAGCCATTCATCAACATTTTAGTCTCCCGTCATTAAGAGACGGGGGAAGCTTAAAATCTTTTCACATGCACTAAATACAGCCTTTTATTTAAAAGCCTAAAATACCAAAATTGTTTTGCATCTCCATGGACATAGTGAATATGGCATTCTACTGCTGTGGGACTTCCTTCAATGATATGACCATCTCTTTCCTAGGCTTGGAAAAAACACATTTCCTAAAAAGCATGTACAAAAAGGAAAGAAGTACTGATACATGCTACAACACGAACCTTGAAAACATCATGCAAAGTGATAGATGTTAATCATAAAAGATCACATATTATATGATTCCCATTTATATGAAAAATCCAGAATAGGCAAATCCATAGAGACAGAGGAAACCCTGGTGGCATAGTGGTTAAGTGTTACGGCTGCTAACCAAAGGACCGGCAGTTCAAATCCACCAGGCGCTCCTTGGAAACCCTGTGGGGCAGTTCCACTGTGTTCTGTAAGGTCGCTATGAGTCAGAGTTGACTCAGTGGCACTGGGTTTGGGTTTTTTGTTTGTTTGTTTTTTTAGAGACAGAAAGATTAGCTGTTGCCAGGGGTTGTAACGGGAAATGGGGTGTGACCATTAACGGGTATAGGGTTGTTTTTTTGGATGATGAAAATGTTCTGGAATTAATGGGATGGCTGCACAACTTTGTGAACATAGTAAAAACCACTGATGTGTACACTTAAAAAGGGTGGATTTTATGACATATGAATTATACCTCAATAAAAAAGAAAAAAAGAGACTTCGTTAGAAAATTTTAAACATAATTTTATTGCAGCCATGTGATTCTTTCCTCAGAGGAAATCTCACGCAGTATGAAAAAACCTCTCCACAGAACTCTAAGAGTCAGAAAAGCCCAGCGTGAAAAGCTCTATAATAAAACCCACTTTTCTCATTTTACAGATGGGAAAAAATGAGACCAGAAATGTGAAATGATTGACTCAAGGTGACTCTGTAGGAAATTTCAGTCCTCCTAATTTCCAGGCCAATGAATTGTTCATGCTACCTGGCTATCCCATTTCTTTAAAAATGCAAAACAACCCTTTAATCCACTGAAATAAGCAAGACACGTTATTTAAAAAAAGGAGAGAGAAGGAAAGAAAAAAGTCAGTTGCAACTTCCCCACCGTATCGTTTAAATTAAATTATCCTAACCCATAAACATATTGTCCTGTTAAAAGTAGAGTTTGAATGGTTAAACTGTCAGTTTCTGAATCGTCTTTCAATAAATGAAGGCAGAGATTTTATTATTAAGTATTATGAATTTTTTTATTATGAATTTAACAGTACTGTACAGACACTAAAAATTTGCAAAGTATCTGGCCAGTCATGCTAAGTGAAACAAAGAAAAATGATCTAAACTAAGTAAAGTATGCAAGGATATATAAAGATATGCACAGAAAGGAGATACGCTCAAATTTTTACAGCAATTATCTCTAATGAACGGAATCACAGACGGTTTGACAGATTTTCTCTGTGCTTTTCTGAATTTTCATAATTTCCTCTTGGGAACATATATACTTTTTTTATTACATTGTATTAGGTACCTATGTGTCAGGCACTATACGAGGTGCTTTTGTGATTATTATTGTGATAAACATATAGGTAACAAAACATTTGCCATTTCACCTATCTTCACATGTACAGTTCATGACATTAAATATATTGTTCAAACATCACCATTAACCATTCACAAATTTTTCCATCACCCTTAGCAGAAGTTCACCATCCCCTAATAGGATAGGTGCTTTTGATATATTGTTTCTAATTTCACAACAACTCTATGAGCTGTTGTGGTGGTGGTAGTTAGGTGCTGTACTGTCAGTTCCAACTCATGGTGACCCTACGTACAACAGAACGAAACACTGCCCGGTCCTGCAGCACCCTCATGATGCTATGTTTGAGTTCATTGTTGTAGCCACTGTGTCAGTCCGTCTTTTCGAGAATCTTCCTCTTTTTTGCTGACCCTCTACCTTACCAAGCCCGATGTCCTTCTCCAGGGTCTGGTGCCTCCTGATAACATGGTATATTCAATATTCTTTGCCAAAATCATAATTCAAGGCATCAGTTCTTCTTCGGTCTTCCTTATCCATTGTCCAGCTTTCGCATGCATATGAAAAAAGGCAGCTGAAAATATCACAGCTTCAGTCAGGTGCACCTTAGCCCTCAAAGTGACAAATTTCCTTCTTAACACATTAAAGAGGTCTTTTGCAGCAGATTTACCCAATGCAATACATCATTTGATTTCTTGACTGCTGTTTCCATGGGTGTCGATTGTGGATCCAAGCAAAATTAAATCCTTGACAACTTCAATCTTTCCTTCATTTATCATGATGTTGCTTACTGGTCCAGCTGTGAGGATTTTTGTTCTCTTTAGGTTGAGGTGTAATCCACACTGAAGGCTGTGGTCTTTGATCTTCATCAGTAAGTGCTTCAAGTCCTCTTCACTTTCAGCAAGCAAGGTTGTCATCATCTGCACAACGCAGGTTGTTAATGAGTATTCCTCTAATCCTGATGCCACATTCTTCTTCATATAGTCCATCTTCTCAGATTATTTGCTCAGCATAAAGAATGAATAAGTATGGTGAAAGGATACAACCCTGATGCATACCTTTCCTGATTTTGAACCACACAGTATCCGCTTGTTCTGTTGTAACGACTGCCTCTTCATCTATGTACAGGTTCCTCATGAGAACAATTAAGTGTTCCGTAATTCCTTTTCTTCACAATGTTATCCATAATTTGTTATGATCCACAAAGTCGAATGCCCTTGTATAGTCAAGAAAACACAGGTAAACATCTTTTTGCTATTCCCTGCTTTCAGCCAAGATCCATCTAACATCAGCACTGATAACCCTCATTCCACATCCTCTTCTCAATCTGGCTTGAATTTCTGGCAGTCTCATGTCAATGTACTGCTGCAACTGCTTTTGAACAATCTTTAGCAAAATTTTACTTGAGTGTGATATGAATGATATTCTTCGATAATTTCCACATTCTGGTGCATCACCTTTCTCCGGGATGTACACAATTATCAATTTCTTCCAGTCAGCTGGTCAGGTAGCTGTCTTCCAAATTTCTTGACACAGGTGAGTGAGCACCTCCAGCACTGCATCGATTTGTTGAACATCTCAATTGGTATTCTATCAAGTCCTGAAGCCTTTTCACCAATGCCTTCAGTGCAGCTTGGACCTCCTCCTCCACTACCATCAGTTCTTGATCATATGCTACCTCCTGAAATGGTTAAACACTGACCAATTCTTTTTGGTACAGTGATGCCGTGTATTCCTTCCATCTTCTTTTGATGCTTCTTTCGTCGTTCAATATTCTGCCTGCAGAACTCTTCAAAATTCCAAATCAAGTCTTGAATTTTTTCCTAAGTTCTTTTAGCTTGAGAAATGCCCAGTGTGTTCTTTCTTTTTGGTTTTCTAACTCCAGGTCTTTGCACATTTCATTATAATACTTTGTCTTCTCGAGCCACCCTTTGAAATCTTCTGTTCAGCTCTTTTACTTCATCATTTAGTTCATTCATTTTAGTCACTGTACATTCAAAAGTAAGTTTCGGAGTCTCTTCTGACATTCATTTTGGTATTTTCTTTCTCGCATTTTTCATGATCTTTTGCTTTCTTCATATCATGTGCTTGATGTCATCCCACAACTTGTCTGGTCTTCAGTTATTAGTGTTCAATGCATCAAATTTATTCTTGAGATAGTCTCCTAATTCAGGTGGGATATACTCAAGGTTGTATTTTGGTTCTCACAGACTTGTTTTAATTTTCTGCTTCAACTTGAACTTGCATATGAGCAGCTGATGATCTGTTCCACAGTCAGCCCCTGACCTTATTCTGACTGATGATATTGAAGTCTTTCATCATCTCTTTCCATAGATGCAGTATATTTGATTCTTGTGTTTCCCATTTGGTGAGGTTCACATGTATAGTCACCATCTATGTTGTTGAAAAAAGGTATTATAAACAAAGAATAAGTCACTGGTCTTGCAAAATGCTATCATGCGATCTCCTGCCATATTTTTCAACTACAGATCCTTCTTTTTTGTTTTCAGCTATTGAATTCTCATCACCAGTAATTATCAATGCATCTTGGTTGCATGTTTGATCAATTTCAGACTGCAGAAGTTGATAAAAAATCTCCAATTTCTTCATCTTTGGCTTAGTGGTTGGTACATAAATTTGACTAATAGTATTAACTGGCCTTCCTTGTAGGCCTATGGATATTATCCTATCATCGACAGCACTGTACTTCAGGTTAGTTCTTGAAATGTTATTTTTGACAACGAACACTACATCCTTCCTCTCCAATTTGTCATTCCCCGCATACTAGACCATATGATTCTCTGATTCAAAACAGCCACTTTCAGCTCACTAATTATGAATGCTTGAGTCAGAATCAACTCGACAGCAACAGGTTTGGTTTTTGGCTTTTTTTTTTAATGCCTAGGAGATCGATCTTTATGTGTTCCATTTCATTTTTGACTACTTCCAATTAGATTCATACTTTGTACATTCCATGTTCCGATTATTAATGGATGTTTGCAGCTGTTTCTTCTCATTTTGAGTTGTGCCACATCAGCAAACTAAGGTCCCGAAAGCTTGACTCCATCCATGTCATTAAGATCAATTCTACTTTGAGGAGGCAGCTCTTCCCCAGTTGTATTTTGTCTGCCTTCCAACCTAAGGGGCTCATCTTCTGGTGCTGTATTAGACTATATTCCACTGCTATTCGTAAGGTTTTCACTGGCCAATTTTTTCAGAAGTAGACTAACAAGTCCTTCTTCCTAGTGTGTCGCAGTCTGGAAGCTCAGCTGAAACCTGTCCACCATGGGTGACACTACTGGTATATGAAATACCGGTGACATAGCTTCCAGCATCACAGCAACATGCAAGCCACCACTGTATGACAAACTGACAGATGCAAATTCCTGAATTTTTCCATCACCCTTAACAGAAGCTCACTGTCTCCTAATAGGCTAGGTGCTTCTGATGTATTATTTCTAATCTCACAACATCTCTGTAAGTTAGGTATTACTATTTCCATGTTTAAAAATGAGGAAACTGAAGCTCAAAGAAATTAAGGAATCTGTCCACTTTATTAAGTTTAAAATCCAAACTTTTATTTTCCCTCTCTCCCTTCCTGTCTTTCTTCCTTCTTTTTTCTTTCCTCTCTTTCTTTTACAGTAGGTACTAAGAGCCTATGATACGTCAGAATTTAATCAGTAATTAAAAGTATGGGAATTGACATGAAAGAGAAAACAAAGGTCACTCTGGGAGTGTGTAATGGGGCATGGGGAGGGAACTTGGAATCAGAGAAAATCTTCCAGTGGAAGCTCTGACTTGAAAGAGGAGTAGAACTGAGCTAGGCAAAGAGGAGAGTAAATATATATATTTCAGGCAGAAGGAACTGCATGTTGGGAACTCAAAATATCATCTTTGAGGAAATGAAATAAATCCACAAATTCCAGTCTGTGTGTGTGTGTGTGTATGTATATTTTCATATTTAAATTATGGATTCCCAAAGCACACAGGAAATACTCTCACCATATCTTCAGTGGGCCAAGTTCCGCAGTGGTAGGAGGAGGAAGAGGGAATAGCTCTGACTCTCTTTCTCCCTATCCCCCATCAGCCAAGTCCCCTCTCCTGCAGCCCCCTCTTGAGAGTCCTCTACTTCTAAAACCGGCTCCCAGATTTTCCCACTTATTTCACAGTAGCAGGAGTCACAGCCGGGTTCAGACTCCACACCCCCCACCCCTCCTCACCACCACTACCAAGTTGGAGAAAGTATTCTAAATTTAAACACACAGCACCAAAACTAAAAATGGCTTAGTAATGGGAACAAACATACCTTATGCTGGGCTCTTTTTTTAATATGCTGGGTTCTTGTTAGATTTCACAGGCACGAATTACCCTTTTTACTAAGCATATGTGGTCAAATGATTCTTAGGTGATAAAACAACCATCTCCAAGTTCACATGAGATAGAAGTGTTTGCTTTAAAATGGCCAGGGAAGAGGCTGGAGGAGGACAGAAAAAGAGTAGAGAGTTAAGTGCTGACTCATGCAAAACACATTTGGGGTTCTGAGAATGCCATCCAACTCCAATATTAATAGTGCATGCTAGATTTTTCCTCACCTCCCTTTCTTGATCACCAAGTTTAAAAAGTAAACAGAACTGGGAGTTAGAACGCCTGAATGCCAGTCCTGGTTATGTAAGAATTCCTGCTCCCCAGGTAATTTCCCCTTTCCAAGCTTCAGTTTTGTCATTTGTAAAATGAGAAGGCTGAACACAGACATAAAAAGTTAGTTCTTTTTTCATTTTTATTGAAGTGTAACAGACATATGGAGTGACATAAACAGTTAAGCACTCGACTACTAGGCAAAAGGTTGGCAGTTCAAACCCACCCAGAGGCACCTCAAAAGACAGGCCTGGCCATCTGCTTCGGAAAGGTCACAGTCTTGAAAATCCTATGGAACACAGTTCTGTTCTACTCTGGTATACGTGGGGTCATCATGACTCACTGATAGTTAACAACAACAAAAAACACACAAAAAAGTGAATAAATCAAGTGCTCCACTCAGTGAATTTTCAGAAATTGAATGTACCCAGATAACCAGCAGTCAGATCAAGGAATACAGCATTACCAGCACCCCAGAGTTCCCTTGCTTAGCACATTTTTAATACTAGACTTGGAGTGAGGAAACACATGTGAAAGGATAAAAAATAAGTGCCACTTTGTTGCTTTGATTTTAATAGACAATTTTGGGAAACATGAAAAACATTTCCAAAACTGGGTAACGCACCAGTTGGCCATCTTCAGCTCTACGTCACAGTTGAGCAGAGCTCTTTTGCCCTAACCAATCCCTAGAATTATCCTAACATGTATTTCGGAAGGAGGAGGAGCCTACATAAGTATTCAGAAAACATAAGATGCGTCAGTAAATGACCGGACACTTGCATCCCAGAGGCTGAGACATGACAGAGACACGAGGTTCAGGAGTGCTACCTACCAGCATTATACTCTGCATCCTGGGAAGACTGTTGAAAAAAAATACCTACTCAGCTATTGTAAGTAGTTTGGATCAAGTCTTCTAAAAATTTTTCAAATTCAATCAAATTATTTTATAAATTTTAGAATCATGCTGAACTTAGGAAGTGAGCACTGACAATTCTAAATCATAAAATCACAAAAGTATTAAACATCTGAATGGAGGACCAGACTCAGGAAGATAAAAAAAAAAGTCTACGGCACACATATTCTCTGGAACTAAGAACACAAATTTGTAAGCATTTCAGAGAAAGTGTGGGAAAGGAAGATGCTGCTTAATAAGCGTGGGAGAATAACTAGAAATCCATAGCACATACCCTACGTGACATACATAAGATGTTTAAAATGTCAAAGGTATCTCGTTTATTTGGTCTGCTGTGTTTATTTTTTTACCTTGGTCCACATCAGAAAAACACACAGGCTGGTTCTACTTCCAACTCTACTAGCGTGGCTTGTCACAGACCAATAGTTCCACTGAAAAAAAACTAGAAAAGCTAGATAAAACACAAAAAGTCATAGGCAACCTACTGATTAGCCAGGACTTGAGGCATCAAATCTTGGAGAGAAGAGAGTCTCACTGAGGTGGGCCCAACTTTCTAACAGCCCATTTTCCCCTTAAGGTATTTGCCTATTCTTGGCATGAGTCAAGAAGCTGACATGCCAAGCAAAGGGCAGTTGCTAAGAGGCAGAACTTCAGAAACACTCACGGGGCTGCAAAGACAAAAAGTGGTGTTCAGGACTGAAAAGGCACATCTTAGAGAAAATCTGAGGAGGAAGCCTGATACAAGTTTTCCCCCTTAAGTACTGCTGACTAAGCTACACAGGGAAAGGTACTAAGAAATCAAGAGAAAGTAACTGAAAAGCAGAACGGAAAATTTGCCAAGGAGAGTTTATGGCAACCTATCACAGTACTAAAAAAATCCATTGCTGTAGTGTCAATTACAACTCATAGCGACCCTATACTACGGAGATAAAAATTGGAGTTTAGCACATAACAATAAATGTTAGAGAGGTTGTGGAGAGACTGGAACACATATACACTGCTGGTGGGAATGTAAAATGGTACAAACACTTTGGAAATCGATTTGGCGCTTCCTTAAAAAACTACAAATAGAACTACCATACAATCCAGCAATTCCACTCCTTGGAATATATCCTAGAGAAACGGGAGCCTTTACACGAACAGATACATGCACACCCATGTGCACTGCAGCACTGTTCACAACAGCAAAAAGTTGGAAGCAACCAAGGTGCCCATCAATGGATGAATGGATAAACTATGGTATATTCACACTACGGAATACTACGCATCGATAAAAAACAATGTTGAATCCATGCAACACTGCATACCTTGGAGAAATCTAGAAGACATTATGCTGAGTGAAATCAGTCAATTGCAAAAGGACAAATATTGTATAAGACCACTATTGTAAGAACTGGAGAAGCAGTTTAAGCAGAGAAGAAAATATTTTTTGATGGCTACAAGAAGGGGGGAGGGAATGAGGGAGGAAGAGGGGTATTCACTAATTAGTAAGATAAGTTTTATTTTAGGTGAAGGGAAAGACAGTACTCAATATAGGAGAGGTCAACACAAATGGACTAAATCAAAAGCAAACAAGTTTCCTGAGTAAAATGAATGTTTCAAAGGCCAGCGTAGCAGGGGTGGAAGTTTGAGGACCATGGTTTCAGGGGACATCTAAGTCAACTGGCACAATAAAATCTGTAAGAAAACATTCTGCATCCCACTTTGGAGAGTGGCGTCTGGGGTCTTAAACGCTAGCAAGTGGCATCTAAGATGCATCAACAGGTCTCAACCCACCTGGAGCAAGGAAGAATGAAGAACACCACAGACACAAAGTAATTATGAGCCTAAGAGACAGAAAGGACCACATAAACCAGAAACTACATCAGCCTGAGACCAGGAGAGCTAGATGGTACCCGGCCACAACTGATGACTGCCCTTACAGGGAACACAACAGAGAACCCCTGAGGGATCAGGAGAGCAGTGGGATGCAGACCCCAAATTCTCATAAAAAGACCAGACTTAATGGTCAGACTGGGACTGGAGGGACCCTGGAGGCCATGGTCCCCAGATCTTCTGTTAGCCCAAGACAGGAACCATTCCCAAAGCTAACACTTCAGACAGGGATTGGACTGGAATAGGGGATGGAAATGATACTAGTGAAGAACGAGCTTTTTGGATCAAGTGGACACATGAGACTATGTTGGCATCTCCTGTCTGGATGGGAGATGAGAGGGCAGAGGGGGCCAGAAGCTACCCAAATGGACATGAGGAGAAAGAGTGAAGGGAAGAACTGTGCTATCTCATTAGAGGGAGAGCAATTAGGAATACATGGCAAGATGTATGTAAATTTTTGTATGAGAGACTGACTTGATTTGTAAACTTTAATTAAAAAAAAAAAAAACTGGCGTTTAAGAACTTCCAAGGAGGAGAGGCCATAGAAAACAGCAGTATTCCTGGGGGCCTAGGACTGAGGGGAAGCCATAAGCAGATCAAGCCTTAAAAGTCTGAAAAACAGCCTTCATTGAACTTAATGCCAAATTGGATTGAGGTTATTTCCTTTCTGCTGTGAGCACAGAACAGGGCAAACACTTACAGAAAGGAAACAATACCATCTAGAACATCTTTACATACAATGTAAGGCATTTAATAAAAAATTGCCATGCATATGAAGAAAGAGGACCAAGAAGAAAAACAGAAAAGATAGACAGACCCACATGTGACCCAGATATTGGAGTTACTGAAGATGGTCTTTTAAATGACAATGATTGATAAATTCCAGAAAATAGATGACAAGTTAAAGAATCTGTTAAAGAAAAGAATCTAATAAAAATTTCAGAACCGAAAAACACAAAACGCAATTACAAAGTAAGTAGATTGCATAACAACAAATTGAGCACAGCAGAAAAGAGAACTAGTGAGCCGTAAGGTAAGCCAGCAAAAAACAATCATAATGATCAGAACATTCATTATGGCAGCCAGACACCGTCCAGTTCTTTGGTCTCATGGCATAGGAGGAAGTTGTTGATGAAGGCAACAAGACAAGCATTCCATTTCCTCCTCTGATTCTAGACTCTCCTCCTTGCTCTGCTATTCCAGGTGAAAGGAGACCAGTTATTGTAACTTGGATGGCTGCTTGCAAGCCTTTAAGACCCCAGACACTATGCAACAAACTGGGAGGTAGAATAGAAGCACTGAAAAACAATATTGGGCCAAGCGACTGGGATTTCCCATGAAATCATGAGCCTAAACCTACAAACCAAGAAAACAAATCCTATGAGGTATTTGGTTATATATAAGCAGCATCAGTAGCTGCTCTATTTTTTTTTTTTTTTGTAAAAGTATATATAACACAACATTTGTCAATTCAACATTTCAAAAGGGAGAAAAATGCAGAACACAATTTCAAATTCTCAGTGGAACGAGACTTTAGGGAGAAAGAGAGGCTGAAATAACCCCTGAGACGATCTTTAAACCTTAAACCTCAAATTAAAACAATCCGCTGATGTCTTCTTTGAATCAAACAATGGTTCAGCTGAGTTAGTAGAGTATGTCTCTATATCTGCCTGGAGCATTGTGCTCTTTTAAAAAATTATTTATGCAGGATCAAACTGACAATAGCAACTTAAAAAGTTAGATGAAAGGATTAGGGGGTGTCACAGATTGAATTATGTCCCCCAAAAAACGTGTATATCAACTTGGTTAGGCCATGATTACCAGTATTCTGTGGTTGTCCTCCTTTTTGTGATAGTCATTTTATGTTAAGAGGATTAGGGTGGGATTGTAACACCACCCTTACTCGGGTCACCTCCCTGATCCAATTCAAAAGGAGTTTCCTGGGATGTGGCCTGTATCACCTTTTATCTCTGAGGAGATAAAAGGAAACCGAAGCAAGCAGAGAGTTAGGGACCTCATACCACCAAGAAAGCAGCACTAGGATCAGAGTGCGCCCTGTGGACACACAGGGTCCCTGCAACTGGGAAGCTCCTCAACCAGGGGAAGACTGAGGACATGGACTTTCTACCAGAGCCAACACAGAGAAAAAGCCTTCCCTGGAGCCAAAGCCCTGAATATGGACTCTTAGCCTACTTTACTATGAAGAAATAAATTTCTCTTTGTTAAAGAGTTCCACTTGTGGTATTTCCGTTATGGCAGCACGAGATGACTAAGACAGGGAGCAACAAGTTTATGTTGATAATGGTGGAGTAATTTGGAAAAGAGTAGCAAGAATGGCTGCACAACTTGAAGAATGTAATCGATGTCACTGAATGGTACAAGCAGAAATTGTTGAAATTGTGTACCTTTCCATGTGCATATTATCACTGAAAAAAAAAATGAAAAAAATAAACTGAAAAAGGATTAAGAGAACAGAAAATACAGGGGGTGAGAATTAAATACTAAAGAATTAAATTTTAAGCTATGTTGTTGTTAGGTGAATCGAGTCGGTTCTAATTCATAGTGACCCTAGGCACAACAGAACGAAAAACTGCCCGGTCCTACGCCATCCTCAAATTGCTGCTATGCTTGACCCCATTGTTGCAGCCATTTTGTCAATCCATCTCATTGAGGGTCCTCCTCTTTCACTGACCCTCTACTTTACCACGTCTGATGTCCTTCATTGGGGATTGATCCCTCCTGATAACATGTCCAAAGTACGTGAGACATAGTCTCGCTATCCTTGCTTCCTAGGTGCATTCTGGTTGTACTTCTTCCAAGACAGACGTGTTCGTTCTTTTGGCAGTCCATGGCATATTCAATATTCTTCACCAACACCACAATTCAAAGACATCAATTCTTCTTCAGTCCTCCTTATTCACTGTCCAGCTTTCACATACATATGAGGTGACTGAAAACACCACGGCTTGAGTCAGGTGCACCCTAGTGCTCAAGGTGAGATCTTTGTTCTTCAACACTTTAAAGAGATCTTTTGTAACAGATGTGCCCAATGTAATGCATCTTTTGATTTCTTGGCTGCTGCTTCCATGGGTGTGGATCCAAGTAACATTAAGTCCTTGACAACATCAATCTTTTCTCCGTTTATCATGATGTTGCTTATTGGTCCAGTTGTGAGGATTTTTGTTTCCTTTAAATTGAGGTGTAATCCATACCGAGGGCTGTGGTCTTTGATCTTCATCAGTAAATGCTTCAAGTACTCTTCACTTGCAGCAACCAAGGCTGTGTCATCTACATAACGCAAGTTGTTAATAAATCTTCCTCCAATCCTGATGCCTCATTGTTCTTCATATAGTCCAGCTTCTCAGATTACACGCTCAGCATACAGACTGAATAGGTATGGTGAAAGGATTCAACCCTAATGCACAACTTTCCTAACATTAAACCACGCAGTATCCCCGTGTTCTGTTTGAAGGACTGCCTCTTGATCCATGTACAGATTCCTCATGAGCACAATTAACTGCTCCAGAATTCTCATTCTTCACAAAGTTATCCATAATTTGTTATGATCCACACAGTCAAATGACTTTACAGAGTCAATAAAACACAGGTAAACATCTTTCTGGTAGTCTCTGCTTTCAGCCAGGATCCATCTGATATCAGCAACGGTAACCCTGGTTTCACATCCTCTTCCAAATCCAGCTGGAATTTCTGGCAGTTCCCTGTCAATCTATTGCTACAGACCCTTTTGAATGATCTTCAGCAAAATTTTGCTTGCATGTGATATTAATGATATTGTTTGACAATTTCCACACTTAGTTGGATCACCTTTCTTGGGAATAGGCATATATATGGATCTCTTCCAGTCAACTGGCCAGGTAACTCTTCCAAATTTCTTGGTATAGATGAATGAGTACTTTCAGTGCTGCTTCCATTTGTTGAAACATCTCAGTTGGTATTCTGTCTATTTCTGGAGCCTTGTTTTTCACCTTCAGTGCAGCTTGGACTTCTTCCTTCACTACCATCGGTTCCTGATCACATGTTACCTCCTGAAATGGGTGAACGTCAACCAATTCTTTTTGGTATAGTAACTCTGTGTATTCCCTCCATCTTCTTTTGATACTTCCCTCATTGTTTAGCATTTTCCCCACAGAATTCTTCAGTTTTGTAACTCGAGGCTTGAATTTTTTCTCCAGTTCTTTCAGCTTGAGAAATGCTGAGCATGTTCTTCCCTTTTGATTTCTATCTCCAGGCCTTTGCACATGTCATCATAATATTTTACTTTGTCTTCTTGAGCTGCCCTTTGAAATCTTCTGTTCGACTCTTTTACTTCATTATTTTTTCCTTTTGCTTTAGCTACTTGACATTCAAGAGCAACTTTCAGAGTCTCTTCTGACACCCATTTAGGTCTTTTCTTTCTCTCCTGTCTTTTTAATGACCTCTTGCTTTCTTCATAGATGGTGTCCTTGATGTCATTCCACAGCTTGTCTGGTTTTCAGTCATTAGTGTTCAACACATCAAATCTATTCTTGAGATGGTCTCTAAATTCAGGTGGGATATACTCAAGGTCGTACTTTGGCTCTCATGGACTTGTTCTAATTTTCTTCAATTTCAACTTGAACTTGCATATGAGTAATTGATGGTCTGTTCTGCAGTTGACCCCTGGGGCCTTGTTCTGACTGATGATACTGAGCTTTCCCATCATTTCTTTCCACAGATGTAGTCAGTTTGATTCCTGTGTACTGTATCTTGCGAGGTTCATGTGTATAGTAGCCATTCGGGTTGGTGAAAAAAGGTATTTGCAATGAAGAAGTTGTTGGTCTTGCAAAATTCAATCATGTGGTCTCCAGCATTGTTTCTATCACCAAGACCATATTTTCCAACTACCGGTCCTTCTTGTTTCCAGCTTTCACATTCCAATCACCAGTAATTATCAGTCCATCCAGACTTCATATTCAATCAATTTCAGACTGCAGAAGTTGGTAAAAATCTTCAGTTTCTTCATCATTGGACTTAGTGGTTGGTGCATAAATTTGAATAATAGCCACATTAACTGGTCTTCCTTATAGGTGTATGGGTATTATCTTATCACTAACAGCACTGTACTTCTGGATAGACCTTGAAATGTTCTTTTTGAGGATAAATGCAATGCCATTCCTTAAGCTGTAGTTCCCAGCATGGTAGACCATATGATTGTCCAATTCAAAATGACCAATACCAGTCTATTTCAGCTCACCAATGCCTAGGATATCAATGTTTATGTATTCCATTTCATTTTTTATGATTTCCAATTTTCCTAGATTCATACTTCATACATTCCAAGTTCCAATTATTACCAGATGTCTGCAGCTGTTTCCTCTCATTTTAAGTCATGCCATATCAGCAAATAAAGGTCCCGAAAGCTTGACTCCATTCACATCATTAAGGTCAACTCTACTTTGAGGGGGCAGCTCTTCCCCAGTCGTCTTCTGAGTGCCTTCCAACCTGAGGGGCTAATTCTTTTCAGAAGTAGACCACTAGTCTATCTTAGTCTGGAAGCTCAGCTGAAACCTGTCTGCTATGGGTGGCCCTGCTGGTATTTGAACACCGGTGGCATAGCTTCCAGCATCACAGCAACACACAAGCCCCCACAGTACGTCAAACTGACAGGCATGTAGGGAATTCAAGCTATAGACTTTAATATTTCAATAATTACCTTAAATGGTTTAAATATTCCAACTAAAAACCAAATTGTCAGACTGGATTAGAAAAAGTCACTTATATACTGCTTATAAAGAAATGCAGATTAAATACAAGGGGAGGTAGAAATTGATGTATAAAGACGGAAAAGGATACACCATGCATATAATAGCCCAAAGAAATCTGGGAGAGCTACATTAATATCAGAAATGTAGACTTTAAAGCAGGTAGAATTAATAGAGATAAGGGGAATTTCATAATTCAGATATAATATACCAATTCCATATTTATATGGTATACATCTAATAACATACCCTCCAAGTTAAATAAAGCAAAAATCAACTTGATATAAAAGGAAGAACAGGCAAATCCACAGTCATAATGGGAAAGTTTAACCCTCTCTTAGGAACCAATAGGATAAGAAAAGCAGTGAGGATATAGAAGAATGGTACTATAAGATTAACAAAATTGACATAATTGAGATATTTAGAAGATGGAACCAAACAACTTCGCATTCTTTTAAAGTACACATAAAACATACATATATAAAAATATTGAGCTACAAAGCAAATAACAAATTTCAAAGGACTAAAATCATTCAAAGGACTTTCTTTGACTAGAGTGATATTAAACTGGCAGTAATGAAAAAATAACTCAAAACACCCAAATGCTTAGAAATTAAGATGTACACTTCTACATTGCCCTAAGTGTCAAAAAAAAAAAAAATCACAATTTAAATTATAAGGTATTTTAACTAAATGATAACGAAAATATGTCATGGCAAAACTTAGAGGATATAGCTAAAGATATGCTTAGAGGAAAATTTACAGCCTTAAATGTAAATATTAAAACAGAAAGAAAAGCTAAAAATCACAGATATAAGCTTACATCTCAAGAAGCTAGAAAAAATTTCAGAAAATTGCTACTAAAGATATGAAAATAAATTATAAAGATAAAAGCAGAAAACCATGAAATAGAAAACAAATGTAAATACAAAAAACCAACCCAGTCAAAATCCTTAAAGATTGCTAAAATTTATAAAACTTTAGGAACAGTCATCAAAAAATTATTATTACCAATATAAAAAATGGGTAAAAATATCAATATAGGAATAAAAAATAAGAATAATACCACACAATCTGCAGGCATCAAGTAGATTCTGTCTCATAGCGACCCTATTGGACAAAGCAGAACTGTCCCACAGGGTTTCCAAGGAGTGGCTGGTGGATTCAAACTGCTAGCCTTTTGGTTAGCAATCAAGCTCTTTAACCACTGCACCACCAGGGTTCCAAAAAGACCATAAGAAGATATAAAGAAAACTATACCAATAAATTTGAAATTTTGAAATGGACAAATTACTAGAAAAAAACACAACTTACCAAAACTAACACAAGAAATAAAAGTCTGAATAATTCCATATCTATTAAAACAACTGAATGCATATTTTAAAACCTTCCAACAACAAATTTTCTAGGCCTAAGTAGCTTTTCCGGTGAATTCTTCCAGGCATTTAAAGAGTAATTCCAATCTTACAAAACTCTTCCAAGGAATAGAAAAGGAATACTTCCTAACTTGTTTTATACAGTCAGCATAATCTTGATAAGGAGCCCTGGCAGTGCAGTGGTTAAAGCACTCAGCTGCCAACCAAAAGGTTTGTGGTTTAAACCCACCAGCCATTCTGTGGGAGAAAGATGTGGCAGTCTGCTTCCATAAAGATTTACAGCCTTGGAAACCCTATGGGGTAGTTCTACTGTGTCCTATAGGGGTGCTGAGTTGGAACTGACTCAACGGCACTGGGTAACACATAATTATATACATATATATATACGCACACACATATTTATTTATATAAACCCAAACCACTGCCGTCAAGTCGATGCCGACTCATAGCAACCCTATAGGACAGAGGAGAACTGCCTCATAGAGTTCCCAAGGAGTGCCTGGCAGATTCGAACTACCAACCTTTTCATTAGCAGCCGTAGTGCTTAACCACTACGCCACCAGAGTTTGCATAGATATATACACACACACATATACATATAAAATGTTCTAACTATAATATATATATATATATAGTATAAAGAAGTGAAAGACTCAGTATTTATAATAAAACAATATGCATTTCATTATGTAAATACTCTGATAGGACCGCATTAAAAATTAAAAAAGAAGACATAATAAAGTAGTCAGGTGTTTACACCTATACATAGATTGAATGAGACAGTTATGTTGCACTGGTATCTCAAATACAATTAGCTGTGTTGCTCTGGGTAAGTGAGTTTCTGAACAAAACTAAGTAAAATCTTTCCTCAATTTACACAGTAATTTTAATCCTGAAAATATCAGTATATATGTAAAACCAATTTACGTTCTAGGCTCAGAAAAGCATAAAGAAGCTTGTACTTATAAGCAAAACATTTGAAAGCTGCACAGGACTCAGGATAATTCATCATTGTGCAGAACACTGTCGAACATTGCAGGACATCTACTATGTCTGCTTTCTGCCTCCTAAATGCTACTAAATCAGTTGCCAACAAGTGGACCCCAACTTATGAAGACCCCACATGTGTCAGAGCAAAACTGAGCACCTTAGGGTTTTCAATGGCTGATTTTTCAGAAGTAAATCATCAGGCCTTTCTTCTAAGGTGCTCTGGGTGGACTTGAACCTCTAACCTTTCAGTTAGCAGCTAGGCATGTTAACCACTTACTCCACCCAGGAACTCCAAATGCTACTAGAACTCCCAGTCATTATGACAATCAAAATACACACAAATTTCCAATATGTCCCCCCAAGAGGCAGGACCATGCCCACTGAGAATACTGGCACAGAATAGGTTCTAATCACAGCCTTAGCACGTACTAGCTCTGAAACCCTGAGAAATTATTCAGCTATTATAGCTCGCTCCAGCAAAAATATCATTCCCCAACCCATCCAGTCACAAGCAAGAAATTTAAAATCTCAGAGAAAATTCTTTGTTTTTTTCTAAAAGTATCCAAGCAGTCATGATGGTTAAGAAAAATCACAATGTTTTTGTATTTCCTTACATTTATTTATTTTGAATTGGGGGATGGATACCAAAGACTTTTTAATATTTAGGTCTGGATCTAAAGGTCTGGATCTGACCCTGTTCAAACTCCCAGTGAGATTTTGTCATAACTTCCCGTGAAAAATCAAAGAACATTTTACAGCAAGGAAATGCCAACCACGGGTATAATGTTCTAATCCTAGTTTTATCACATTAAAATATGTTATATGTAACTTCATTTGCTCACAAAATGTCAAGTTTGTTATTTTGAGATGAAATCTAGAAGAATAACAGAAAAACTGAAAGTAGAACTATTTTCCCTGACCTCTTGTAGACATAAAAATTTCCATCCAAATTTTCAAATTCTTCACTCCTACCTCTTCATATCTCTCCCTTCAGGGCATTGCTACATAAAATATTCAGAGAATTTATTAGACAGAAAGAAAATTGGAACTGAACTTGAAGAGTTAAAAGGTCTGTTTTCCAAATAAACCAACCTAGGAAAGTTAGTCAAATGCCATCATTTCTAAGGTTCTCAAAGAATAAGTAAATAAACTCTAATACTGAATGATGTTATCAATTCTATCTTAAAATTCTGCAGTTTTACAAGGTTTCTTACTCTCAAGCCTTGTTTACTATTGTGAATGGTTTAAGAAGTAAAATGATCTGAGTTTGAATATTAGCTCTGCCACTTACTAGCTATGTGTCCCTGCACAAAATTCTTCATCCAGCTCTTCATTTTCTTACATGTAAAATACCGCCTACCTTGCAGTATTGTGACAAGATGCAAAGCACCTCTCAGAGTTCTTTTCACATACTAGCTGTTCATTAAATACAAGATGTGATTGTTATTATAATTAGCTGTCATGTTTGCCAATATCTACTTATTAATTCATTCAACTGTTTTCTTCTTAGTTGCCTCATATGCAGAGCATTTTGAGATATGCTGGGTAAATGTTATACAACGCCTTTTTGTATTTAAAAGCCTCAGTGGACTGTCTCAACACAGGGTGTTTCAAAAGAGGAATAGAAAGGAAAGCAGTTATTAATTCACAATTCAACATTTACTGAACACCAGTCATGTGATGGTAGCTTATAAAAATTCAGTTTCTGCCTACCAACATCCTGATGATTTATTTGCCCCTGTCAACCTCTTTAAATTTTACCTGGTTCTTTTTCAGCCTTTCCAAGGAGACTTGACTCCTAAACTATGGACAACATTCTAACAGTCTTTTCAGCACAAAAACTCCAATTTTTAGTATATTTATGTTTCATCTTCCGGTCACCAACTGGTATTTTGGTACTTATAAATAGCTCTCATGGCCTGATGGCCATGGTCACGCCCTGTCCTCAACACACACATACACGCAATACCTCACATCACAGAACTCGAGAACATACCCACTGATCTGGAAGAGGCTTGGGAGACTTCAGTAGTACTGTAAACTCATGACCTGTTTGGAATCTTAGGCCTCTTTGCAAATCTGAGGAAAACTAATGATTTTCTCCTCAGATACATATGGCATTGGACACGCACACATAACTGCATATCACAAAGTCCTTGAAAACCAGACTAAGAAGTTATGACCTATTTCAGTGCTTCTCAAACTTTTTTGACTGGAACTCACAATAAGAAATAGATCAGACATCACAATATGGACTATGCCTAAATATATAAATAAATGTAAATATTTAAAACAAAAAGTTTCAAGAAACAATACATACCTTACCATGCACTATGATTTCTGGCATTTTCTATTTCATCTTTCTAAAATGCTGGTTGAGGCTCACTGAATTACTTTCTCAGCACCTGCAACCTGAAGAACGCTGATCTAGTCTAACATGGCTCCATTTTAGAGATAAGGATACACAGACTCAAAGAAATAAAATAAAGGATCTTGCCCTAGGTCACAAACAAGTTAGTGGCTGAACAAGCCACAGCCTAACTATACTGACTCCCAAACCCAATGCGCTTTGCAATACAAAGTGAAACAAAAATTCCAAATACCAGCTCCCCTCAAAAAGCAGCTGCGGATTTGAAGCTTAAAACATGCTGATACACTGAGACACTGGGAGTGTTTCCATTGCAAACCGTGGTGAGTGTGAACCTCAACCTGAGGCTCCAATTGGGCAGGTTTAATTTTTTTTCTAAATTATATCCATGGCCTAGCATGACTTGGCAAATAAATTTTTTTTCTTTCCAGAAGCCTTTTCTCCAGCCACTAAAAAAAAAAATGAAGGAAAAGTCAACACTATTTAGCGTTAATTTTAAATAATTTGATTATACCCACAGGGGTATTATTTGTACATGACAGGCAGCCTTAGCAGCAGGAGTGAATACCAGGCCCATGCATAGCTGCTTTCTTCCCTACTAAGGCTGCCGAATTAAAATTTAAACACCAAAACCACACAGATCAATATGAGGGCTGTGAATGAGCCAGAGCCTGTGAGATGTGAACACTACCAACACCAGTTGCCCCTGCTCCTTTTAAAGCCCCAATTACAGAAAGTGGGCTTGTTTAAGAATCTTCACTACAGGCTGCTGGGTAAATTAAAATATCAGCCTGCCCACTGTTAACAGGTTGTGTGGGGGTGTTTTTCTTCTCTCTTTTTTTTTTTTTAACGTGGAATGAACATCATTGCCCATCACAAGGTGGGAATCCTGTAACAAATTAGGAAGACAGGCAGATTCCTGGGGACTGGAGAAGGCTAAGGCAGGCAGCCGTACAGGAAGAAGGCTTGGGGCCTGTGTTGTCGCAGATCACCCAAACAACTTGCCCTGGGCACGAGGGAGGGCGGGTGCCGAAGGAGTGCCTAGCCTCTCCCTGTGCACCCAAGCCCCCGTGGCCAAGGGCAAAGTGCTGGGGCCTCCTTAAGCCAGAGAGCACGGGGAGGAAAGGGTGGAGTGCAAAACGGTGCGCAGCTGCTTCCGCGCGAGAACGCTGGGAAAGGGGGGGCCCGGGAGCCCTAAAATTAGCGCTCGGGAAAGCAGGGGCCGAGCGCGGCGACGCTGAGAGCTTTTACCCCAGACGCTGAGAGCTTTTACCCCAGAGCGCCCGGCCCCTCTGCGCCTTCCGCCGGCACCGGGACCGGGAGAAGACCAATGCAGTAGGACGGAAGGACTCTCGGCTGGAAACAGAACTGGGGAACACGTGTAGACTCCGGAGACCTTGGGGTCTATCGCTCCTCCCCCAACTGCGGCAGAAAATTTAAGGAGCCTCGGAATTTAAAACCCTAGAATCCTCTAGAACCCTTCTTGATGAACTTCACATTTTGTTGGCTCATTTTGAGTGAGCCCCTTTCCTCTCCCAAGTTTTCATTTACATCTATTTCTCTTCTCCTTCATCCCTCAAACAGAACTAGTGTTTGGGAGGAAGGGATGTTACTGTAGCAGGGATGGAAGGGGTGGAGACCTGGGGCGGGGAGGGGGATGTGCATCCAAATCTCTGCAAAATCAACAGTTCTGAAGGTCAGTGACAGCTCCCCAGTGGGGCCTCCAAAAGGATTAGTGTTCATTAACGGCTTCTCCGTCAACCTTTGTAAGATCTGTGAAATGGAAATATGTGTTACTCAGCCAAGATTAAATCAACAATGCAAAAATATTGTTACATTTAGTACCACATAAAGAAAATTGAATGACACAATATTTAGAAACCAGAAGCCAGTTATTTTTAAAAGTCATCATATTTATTATATAACTCGAATTTTAAAAATATGCACAGGAATTTTAAATCAGCCACTAATACAAAGTAAACATGTCAGTGGAGTGACATGTCATCCCTAGCATTTTTTGGCTTCCCCCTCTGCGGTGAGCCCCTTACCTTTATTTTCAGAATCTTTCATTCTCTCCTTCCTCCCTCTGCTGCAAATAAGCAGGGAAGTCCGGCTGATTCTGCAACACTGACTTCTGATTTGTCATTCACGGAAGTCAGCGATCTCGGGTCGAAGTCCGTCAACGGAGGTGCACCCGGGATATGATAATTGTATGCAAGCCAGCGTGCGGGGTTATAATTGTGCTTTTGCTGGAGGGAAAGGATGGGATGAAGGCCGACGTAAACACAAATTCCAAAACATGGCATGGAACAGGATCTGGAGCCTAGGCTTGCCTTTCCTCCTTTAGGGAACCAACTGTTTAGGGCAGCCTTGTCTCTAGAGAGATTTGGTTCAAGTTGAAAGAAAAGTGACAGTGCCATGTGCTAGGTTTAGTTTCAAAAGAAGACCTCATCTTTGGAGGGGGATTAAGAGCTCTGTGCTTTGTTTCCTCTTGCAAATTAATTCATTCACTCACTCAACAAACATTTCTTTTACATCCCTGTGGACCAGACCAAAAACAAAAACCAAACCCCTTGCAAGCAAGTTGGTTCCAACTCATAGCGGCCCTACAGGACAGAGTTGAACCGTCCTATAGGATTTCCAAGGCGTAGATGGTGTATTCGAACTGCCAAGTTCTTACCCCCTGTGCTGCTGTGGACCAAGGTCTCTGCTACACGCTAGGGATTCTACAGTGAATAAGACCAGTCCCAGGCCTCAGCCTCCCCACACTGTCACAACGCAGAGGCATGCAATGCAGTACAGCAACCTGCGTCTGCTGTAGGCACACAGGTTATTGGGCCCATTTTATCAGGTCTAAGAAGAAACTCGGGGCCCTGGTGGCACAGTGGTTAAGCATTTGGCTACTAACCAAAAGGTGGGCGGTTCAAATCCAGCAGCTGCTCCCTGGAAACCCTATGGGGCAGTTCTACCCTGTCCTATAGGGTCACTATGAGTTGGAATCGACTTGATGCAATGGGTTTCAACAGATGCAGATACTCAAGAGCCCTGGTGGCACAGTAGTTAAATGTTTGGCCACTAATTATGGACAGTATGAACCCACCAGGTGCTCCATGGGAGAAAGATGTGGCAGTCTGCTTCTACAAAGATTTACAGCCTTGGAAGCCCTATGGGGCAGTTCTGCTCTGTCCTGCAGGGTCACTGTGAGTTGGAATCAACTCAACAGCAATGGGTTTGTTTGTTTTGGGGAAGCAGATACTCAAGGAAGCTTTAGTGATTTGTTCTAAGCCAATCCGTGGCTGAGCCAGAAGTGAGTATGAGGAAGCCAGGCCTAATACCCCTCTGGTAGAGAGTACAAGGAAGATTCAAGAAATACTTCAGCTTACTTCCAATCATTACGGAGCTTAGACTCATGCATTCGCCAACAAATGGTTATTTGTGCCAGGCACTATTCCACCTCCCAAGGATTCAGGAGTAAACAGACCAAGCACCTGCTCTCATAGCTATTACATGGTGAGAGGATTCAGATAGGCAATAACCAAAACCCAGTGCCATCAAGTTGATTCCTACTCATAACAACCCTATAGGACAGAGAAGAACTGCCCCATAGAGTTTCCAAGCAGCGCCTTGCAGATTTGAACTGCCAACCCTTTGGTTAGCAGCCATAGCACTTAACCACTACACCACCAGGGTTTCCAGACAGGGAATAAACAAACATAAAAATATACCAAATGCTGTGAAGAAAAATGAAGCACGGTAATGAAGTAACAGGGGTGCCATTTTAGATACTGTGGCCAGGGGAGGTGACATTTGACTCATTTTATATAAATGGGTCATCAAAATCCCTTCCAAACATCTTTACTCAGAAATTATGTTGCAAGGAGAATTGTTTATATTTGTTTATTTTTAAAGTTCTAAACTGTCACAGCCTCCTCTGCTCCAATTGCACTGATGGGTAGTGTTTAGTCCCTAATATACAGATGGGTAAACTGATATTCAGAAAGGTTAACCGACCCAACCCAGGTCCTCACTTAAGCTGGGAGAAGAGCAACAAAATGAAATAACACCTACCTGTTGCTCTCATTCCCCCAACTGCTAGATAAATATAATATTGACATGGTAAATTTGTTGGACTGGGAATTGGAATAAGAGGGTTGATGACTTATATATACTACTTATTAACTGAATGGTGCAGCACAGGTGACTTAACTTCTCTGACATCAGTTTCCTCATCTGTAAAGTTAATCATACTTGCCGTATATATACTATACCAAAGATCAAAGGGAGAACAGATCTGGTACTTTATAACCAAGCTCTATATAATTGTCAACATGCGTGGGCACATTTATATAAAGAACTAATTACCAGTGTTCACCTGCTCATTACTGCAGCCCAAGACTCAAATATGGCTGTAAAGTCAATGCCATCTGGGCCACCAGGGGTCTTTGAGTTGATTTTTAATGGCCAAAATGTGAAGACTCCCTGACAGTTTAGGAAAATTTTAAGTATTTGGAATTTTTGTTCCCATATTTTCTTAGCAGTTGATAATACCTTTCTGCTCCTCATTGCCAACTTAAGAAAGACCAATGATGAAAATCTGCCCTCCTGAGAACTCTTCATGGCCACTAAATGAGCCCATATTGGTCCATAAACCATGTCAAAGAAACAGACATCTCCATCTCCAAAAACCAAGTCCGGAGCCATCAACACGTACCCAGCAAGAGCACCTAGGGGCTGAGAGGGAAAAATCAGTGATGAGGAACCACCATTCAGGCAATGTCACCGTGCCAGGCACTGCTCTGAGCACTACGAATGACACACTGCTAAGCAAAACAGGCTCTGGTCTCAAGGAGCTCGTAGCCTCAGGACAAGGGGTTTCCACAAGATGCACCCAATGAGTTAGGAAGAATGCCCAGCCTTTGGCAGCACACAGGTCTGGGTCTGAAGAGTAGGGCAGGGGCTCCAAGGCCAGAAAGACTGGTTTCAAACATGGGCTCTGCCATCTATTAGCTTCTAGAATAACCTAGAGGTGATGTAGTGGTTAAAAGCTACCGCTGCTAACCAAAAGGTCAACAGTTTGAATCCACCAGGCACTCCCTGGAAACCCTGTGGGGCAGTTCTACTCTGTCCTATAGGGTCACTATGAGTCGGAATCAACTCGAGGGCAATGAGTTGGCATAATCTGGAACAAGCTCTTGCATCTCTCTAAGTCTCAGTTTCCTATTTGTAAGATGGAGATAAAAATGGTACCTACTACTAGGGTTCGGTGAGGCTTGAACCAATTAATACATGTAAAGTACATGGTACAAAGCCTGACACATAAAGTAAGCACTCCATAAATGCTACAGCAGTGTTATTATTAGCTTGTGACCTGGGTCAAGTTTACCTTTCTGAGCCTCAGTTTCCTCATAAAATGTAGAAAATAATAACTAGCTTGTAGGTTTTTGTGAGAATTATATATCACGAAAAATAGAAGCCCTTGGCATAAAGGAGTAGCCACCTGCCAGCCCAGCTCCAGGCCCTTTTTAATCAAGCAGACTCCCCAGGAAACAAAAAAAGGAGAAGGTCAGGAGTAGTACGAGAATGGAAAAGGGAAAGAGGGCTGTGATTTCTATTTAAATGGAAGTTTTGTTTTTGTTTTTAAGAGCATGGTCCTTTCTAGCAGTACATGCATTTTACTCAACATTCTATTTGGAAAAGTTTCAAACATAGAAAAAAGTTGAAAAAATTGTACAGTAGCCTCATCTATGAGAACATTTTCTATACATGCTTCATTGCATGTCTATCCATCCCTCTATACATTCTTAATTGATCTTAAAAAAACCAAAACAGGTTCAAAAGTTTTGTATGCCTCATCAAATAAAATGAACCTTTATTTTTCCTTCTGACACAGTATTTACAGAACACTTAGACTCCTGATTCTGTGGCCATTCCCAAGCAGGGTCCAGTGACTCTCAGAGGCTTCCCCTGTCTCACAGTAAACCTCAAGGCCACACCCAGCTGAGGGACAAGGATGGACTCAATCCTAGGAACTTTTCAGAACAAGGCAGTGACTTCGCCAAATTCCAAGCTTCAAATAAAGTGGTACCAATGACCATTATAAACATGTTTAAATAAGAAGAAATGATGCTAAATCTCAATAACTTGGTTTAGGGAAAGCTTCAGGGAGACTCCACTGGCTACCGTGTCCCTTCACAACTCTGCAGTCCTTGTCTTGTTAGATGCCACTTCTGAGTCACTAGATCGGTGAGTCATCCCCAGGGAGGGAGGCCATCTTGAGAACAAAATTGAAGAGAATTTCAAGAACTGTGAGACCCTGAATTAAATAAGGCTTTTTTATTGCCTAGAGAAACAAAAATGAAAGAAAAACACTGCTGTAACATTGTGGATTAAATCTACCAGTTGTAAATGTTATCCTGAAAAAAAAAAAAAAGCTTTTACATTCTCTTGGAGCTTTCGAAGAAGTCTTGGTGGTGCAGTGGTTAAGTGCTCTGCTGCTAACCAAAAGGTCAGTGGTTCGAACCCACGAGCCACACCATGGGAGAAAAATGCGGCAGTCTGCTTTCATAAAGATTTACAGCCTGGAACACCCTGTGGGGCAGTTTTACCCTGTCCTACAGGGTCACTGGAAACCCTGGTGGCTGCTAACCAAAAGGTCGGCAGTTCGAATCCACCAGGTGCTCCTTGGGAACTCTATGGGGCAGTTCTACTCTGTCCTATAGTGTCGTTATGAGTCAGAATTGACTCGAGAGCAACAGGTTTTGTTTTTTGGTGGTTATAGGGTCACTATGAGTCAGAATCAACTTGACAGCTGTAGGTGGGTTTGGTTTGGAACTTTTAAGGCATTTCATCTCTTGGTTAAGTGGATAGGTAAGCAAAGAGAAGTCCCTGGGTCATGTAAATGGTCAACAGGCTTGTCTGCTAACTGAAAGGTTGGAGGTTCGAGTCCACCCAGAGTTCCTCAGAAGAAAGTCCTGGAGGTTGACTTCCAAAAATTCAGCCATTGAAAATCCCATGGGGCACAGTTCTCCTCTGATACACATGGGCTCACCATGAGTCAAAACTGATAGATGGCAACTGGTTTTTAAGCAAAAAGAGGGTCAGAAACATGTCTTACATTAGGCAGGCTTAATGGCTCTTTCAGAGGGCAGTGGTGGTTCAGTGGTAGAATTCTTGCCTTCGATGGGGAAGGCAAGGGTTTGATTCCCAGCCAGTGCACCTCAGGCACAACCACTATCCATCTCAGTGGAGGCTTGTGCGTTGCCATGATGCTAAACAGGTTTCGGCAGAGCTTCCAGGCAAAGAAAGACTAGGAAGATAGAAAGGCCTGGCAATGTACTTCCAAAAATCAGCCAATGGTCAGATCTCATTGTGCACAGGATCACCATGACTGGGGAAAACTCCAAGGTAGCTAAACAACAGCAATGTCTCTTTCAATGACTTGCCGAGAGCCTCTTCTTGCTTAGTCATTGTATTCGTTTTTTAGAGCTGCCAACAAAGGACCACAAACTGGATGGCTTACAAGAACAGAAATTTATTGTCTCACAGTTCTGGATGCCAGAAGTCTGAATTCAAGGTGTCAGCAGGGCCATGCTCTCCCTGAAAGCTCTAAGGAAAGATGGTTTCTTATCTCTCCCAGCTTCTGGCAGCCCCAGGCATTCTTGGCTTTCAGCTTCAGTGTCACATGACATTCTTCCCTTTTATAAGGACACTACTTAGATTAGGACCCTACTTCAGTATGACTTGATGGTAGCTTAACTGATACTATCTTTAAAGACTCTATTTCCAAACAAGATCATGTCTGCAGGTACTGGGGTTAGGACTTCAACATATATTTTTGCAAGATACAATTCAATCTATGACAATCATTCCCAAAACATGTAGGGGTAGGAAGGTGGCTTCACCTGCACCATTACGCTTGGTTTTTCTCCATCCAACCAAGCCTCTGTATGGTTTCCTCAGAGTATCCAAGTGGTTATAAAATAGGTGAGAGGTAGAGAGAAAAATTGGTAACTATGAGGATCGAAGTTTATGATTACAACTCACTGTAGAAGAGAACAGTATGACTACAACAAGGGAAACTGGGTATCATAGATTGAATTGTGTCCTCCAAAAAATATATGTCAACTTGGCTGGGCCACGATTCTCATTATTGCGTGATTGTCCACCATTTTGTCATCTCATGTGATTTTCCTATGTGCTGTAAACCCTATCTCTACAATGTTAATGAGGTGGGATTACTGGCAGTTACGTTGATGAGGCAGGATTCAATCTATAAGATTAGGTTGTGTCTTAAGCCAGTGTCTTTTGAGATATAAAAAAAAGAAGCAAGCAGAGAGAAAGGGGGACCTCATACCACCAAGAAACCAGCACCAGGAGCACAGCACGTCCTTTGGACCCAGGGTCCCTGCGCTGAGAAGCACCTCGACCAGGAAAGATTGATGAAAAGGACCTTCCCCTAGAGCTAACAGAGAGGAGAGGGAAAGCCTTCCCCTGGAGCTGGAACCCTGAATTCCGACTTCTAGTCTCCTAGACTGTGAGAGAATAAATTTCTCTTTGTTAAAGCCATCCACTTGTACTTCTGTTATAGCAGCACTAGATAACTAAGACACTAAATAACTCCAGTGAAGCCAAGTCACTAGGAAAGGGGAAGAGAATTAACATATAGAGCACCTACCATGTGCCAGGCAATTTTCTTATTATTATACATTTATTGAGTATTTATTATTTGCCAAGTATTGTTCTAAGCATGTGATGTGCATTAGTTCTTCAATCTTCAGAGTAGCCCAATGAAATGGATACCATCACTAGAATTCAGAAGTATAACAAAGTCTTTAAAGCCAGGACTCTTAAACCAGACTGCCTGTGTTTGAATCCCAGCTTACTAGTTGTGTAACTTTGGAAACATTACTTAACCTCTCTGTGCTTTAGTTTTCTCCTTTGTAAAATGGAGATTGCAAAACAAGGTTATTATAAAGATTAAATAAGGTAAAAATATGCAGCTGCTTAGGCCAGTGGCTGACACACAGTAAGCAGTACGCAAGTGTTAACTCTTGCCATTCCCACTTTTGCAGATGAGACAAAATTCAGCAAAGATAGGTGAGGTGGCTTACCAAAAGGCACATAGCTAGTAAGTGGCAGAGCCAGAATATTTCAGGTCATTTACTCTCACGATAATCTTAAGGGAACTAATAACATCCTCCATTCATTAATGATGAGAGATTGGAAGCCCAAGAGGGGTCTAGTATCTTGGTTGTGTCACAAATGAGAGTGCAGATTTAAACCCACATTTACTGATTTTAAAGTCCTTACTCATCCCACTAGGATAGCAGTTCTCAAACTTTAGCAAGCATCAGAAATCCTAAAGAACTGGTTAAGACACAGATTGCTGGGCCCTACCCCCAGAATTTCTGATTATGTAGCTCTGAGATAGGGCTGGTTGAGAATTTGCATTTCTAACAAGTTCCCAGTGAGCTGGGAGAGCACACTTGGAAAACCACAGCTCTACATTCATTCGCCTATACCCAGAACAGGTGACAGAAGAAGGGCTAAGGCTAAAATATTGTATAGTTCAGTGAGATTTTCCCACTCTGGCAAGTATGGAAACCCTGGTGGCACAGTAGTTAAGTGCTACAGCTGCTAACCCACGGGTCGACAGTTCAAATCCGCCAGGCGCTCCTTGGAAAATCTACGGGGCAGTTCTACTCTGTCCTATAGGGTTGTTATGAGTCGGAATCAACTCCACGGCACTCGGTTTGGTTTTTTGCTTTGGCAAGTACGGGTTACTTCACAGTGCCTAGCTAATACACCTTGCATTTCCACAGTCCTTTCACATCTATGATCTCATTTGATCTTTCCAATAGCCCCAGGAATAGGCTCAGTAGGAATCCTTATCAACAAAGTGATTTGCTTTTAGGGACATAGGGCTAGAAAAAGGAGTCCTGATGGTGCAGCGGTTAAAGCGCTCAGCTGCCAACCAAAAGGTTGGCAGTTCAAACCCACCAGCCGCTCTGTGGGAGAAAGATGTGGCAGTGTGCGTCTGTAAAGATTCATAGCCTAGGAAACCCTATGGGGCAGTTCTACTCTGTCCTATAGGGTAGCTATGAGTTGGAATCAACTCAACAGCAACGGACTTTGGTTTGGTATGGCCAGAAATGGCAGCACGGGATTAGACCATAGACCACCCATCAAGTATCTGTCCTCTTCTTATATGCTATCTGTCCTGGAAAGCATTATCTAATGACAGGAGACTGACTATAGTTCTAACTCGTGGATTCCAGGGAATAACACAACTCAGGAAAGGGATTCTAGCCCCACCAAGGTTTTGGGGAGGTAATTTCTGGTGGGAGGAACCCAGAGCCAGTTTTCTACCATAATTTCAAGGGCTAGCAAAATCTACTGCTCACAAAATACTTCCACCATCCGTTGACTCCTTTTTCTGTAACCTAAGAGCTTTGATATTTGACTAAAATATGCTGCTCTGGAAAGGATGGAAGCATTTGGGGGGTTAATTTCCCCTTGGCACAGCTTGTTCATATTGCCATTTAGAACTACTTGTAAGGTTACGTGTATTTTATAAGTAGCAAATATTAAACTGTTTTGTAAAACAGGGTTTTGGACATATAACTACCAAGTGATTAGTATCCAGAATATTTAAAGAGCTCCTATAAGTGAATAAAGAAAAGACAAACCACCAGGAAGAAAAATGGGAAAAGACATGAGAAGGCATCTCACAGAGCTATACACATAAATAGCCAATATTCATGTGAAAAGATACTCAGCTTCTTTAGTTGTCAAGGAAATTCAGCTTACAACAACCATGCAGGACCATTTCACACACTAAATTGGCAAGCCTGAAGAATCTCACGGACTACCTGCTGGTAGAAGTATACATCAGGGCAAATGTGTGGAGGTCAATTTGGCAATATCTTACAAAAATTTAAAAAGCATATAACCCTTGACCCTTCTAGGTATTTGTTTTATAGGGATAATCACAGGTGTTCACACTGTAAACTTCAGGCTCATTCTCTTTGGATTTATACACATTCTAGAGGATCTATTCATTCCAAACATACTTATTGAAAGTCGGCTATGCTCAGGGCACAGTTAGGTTGAAAAGATGTCAGGAATTCCTATAAGCTATGCTGCTTCTCACCTACAGTCTCCTGGTGGAAAAGGGTGGGAGAAAGAAGGGTGCTGGTGGAAAAGGCCTTGAAGCCGGGCCAGAGCTGTCCAGAAGGAGCCGCCAACCATGGTCTTTTCCGACAGCTGAAGAATTGTCCAGCCCCATTACTGACTATGTTTGGGGCATGATCTTCTGGCGGAGGGTCTGGATGAGTACTAATAACAACAACATCATTGTGTGAGCCACGAAATGCCAAGCACTTTACACACATTCCCTCATTTAATCTACACGATAACACGATGATACAGGAATTATCCTCCCTACTTTACTTTACTTTACAGATATACATATCTGAGTTTAAGAAAGATTAAGTGCCTTGCCTAAAACATACAGCTAATAAATGGCAGATTCAAATTCTAGTCTGACTCCAAAGCCTATGATACTCAATGCCCAAAGCGATAATCACGAGATATTCAAGCCACCTTTAAAAATTCAAAGAAAATCGGGATATGGATTTTTTTCATTGCATGTTTATTAACTTTACTGCTCCCCTCCATGGGAGATGTGGCAGAAGGGATCCATGCCAGGAGTCAGGCCTGAGTCAGCCCTTCACACACACACACACACACATACCAGCCAAACTTCCATTCATGCAGCAAAAGTCAGCCCTCACCAGTCACACGAACTCCCACAAACCACTCAGCAGCTCTGATTTCACCTTCCTCATCTCTAAAATGGAAAAAATAAATAACACCTGCTCTCCCTACTTCCAGGGGTGTTGTCAAGATCTAAGGGAGATCTAGTAGTTACATATTTCTGTAAATTGCAAAGAATCGTATAACACATAAGCCATTATACTGACTTATTCCCAGGCTGCAGAGGGGAAGGGGAAGCAGAAAAACGTAGTGAACAGCCAAGATCCTACTGAATTAAGAGGTGTGGGATGGCAAAGGGCCCTGGGAAGCATGGGTGAATTCTAGGACAGGAACAATGGATGACGAGGAGAAAGCGGTTTGTATGCCATATGGACCTGGTTTTAAAAATTATAAAACTAGAAAGCCTATACTAACCCAAGTTACTACAGTGGCAATATCCATTTATTCCTCTTTTGTAAAAATTCACACACACCCAGAATAACACTATGGACCCATGCACGTAATTTATCACTTGAGTACTTGTTGCAATCACCAATCTCATCCAATTGCTCAGGCGAGCAAAAGAAAAGGGGTGGTCAGTCACCAATCTTCAGCCCTACTAAGTTTCAGCTCTAGTCCTTGATGCCAGTGCAGTAAAATCTGAAAGCCAACAATGTAACAATGCCAACCTACAGAGTCACCCTAACTACCAACAATAGAAAAGCTTCTGTCTAATGCAATAAATAAATATTTGGAAGATAATTATTGCTGCTTTGTCAAATTTATTTTTATAATGCTTACTGTGTTACAGTGTCTTACAATTAACTCATTTAATTCATGAACTCATTTAATCCTGAAATCCTCATGAGGGAGGGACTACATCAATGACAGGGCCCTGGTGAAATCTCCCTTCTGCCTGGGATCAGGTCAGCCATTTTAGAAATCACACCATGTCAGGCTCCAAGAAGACTCCTCAGATGATGGAAGTAGACAAAAAGGACATGAAAGGACACACATACACACAGGTGCACCAGCCAGCAACTCTTCCATTCATACGGCAAACAAGTATCTACGAAGTGCAACACCCTGCATTTAGCTTGGTGGAAGATGAAAAGATGAAGTGGATGGAAACCTGCCCAAGTGCAATCTACAATACCAAATGAACAGTGACGAATGTCCTGCAGGGGACGAAGTACTAAAGGAGAGGTTACAGGTGGCAGGAACCCCAGGAATGGCTTCACAAAGGAGATGGCATTTTGTACTTGTCTTATCAGATGAGTAGGAATTGGCCAGGCTGAGGGATGAGGGCACAGCCATTGCAGTTAGAAAGAATGCAGCGAGCCAGCACATCAAGTCACATCCCTGCTTAGAACACTTTACTGGCTTCCCAGCTCACTTAGAATAAAATCAAACTCCTGGTCATGGCCCACCCAGCCCTTGATTTGACCTCTGCTTTCCTCCTCCACCTCCTCTCCAATCACTTTCCTACTTGCTAGGCAACAGGCACACCTGGAACCTTCCCACTTGTTATTCCCTCTGGCAGGAAAGCTCTCCCCCACTCCCTGCTTAAGTTAACTCCTCATCTGTCACCAGGTCTCAAACTGCACTGCCTTAGTAGGGCTGTCACCTCCCTTTTTCTCTCTCCCAGCAGACTATTTTATTCCTTCCAAGCAGACATAGCAATTGGTAATTGTGATTTACCTAATTTATGTGCATAATGTCTGTCTTCCCTTCTAGAAGTAGTTCCATGAACAGGAGCTTTACCTATCTTGTTTCACTCTAGGCCCTGCCTCACAGAGGGACTCCAAAAAAATCATGGAATGAACAAACGGAGTGAGTCTGTGATTCGATAAACTGTGAGTTATGGCCCAGTAAGGACAAGGTGAGATGTGTCTGGAAAATATTGTGGCTAGACCTTAGCAGGTGAAGAGGAGTCACAGCAGACAGGTTGGAAAGACGGGATGGGGTCCTAACGGGGAGGACCTTGGATCCAGATTAATTCCCCCAGCGGGCACTGCAGTGCAGCCGCCAGGCCAGGTGTTGGGGGATGCGAAGCTGAGTAAGATCGTAACCCCGCGACACCCGGGATCCCCCTCTGCCCAGAGCCAAACAGAAGGACGGTGACTTCTGGAGAAAATAAACAAGATAGAGCGACCTGGACCAAAAGGGAGATGCTCCTGGGGCTGGGAAGTGGGGGGAATGGGGCCCGTGCGGAGACCGGCTCGAGAGGAACTCAGCCACCGGCCCTGTGAGGGGTGGGCCAGGCCGGGCCGGGCCCCCAGGCCGCGACGCCCCCGCCGCGCTCCGTTCCCCCAAGCCGGCCACGCGGGGTAACAGGTCCCAGCCGGCCGCGCCCGCACTCACCCTGCGCCGCCTGGGGAGCCGAGCTCGTCCTCCACAGCCGCCGGGTCGCCTTCCACCGTCTCAGCGAAGGAAACAGCCTACGGCTCTTCTTCCCTCCCTTCTCAGTCGCTCCCATCTGTGCGCCGCACCCCTCCCCCGCCGCCTCCCGCCTCCGCCGGCTGGTCACCTCTCGCCTCCACCAGCGCCGCGCGTCTGCGAGGTGCCCGGCCGCCGGCGGTAGGCGCGGGGCACCGGGGGAGGAGCTTGTAGCCGCGGTGGAAACCGTTGCTCGCGCGGAACCATAGCGAATGGGGCTTGGCCTAGGAGGTGGGTAGTGCTCGGGTGCGCTATGGTGGAGTAAGCACTAAGGCGCTAGCTGGGCGTCTTTACTAATGAATGCCTTATTCATTGGTCCGCTCCTTCAGGAGATAACCATGGAATGCCTAGGTACCATTAAACATCATTAATTAACACAGTGATCCTATGGGATGTGCACTAATTTTATCCCCATATTCCAAAAGATAAAATTGAAGCTCCCAGCGAGAGGTTAAGTCATCTGTCCAGAAGTCAGAGGCTGCTAAATGGCGAACATTCCCAAGGCTTGGGCTCTAGTGTTTTTTGTTTGTTTGTTTGTTTGTTTGTTTGTTTGTTTGTTTGTTTGTTTGTTTGTTTGTTTGTTTGTTTGTTTGTTTGTTTGTTTTTCATATCTTGCTACTGCCTCAGAATGATTCCATATTATACCAGAAATTTAAAAAAAGAAGAAGAAAATAGAGTCTGGAAGATATTCTTATTTTGCTCATACAATGGATTCTGAATAACCCGTGAGTTTTTTGAGCATCTCTTCTATGTCCAGGCACTTTTACATACACGTGAGTATATCTCATAGCAACTCTGTAGGGTGTATGGCATTTTCCTGTTTTCCAGATGAGGAACCTGAAACAGCAGCTAAGGCTGCCTCCCCTTTCCCACCACACCCCACCTCAAACTTCCTTCTTCTCCCCCTCCTCTCTGCCTTCTCCCCTACCTCCACTTTGTCTTCCATCTGGATTTCGCCCCCCTGTATTATTGGAAGGGCTAAATTGTTTGTAATTGGGACAGTCTAAGAGGAAGATCAAAACGAAGGTCCGTTAACACTGTCTGGCTCTTTACAGAGTGCATTTTCAGGTGCCAGATTTGATGCAAACATTTTATATACATGACTTTATCTAACCCTCCCAATGATACTCATGGGAGAGAAACTATTATATTCACACCTAACAGATGGGAAAACTGAGGATCAGAGAAGATAGATAATATACTATTAAAAGAGAGTAGGCTGTATTCTTAAAGAGTGTCAGTGTTACAAAAAGGCAGAGAAAGGCTATGGAGGTCTTCTAGATTAAAGGGGCCTACGTGGAAACCCTGGTAGCATAGTGATTAAGAGCTACGGCTGCTAACCAAAAAGGTTGGCAGTTTGAATTCACCTAGGCGCTCCTTGGAGACCGTATGGGGCAGTTCTACCCTGTCCTATAGGGTCGCTATAAGTTTGAATCCACTCCAAGGCAATGGGTTTAGTTTTTTAAGTGGACCTGGCGGAAACCCTGGGGGCATAGTGGTT
Source organism: Elephas maximus indicus (assembly GCF_024166365.1). Classification (NCBI taxonomy): domain Eukaryota; kingdom Metazoa; phylum Chordata; class Mammalia; order Proboscidea; family Elephantidae; genus Elephas; species Elephas maximus. The sequence continues at coordinate 110,971,533 of NC_064821.1, read as the reverse complement.
AAGAGCTACGGTGGCTAACCATAAAAGTTGGCAGTTTGAATCCGCAAGGCACTCCTTGGAAACCCTATGGGGCAGTTCTATTCTGTCCTTTAGGGTCTCTATGAGTCAAAATCAACTCGACAGCAATGGGTTTCCACACTGGGTCCTGAATTGGGATTTTTTAAAAAGACTTTAAAGGACATTCCAGCACCACCACTCATGTCAACCCCACCTGTTTCGGAGTGTAAGTGGGCTCCATAGGGTTTTCAAGGCTGTGAAATTTTGGAGCATATATCACAAGGCCTTTCTTTTGAGGAACCTCTTGATGGGTTCAAACTGCCAACTTTTCAGTTAGGAGCATAGCATTTAACCATTTACAACACCCAGAGACTCCCTAAAGAACATTACAAAAAAAACAAACTCACTGCAGTTGAGTCAATTCCAACTCATAGAGGCCCTATAGGACAGAGTAGAACCACCCCATAAGGTTTCCAAGGCCAAAATCTTTAGGGAAGTTGACTGCTACACCTTCTTCCCGTGGAGCAGCTGGTGAGTTCCAACCACCAACGTTTTGATTAGCAGCCAAGAGCTTAACCATCAAGCCACTGAGGCTCATTTACTGGGTCAATTTTCAAAAATTAAAATGTGAGTGGTAGATTAAAGTATCAAGATTAAATTTACTAAAGTTGATAACTTACATAAGAAAATATCCCTATTTTTAGGAAATACACACTGAGGTATTTAGGAGTAAAGGGCCATGATATATTTAACATATCTTCAAATGGTTTAGAAAAAAGGTTTACATATATATGTAGAGAGAGAGACACCCTGGGTGGCACGAACAGATTAAGTGCTCAACTACTAACTAAAAGTTGGCAGTTTGAATCCACCCAGAGGCACCTCAAAAGAAAGGCCTGGCTATCTGCTTATGAAAGGTCACAGCCTGAAAACCCTGTGGAACAGTTCTACTCTGCAACACATGGGGTCACCATGAGTCAGAACTGACCGGTTTGGTTTTATATATATTTGGGATATCAGCCACTTATCTGATATATGGTTTTTGAAAATTTCCTCCCAATCTGTAGGTTGTCTTTTCACTTTGTTGATAAAGTCTTTTGATGTACAGAAGCATTTAATTTTATAACTCCCATCTATATATTTCACCTTTTGCCACCACAGCTTGTCCAAGGCAAGATCACGGAATCTGCATAGACACATTCACTAAGAAGGAAAAAAAAGAAAAACATTTTTTCCTTTATCTTCTCAAGCCACCCTTTGAAATCTTTTGTTCAGCTCTTTTACTTCATCATTTCTTCCATTCGTTTTAGCTAGTCTACATTCAAGAGCAAGTTTCAGAGTCTCTTCTGACATCTATTTTGATCTTTTGCTTCTTCCCTGTCTTTTTAATTTCCTTTCGCTTTCTTCAAGTATGATGTCCTTGATGTCATCCCACAACTCATCTGGACTTGAGTCATTAGTGTTCAACACATCAAATCTATTCTTGGAATGGTCTCCAAATTCAGGTGGGATATACTCAAGGTCATACTGTCTCATATGAACTTGTTTTAATTTCCTTCAACTTCAGCTTGAACTTGCATATGAGCAATTGAAGTCTGTTCTGTAGTCAGGCCCTGACCTTGTTCTGACTGATGATATTGAGCTTTTCCATCATCTCTACACGAATAGAGTCGATTTGATTCCTGCGTATTCTATCCACATCTATAGTAGCTGTTTGCGTTGTTGAAAAAAAAAAGTATTTGCAAGAATAAGTTGTTGTTCTTGCAAAATTGAAAGACCTTATTGATGAAGATCAAAGACTATAGCCTTCAGTATGGATTACACCTCAACATAAAGAAAACAAAAATCCACACAACTGAACCAATAAGCAAATATCATGATAAATGGAGAAAATATTGAAGTTGTCAAGGATTTCATTTTACTTGAACCCACATTCAATGTCCATGGAAGCAGCAGTTAAGAAATCAAATGTTGTATTGCATTGGGCAGATCTGCTGCAAAAGACCTCTTTAAAGTGTTGAAAAGCAAAGATTTCATTTTGAGGACTAAGGTGCACCTCACCCAAGCAATGGTATTTTTAATTGCCTTACATGTATGCGAAAGCTGGACAATGAATAAGGAAAAACAAAGAAGAATTAATGCCTTTGAATTATGCAGTTGAGGAAGAATACTAAATATATGGTGGACTGCCAGAACGAACAAATCTGTATTGGAAGACATACAGCCAGAATGCTCCTTAGAATCAAGAATGCGGAGACTTGTCTCTTGTACTTTGGACATTTATCAGGACGGACCTGTCCCTAGAGAAAGACATCAGGCTTTTTAAAGTAGAGGTCCAGTGAAAAACAGGAAGACATTCAGTGAGATGGAATGACACAGTGACTGCAACAATGGGCTCAAGTATGGCAAGAATTGTGAGAACAACACAGGACAGGCAGTGTTTGGTTCTGTTGTGCATAGGGTCGCTGTAAGTCAGAACCAACTCAAAAGGTACCTAACAACAGCAACAGTTTAGAATGAGGCCCTTAGTGGTGTAGATAAGTGACCCTCAAAGAATAATTATGAAACAGTCCTATTTTATTCTTTGTCTAACTCACAAAAATAGGAAGACATAAACATGGAATGAAGAAAGTAAGTAGGAGAGACTGGGAAGGGGGTGGAAATTGAGAGGTGTTCCCTTTCTTTGTCAACAATAAACTGAATTTTCTTCTACACCAACCCTTATTCCCCATGGCTTCCAGGATGAAGAAATAGGTCCTTAGATGAAATTATCTACTCAGGAATAGTGGCCACATGCCACCAACTCTCTAGACAAAGGTCGTCCTTTGTTTCAGGGATTTCTTATCTGGCCTTGAGGACAAAACACCTAGAATCTAGTCCTGGTTACCCAAACCATCTATAAAATCCTGGTTATGTCCTTTACCCTCCTGATTTATTATTTTTACCACCACTACCTCACCCCACCGCCATTAATGGAGAGAATTTAACCAGATGACCTAGAAGTTCCCTTTCAGGGAATTTCTACCATCCGTCCCTGTATATTCTTACTATCACTAACTGGTTTTGAAATATTACTGTTAGTAATAGCTTAGTAGGAGCCCCAGTGGGCCTGGCCTAGTGGCTTACTTTCCTTTCATTGCCCTGACACTGCCAGTGGGTTGAAGCAGCTCTTTGGAGGGACCCAATTGCTCACTTCTTAGGCTTCATTGTCAAGGAAGAATGAGAGGGACATTCTTTGTCTTGCCCTTTGAGTCCAAACATCATGTGATTTTTTGGCCCTCCCCCAGCCTGGAGCTAAAGTACTGCTGAAAGCCTCTGGCTCCCCTAGTCACAGCTTGCTCCAGGCAGATCCAGTGGGGAGCCTTCTCTGCAGTGCCTGGACTCCATGGGGAAAAGAATGCCAACTGAGAGATCTTCCACCACAGTGGAAACACCCAAGCGCCCTCAGGCACATTTGTGAGCATTAGCAACATGGAATTTCTTTTCAAATGTCAAAACTGCAGAACAAATAAGTCCACTTATTTGTACATTTTGCTCACAGGGCACAGGAGAAAAAAAAAAAAAACCCTGAATTCCATTCATGTCATTGTGTTTACAAGCTAAATCCAGAAATATAAAATGACAGTCCTCCAAGCCAGTGGGACACTGGCTTGCATCCTGGGTGCCATAAACATTAAGTGCTTGTTGGCTGACGGAAAGATTACAACTTTGAACCCACACAGAGGCACCTCAGAAGAAAAGCTTTGTGATCTGCTTCTGGAAGTTCACAGCCAAGAAAACACTGAAGCACCTGGAGTCACAATGAGTCAGAATCGACGAGAGCAACTGGTTTGTTAGGCTTTCCGCCTAGGCAGAGCAGTGCAGATCTTGGCTCTGCCACTTACTGTGTGACCTCGGTGTCTTAGTTATCGAGCACTGCTCTAACAGAAATACTACAAATGAGTGGCTTTAATGAACAGAATTTTATTTTCTCACAGTTTAGGAGGCTAGAAGTCTGAATTCAGGGCACTGGCTCTAAGGGAAAGCTTTCTCTCTGTGTTAGCTCTGGGTCCTTGTCTCTTTTCAACGCCTTTTCTTTGGTTCCTGGGCAATCTTCAAGTGGTGTGGTATCTATAGTCTCCCATCTTTGCTTGCTTGCGTCTGTGCTTAATCTCTTTTTATATCTCAAATATGATTGGCTTAAAGCACACCCTACACAGATATGACCTCATTAACATAACAAAGAAATCCTTACTCCGAAATGGGATTACATTCATAGGTGTAAACCAAAAACCAAACACATTGTCTTCAAGTTGACTCCAACTCCTAGCGAGCTACCCTATAGGATAGAGTAGAACAGCATCACAGGGTTTCTAAGGCTGTAATCTTTACAGAAGCAGACTGCCACATCTTTCTTCCATACAGTGGTTGACCAGTTTAAGCCACCAACTTTTTGGTTAGCAGCTGAGTGCTTAACTACTGCACCACCAGGGTTCTTTCTATCCATTGACATAAGGGTAAGGATCTATAGCACATAATTTTTGAGGACACGATTCAATCTGTAACACTTAGCCAGTGTGCCTAACTTCTCTAAGCCTCAGTTTATACATGTGTAAAATGGAGATAGTAAATATTACCAGCGTCACAGTGTGGTTCTAAGTTTTCTTATTGTATGTAATAAGTTAAATAAATGGTAGCTTATAAAATACTATGCCCTTTTTTAGAGAAAGGTAAAAAAATACAACAGCATCTTCTCTTGCAATGGCATCATCTCTCTCTCTCTTTCTCTCTCTATATGTAGAAAAGTGGGTAGTATGAACCCACCCTCCACTCCACAGCAGAAAAGTCCTGAGGATCTGCTTCCATAAAGATTACAGCCTAGGAAACCCCATGGGACAGTTCTGCTCTGTCACATTGGGTCACTGTGAGTCGGAATCAGCTGGATGGCACACAACTACATCTATCTATCTGTCTATACGTGTATGTGTATATATGCCTATACACACACAAAAAGAGAGAGATGAGAAGGTCCTGATTTTTGATGAAGGCCACATCCTTTAAACTCAGTGATTTATTTCTGTGTCTCTGTTCTATTATGCCTAAGGGGATCTGGTCCCCACCCTCCTATAGAGAAAATTCCAGAAAATAAACTAAACATTAAACCTAAAGGCATCTCAAGTGCCATCAGAGCCATTGGAACTAATAATGATATCTCAGTTATCCCAAAGAGCAATGTCAATAGGACTTTCATTAGTACAGAAAGCAATTAAGGACAGTCTCCACATTAAACTTATTTTCCAATCCGAACTTCTCCGAGTTTACAAAATTATAATATAGTCAAGATTTAAAAAGCAATATGTATATAAATCCCTCCAACTACAATATTTTCAGCAGTGGGACCTTGTGTGAGAAGAGGAAAAAATGCTCATATAAAATGTTTTCAGGGTTTTAAGAGATGTGTTTCAACTTAATGGCTTAAAACAACAACAATAATTTATTTGCTAATGATTTTACAATTTGGGCAGGACTCAGAGGGGACAGGTCATTTCTGTTCCGCATGGTATCAACTGGGGTGGCTCAGGGTGGCTTGAAGATCAACTTCCAAGATTGCTCACTCGCAGAACTAAAAAGTTGATTCTGGCTGTCAGCTGCAAGCTCAGCCAAGGCCTTGATTCTTCTCCATGTGGTTGCTTGGACTTCCTCACAACATGCAGTCTGGATTCCTAAAGGGAAGAAACTGAAGCAGCCAGATTTTATTAATGCCGTGGCTCAAAAGTCCCCAAATGTTACTTCCTGCAATGGTCAAAGCAATTACAGGCTTTGCTGTTCAAGGGAGGGACCATAAGCTTCACCTCTTGGTAGGAGAAATGGCATGCACATACAAAGAGTGCAGAATAATTTGTTTTGTTTTTTATTGTGCTTTAAGTGAAAGTTTACGGCTCAAGTTAGTTTCTTATACAAAAATTTATGCACACATTGTTATGTGACCCTAGTTGCTCTCTCTATAATGTGACAACACACTCCTTTCCACTCTGGATTTCCTGTGTCCATTCAACAAGCTCCCATCCCTTTTTGCCTTCTCATCTCACCTCTGGACAGGAACTACCCATTTAGTCTCCCGTATCTACTTGAAGTTATGGCACTGGGGGGGTTTGGGATCTACTTGAAGTAAGAAGCACACTCTTCAGAGTATCATTTTCTGTCTTATAGTCTAGTGTAATCTTTGTCTGAAGAGTTGGCTTCAGGAATGGTTTCAGTTCTGGGTTAACAGGGGGTGTGGGGACCATGTCTTCCAGGGTTCAGTGCAGAATAATTTGACACCATCTTCATAGACTAGTTACCACAAGCCTCCACCACCTATAGAACAATTCCCAACTAGCAGGTTAGTGCCTGGACTCTCATAATTAAAGATCAGATACTCTTTCCTGAAGGAACACTCCTCACGCTGAGAAAAAACGAGTTCCGAAAGAGGCCCACTAAATGAAGAGCAGGCACAGGAAAGAGGAGGCACAGCAATTATTCAAAGGCAAAATAATATCACATGTTAAAAATATAAACTTTTTTCGAGATCTACTATGCCTTATACCTCTCTCCTCCACTGAGCGAAGTGAAAAAACATGGATTGACTCTAGTTTATTTGCCATTTTAATGTCCTTATATAAGTCACTTAATTTTTCTGAGCCTCACTTACCTCATCCTTAAAGTGGGGATAATAATATTTGCCTTGTCCTACTCACAGAATGCAGAGAAATTTCCCTAAACCATGTATGAAAGTACTCTGTCCACAATAGGCCAATAAACTACTTTGCAAATGTTCTATTAATAAATGATACATTGCCTTTTAAGATCTCAGAACTTAAAAAGGGAGCAAATGAGTGAAATTAGTCAGATGCAAAAGGACAAATATTGTATAAGACCACTATTATAAGATCTTGAGAAATAGTTTAAACTGAGAAGAATACATTCTTCTGTGGTTACAAGAGGGGGGAGGGAGGGAGGGTGGGAGAGGGTTATTTACTGATTAGTTAGTAGATAAGAACTACTTTAGGTGAAGGGAAGGACAACACTCAATACAGGGAAGGTCAGCTCAGCTGGACTGGACCAAAAGCAAAGAAGTTTCCTGAATAAACTGAATGCTTCAAAGGTCAGCGGAGCAAGGGCGGGGGTTTGGGGACTATGGCTTCAGGGGACTTCTAAGTCAATTGGCAAAATAAATTCTATTAAGAAATCATTCCGCATCTCACTTTGCAGTGTGGCGTCTGGGGTCTTAAATGCTAACAAGTGGCCATCTAAGATGCATCAATTGGTCTCAACCCACCTGGATCAAAGGAGAATGAAGAACACCAAGGTCACACGATAACTATGAACCCAAGAGACAGAAAGGGCCACATGAACTAGAGACTTACATCATCCTGAGACCAGAAGAACTAGATGGTGCCCGGCCACAACTGATGACTGCCCTGACAGGGAGTACAACAGAGAACCCCTGAGGGAGCAAGAGAACAGTGGGATGCAGACCCCAAATTCTCATCAAAAGACCAGACTTAATGGTCTGACTGAGACTAGAAGAATCCTGGCGGTCATGGTCCCCAAACCTTCTGTTGGCCCAGGACAGGAACCATTCCCGAAGACGACTCATCAGACATGGATTGGACTGGACAATGGGTTGGAGAGAGATGCTGATGAGGAGTGAGCTACTTGTATCAGGTGGACACTTGAGACTGTGTTGGCATCTCCTGTCTGGAGGGAAGATGGGAGGGTGGAGAGGGTTGGAAACTGACAAAACGGTAACAAAGGGAGAGACTGGAGGGAGGGAGCGGGCTGACTCATTAGGGGGAGAGTAAAGGGGAGTATGTAGTAAGGTATGTATAAGTTTGTGTGTGAGAGACTGACTTGATTTGTAAACTTTCACTTAAAGCACAATAAAAATTATTTTAAAAAAAGGAGGGGGGAGCAAAACCTCCACCACTCATTTTCTGCTAAATCTGTGCCTGAAGCCAGCAGGCAGGGACAATGAAGCTGGATGGAATCTATCACCTGGGATGCAGGCTCGTCATGGCAGGTGTTAAGTGCAAAGATGGGGCTAGGGAGCAAGATGAAAAGAAAAAGTTCAATATGGATTTTGTGTGGCAATTTCATGCAATATAATGTTATTATAAAGCACCTTGTTATAGTACCAATTCTGGCCTTCAAAAATGCCGATTCATTTTGAAATTGATCTAAAAATATAAATGATGTTTTTTCAAAGACGCAGTAGGGCATAGCTGTTAAAAGACAGACTCTGGTGCCACACTACCGGGCTCTACAATTTACTAGCAGAGTGATATTAAAAGGTTGAATTAACATCTCTGTTCCTTTGTTTCTCATTTGTAAATGGTGATAACAGTGCCCCCCTCCTAGAGGTGTTGTGAGGACTGTAAACACTTAGAACAACACCTGGCACTGAATATGTGTTAGCTACTATTATGATGGAGTTCCTGGATAGTACAAATGGTTAGTGTACTCAGCTACTCACTGAAAGTTTGGAGGTTTGAGTCTACCCAGAGTTACCATGAGAGAAAGGCCTGGCAACCTATTTCCAAAAAATTAGCACAGTTCTACTCGGACACACACGGGGTTGCCATGAGTCAGAATCACATTGACAGCAACTGGTTTTTGGTACTGTTAAGATAATACTCCACATTGGATGCTATGTAAGAACTTTACAAACAAATCTTATTTCTTTTACAGCAATCCTATAATGCATTATATATTCAGCTAGTATTAACTGGGCATCTACTCTGTGTTGGATATTATTGTAGGCTCTTGGGCTTCAAGAGGAATGAATCAGATAAAGATTTCTGTCCTTTTGGAGCTTACCTTCTGTTGGAGATAGGGAGAGAGACAAGAAACAATAGGGAAATTAAATGAGTAAAAAGTGACGTTTGACAAGAGGGATCAGTGCTGTGGATAAAAGAAAGAGCAGAGCAGGGTGAGGGGACTTGGTTGAAGGAGAAGGAGCAGGGCAGGTTGCAATTTTAAGTGGGGTAGCCATGGTAGACCTTATTGAGAAATAAATTTGAACAAAGACTTGAAGAAGAGGAAAGAGGTCAACTAAGCCTGTACATGAAAGAAGACCATTGTAGGTAGAGGGAACACCTGGAGTAAAGATCCTTTGTAGGCAGGAAGCTAGAGAATGAGCCCGGCCTGAGCAACACCAGGGAGACCAGTGTGGACAGAAGAGAGTAAACAAAGAGGGCAGCTGTAGAAGGGGCTAGGGAGGTGGCACGGGTGGAGGGATCACAGGGAGCCTGGTAGGGTTGTCACTTGCCCTGTGATAAAATGGGAAGCTGATGGTCAATGGGAGTAATTATTACTGTCCCTATTTCACTAATGAAAAAGCTGGGGCATAGAAACATTAAGTAACTTGCACAAAGTTATATAACTAGTATGTGAACAGTTGGGATTTAAACCCGGGTTATTTGACTACAGATTCCTATCCTTTTCACGGGACATGAAAGGATGATTGCAAACAAGGGGAAAAATAAACACTGAGGAAAATGTGGCCTGCACATTCTTTCTGTAAAATGAAGGGATCAAATCAATGATCTCAAAGGTACAGACACAAAGGTTTATCATTCACTGGGTCCTAGCATACAGATTGTATCAAAAACTAAATGTCATGGAAGATAAGGATCAGACAACCATGACTCTTGCTTGGCTAATTGACTCTGATCTTTTGCTCCCACAAGACCTCATGTACAGTTCTGTCAAAGTTCTTTCTATGTTATATTGAATGTATGTGATTAAAAACTGTCTTCATAGACTAAACTTCCCATTTTTTGCATCTGACACCTAGCTTATTAATCACAGGATTCTCTGCATTCAGCAACGGGCTTGGCAAACAGAGGATCTCGACCAGTAATATTTGTTTTGTTTTGTTTTGTTTTGCATTAGAACAAAGGGACTTTATTACAGGGGCATGATAATCACGAGGTACTCCAGAGAATAGCAGCAGTAGAAAGTCACTACAACCCTAGCCAGAAGATAACAGCTGTTACTCCAGTCCAGGGGTCAGGGTTACCAGGTGGAAGCTGGAACCAAGGCGGTGGCACCTTAGAGAAGGCAGTTTCTGACAAAAATGTTCAAGAAATATTTTCTGACCTGTAACTTTTAATGTGCAGGCTAACATAGCTTAGATTTCCCCACTTAAGGAGACTTTTCAGAAATTCTCCTTCCCTACCTTCCCCGTATACCAGAATGCTCTTTAGAATTAAGGATGGCAAGACTTTGGCTTGCTTGCTTTGGGCATATCATCAGGAAAGACCAATTTGCTAGAAAAGGACATCATGTTTGGTAAAGTGGAGAGCGAAAACAAGGGAAACCCTCAACAAGATGGATTGACAAAACTACAACAATGGACTCAAACATACTAAAGATCATGAAAATGGCACAGGACTGGGCAACATTTCATTCCATTATACATAAGGTTCCCATGCGTTACAGCTAACTTACTGGCAACTAAGAACAACAACCACAAATCTTTCCCATAATATCTGGAATTCAGAGGCAGTGGAGGAGAGTCGTTACAAAGACTTGATTATTTCTAGACTGTGTAATCTTGGACAAGTTAACTAACCTCTGTGTGCCTTAGTTTTCTCCTCTGTAAAATTGAGATAATAATATCTGTCACACATGGTTATTGTGAAGACGAAATGTGAGATTACATTTGTAAGACACCGAAGCTTGTCTGGCATAAAACGGATGTTCAAGTCATACTAATCTCTATCCTCCCCTTTCATATGATTCTGAACATGCTGTAACAAAAGGTCTCTGTATTCAACTCTTTTCTATGAGAGAAGAGCCTTACATGGAGACTGGAAAATCTCTCAAAGGGCGAGGAGACCCTTCTGGAAAGTTTGCCCCATGACTCAGTTTGATTGCATGCCTTGGTAGATAACAGATAGTGTGAGTGGTTATCTATAGACAAGTAGCTTTCCGGGAAGAGGACAGGGCCATGGAAATGTCTGATAAGGGCTGACAGAGGCTGATTTGGGGGCTCTCCCCTTCTTCCTTCAATCTCCTTGTCAGAGACCTTTTTAAAAATGGTAACCCAACTGTGTGACTATAAATGATATTTGATATTTTTATTCATGTCTTTCTGTATTTTTCAAACTTTCTAGAATGAGTGAATATTACCTTTACAATAAGAAAGAAAAAATTAAGTGTTACACTTTAGGCCCACTCAAAAAGACGTCCATTGGGAAAGCTTGAAATAGGTGGTGATGGGTAAATGAAAATGGGGTGGACTCAACTAGGGACTCAGCTCTGACTGCATAGGACGGCCGTAGGCACTTCAAACCAGCTTTACTGTGTGGACTGCAGTCCTCGCCACTTTTGTTCCACAGCATTGTACCTTTTGCAGTAGTTAAGATTGCGTTGTGATACCTGCATTCCTTCAGAGAAAGCCCGCATTCTTTAAATCTTAGAGTCTGTACACACTCCTTTCTTTTTGTTTTGATGAAAATCTAACCTAGTTAAAATTATAGAGTTCTTACTTCCCTTATATTTGTTGTGTATCATGGTATTAATTTGCTTTTGTGACAGAGATAGCTAGCGCTCACCACAATCCACATTTCTCTTTTCGCTGGGCACACAGGCTACATTCTTAGCTGTATTGTTGCTCATGGTTATGTGTCTGAGTCTGGCTAATGGAATGTAATCTGGCCAGAAATTCAAATTGGTTTCAGAAGAGGATATGGAATAAGGGATATAATTGCTGATGTCAGATGGACCCTGGCTGAAAGCAGAGAATAACAGAGAGATGTTTACTTGTGTTTTGTTGACTATGCAAAGACATTTGACTGTGTGGATTATAACAAATTATGAATAACTTTGAGAAGAATGGAACTTCCAGAACAATTAATTGTGCTCATGCAGAGCCTGTACATAGACCAAGAGGCAGTTGTTCGAATAGAACTAAATCAGTAAAGATGTGCATCAGGCTTGTGTCCTTTCACCATGCTTATTCAGTTTGTATGCTGAGCAAATAAGAGAAGCTGTACTATATGAAGAAGAACACAGCATCAGGATTGGAGGAAGATTCATTAACAACCTGTGATATGCAGATGACACAAACTTGCTTTTTGAAAGTGAAGACTTGAAGCACTTACTGATGAAGATCAAAGATGGCAGCCTTCAGTATGGATTATATCTCAACATAAAGAAAACAAAAATCTTCACAATTGGACCAATAACCAACATCCTGATAAATGGAGAAAAGATTGAAGTTGTTAATGATTTCATTTTACTTGGATCCACAATCAAGACCCATGGAAGCAGCAGTCAAGAAATCAAACAATGTATTGCACTGCGTAAATCTGCTGCAAAAGACCGCTTTAAAGTGTTAAAAAGCAAAGATATCACCTTGAGGACTTAGGTACTCCTGATTCAAGCCATGGTATTTTAAATCACCTCACGTGCATGTGAAAGCTGGACAAAGAATAAGGAAGATCGAGGAAGAATTGATGCCTTTGAACTATGATGTTGGCCAAGAATACTGAATATAGCATGGACTGTCAGAAGAATGAACAAATTTGTCTTGGAAGAAGTACAGCCAGAATGCTTCTCTTAATCATCTAATGCTGCTATAACAGAAATAGCACAAGTGGATGGCTTTAACAAAGAGAAATTTATTCTCTCACAGTCTAGGAGGCTCGAAGTCCGAATTTAGGGTGCCAGCTCCAGGGGAAGGTGTTCTTTTTCTGTCGGCTCTGTGGGAAAGTCCTTGACACCAATCTTCCCTGGTCGAGGAGCTTCTCAGCACAGGGACTCTGAGTCCAAAGGACGCGCTATTCTCCTGGCTCTTGTTTCTTGGTGGTATGAGGTCCCCATGTCTCTCTGCTTGCTTCTTTCTTTTATATCTCAAAAAAGATTGACTTAAAACACAACCTAATCTTGTAGATTAAGTCCTGCCTCATTAACATAATTGCCTATAATCCTGTCTTATTAACATCATAGAGGTAGGATTTATAGCACACAGGAAAATCACACCAGATGATCAAATGGTGGACAATCACACAACACTGGGAATCATGGCCTAGCCAAGTTGACACACATTTTGGGGGGACACAATTCAATCCATAACAATGAAGAGAGGATCACAAGACCTTGTCTCACGTACTTTGGACATGTTATCAGGAGGGACCGGTCCCTGAGGAAAGACGTAATACATGGTAAAGTAGAGGTTCAGAGAAAAAGAGGAAGGCCCTCAATGAGATGGATTGACACAGTAGCTACAATAATTGGCTCAAATATAGCAATGATTGTGATGGTGGTGCAGGAACGAGTGTTTTTTTCTGTAATATATAGGGTCGCTATGAGTCGCAGCTGACTCAACAGTACCTAACAGTAACAAGGAAATGGAGGAAAAATTATTTACACTACTTACAGGCCTGGCCTCTGAAACCTCTCATGAGATCCTTGCAGCTTGCTTTCATCAGCTGGCTGGAGGCAGAAGATCTAGTGATGGACTCTGAGGCTCTGAAGAATGGTGGAACCAGCAGATGGAAAGAGTCTGGGTCCCTGAGTGACTGCATAACACCACTTATCCCTCCCGCAAGCCTCATTGATCACACTGGATGACAGTGTAAGCAAGAAACATCTTTGCAGTGTTCAGCTATTGAGGGACCACAACAAGAAATTAGATGGTTTGATGGAACCCCAGAGAACAAATTTCCCTGAATTACATTTGCTGGTTTATGTCTCCCACTTCTATGAGTAACTACCTCCACTTCTTATTACCAAATGTGGTTTGTTAATGATGATGGAGAGAACTAAACTGGGAGGATAGAGTGAATGGTGCTACAACAGGGAGAAAGGTTTTGATAATGTGAATATTTGAGAAGGCTTGCTTCTAAGAGCTAGGCTTGAAATATTGGGTTGTCTTCTCCTGTGATACTGACATGAATTCTTTCTCTTATTAAACAACTACTTTGAATCGGTACTGTGCTAGCTCCTGGGGTACAACCCTGAACAGCTATGGTTCTTTCACTCATGAAGCCTGTAGTCTAATGGAGGAGGAAGATATTAAACAACCAATACCCAAACAGATAATCACGCGAGTGTAATTGGTGCTATAAAGGAAATGCATGCAGTGCTATTAGAAAACATAATGGGGGGCTGGCGGGGAGGCATGACTAAGCTCACTGAGAGTCAGGGAAAGTGTCCCCAGGAAAAGTACATTTACTTTGAGACCTGCAGAATGACCAGGAATTGTCCATGGGAAAAATGTTCTAGCTGGAGAAAACAAGTCCTAATGCTTGGGTACTGATAATAATAATAATAACCAAGACTTCATAATACTTATTATGTGCCAGGCAAAACTCTAAGTTCTTTACATATACTAATGCATTTAGTCCTTCTATCAATCCTATGAGGAAAGTAATATTATTATTCTCATTCTACAAATGAAAAAGCTGAGGCACAGAAATGTTAATAAATTGTGGATAAAGGGCAGAGGAAGGATTTGAACCCCAGTGATCCAGCCCCAGGTTTCATACTGTAAATCATGATGATCTACTGGGCCTTGGCACGGGCTAGGCAGAAACAGAGAAGACCTGTGTGGCTGAAGCTTGGTGAGCAATGGAGAAGGTGGCACAAGGTGAAGCAGGAAAGATCTGAATTTGGGACCTCTGTTAAGGACAGTGTTGGGAGAATCTGTGGTATGCACTAAAAAGCCAATAAAGTCTCATAAAATCCCCTATATTTTCTTGGTCTCTGTTTTTTCTCTACATGACCTTGGTGGCCCCAGGGAGCCACGACCAGTGGGTGATGAGGAGGTGGTTCTGCACTGTTAGCAGCTTGCACAGCCTCTCAGTCACTAAGGAGTTTAGTTATGCCCTAAGGAGTTTAGCTATTCCCTTGGATGATCTGCCTTTGGGACCACCTGGACATCCTACTAACTGGTTCAAAGTTCCGGCCACCCTCAGAAGTGAGTTCTGCTGATGCTGCTGTGCTCTGACCCCTCAGCCAGACTGTTACATCTCCCAGATGAGCCAGGGTGAACTGACTACATCTAATTGTGTCAGCACAGTCATTACCCTCGTGTGCCCTCCTCACACAGTTCACAGGGCTTGCACAAATGGCAAGGGAACCTAAGCTGCTGGAGCTATGCTGTCCAATACAGGGTCCACAACCACATGTGGCTATTTAAATTTAATTAATAATAATTAGACTAAAATAAATTAGAAATTCAGGTCTTCAGTTGAACTAGTCACAGCTCAAGTGCTTAATAGCCACATGTGGTTAATGTTAGTGGCTACTATATTGGATAGCATATATATGCATATGTTTTTCGTGTGTGTGTAACCTCTAATTATTGCAGAAAGTTTTACTGGACAGCGCTGCTCTACAAACACCTTTCATGCCCCTGAGGCTCATCTCAAGATCTGTAACCATAGCAGAGCCCCAGGTGCATTTTATTCCAAAGCCCATTTTCATTTCACAATGTTTCACTCCCATTCATAGATAATTCTTTCTTACTCAATTAACATGCACAGTACACTGAACACCTACTGCGTGTTAGACTCCATGCTGGATATTCAGATAGAACAAACTATCATTTTGCTAAAAAGTCTTAGATGACTAAAGCAAACAGTGTTTGAAATATGGAAATACCAGTCTATCCTCTCTTTTGTGGGGTTGTGGGTGGGCACTCAAACCCTGGGCAAATTTCTTAAATTTTCTGATCCTCACAAGGATGGTTATGAGGATTAAATGAGATAATGTGTGAAAAACACTGAGTAAACATTCAATAAATGGTAACCATTATTGTTCATATCATCATCATCATCCCAGTTGGAAGGGAACTCATCGTTTTTCATTATGGGAGAGTTATAACTGTTAGGTCTTTCTCGTATTGATCACAGGTCTGTCTTCTTGTGGCATTTAGTTGTTGGTCTTAGTTCTACCTTGGGCTGCTCATTACAGCTCTTTGATATCTGAAGAATACTTACACTTGCCCCTCCCCACACCCAACCTCAGATCCTTCACATTCACACCCTCCTTCTGATCATTCTACATTTTTTTCACTCTCTTTTCAATGTTTTTTCTTTAACGGTGTCTTTCTAAAAAGTAGAATTCCAGAACCTTACCAAGTTACTTCAGATGATGCACAATTACTGTACATTCAGTACCTACCAAGGTACTTGGTAATTAAATATAGATAGAAACTCCTTTGAAGAATCGATTACTTAGTAATCAATGAGTTTTTAAATCATTTATGAAGGTTAAACTAGTGTTGAGTACAATGATATGATCACTTCTGTTCATCTGAACACAACATTACATTTCTATCATAGGAGCCATGATTATATCATCTCTTGTTAGCAGGTGGGGAATTTTTTAAACACTAGGTCAAATTAGTGTAGAGTCATTGAAAATCTCAAAATTTTTTCATAAAAACTATCAGACCAAGTTCCTCCTATTCTATGCCTCTGCAGTTGAATATTTTAAACCTAAAGGTAGGACTTCTTATTTATTTCCATTAAATTGCATGTTGTTGTTCTGACCTAGACTCTTACGGTCTTTTGAGATCTTGATTCCTTTGTCCAGATAGTTATCCCTCCCAGCAGTAAATCTAATTGGCATGATTTGGCTTCCATCTAAGTCACCTAAGTATCTAAGGCCAAAAACAGAGGTGTGCATGCCATGAAATAGGTGTGACCTTGCTCCAAATACATGGATCTGCTTCTGCTTTCATTGATCTTTGCATGAGTCTTGTTCAGGGACTGTGTGTTCTACTGGGTCCTGATCCTTTGCATTTCCCCTTCCTCCACTTTAGATCTAGCTGCTTAGACTTGAACTAAAAGACAGTCAAGCATAGGGAAGAAGAGTGCGTATCAATTTACTTTGCTATTACTTAACAGCTCTGGTGACAAGAAGAAAAAAAAATCAACCCAAGAGAAATTTGAAACAATAGAGATAAAATAAGGTTTGGGGGTTGTAAAAATAGCATGGAGGAAGTGTTTGACATTCTCTAACTTCATGAGCTGGGAGGAGAATCAAGATCAACAGCCTAAGGCTGATTCCTATGAGGCAGAGGTCAGACAAGCCTCCTCTCTCCACCATCTTTACCAGTTCTGACACCAACAGTCCCTTCTCTGCTGGGTTCAGTAATGCATTGCAATGGCCACACAGAACTCAGACAATACTCAAGATTATGGGGTTTATTAGAGAAGTAACAGGTTACAATTCAGGTTCAGGCATGCTCAGGATACAGTTCTTCCATCAGGACAGCCTCTTCTCAGCCGTCCCCAGAGGCATGCTTCTCTCTGGCCCTCAGCCTCTGCCCTACTTGGGCAAGTGTTACAAAGCTCTTTTAGCTCTGCTGCTGGTAAGTGCCCAGAGGCACCCCAATCAGCCAGTAAGCCTCTACCCAAGGTGCTCAGCTCTAGCTCCATGGGTCAGCAAAACTGGCTGCACCAATTTGCCTGGAGGCACCCTACTCTGCTAGCAAGGCTCTTGCCCAAAGGCACTCAGTTTTCTTGCCAGGCCTCCCACCTCTGTTGCTGCCATTTCTCTACTGGCCATTCTCACTGTCTTCGGTGTTACAGCTGTCTCTCGGTCTCCTGGTTGCAGGAGCTTTTCAGCACAGGGATCCGATCCATTCCTGGCTCTTATTCCTTTGTAGTGATGAGATTCTCTCCTCCTGCTTCTGGCATGGCTCATTTTAAGCCTAGACAGATGGCAAAACTGATCAATCCCCTTGCTAGGGTTCCATACCTTATTAGCATGGTCCCACACAATCATTTGGTGGGAGTTACAAAGACTATGGCTAGAAGGGCCATATTAAGTAATTCACTGCACTGCAGGGATCCACTGAAGATTCCAACTGGAAATTAAATATAGGTTAGAAATTCATCTGATGAATCCATTATTTGATAATCATATTCCCAGTCAGGAGGAGATAAAAGAAAGGAGGTACCCAGTCTTCTTGTAAGGAATCAGCAAGCAAGGAGGGAAAAGAGAAATAGCTCTTGTACATGTTACATTTCCTTTCCAGTTTCCACACCTCTAGTTTGGAGTATGTGGCATCACTAATGCTATTCACAAATGTCAAGCTCCCACTCCGTCCAGAAGAATGACAGGGTTGCAGTTCCCTACTTTTCACAACCCTCTCCAGAGGAAAGTAGCCACCATTAATTACTTGATATATATCTCTCCAGACCTTTCTTCTACATTTACATATATGAATAAATATGTGTAAAAGACATGGTAGGAAAATATTTAGAAATATTAACCAATTTCCTCTCTGACCACAACTCTCCAGGTTAAGCAGCTTGACTCTGTGTTCATGGCCACAGTAAGAGGATGAAGAGAAAAAATAAGTATGGAAATAGTGAGGGCCTTCCCCTAGCTTTAGCTTTTCAAAGCCTAAAATTCTTGGAATGAGGATGAACCCTGGAATATACAAAGCTCTTGGAGGAACATTATAAATAAGAAACATAGAAGATCCGAAGAAGGAGGGATTTTTCACTCACCGCTTTCCTCACCCCTGGATAATCACCTAGGAGATGGGAAGCAGGGAGACAGAGAAAATGTTAAGAATATAGATGTTTGGAGGGTGCTAGGGTGAGGGACTCTGCCTCTGTATCTAGGTGTGGGGCAAAAATCCCAGAAAGTTGTCTTCAGACAGTCTCTCAGAGATTCCATCGTCCTGGTGGCACACTGGTTAAGAGCTACAGCTGCTAACCAAAAGGTTGGCAGTTTGAATCCACCAGCCACTCCTTGGAAGCTCTATGGGGCAGTTCTACTCCGTCCTGTAGGGCCACTATGAGTCAGAATCAACTCAATGGCAATGGGTTTGGTTTTTTGGTTTTGGTAGGGAGCAGAAGGAGCAAAATGAGTGGATGCATATTTTGGCAGATGCCTGTGTTGACAGAGAACCTCAAGTAACAGATGGACCGAGTGCCTTGCCACTCTGTGAGCACCCTGGAACTCAGATGCAGTCCTAGAGAGAAGGAGTGAGAAACTCCCAATTGATTGAGATTATAACCACAAGGCTAGTGGCATGGGGATTCGAAACAGAAACTAAGCTGAATTATAAGCAAAATTGAAAAATGAGGAAAGTTTTCTTTCTTTCTTATACACCTGAGCTATGTAATCATACTTCATGTCCACCACACATACACATACACACAAGACATGTTTTATGTAAATGATATCTTAACCTATATATTGCTCATGTGTTTCTTTTAACTTTATACCCTGAAAATGTTCCAGTGCAAAGTATTCCATATATGTATAGACAATGATTTATTATTTCTTACTGTCAGATATTTAGATTATTCTCAAGTTTTGCTGTTTCAACCAATGCTTCAGTGGGTACTCTTACAAACAAAACTTTGTGCACATATGTATTTCCGTATGATAAATTCCTTGGAATGAAATTTCAGAATCAAAAGGCATGTGATTTTTAATTCAATAAAAAAAAAAAAATTCAATACATACTGCCAATTTGCCCTCCAAAATGGCTCTATCAATTTATGTGCCCTTTGAGAGTTGCCCTTTACATTTTAATTACTGAACACTGGATATTATTAGTATTTTTAATTCTTAACAGATTGATAGTTAGAAATGGTTATTATTCTTTTTATTTTTATTTCCCTAATTGCTTTTCAGGTTCAGCAACTTGTCATATGTTTATTGGCCATTTGTATTTCTTTCGTGAATTATCTACATGTTCATATCTTCTGTCCATTTTTCTGTTGGGCTTCTTTCGTTGATTTGTACATTTTAGGTATGCCTGTTGTGTTTTTTTATTGTTGTTGTGTATCTCATAAAACTGGGTTATATTTTTGAATCAATCTGAAGAGCTTTCTTTTAATACATGAATTAAGCCCTTTTACATTTCTTGTTAGGGATGATGCATTTGGTCTTAGCTGTGTCATATTTTGTATTTCTTGTACATATTGAATTTACTATATTTATTTGTTCTCTTTAAATTTATTTTGATACTAAGAAAAAAATTGTATTTTTTATTAATGCCATATATAATGCCCCATTCCTTTTTTCTTTACTTCAACTTGTCTGCTTTAAATGGTACACTTTAATTTCTACCTATGACCATCAGGAGTTTATCCTGCTATCTCTCTTCTTTCTCCTATCTTTTTATTTTTTCAGTTGTATTATTTTTACTTTTGAACACTTAACATTTACATACTATTCTTAAAATCTTGTTGCTACCTTCATTTTAGTCTCTTCAATTAAATATAGTAGATGCTCACCATCATCCTTTATTGTATTTCCCCAGTCATCTTTTGGTTTGATGAAGCTAGTCCTCTAGTGTTAACCAAATCCTAAGTAAGGATTTTTTTTTTAACCAGTTGCCATTGAGTCAATTTCGACTTGTGGCAACACTTCATGTGTGTCAGAGTAGAGCTGTGCACAACAGGGTTCTCAATGGCTGATTTAAGTAGATCACCAAGCCTTTCTTCCAACGTGCTCTGGGGGAACGTGAACTGCCTATCTTTTGGTTTACAGCTGATTATGTTAACCACTTGCACCACCTTGAGATTCCAAGTGAGGACTAGTAAGTAGAATATACCTTGAATTTTGCATTTTAAATTATTTATCTATAACCTTGATAACTGAAGGTCAGCTTTGTTGGATATACAATCCTTTGTTCACACTTTCTTTTTCTTGGCAAATGTTCCATTGTTGTTTTGATTTGTGTATTTGAATCACTTGGTCTTTTTGCCTGGAGGTCCAGAGGAGTTTTCTTGGGTAGAAGAGGATACATCTCAAGTTGATCATTCTGAGTCAATTTTCATAGTTTCACAGGGAATTCTTTCAATATGTAGATTCAGGCCTTCTTTCATTTATTTATTTTGCTAAGTTTTATTGGGTTATAGTTAAACGTTGGTTTTGATTTATTGTTTTCCTTTAGGGAATTCAATTATAGGTGTGCTAGATCTTCTTTGTCTTCTATAATTCTTTTTTTCTTTCTGAACTTCCCATTTTTTCATCATTTTGCTTTCTCTTGGATGTTTTCATTCCTCTGTTCCTTGTCTTTTTTGTGTATTTTGTGAATCTGTTCCCTCTGTGCACCTTGTAATTTAGTCCTAATTTTTGAGATCATTATCTTTTCCATCACTTTCTTTCCTGTTTTCAATAAACTCTCGTTTCACGTCTTTTTGCTCATTCTCTTCTGCATTTTTGAATTCCTGAATTGTGATTTCTTTTATTCATATTTACCATTCCTTTTTTAATAATATTAGACTCATGTTGGAGTAGTGTGCTAGTTTCCCCTGCTGCAAGGTTGGGTCTTGAGTGTGTTCATCAGTTGAAGAGTTTTGATTCTCCATTTACTTTTTTCTTAAAGTAACTGTGTGTGGATGTTGGCTGCCTTTTTCTGTCCATTTTCAAGGTCTTTGGATTTTCCTGGACCAGGTGTTCCTATAGAAGGTTGAATGACTTGAGTGTCTTATTAGGTTTCTTAGTTTAAGAGTGCCCTCTTCAGTTGGTATAGTGCAATGCAATTTCTTTAATGAATAGCATCTTTCTGGGGGGTAGGGCAGGGGAGTTTACTGTGTCTTAGACTTCACGAAACTTGTTGCTATAGGGCCTTTAATTTCAATCTCCTTCTTCTTCCTTTTTCATCACCAAATCTCCAAGACATGTCCCCTCCTTCCAAGTTCCCAGAAGCTGTGCCCTCTCAAGACTTACGCTTCTAGGCCCATGCACATTCAAGCTACTTCCTTTCAATCCCCATTAGTAAGTGCTCTTATCCAGCATGACTATTCTCAGTATTTCTCCACATAGAATGGGACTATCTGGGACCCCACTGCACTCCCCTTTTCCAAATAGGTCCTGTCTGACTCTCTACTTCTGTATGAGCTCCATAGCTGGTTCTACTAATTTCAGATGTTTATTTCCCCACTCAAATGAAAACAGGAGTTTCTGGCATTTCTTCACATGCCATGCGGATGAATTAATTATGATTTTCTTTGCTGTCCTGTAATCTGTATGGTTTTTGGAGGGTGTGTGGAAATACTCAGATTTAGATATGTTATTTTCAAAGAATCCCTACTACCTAGCCTCATCATATAAATCCCAACATTTATACATTTTAGGTATGACTTTCATATGAGCACTAGGAAATTCGGCTATTTTATTAACTACATACTAGGGAAACACACCAAACTATTACATACAGATAAAATATAGACAATGGTTTGTTCAATTTTAGCCTGACCTCTTTCTTCCTGACCCTACTGGACTCATATTGTTGTGGGTACATATGATCAATGTATCTGAGGCAGTTGGTATGTCCTGGTAGTCAATGCATCCAAAGTAGTTTGTCTGTAATGGTCAGTGCACATAGGATGGCTGATACAAATGAAATAGTCAGTGTGTCTAGAGTGGCCAGTATATCTGGACCACTACTGTGAAGGTCTGTCCTGACTGATGTGGATGCAAACTATTCATTTACGTTTCTCTTATTCCTCTTTCAGAGCACATGGCCCAAGAATGGGAGTATGCATGGTGTCAATTCCTGATGAATTATGAGAGCTAACCTCTCCATCGTATTGGGAGGCCTTCTAGACTTGTTAACGAACTGGCCCCAGGCTCCTGGCTAGGAGAAAAACTGGGCACAAACCAATAAAAAACCAAACCTGTTGCCATTGAGTTGATTCTGACTTACAGTGACCCCACAGGAATAAGCAGAACTGCCCCGTAGGGTTTCCAAGGCTATAATATTAATGGAGCCAGATTGCCATATCTTTCTCTTGTGGAATGGCTGGTGGTTCAAACAGCCCACCTGCCAATTAATAGCTGAGTGCTTAACCACTGCACCAGGGCTCAAAGGAGACTAAACTCTGCTCAGCTCCTAGTCACATCCAAGAGGCAGGGCTCCTCACCCCCATTCCTGGCAGTTCTGCCCAAGGCCACAGGTGCCTTAATGCAGGGGCGTTAATTGTGGTTCCCCTGGGTCTTTGGGCAATGAGAGTCAGAATGAGGAAGAACAGCTGACTAATCGTAAGTAAGCACTGTAGGAGAAGTCCTCATTCTACCACTTAGTGGTGGGTGATAATCTTGAGCAAATAATTTCTAAGCCTCAGCTTCATTATCTATGTTGTTGTTGTTAGGTGCCGTTGAGTCAGTTCCGACTCATAGCAACCCTATGCACAACAAAACACTGCCTGGTCCTGAGCCATCCTTAAAATCGTTGTTATGCTTGAGCTCATTGTTGCAGCCACTGTGTCAATCCACCTCGTTGAGGGTCTTCCTCTTTTCCGCTGACCCTGTACTCTGCCAAGCGTGATGTTCTTCTCCAGGGACCAATCCCTCCTGACAACACGTCCAAAGTACGTAATACGCAGTTACGCAGTCTCGCCATCCTTGCTTCTAAGGGGCATACTGGTTGTACTTCTTCTAAGACGGATTTGTCCGTTCTTCTGGCAGTCCATGGTATATTCAATATTCTTTGCCAACACCACAATTTAAAGGTGTCAATTCTTCTTCAGTCTTCCTTATTCATTGTCCAGCTTTCACATGCATATGATGCGATTGAAAACACCATGGCTTGGGTCAGGTGCACCTTAGTCTTCAAGGTGACATCTTTGCTCTTCAAAACTCTAAAGAGGTTCTTTGCAGCAGATTTACCCAATGCAATGCATCTTTCGGTTTCTTGACTGCTGCTTCCATGGCTGTTGATTGTGGATCCAAGTAAAATGAAATCCTTCACAGCTTCAATCTTTTCTCCGTTTATCATGATGTTGCTCATTGGTCCAGCTGTGAGGATTTTTGTTTTCTTTACGTTGAGGTGCAATCCATACTGAAGGCTGTGGTCTTTGATCTTCATCAGTAAGTGCTTCAAGTCCTCTTCACTTTCAGCAAGCAAGGTTGTGTCACCTGCATAACACAGGTTGTTAGGGAGTCTTCCTCCAATCCTGATGCCCCATTCTTCTTCATATAGTCCAGCTTCTCAGATTATTTGCTCAGCATACAGATTGAATAGGTATGGTGATAGAATACAACCCTGACGCACACCTTTCCTGACTTTAAACCAATCAGTATCCCCTTGTTCTGTCTGAATGACTGCCTCTTGATCTATGTAAAGGTTCCTCATGAGCACAATTAAATGTTCTGGAATTCCCATTCTCCACAATATTATCCATAATTTGTTACGATCCACACAGTCGAATGACTTTACACAGTCAATAAAACACAGGTAAATATCCTTCTGGTATTCTCTGCTTTCAGCCAGGATCCATCTGACATCAGCAATGATATCCCTGGCTCCACATCCTCTTCTGAAACTGGCCTGAATTTCTGGCAGTTCCCTGTCGATACACTGCTGCAGTAGTTTTTGATTGATCTTCAGCAAAATTTTGCTTGCGTGTGATATTAATGATATTGTTCTGTAATTTCCACATTTGGTTGGATCACCTTTCTTGGGAATAGGCATAAAAATGGATCTCTTCTAGTCAGTTGGCCAGGAAGCTGTCTTCCATATTTCTTGGCATAGATGAGTGAGCACCTCCAGCACTGCATCTGTTTGTTGAAACATCTCAATTGATATTCCATCAATTCCCGGAGCCTTGTTTTTCGCCAATGCCTTCAGAGAAGCTTGGATTTCTTCCTTTGGTACCATCAGTTCCTGATCGTATCCACCTCTTGAAATGGTTGAGTATCAACTAATTCTTTTTGGTATAATGACTCTGTGT
The DNA here is from genome assembly GCF_024166365.1 of Elephas maximus indicus. NCBI lineage: Eukaryota > Metazoa > Chordata > Mammalia > Proboscidea > Elephantidae > Elephas > Elephas maximus. The sequence goes on along the minus strand of NC_064821.1, from coordinate 110,946,844 downwards.
ATTCCTTCCATCTTCTTTTGATGCTTTCTGCGTAGTTTAATATTTTCCCCATGGAATCCTCCACTATTGCAACTCGGGGCTTGAATTTTTCTTCTGTTCTTTCAGTTTGAGAAACGCCGAGTGTATTCTTCCCTTTTGGTTTTCCTTCTCCAGCTCTTTGCGCATGTCATTATAATACTTTCCTTTGTCTTCTTGAGAGGCCGTTTGAAATCTTCTGTTCAGTTCTTTTACTTTATCAATTCTTCCTTTTGCTTTAGCTGCTCGACACTCAAGAGCAAGTTTCAGAGTCTCCTCTGACATCCATCTTGGTCTTTTCTTTCTTTCCTGTCTTTTCAAGGACCTCTTGCTTTCTTCATGGATGATGTCCTTGATGTCATTCCACAACTCGACTGGTCTTTGGTCACTAGTGTTCAATGGGTCAAATCTATTCTTCATATGGTCTCTAAATTCAGGTGGGATGTACTCAAGGTCATATTTTGGCTCTTGTGGACTTGCTCTGATTTTCTTCAGTTTCAGCTTGAACTTGCATATGAGCAATTGATGGTCTGTTCCACAGTTGGCCTCTGGCCTTGTTCTGACTGATGATATTGAGCTTTTCCATTCTCTTTCCACAGACGTAGTCAATTTGATTTCTGCGTGTTCCATCTGGCGAAGTCCATGTGTATAGTCACTGTTTATGTTGGTGAAGGAAGGTATTTGCAATGACTAAGTCGTTGGTCTTGCAAAATTCTATCATTCGATCTCTGGCATTGTTTCTATCACCAAGGCCATATTTTCCAACTACTGATCCTTCTACTTTGTTTCCAACTTGCACATTCCAATTGACAGTAATTGTCAATGCATCTTGATTGCCTGTTCAATTTCAGACTGCAGCAGCTGATAAAAATCTTCTATTTCTTCATCTTTGGCCCTAGTGGTTGGTGCGTAAATTTGAATAATAGTCATATTAACTGGTCTTCCTTGTAGGCGTATGGATATTATCCTATCACTGACAGCGTTGTACTTCAGGATAGATCTTGAAACATTCTTTTTGACAATGAATGCAACACCATTTCTCTTCAAGTTGTCATTCCCAGCATAGTAGACTATATGATTGTCTGATTCGAAATGGCCAATACCAGTCCATTTGAGCTCACTAATGCCTAGGATATCAGTGTTTATGCGTTCCATTTCCTTTTTGACGATTTCCAGTTTTCCTAGATTCATACTTTGTACATTCCAGGTCCTGATTAATGGATGTTTGCAGCTGTTTCTTCTCATTTTGAGTCGTGCCACATCAGCAAATGAAGGTCCCAAAAGCTTTACTACATCATTAAGGTCAACTCTACTGTGAGGAGGCAGCTCTTCCCCAGTCATTTTTTGAGTGCCTTCAAACCTGGGGGACTCATATTCCACCACTATATCACACAGTGCTCTGCTGCTATTCATAAGGTTTTCACTAGCTAATGCTTTTCAGAAGTAGACTGCTGGGTCCTTCTTTCTAGTCTTAGTCTGGAAGGTCAGCTGAAACCTATCCTCCATGGGTGACCCTGCTGGTAACTGAATACTGGCAGCATAGCTTCCAGCATCACAGCAACACACAAGCCCCCACAGCACGACAAACTGACAGACACGTGGGCATATTACCCTGGCACAGAGTAAACCTCAACAAATTGTACCTAATATCCTCCATTTCATACTCAGGTATGTACACACTTATATTTTATTCACACACACACACACACACAGAGTTTATGTAGGTTTCCTTAAGTATGGGTATGGTTTTCATTTTATCATTGGATGCTCACATTCATTGCTGAAATATGGAAAAAATTATATCCAGTTGAACTCTGGGAGAGGCAGTCAAGTAACTTTTTTAAATATGTGGTAATATATAATAAAGCATAATCCTATATCGCTTCATGTTTTTGTTGTCAGAACCAGAAAATCCTCCCCTCTATACATATTTCGTTCCCTCACTTCCTGTTGTGAATTGAATTATGTCCCCCCAAAATATGTGTTGTGAATTCTAACCTCTATGCCTCTGGTTATAATCCCATTTGGTAATGAGTTGTCTTTGTTATGTTAATAAGGCAGCATTAGCATAGGGTGTATCCTGAGTCAATCCCTTTTGACATAAAAAAAGAAACAAATGAAGAGAGCAGAAATGGCAGAAGACTGGTGCAAGCCACACAGAGATCTCCAAGGAACCAGGAAACAAACTGAACAGACAAGGACCTACCCCCAGAGCTGACAGAGAAAGCCTTCCCCTAGAGCCAGCACCCTAAATTCAGACTTCTAGTCTCCTAAACTGAGAATATAAATTTGTTTGTTAAATCCACCCACTTGTGGTGTTTCTGTTATAGCAGCACTAGATGACTAAGACACTTCCTAAAGATGTCTAGCTACCAAGTTCCTCATTCCTACTTCTTTGCATCTCTCTCTAACCCAGAAGTCCCAAATTGGTCTACAGGAATAGGCTGTTTGTCCTTTGTGGTGCTTTATAAAATTTAAATTGCCAGCATTTAAAAATAAAATTTCAGAGATACAGATTTCTAGCTTCTTTTGACAAATTGAAAGATTGGGCAGCATTGAGTCACCATTCCTAAAATGGTAACAATTGGCCATATCTGAGCAGTGACTCCCTTTTAGATAAGGCAGTTATCTCCAGTTCCTCACCATCCCCATCACTCCCTACTGGCTCACATCACCCCCCATTTCACATGTTTTTGTTCCTGGCATCATCCCTAAAGGCATTTAAGTCTTTTTCACTCCTGTTATAAAGTGATCATTGCTTTTTGTTGACCCCTACTTCATCTTAGTTCAGACATGTAGTAGAGTTACATTTTTATCATGAAAATCTGGTATGTCACTTCCTGGCATATGGTCTGTGCTATCACCAACAAAGTTAGACCAGATCCTTCCCAGTATAACTCACTTGTCCCTTTATCTCCCAAGTTTTTCCTCATACTGTTTTGGCCTCTACCTGGCATATATGCTCAATATTCTGTGCACACACCATTCCCTCTTCTTGGGTTCCTGCTTCTCCACACCACTCAGCTATTAGCTCTTCTTTAGTCTCTACTTGGCCAGCCAAGAAAGTCACTGCCTCTGTATTTCCTCACCTATAAAGCAGTGATTAATCCTGACAGTTACGTACAGAGTTATCTAACCACATGTACACATCCTCCACGAGACTGTGAGGAACTTCAGGAAAAACCTGGGACTTACTCATCTTGGTATCCTTAGAGCCTGATAGTGCTTGATAAGGGAATTAAAGTTTAAATCGGATGGCATATTCTACTAGTCTTGGGCCCACTGAATCAGTCAGCTCCCACTGAGTACACTGTGATAACAAACTCCACCCAAATCCCCGTTCTTATAAAAAATTTTTATGGACACAAGCCATCCATCATGGATGGATGGATGGATGGAGCTCGGCTCCAAGTCTTCATTTTAGGATCCAGGTTGAAGTAAGAGTCTTATAAGATTGCCAATTTCATAGCAGAGGAATAGAGATTGGTGGCCATGTTCTGGCTGTTAAGACTTCTTCTTAAAAGCAGCAAACTTCATTTCTACTTTCGTTACACTGGCCAAAGCAAGTCATATGCCCAAGCATGAAGTCAGTGGGCCTGAGATGTGAAATCCAAAAGGAGGGGCGCTGGACGTCTTAAATTTCAATACAATCTACCACATTGCTACCATATGCATTTCACCTTTCCCCTGCCTGCTCAGGGGCATGGAAGCCTGCAGGCCACGTTTCTAAGACTCTTTTGTCAGCTGGCTCCAGCTTCAGGCCCTACAAAAGACAGGAGGGTGTAAGGAAGGGGGTCATCAGGGTATTCCTTCCACTCCCTCTCTATCTCAGGGGGTCTCTTCAGCAGAGGCTGTATCTCCTCCATGCCCTAGCTCCCACCAGACAGGCCTTGGAGGTTTCTGCTAAGTAACCCCAAATGCTGCGACCTTCAGAAAGTTCTGACGTTAGGATACAGTCTCCTCATCTGTAAAATAGGGAAAGAATCTGCTCATATCATCTGGTTGTTTCAAAAACAAAATTAAAGAATGTACATGACAATTTGTAAAGAATATAGTGTTGTACAAATAAGAAACTTAAGGGTGTACAAAATGAGGCAACATATAATAAAAAAGAAAATGGGACTAGAGATCATAACTTTTGCTCTGCCACAAACTGTCACCTTACCCAGGTAACGTCATGTTCTTTATTTTTCTCATCTGCAAACTAGAAATAATGCTGTTGATAAGGTAGTGACTGCAGAGTGGCATAAATGGAAATATCTGTGACAATTTATACTGTCAAATGTAAAAAGCTACACAAATATTATTAAATGAATTGATTAGTTATAAGCAGAAAAAACACTTTATTCCTATGAAGTTGAAAAGTAGGAATCAATCTTCAAGCAAGATAATCAAAATAATAATACAATTAACAATTAGGGTAGCATATACAGATTAGACTACAGGTTTAGGTACATTGAATGAATGAGCACATACATTAAAAATCAAGAAGGCTGACAACCATCATACTGAGGAAAAGCACTCTGACTCATCGTAAACACAAGGCTTCTGGGAAATTTGAGCTGACATTTCACAAGACAGTAAACCAAAGAAACAAGTCATCATTAGGTTAAAGAACTGATCTGAGCTTGAGAGGGATCACAGTGAAATGCCATTGTAACTCAACAGTTTCCCCAGAGATCTGCTCATTTCATAAACAAGGATATATAAAAATCAGTAGTACAAATTCTCATAAAACTAGAAAAGCCCTCTAAGCCCTACATGCTTGGAGCTTACATAAAGACTGAATCTGACTTTTCATTTTTCTTCCCTTTATTCTTCTCTAAATTAAATACAAAATAATTTTTATATAAGTACATTTCGGACTCTATAGCCAAAGCTTTAAAACAAAGAAAAGAAAAATTGTATGAAATAAAGTTAGATACACATTAACTCCAGGGAGAATCTTCAAGAGAGACTGCTCCTTTGAAAAGGTTTAAACAGGTAATATTTTATTTTAAGAATGAGAGTGTGATTCCTGGAATAGCCTTTATTACCAAAGGAAGGAATTCATATCCATTCCACACAAGAGCATTCATTCTTTTTAAAATGTTGTACCATAACACATAACACACACATACATAAAATGATGATTGAATCAGGGAATTCCCTGAAGCACACAGATAATGGCATTTATTTTGGCAAGAGCTGTGCAATTTGTTAAAAAACAGATAAGGTATGGCATTTATGAACAATTTTAATGATAATACGTCTCGACAGAAGCAGGAAAAGCAGATTTTTTCATAGTTGATATATGGTTTCATAGTTTCCTGATATCTGGGTCTTGCACATTTCCCATCTGGAAACCAGACCGGGTCAGTTATGTATGGAAAGGACAATAGCTTATGGCCAGACCACGTTCCCACGTGAAACAGACGTCTCCGTGACTGGGCTCTTCTTTAGAGAATGGAGGGGGATACAGAGAGAGCAACTCAGACTATGCGGAGGACACCGCCTTATGAATTGCCTCTTTAGCAAAATCAACTGTAGCAGGAAAGTATATTGTTATATGAAAGGTAATAAATGAAGTCTATTAGGTAGAAACAAATGCCTCCCAAGATCCTATAATCCAGCAGAGTACAGACGAGACATATACGCTCTGCATCTACAGTGTGTAACTACCACCATGACTCTCTGGGCGCCCATTTCCTCTCTCAGCAGGAGAACAGCAAAGGCAAAGATTCCAGGCCAGAGCTAACACGCCATTACATCTGTTAGTGAGAGTGAAGAATGCCAACTAGGGAAAGGTACAGAAAAGGCCCTTCTGAATTTCCTGATTAATCCCAACAGGTTTATTTCAACAGGATTATTTCAGTCTTTAAACACAAGGATGCGGGATGATTTGCATAACAGTATCTATTACATAGGGTAGCTGCAGAGGATTTAACTAGATGTTACATGCAGTGCACTTAGCATAAAGCACCACACATATTCAGGATGCCCATACCTTAAGACACCTGAAAATTTGTGGTCTTTACGGCTTAAGCAAAGACCCCTAGCAGTCTGGTCAACTCTTTAAGAGAGAATTCTTGCTGTTTCTTATCTCCTGTCTCCAGACTCATGCAGAAAGGCAGATCTTGATTTTTAGACAAATAGTAAGTTGAATAGCAAACTCAGGTCTCAGTGAACTAAATTTTACAAAAGCCCAATTTATTGGTTTGCACAGGCATCTTTCCTTCTAAAATTGTCCTGCCTCAATGACATGTTAAATGGCAAGAAAAACCACAGCATTCTCTCTCTCCAAGAATCCTCCCTCACGCCTGGCTATTCTTACCTTTTTCCTTCCTTACCAAAAAGGGGGCCCACTCTAGGGGAAGCTAGAGCTCATCTGAACTTGGCTGGTGGAGGGTGGCAGAGGGTGGTCCTTGGGGAAGGTAAAAGGAGGATAAGGTAGGAAGCAAATCTCCCCTGGCTACTGCCAGAATGAAACTAAATCATTGAATGACAAGCAGTGCCACCACGTGACTCATCTCTATGCCAGATGGCAAAGGTCTGGATTTGGCATTTAGAATCATGTTAATGTGTAATACAGGGACGTGGTTAAAAAAAAAAAAAAAAGAAGTCAAGAGTTACCTGTATTAGGTGCTCAATCATCCTTTCCTTACCTGCTAGCACTTTAAAAAGGGTTAGTTTATTAGAAAGGGCCTTACTTTAGGGTGGGAGTGACAGTAATATGTTTTGATCTCGGGGAAGAAGAGTGAGTAGTGCCTGGATTGCTCCAAGAAGCACAGGCTACATGTGAGCACCACAGTTTGGGATGGCTCAAGGGTAACGGCCCTGCAGGGGCACAACACCATGGACACCGAAAGGGTAGGTGAGGAATAGGAGCACCCCTCCTCTACGGATTAGCCTGGGTTCAAGCCCAGTCTACTCTGACAGCCTTTAATTTATATATGTGTAGTGACGGAGGAAACAAAGGCTCAGACTCCCCTTCTAGCAGCTTTCTTTGCTTCAGCAAAGAAAAAAAAAAAAAAAGGGTCATGCAGAGGTGAATGTCACCAGCGTGAACTCTGCAATTCTTGATGTGAGCCCACTCCAACATACAAGCAGAACAAAGCAGGCTTGGGGCCCTGGGTTGCTTGGGACATGATAGGGAGTTGACATTCAGAAATAAACTCAGGCTTCAGAGTCAGGAAGACCTGGGTTTGAGTCCTGGCTACACTGTGCACTGGGCACTGATGCTGGGCAAGATGCATCACAACCCTGTTGCAGGCCTTCTTCATTTATAAACATGCTCACCTCACAGGATGCTTGAAAGACTAAATGAGATGTTCGTAAAGGTCCTAGGACAGCACATATCACTCAGTAGGCTCTCATCAATGGTACAGGTTGTAAGTTTACATTAGCGTTAGCGGGTCCTGAACACAGCAGCATTTTCAAGTTCTAAGTAAGTAGGAAGCCTGTTCCAATTATGAAGAGCAAATTGAATTAACAGCTGGCTAGAACTACAGAATGTGAGGCAGGGTGGGAACCTTAGAGACCATCCAAACTACCCTTTGTGCTTAACTGTGAAGAAACCACTTGTGTGGTAGTAGAAGGAAAACCAAGAAAAGCTCTCCCCTTAATTTTATTTTTGCCCATATACTCTCAAGGTAACTTTAATTTTTATAAAATCACTTAAGGGAAAGCCAGAGTTTTTGTTGAAGAAAACCAGAAACAGATTTTTCAGACTACTGAATACGGAAACAAGTACAACTGTTCAAAGACTACAGAAAGGTATCTTTTATTGGTCTCTCCTAGCAAAGGACCCTCAACTTCTGGGCAATCCCAGCAACGGCAAACTCTGTTGATGCATTCTGAATGACTCCAACATTGGCAACAACTGTCTGTCTGCTTGGAAATGAGGAGGGGGGAAGAAAGGATGGATGGATGGATGAACAGAGAGCATGGAATCACACTCTTGGAATCATGGACCAGGCCATTCCCTACACCTCTCCCCAAAATTCCAAAGGCAATGATTATAACCGAAGTGTCAAAACACAAAGGAAAGTGAAGAAGACCAGTTTGAAAAATCTTCTGCTGCCAAAAAGCACACACTTGCCTCTCTTGAGTTATCCATATAATAACCTTAACTCTCTAAACTTTTCCTAGTTTGTGGAAGTAGTCTCAAAGGCAGAACTACTCTAAATTGTGCAATTTTCTCATATCAGATTTGTTTTTCCCCATACCTGTTTCCCCAGGAAACCTGAGCATTATTTATATGTCTGATTTTTACCTTATCCTTGCCAACTGGCATTCAAACTCAACTCTTAAAAAGTGCTCAGAAGTCAAGAGAATGCAATGATGTCTCATAGATCTGAACTGGTCATTTTAATTGCTAACAACTAAAAAATAATCTTATTTTGCCGTGAGTGAGAAGATGAGGAGGCAGCTCTGTGTTTCCACCAAGACAGCTAAAGAACATTCACATAAAGGAACAGAGGGAGAGGAACTGCCAAAAGTCTGGGCAGTATTTGTAAGTACATGCTGTGCCCATTACTGTACAGAATAGAGAGGGCATTGAGCTGACTGGGGATTCACTGGGACACCTTCAGCAGGTAAATAATGTGTTTCAGTATCGATACTATGGAAGTGCTGAAATAGGCTTATTTACTTTTCTTTCTCATCAGTATGAAGGGGTTAGATGGAAGTCACTCCCAAAAATACTAAGTAACTCTCCCTGGGGACAATCACTGTACATGAAGAAGGGGTATGTATTTTTTGGGGGGGAGGGATATTTATTTTTAAGGCAGCAGGAATAAAGTTCAATGTCCTTCCCAGAGAAAAAGAACTCCACAAGGTGGCCACCAAGTCTGGAAAACTGGCAAATCTTTAATAAACTATTTATTGATACGACATTATAATGTGTGACAAAATAGTATTATCTACATTTCTAGACTTTATGGTCACCCCACAGAATGCATCTTTGGAGTAGAAAAATATAAATATTTTGTTTTCCCATAATCACAGAGCTGTCATACTCCATCTAGGCACAGCTAGTACAATGTTTTCCTCACCATTTCCTTTACAAACTATTTTTAATACACTTGGGTCACTTGCAGGAGAAAAATATTGTCAGCATCAGTATTTAGCAGCATTTTCAAAATACATTTTTTTTGTCTTGAACAAAAAAATATTCTTTTAAGAAAAAAATATTCTTTTAGTGTAGTAATTTCATATGATCTTATTACTACTATATACGAGATACTATCTTTCAATATTTATGTGAGTGGTATTTCTCATGTTTTTTGAAGATTCCCAGGAGACTTTGGGGCTTTTATTTTTTTCACAATTTAAGAAAGGAGCAGTGTCAACCCATGAGAGTCAGACCAGCAGTTTAAGATCTTCCGCCTAGCTCAGTTCTTGGTGCATGAAGGGATCTACAGAATCTCCTAGCTCTCAGCAATTAGAAAAAGGAATTTGAGAGGGACAAAAGCAACAGCCATCAGTGTTCATTAATAGCACAGGAAGGAAGAAAACAGACGTACAAATAACACAGTCTAATAAAAATAGTAAAAGCCAAATCCTTTCATTCCAGGATGTCTGAAAAGGAGATTCTATGGAGCGTATGTGCGGAAAAGAAGGTGTCACTCCTAGCAGAAAAAATGGATTGTAGACACACAGTCACTCAACACCAGAGAGGCAACCACTGAGAGCATTTGGCTTTAATCCCACTGTCACCAGGAGAGCACGTATAAGAGAACTGGGGACAACACCTGGGCTACAGCCCTTCGTGTTCTCAGACCTACTTTTGCTGTGGTTCAATAGCATTTGAGGGCACAGGGAGAACCAGAGACCAACACCATCACATGTAAAAAGGCTACTAGAGCAACAACATGGCTGTCAAAATTAGCAAGAGCTTAGATTATACACTGTTTGAAATCCAACCTATACTTGCTTTCTCATAAAGGTTTTGAGACCTGTGCAGAGACATCTTAAACATGTATAGGTGTCCCTTCTTCTGAAAGGCAGAGGACAGCCTCTTCATTAACTCTTTCTACTCGTAAGTTTTCATATCAGTTCACCGTTTATACTAGAAAAGACACTGCAAGCTGTATTAGCTAGCTTCTAATTTGGACATGGCACCAATACTTCACACACAACTGAATATAACCACATTTTCCTGGTTCTTCCATTGGGTAGGCTCAGTATGCTTCTTTGGACTCAACAGGTGTGATCTTGTTCGAGAAAAGCGTGTAAACGTAAGGCCAGATATTGTTAGTCTCCGTCCCAGAAAATTGGTGGAGCACTCCTCGGCTCCTGAAAGACAAAGTCCAACATACAAAGGCATTTTAAATTTCCTTTTAATACACTTATAGGATAGCATGACCTCATGGTCTAATCACACATCGCTAAGTGCCAAAATAGCCCCTTGCAAAAGTATAAACACCCCCCTGGGTGTACCAAAATAAATCCATAGGGTTTGCAAATCTAGCATGCTTGCCATGATGCCACCTTTTTTTTGTCTCTTTAAAACATACCAGAGGATAACATTATAGGTTTTGAAAAGCACATCATTAACAAACTTTGCTACTCTAACTCTTTTTACTTACAACAATGGATCATGACACACAGGGTGTATCAAAATATGATCAGCAGCCTCTGCTCTAAAGGTTTGCAAAGTTATTCGGGGGCTAAAAGGCCAGAGGAGTCCCTGGTGGTACAAACAGTTAACACATTCGGCTGCTAATTGAAAGGCTGGTGGTTTTGAGTCCATCCAGAGGCACCCTGGAAGAAAGGTCTGGTGATCTACTTCCAAAAAATCCACTGCAAATCTTTTGGAGCAATTTGACTCTGAAACACATGGGGTCACCATGAGTCTGGGTCAACTCGATGGCAATTTTTTTTTTTTCTTTTAAAAAAAGCTAGAACTTGATAATGGTGGAGGCTGCAAACTGCTGTCTTGAATGCAGTCACCATATGGGTTTTATCTGGCTTGCATGCTGTTAAAATTGGAATTTGTTGCCAATATAAAAACTAGATTTTTTTTTTTCTTTCACACAGAGAGCCAGATTTCTGCTTCTCTTAAAAAACAAGAATTATTGGCCACACTGGTCTGCGTGCCCTGTGGTGGTAACTGGCTGGAACAGCACAGGAACTGTCCAGTTAGACTGTCATTCAACCACTCAGCTCAACACATCCCCCACCAGGTCTGACCCACCCATTTCCAATACCTGCCTGGCCCCTGAAGCCATTTGAATTTTCAATTTGTAGTTTATGGTTTTAGCTTTTCTTTGTTAAACTCCCTACAAACCCACCTAGACCAAAAGTCCTTTTTAATCTTCTCTCTAAATCAGATATTAAATATGGGAGTATCAAAATGTAGACCATAATTTCAGCCACTTAAAAAGGAAAATGAAAATAAGCCTAGGTCTAATTTTATAACCAAAACAGATTGAGATGATCAGGTTTTGTTCCTTATGTTACGATAGTTTGATAAAAGTATTGGACTTCATCTTTCATGTAAAACTCCAACATTTCATCTGACCTCTGGGAAGAAACTGAGCTTTCAGAGTTTATACAGCTTAAAAGAACACTACCTGGCCTCAGTCCAATAGACTTCCCACCAGGCTCCGCACCTTCCCAGTTGGCCCATGATCGTGAAAATGCTGAAGCACACTCACTTGTATAACTCAATGACTGGCTTTGCCACATCCTTGTACTGTCTTAGTCTGGCTGCTACTGCTTCAGGTTTATCGTCTTCCTGCTGGACTAATGGTTCACCAGTGACGTCATCAATTCCCTAAAAATACCAGAGAAACAAGTAAATATGGCTAACAGTTGAGTCATTTCACAGGTTAAAAATTCTCTTGTGCAAAACCACGCACTGACCTTTGATTCCTACCACATGAGTTAGCCCTGAGTGAAAATGACAACGGTGAGGGTAACTGAAGAATAAACAGCACTCTAAACAGCGTGTAAAACTGTTTTCATGAGAACTGACATTAAATCTTTATTAACTCCTCAGATCTTTCCAAACATGTTCCAGTGCTATTGATAAATGGTACTCTTAATTAACAGTTTAACATTCAATGCCTCTTCCAACAACAAACAACCTTTAAACAATGCCACTCTGGTCCTCTAAATAGTTCTAAAAAAGTTATACCAAAAATGGCCTGGCTTTCTAAAGTCTGAGCTCTGTTTTTAATTGTGGTAAAAATATACATAACAGAACATTTGTAAAATTTTTTACATACACAATTCAGTAACACTGGTTATGCCCCCATTGTTGTTGTATGCCATTGAGTCGATTCTGACTCATAGCGACCCTACATGAGAGAGTAGAATTGACACGCAGTGTTTCCTTGGCTGTAATCTTTTCAGGAGCAGATTGCCGGGTCTTTCTCCTGTGGAGCAACCAGTGGGTTTGAACCGCCGACTTTTAAGTTAGCAGTAGAGCATTTAACCACTGGGCCAGCAGGGCTCCTTATGCCATCATTACCACTTCCTTTTCCATATTATTCCATTATCATTAACAGAAACCTAGTGCCCCCTAAGCCATGACTCACCCTTTTCCCCTCCTTCCAAACCTGATAACCACTACAAGCTTTGGCCTCTATACATTTGCCTATTTCATATAAGTGGGATCATACATATTTGTCCTTTTGTGAATGATTGATTTCATTCACCATAATGTTTTCAGTGTTCATCCATGTTCGTATGACAGCATGTATCACAAAGCCTGAGTTCTTAATAGGAAAAATAAAATGTCTCAAAGAACTAACTCAGTTTACCTATGAAAAACATTAATCTGAAAAGACACTTCAGTTCCACCTCTGGCCAGCTTTCAAACTCCATCATCTAGCTCCTCTGAGATTAATCTCATTCAGGTTATTTTACTAGATCAAATGATAACATTATATCTAAAGGTCTATTAAAATATGCATAACTCAATTACTTATGATAATCAGAGACAAACATTCTGAGAAATAAAAAATATAATTAGAAACAAAACCAAAAACCTGATTTTCAGTGCACTTTAATCTCCTCAGGAACCAAACCTACTTTCAAATAGGAAAATGGACACATCAGAATTTTGCCTCCCATGTCGATGGCTATTACTCACTAGCAAAGATAGTCACAAGAAATAAATCTGTCAAAACGCAGGCTAGAGCAAAACCAAAAGGGCTCAGGCAATGCAACTGGATAATCAGAAACTGGCGAGAAATTTGAAATGTACTAAAGTTTCATTATAGCTGGGGCCCTGGGTTCGTAACTTACACTATGATTTACTGGTGAGTCACATAATTGTCACATGTGTATTCCACAGCTGTGAATATGACACAACAGGAGATTTGGGAACGGGAAGAAGGCTGTATATCACCTATATTCCCTTGTCCTTTATATTACTTACAGCCACAAGACTCAGAAGTCACTTCCAGGTCTTCAGACCCACCAGGTCTTCAGAGCACCAGCAAATACAGAAAGAGCAGAACGACGCTGGGGCAATAGCATCCCTCGTTCCTTGGTAGGCTGGCCACAGCAGCTGTGTACAGCTGGCTCAGACCAGCACTTTAACTGCTGTCTTTGGAAGTAGCCTTGTAGTTGCAGGTGTTCTTTCAGAGAAACCCAAGCTTTGGAAAGCAACTCAATGTGAAGGTTTCTCAAATTTTATGAGTATCTTTGCATTAGCAGGTCTGGACAGAGCCAAAATGAAGCATTTGTGATGGACTTCAGTGTTCCCATCTGTATTTTCAGAACATCTTTTCCCTTCCCAGCCTTTCCCCTTGCTCCAATCCTAGCTTCTTGGGAGGGAAAGGAGGAAGAGGAGGAAGGGATACAACAAAGGAATTCTAGAACTATTCACATTTTTAAAAACAGACTTCAGAAGGAGACTAGTGCTTAACTCAGATGAACAAGTCTTACTGGGACATTACTAAGACTACGGCGCCCAGGAGGAGTTGGGAAGTTGTCCTAAGCATCTTGAAGTAGTTTTTTGTGCTAATTACTGAATCCATCTGTATTCAAGTTTAACCTTTTCCATAAAGATTAACTCAATTCAAAACAACTGCCACCCCTTCCACATTTGGACAATAACGAGTAGTACTATCTACCAATCTACCTACCACCCAATGACTGGAGTTAAGAATCATCAGATTGAACTAATTCATGTCTTCACCAGAAAGAACAGTAACTCTTAAAAGGATGTGTTAATTAAAAAAGTTTCTTTAAACATTTACCATCATTTGCCTTACATTTTAAATGTTACATTTTAAACTTCTTAAGGATTATCTTTTTATTCCTTTAAGCCCTCCCCAGTCCTCTTAATCGCCCTCAATCATCTCTGACTCTATTCCCTAATTCATCCCAGATCCAGCCATTTTACCAGCCTTTATCTCTTTATCCCTGTTCTTATAAAGCTAGAGAGCACATAACATACATACACGAACAGATATACATAGAGAAGGGCAGTAAAGGTTTTACAAAAGTAGGATTTTTTTTTCTCATTTGACAATATACCTAAATATTTCTCCAGGTCAAAGAGTATAGTGCTAATTCATTCTTTTTACTAACTATCTAATATTTCAATATGTGGATGTTCTAATTTATCTATTTCCTATAGAAAAGGAGCCCTAGAACTGCAATGGTTAAGAGCTCAGCTGCTAACCAAAAGATTGGCAGTTCAAATCCATCGGCCACTCCTTGGAAATCCTATGGGCAGTTCCTCTGTCCCACAGGGTCACTATGAGTCGGAATGGACTTGATAGCAATAGGTTTTGTTTTGTTTTGGTATAGACGAACATTCATTTTGTGAAGTTTTGGATTTTTTTTTGCCACTACAAACAATACTGAAAGAAGCATCTTTGCATACAAGACCTTACCTGCCAACGCTTTGATTCCCATAGGCTATAACCCAAAAGTGGGTTGAATGAAGTATTTAACAACTTTAATGTATATTCCTAGGTTGCTTTAAAAGAAAACTATTAATACTCTGTATTATCTAATAAAGAAGAGAGTACCATTTTTCCCAGATTCCCACCAATGGTAGGTATTACAATCTTTTTAATTTTGCAAAGTCCAAGGATCTAAAGTGATATTCTATTTTTATGTTAATTTGCATTCCCTGACTACTAGCGAATTTGAGCATTTTCAAATGTTTGTTGGCCATGTAGATTTGTGGTTTTTGAACAGCCTACAAAAAAAAAAAAAATTTTTTTTTTTTTTACTCATAGCCCTCACTCAGTTTCAACCGACATGTACTGTCTTTTGCTTGTCAATTCATGAAAGCAGTTTATACATTCTTACATGTACATGAGGTGGATTGAAGTCCAGGTTATATACCCTTCCACTAGGAGGGTGAATCCAACGTCGGCTGAGACGATCTTTGAGCGTTTCAAATGGAATGTTCAAAGTGATCACTAGATCCAGCTCACAGATTCTGTCCAGGGCTTCAGCCTGTACTAAAGTCCTAGGAAAACCTAAATGCCAAAAACAAAATATGTGAAATGCAAAACATTTCCCAATTTCAATTAGTCCTTGAAATATCTTCAGTGGCAGAATAGTCAAGTTTGCACATATATTACCCAAAAAGAAATTTTATACAGGGATTTATATCTACCCCTGTAAATTTAACATTAAAAGAAAATATGCTGCTTTAAATTTGAGTGAGACTCAAATGGATTAAGGAGTTGTCATATGATAAAAGCAGAAAGTGCCAAAGGAAAAATCATTAGACAGTCCTGGCTCCAGCCCCAGCTCAACTCTTAACCACCTGTGTGACTCTGGGCAAGTTACATCATCTCCCTGAACCTTCACTTCCTCTTCTCTTCAAGAAGCAAAGGGACAAAAGTATCTTGTGTCGTTTTAGCTCCAAGAACTTATGAGTAGATTATTCTTAAAAAAAAAACAAAAACGAAACCTGTTGCCATTGAGTCGATTCTGACTCACAGCGACTTCTAGAGGAAGAAGCAGAACTGTCCCATACATAGGGTTTCCAAGGAGCCACTGGTGGATTCAAACTGCCGACCTCTTGGTTAGCAGTCAAGTCTTAACCACTGCACCACCAAGGCTCCATATTATTCTTAGGCTACCACCACAAAGTTATACACATAAAGTGCAAATCAACTAAAGCAGAGGCCTTCATCCACAACTTCAGCTTAATCTGTGCCCTTAACCAAGGTGGGCAAGCTTGATCTCAAGAAGATTTGGCACTTTTAATACTATTCGGATATTGCACAACTTTTAAATTCGCCCTAGTTTTCTAAATGCAGGAAGAGAAACAAGAAAATAAAAATTTGGGCTCGTGAGCATGTCTCCCTTTTCTTCTTTAAGAATATGCTCTGCATGACCTCAGGAGTTAGGTGACTCTAAACTACATTTTTTTTTTTTATCCCAGGGATTGATCTGCTTGAAATTTAGCTCCAGGTTTGACTGTACAGTCTGTATGCTCTGGTGATAACCTTATCATATCTGCCACTTTTCCAAAAATGTTCTTTAAATCCTAGTTAGGCAGAAGAGCCAGTTGGGCGGAGGGCTAAAAGGAAAGTATATTAGGAGGTGCAACATTCAGAAGAGAAAGTCTGAAATCACTTCATACTAGCCCACCTCCACCCTTTCATCACTGAAAAGCATTAAGATGACAACTTAAATGTGGGTCTTCATGGCCCTAAAACACTGTTCAAAGAACTGCTTTCCTTACTGTAGGAAGTCAGTTGTTTAAACATGTATGTGCTGTACTCTGCATTGAAATCCTTAAGTGGTAGGAATGCCAAGCTGATTTCAGAGTGCTTATTAAGTTGAATGTGACAAAATTCACCCTAAGGTGACTCTTTGTCCTGCTTCAGGTACCTGTTGCTTGCCATCCACAGCTGAGAATTCTCTCCAATGTTCCCTTCAAAGCCTTTCTTATTCTTGCCTCTTCATGAGCCTAGGCCCCTCTCTTCAAGGCCATCCTTCCCTGGCTCCTCATCTATCCCTTTCCCAAAGAGAAGCAGGCCTCTGTTCCTCTCCTGTACACACAGCAGCACTTTGGACAAGATCATTGATGAAGTTGATTTTTCTGGGTCCTAAATGTTTCCCAGTTGTAACTCAACTCACCTGCTTCTATGACCTCATCTTTTGGTTGCACACAACATACCATTTACCGTATCCACACCCCTCTAATTAATCCTTCTTTTGTCCAGTGTCAAAAGACATGTTGCCCGCAAGATAACTTCAGCCTCATCAACTTGCTTTCAGTATTGCTCGTGGTAGGCCTCACTGTCTCCTTTCTATCCTTGAATATGCCCACGATACCTCTGCCCCATGGCCTTTGTACCTGCTGTCCTCTGCCCAGGATATTATTCCTGCAGGTCTTTGAATGTGTGGCTTCTCGGGATATAAGCTTATATGTAATTTCCTCAGGGAGGCTTCTTTACCTAGCATATTTTTAAAGTAGCCCTATTCCCCTCCCATGATCTTATTACCCTTTTTATTTTCTATTATTTATTACTAGGAATAATTTCTTAGTGTTTATATTTATTTCCTATCCCTACCTCACTCTTTGAGAAAAGGAACTTTGTCTTGATCACTGTTATGTCTTTTATCTCCAAAAAACTAATACAAATGGGCAATTTAATATAGGGCTTTGGGGTGATTTGCAAATTTTATTCCCTGATAAATTTGCTTATGCCTTGTTGCAAGTTCCAGCAAAAGTCATCTATTCCTTACATCTTACAAAACCCAAAGTATTGTCTGGTGTCCACTGGTGGTCTGAGTCACAGTAAGCACAGAGACTGAGACGCAGCACTTAGAAATTTTATAGCAATTTGACAGAGTAGTATTAAGTCTGTTGAATCTAATATTTGGGCTTGAATTTTTCATACCTGGGTTTTGTTTTTAGTTTTTACAAGAATTTATTTTTACTGTATTCTACAAAAGGATTGATCTACAATGGATCAGGGGAAAAATAAAACTGGAGTTTCATTACAGAATCACTGCTCTAAACCTCCTCTAGTAAAGCTGGAATTTATTTTCTGATTTCTCCAAAAAAGAGAAATTATCCAGTGGTATGAGTACCTGACTTCTGATGTTGTTTACTGCAGAAAAATGATACAAATTAAATTGCATCTCTCCCAAAATGACACAAGAACAAAACCCGTTGTCATCACAGCAACCCTATAGGACAGAGTAACACTGCCCCATAAAGTTTTCAAGGATTCGAACTGCAGACCTTTTGGTCAGCAACACAAAAACAAGGAGTACCAAATCTAGAGCACGTTTCAACCCTATCAACCCTATTCTTATGTCAGAGAAAGATAAAGCGAGTTGAAACACACGTGGAAAGGTTCACTTTCCAGAACTCATCTCTGTTCACTGGCTATCATGCACCTAACCACAAGTTTCCACTAGGCAAAAGGGTTACTCCAACACTATAGATAGCATCAGAAGAAACTGTTTTCACATCTTGTGATCCATCTTGCACTGGGGCAGACTTCAACACAGAAACTCAGGTATTTCTAATCTTTCAGCCTAGCCACTGCCTCTTGTGCCGACAGCCACCCAGCTGTATCCTCTCCTTCCTCCCACACTGATTCTCTGGCCAAGTGTTTCCTTCTCACAAAAGCACCCACATGTCAGGAAATTATTCTGGAAAATAAGCTTGTGGTGGTTTTCTTTAGCAGTGGGTGATTCCTTTTACCTTCTAGAGCTTCTGGTTTTTTTTTTTTTTTAATGAGCATATTTTCATAATGGTAAAAGCAACTTTTATTTTTAAACAGAGAACTGATGACTAGGGATTTATTCAAATCTCAACAATTTCTCTTAGGGTCAGGATATAACTCAGATTCACACTTGGCATTTGGAGATGTGAAAGGTCAAACCGTATCTACCTAAGATCAAGTACACTATGGACACCTTGGTTTTAGCCTTAGAAGGTAGCAATGCTTGGCACGTAGTGGACAAACATTTAAGCAAATCACTGGAGTAGCTGTCTTCTAGTTTTCCATCCGGTGACCATTCTTATTTCAGCAGATTGTCTTATTTTAAAATCTAAGTTTAATTCTGTGAAATTTTATGACTCTTTTGAGCTCTGTAAATTCAATAGGTAACATTTTCCTTTCTATTATGGAATGTCTCAGTTACTTTAATACCAATTTACTAAGCAACGTCTCTTGATTATTAAGAAAAAAACAAACTGGATTTTAGAATTGGTGCCTCATAGTACCTAGGGATATCTTGGGACTCCAAACACATGATAGCTCATCAGGCAGGTAACAGTAGGATGCCGTCTGGGTCACTAGGGAGCAAAATTTGAACCAGTGTGGGACTTTAAGGCTCAATTCAATCTATGGCTACACAGAATGGGGGCTGGAGTTGGGATCTCAGGTGAATCCATATAAAACCCTGCTTCCTTTATTTTCCCCACAAAAATCCCTTTTGAATATTAAAACACAAAAACAAAATCAGTTACAACTGAATCTATTTCAGTTCATGGTGACCCCATGCTTGTCAGAATAGACCTGTAATCCATAAGGTTTTCAATGATTGTGATCTTTTGGAAGTAAATCCCCAGGCCTTTCTTCTCAGGTGCCTCTGGGTGGATTTGAACCTCCAACCTTTTGGTTAGTAGCTGAATGCTTAATCATTCACGCCACCCAGGGGTCCTTCACTCAAAGATCTCCCCAGCCAGGTCCTTCCCTCCATGCCCCCTTTCCTCAATAGCTCACTGTAGACCAGACTCAGTATGCTAGAGAGAGAGCTGCTGGCAGGCGGGCGCTGCACTAAGTCCATTACTCAACATTCTAACCTGACTTCTACACTGTGCACCAGGGCTGGCCTGGGGGATGAGCTTCCTGAGATGGGGATTTAAATGTGTCTTACTCTCCTTGTTGTCGCTTGGCACACTTATGTTGAAAGACCAGCAACAGTGAACCACCCACATAAAGGCATCTCTCACTGATCTGCTGGGGTCTGCCTTTCCCTATATAACCCATTCTTTACTAAAAGCCTCAAGATAAAAACTGGAGTTAAAAGGTTCTGCATTAAAACGAGGCCAAGGGCATCTCTACCCTCTGTCCCCAAACCCCTTTCATATCAAGGAAAAGCCATCTGCTAAAACTGTAGTTTCCAAAGTGACCCTACTGGAGTACAGAAGGAAAATACTAGAACTTCGATTATATTTTTAAGTCATGTTTTCCACTTCTATTTTGGAGTGTACATTTTATAAGGCATACATTAATAAAGCCATGTTCATAATTTACAAATAGGTAAACATCCGTACACTAAAGATATAAATTTGACTTTCTTACTGATAAGTATGCACAAAGAATTTTAGAGATCATGCCTCTCAAGACCTGTGTTCTCAGTCACAGTCCCTGCCTTGTGTTCTAGCATCACTTGGGGATTCCTGACAAGAAAACGTTCATTAGTCTTTGGGTAGAGACTGAGAAATGACAAGAGAACACTAGGAAAGGCTGATATTGTTAGCTGTCATCAAGTCGGTCCACAACTCATGGTGACCCTATACACAACAGAATGAAACACCACTCAGTTTTGGATCAGACCATTGTGATCCATAGGGTTTGCACTGGCTGGTTTTCAGAAGTAGATTACCGAGCCTTTTTTCCTAGTCTGTCTTAGTCTGGAAGCTCCGCTGAAACCTGTTCAGCATCACAGCAAAACGCCAAGTCTGCGATGACAGAGGGGTGGTGGCTGCACATGAGGTACACTGGCCGGGACTCTAACACAGATCTCCCACATGGAAGGCAAGATTGTACAGCTGAACTACCACTGCCCCCAGGAAAGACTAGAGCGCTCTAAAAAGAGAATATAACATTAGTTCTTTCAATAAATAAAGGTTCAAATCTTACTGGCTAAAGTTTTCTTGTTTAATGAGGGTGCACACCAGTCTGCTCAGCTCCTCTATAGCTGTTTCTGCACTCTGGGGCCCTCTGGAGGAACACAACTGCATACAAAATAAGTTGAACTCAGCAGGACTAATATTTTGAGCAGTACCCACCTACTGGGTTCTCACATTCAAACCTGCTAACAACCACAGAGAATAACTAATTCTGGTGGCTTAAAGGTTCTCTGTTAGGGCTGCAGCTCCTATTATGCCCTCCAACACTCAAAATAGAGTGAAGTTTAAATAACCACGGAAAATGTGAAAGCCTCTGAGTAGGTAACAAAAGCTAAAATGGAAGAATTATATTTTAAGATGTTAGTATTATTGTGGTGCAACCATTTCAATGGTTTAGAGGTAGGAGGTATAGGAATAAGTCATTCCACAACTTCATAGGTCCTCCTTCTGATGGGGCCCATCAAGATCACCAGCGAAAATTTAAAAGGGGAAAAAAAAATTATGGATGCCCAGGGCCCATCCTAGACTTCCTGGAGCGGAACATACAGCCGTGGGATCAGGACTTAGGTTTGTTTAAAAAGTTCTCCAGGTGACTCTGATAACTACCCTTGATTAAGAACCACCAAACTTCTCAGTAACAAAACAACAACAACAAAGGAAGTACAATACTCAGTAAGTACTTGTTACCTGCCCCCATTTTTCTTTTCAGTTTAACTCCACTTATAAGCAAGTACAAACCACTTTGAATAACAAGGCTCCTTGACCTAGGTTGATGGAAGAGAAGAAACGGCAAGGAAGGTCCCAAACAGAGGCGAGTATTTCCAGGTTAATTAAGGTCCTAACTCAAGACCTGTCATAGCCATTGCCTGCTGCTGTCAAGTCAATTCTGACTCATAACAACCCTATACGACAGAGCAGAACTGCCCTACAAGGTTTCCAAGGCTGTAAATATTTACAGAAGCAGACTGCCACATCTTCTGGTTAGCAGGCTAGCGTTTAACCACTGTGCCACCAGGGTTGCTCAGACCTGTCACAGCCACCTATCTATGTCATTCCTGTCCAGGGAATCTCAAGTACTTGTCAGTGTCTTACCGCTAAAGAAACTGGTGTGGAAGGGGAGAGAGCAGGGCATATCAGCAAGAACACTGGACCAGAGATCAAAGACCCGGGTTCCAGTTGCTGTTTCAAACGTGAGGAGAAGCAGCCTTGTGCCAGACACACTCAGGACTCGGTATAGCATGTCAGTTATGAGCCTAAGCTTTGGACTGAGGCACACCCAAATTTCAATCCCAGCTCTACCCAGTCATAGCTGTGAGAACTTCAACAAGTTTCCTAACCTCTCTGATCCTTAGTTCCCGCACATGTAAAACAAGGGCAATGCCTACTGCATAAGGCCATTTTGAGGATTAAGAGAGACAATCTCTATGAAATGTTTAAGATGCCAAGTGTTAGGCACATATGGGGTGCCGAGTCAATGGTGCCATTGCTCTTGGTAGCACTCTGCTAGGAGCTCAGCCAGCTTCCCAATTCAATCAAAAGGCAGCAGGAAGGAGAGGCTCTCATCCACCCACTTGCCCATATTTAATTCCTTTGAGATTTTCTGAGAGTTTTGGGAGTCACTGGAGTTCTGTGCTCTCTGCCACAATTACAGCTCAGCACTTTTAGTTACCAGTCACCACCCACTCACAAGGGAGCTCAACCCGGGCATAGCACACCCGCTACTTCCATAAGCCTCCCACTCTACAGCTTTCTGTTTGCCCCTTTCATCAACTACCTCAGTTTTCAATAGTAAAACTCCTTAAATCTACTTTCCTGATGCACTTCCATACCTTATCATAGTGCACTTACTTTGGGTTAACCAAAAAAGCCAAACCTGTTGCCGTCGAGTCGATGCCGACTCATAGCGACCCTATAGGTCAGAGTAGAAAGGCCCCCTAGAGTTTCCAAGGAGCGCCTGGTGGATCTGAACCACTGAGCAGTCGTAGCACTTAACCACTATGCCACCAGGGTTTCCTTACTTTGGGTTATGGCCTGGCAAATTCAGCACAAACACTCCGGTCTTAAGCTGCTGATAGCACAAGTGTACCTCCACGCAGCAATGGTGACACACCTTCCAAAAAACTAATCCACATGCAGGGTGTGTTAACTGATTACAGAACCCAAATCAAGAAGGGAAAGCTCTACTGTGTTTCCCACCAATGAGAGTCCCTTTCACAGAAGCATTCACATATACAAGGCAACCCTGCTTTGAGAGAAGCTGGATTAGATAGCTTCCAAGTCCGTGATATAATACATCAGCAAACTTTGCCTTTATGTTTCATATATCTTGTCTATTGTTTACAATAGGGCAGTCGTGGTAGAATTCTTGCCTTCCATGTAGGAGACCCAGGTTCCATTCTAGGCCAGTGCACCTCAGATGCAGCCACTACTCATCTGTCATTCGAGGCTTGTGTGTTGCTATGATGCTGAACAGGTTTGCAGAGTTTCCAGACTAAGACGAACTAGGAAAAATTCTGGTGATCCACTTGCAAAAATCAGCCAATGAAAACCCTATGGATCACAATGGTCCAATCACATAGTGCACGGGGTCACCATGAGTCGGGACGTATTTGACAACATCTAACAACTTTGTTTACAAAGTATTTGCGATGGTTAAGGTTGTATGTCAACTTGCTGGGCCATGATTCTCAGTGATTCAGTAGTTTATATAATGACGTAGTTTGGCAGTTATATAATGATTTAGTCATCTTCCATGATGTAATCTGATGTGATCAGGCAATCAGCTGTAAGGGGGGCTTTCTCAGGGGTGTGGCCTGCATTATATATATATATCCAGCTTATCCTGCATCCAACTCATCATCATCTGACCTCTGGTTCTCGGGACATGAGCCAGCTGCCTGCTGATCCTGGGATTCAGTAGCCTCCACAGCCTGTGAGCCAGGAGCCTGCCAGCTTACCTGCTGATCTTCCATTTGTCAGTCCCTGCAGCTACATAAGTCAGGAGAAGTCTACAGCCTGACATCTGACTTATGGATGTGGGACTTGCCAGCCTCTACAACCATGTGAGCCATTTCCTTGAGATCAATCTGTCTCTCTCTTTCTATATATATATTATACACACACACATACACACATACGCTATTGTTGCTCTGTGGTGTTGAGTCAATTCCAACTCAAACCAACCCTACAGGACAGAAAAGAATTGCCCTGTAGGGTTTCCAAAGAGTGACTGGTGGATTTGAACTGCCAACCTTTTGATTAGCAGCCTGAGCTCTTAGCCACTTCGCCACCAGGGCTCCTATATATACATATTTACACACTTCACCGGTTTTACTTCTCTAGAGCACTCAGCCTAAGACAGTATTTATATAAATTTACTTATCTTTTATTCTTCACATCAACCCAGTAAGGTGGGAAAAGCAGAAATTTTCAGTTTAGTAAATAAGTTTGGTCTTGGCGAGGGTCAACCAAAGAACTGGGACTTTAACATCAGGCATCTGGGTTTCTACTGAAGGGCTCTTGCTATTCTACTATGCTGCTGTTCCAGGGGGCATAAAAAGTAATTACCTAAAGAACCCCATCTGTCTTCTACCAAAAGGGCAAAGCATCATGGCAGCATCCCCATCCTCATCATTACAGTTACCATATGTTGAGCATCCCTGATGTGCCAGACAGATTATATGCAGAGAAAAAGCCAGAAATTTACAGTGACCTAGAAAACCCTGGTGGTGTAGTGGTTAAGAGCTACAGCTGCTAACCAAAATGTTGGGAGTTCAAATCCACCAGGTGCTCCTTGGAAAATCTCTGTGGCATTCTACTCTGTCCTATAGGGTTGCTATGAGTTGGAATCGACTTGACGGCAATGGGTTTGCTATTTTAGTTTTACAAAACCCTGCCCATCTGGGTCCCCGGTATCTCTCTTACCTCGTCTGTGTCCATTACTCTGCACCAGCCACACGGCCATCCTTGCTGTTCTCAAACTGCATGCTCCCACCTCAGGACATTTACAGTTCATGTTCCCTCTGCTCGGACTGCTCTTGCCCTAAATATCTACAAGTGCCCTTAGGTCCCAGAAGTCTGGCTTAAATTGTAACTTGTCAGTGAGAACTTCTCTGACTATCCTGTTAAATTGCACCTCCACCCTACTCCTGACACCCCATTTACCTTCCTTTATTTTTCCTCATAGTATTCGTCACCATTTTTCATATGATACACAACTTGCTTTATTTCTTGGGTACTTCTTTTTCCTACTAGAATGTAAGATACATGAGGGCAGAGCTTTTTAAAATCTTATTTACTATTATATCCTTAGTGCCTAGAATAGTGCCTGCACATACCAAAAAAACAAAACCTGTTCCTCTCGAGTCGATTCTGACTCAGAGGGACCCTACAAGACAGAGCAGAACTGCTCCACAGTGTTTACAAAGCTGTCATCTCTACGGAAGCAGGTTGCCACATCTTTCTTTCATGGGACGGCTGGTGGGTTTGAACCACTGACCTTTTGGTTAGCAGGTAAGTTCTTAACCACTCTGCCACCAGGGCTCCTTATGTCTTGCACATAGTAGTTGCTAAATAAATATTTGTTGAATAAAAGAATAAATATTTATCTCAAAAGTCACAATAACTGTGCTAACTGGGCATTATCCCCATTTCAAAGCTGTGAAAACTGAGGTTCAGAGTAAAGAATTAAGGGGGATTCAATAGTAGATAAAGACAAGAGGATATAAAAGAAAAACGGGACACTGAAGGATGACTTACCTTCTCATTAGTGACCAAGAATCATGGAGATGAAAGGCACGGTTGGAAGTGACTGGCCTCAAATAAAGTAATTCTGGCATGAGTTATTTGTACCAGAACTGGCTAAGGGTCCCAGGCAATGATAGGTTTGGTCTCCTAGACTCTGAGACAAACACAAAGGCCTGGGACTGAGTTCAGTCTCCCATCAAAATCTGGAGTGCAATGTCACAGGCCTGGGGTATCACAGGGTCTGGAGAAGGGCTGCCACTCTGGTTAGGACACAGTTTCCACAAAGTAGGCAGCAGTATTTATCTGTCTACAAGCCTCTTATAATATTCTTCAGCCTATAGAATCCTAACTTAGGGCTTCAGGTCATACACAGGAAATGGCAGCCTAAACGATGAATTCTGTAAGGTGGTATGGTAGCTTTTAACCACTTGCTGTTGAGCCAACTCTGACTCACGAAGACCCTGTGTGTCAGAGTAGAACTGTGTTCCACAGCGTTTTCCATGGATAATTTCTTGGAAGTAGATTGTGAAGCCTTTCTTCCAAGCCACTTCTGGGTATACTCAAAACTCCAACCTTTCAGTTAGCAACCAAGTGCGTTAGCCATTGGCACCTCCCAGGGACTCCATGGTAGCTTTAGCATTCCTTACATCTATTTACATCAATGTCTCAAGTTGGGCTGAACAAATCATCAAAGTTATTCAGGTATAATTCTCACATCAATCCATTGCCAAGAACAGAACGTCAGATAAGGTACAGTCTGACCAGACCATTTTAAACCATTTTTAGAAAACTGTCATCATTCAGGAGCCCTAGTGGCACAGTGGTTAAGAGTTCAACTGCTAACCAAAAGGCTGACAGTTCAAATCCACCAGCTGCTCCTTGGAAATGCTATAGGGCAGCTCTACTCTGTCCTATAGGGTCACTAGGACTCAGAATTGACTCGACAACAAAGGGTTTGGTTTTGGTCATTATCCAGCTATATACATATTTTTTCATGTTGTGCAACCATCACTACTATCTGTTTTTTAAATGCACATATGAAATGACTCAATGACAACGAGTTTTGTTTTGTTTTTATTGTTGGAGGAGCACAGTCTGCAGGCTAGTTGAGACTTACCAAGTAGGAATGTCCACGTATCAGGATGGGAGATGCTCATATTGACTTTACGGGGGAGGGGGGGATATGGGCATTTTGCTCTCAAATAGATTTAGTTAACAATTGATATCCAAGTTCCCTTCTAGGGATCAACTCTTGGTATGAGATTCAATTCCCAGGTACTCTGAATTGTTAAGATATTGGCACTTGAAAGGAAGCAAAGAGCAGAGGCATAGCATGTTAAAACATGATCCACAGAAATCTTGTAATAGAAAATCTATGTCTATGACTAGGAACAGCCGAATAGCCATCCTGAACATGAAAACCATGAAGTATTTAAATGCATTCAGACTAAGCAATTATCTTCTCTTTTTTTTTTTAATGAAGTTTAGACCAGGGAGCCTACTGATAACACTACTGGACCAAAGGGAAAACACGCCACTCTGGCTGTGGACATGAATTCCTCTTTAAACATGTCTCTTTGTAGCTACTATTAGAATTGCAAGCTTCTTGAAGGCTGATCAATGCTGTCATTGTTAGCTGTGTTTACTCCTGAAGTGCCCAGGGAACTGTCGGATTCTCTGTGGGTACTCATTACTGACCAAGTGGACTAGAAGCACACTCAAATTTTGTCAACAGGTGGCAGCATTAGTAATTCTTCCATTAGGAAGAATTACCACAAAGTTGTCGTATGCTTTTATTTCTACTAAAAGTAACCCTCAAAGACATGCTTTCTAAATAAGTAACTCACAGTATTTCAGCTTCCTTAATTAGATAGCCTATTCCAAGTCAATATATTTTATTTTATTTTATTAACTGTTAAATGTACAGAAAACCCAATAGCTAAAGGAAAGATCGTGATTAAGCACAGAAAGCTTGTTCTCCTCCCTTCAGCCACAGGTATGAGACTGTTCCATTGCATGGTTTCTCATCAGGAGTATGGAATGCTTCCAAAGTAGCTTTATCATTTATCAAAGGCTATCCCCACCCCTTGTTCCCTAACCAGGCCTAGAAAAGCTGCTCTCCCCTGTTCATTCAGATAGCCAATTCAGGTTGAAAGCTGAAGTTTTATGTAGTTAAATTTCTCCAAGAATCTGTTGTGCTATATCACTTATTACAGTACCTACAGGTTCTGTTTCGTTGTTGTTTTTATTAGCTGCCATCAATTCATGGTGACCTTATGTATAACAGAATGAAATGCTTCCCAGTCCTGTGTCATCCTCACAATCACTGGCATATTCAAGTCCCTCATTGCGGCTATTGTACCAATCCAGCTTACCAAGGGTTTCCTACACCCTCACTGGCCCTCCACATTTTATCAAATATCATGTCCTCCTCTAGTGACTGATCCCTCCTGATGACAGGTCCAAAGCAAGCATGTTGGACAATGTTCTACTGTGATCCATAAGGTTTTCATTAGCTAGTTTTCAGAAGTAGATTCACCAGGCCTTTCTTCCTAGTCTGTCTCAGTCTGGAAGCACCACTGAAGCCTGTCTGCCATGGGGGACCTTGCTGGTATTTTTAATACCAGTAGTATAGCTTCCAGCATCATAGCAACATGCAAGTCACCACAGCACGACAAACTGACAGATGAGTGGTGTTTTTTTAGACTCCAAAAAAAGACTCACTGGGTACAGTGAGATATCGCTCAATTTTTGACTGTTGTGTTCCCGGAAGTGCTGGCCACGGGGCCTTGGCACCTGCTTCCTCCAGCCATGCCAAGAGCCGAAGGGAGGGCAACTGAAGTGGGAGGTGCCACAGCAACAAGCTGAGGCAGTGGAAGGGAAGAGGGAACTAGAATACTTCTGTTTTTCTAATTTGGAGTGTATTTACTCCAGAGAAAGGGCATGGAGCCAGAGTCCACGACCATCTTCCAAGGCATCAAAGCAACCCTTGATGGAAGTAAAAAGGCAGTACTGAAGGGCAACTGTCAACATCTCCTCATGTTGGCAGCTTGTGAAAAGGCCGCAACATCGGCCCCCCTTCCCAGCTCCATTAAGATCTGGAGCCACCATGGTTACTTCTAACCATCCAGTTCTTCCCAGTCATTGGGAATGCAAGAACCAAGTTACAAATGCAAGTCATTGTTCACCAGAATTAATCACTGAACTACAAGCTCATGTTGAAACCAAGTAGTTATTTTTTCAGTCTTCCCTAACCCTGAGGAGTTCAAACCATTCACAAAACAAGCCAGAAACCTTAGTAGCAAGTTAAATTAATCACCATCAAAATCTACTTTTTTTAAAGGCCTTTTCTCATTTATATATTATAATTATCTTATTTGTTTAAACAATGTTTGTACGTGTATCTAAAACCTCTATGTTCCATTTCATTTCATTTTTATTGGCAGTGAAAATAAGCAGCAGCTGTGTTCCAGATGTTGGCAAACGGATGTTTTAGATACATTACTTTGGGAATTGTACATTTCTGCTTGAGGGTTCTGGGTCCCACTTCCTGTTCACTGAAAGCTACCTGGGATACCTAGAACTATTCTAGTATATATCCTAAAGTTTAAGAGATTGGTAATAAGTGCTCCTGCCCTGCAGTTTATAGGTTAGTAGAAAATGACTTAAAATTTTAGATATGCTATCATCACTACTTGGTCTTTCACTGATAAAGAGAAGATAGGTAACTCCAGAAAACTTGGTTTTAAACCACAAGTTTGCCTCTGCAAAGTGGCTTTGTGAAATAAAAGATGAATTCCATAGGTAGAAATTCTTGGGAAAATTCCCAAATGGCGTTGAGATCCTCTGGTATCAGCCTGGCGATTTTTTTGTTTTTCAAAGGCACATGTGAAACTATTAGTTTATAACCTTTGTTGCTGAACAAGTTATACTGAAGTCCTTTTCCCTGTAAGGGAAGATGCACATTGCACTGAGAAAGGAGTTGGCACCTGCACGCCCCTTGCTTAAAGGCTCCTATGTTGGAGAACCCTGCTTGCTTGCTCTTTGAATGTTAAGTCTTCATAAACATATTGGGGAGAAATTGGTCTTGCTATATCTCAATTAAGAAAAAAAGGAATTTGTAATTGATTTCACCATAAGCCTGTATTTCTGCCCCAAAGAATACAACAGGGGCCAAGTATGCCCTACCTAGGCTGAGCTACAGGCTGCAAATGAAACCTAACACTGCACATAAATTTATAAGCCTTTACTATGTGTTAAGCTCCATTGCAGGTACTGGCAATATAGGTATAAACAAAACAGACATAATCTCTGCTTCCTGGGGCCTGTATTATGGGTGCGAGTTAGGGAGAGGAGTGAATAATCAAATATGCTGATAAATAAGTAATGTCACGTGACTATAAGGTAAGAAAAAAGAATGACGTGGGTAGACAGGGTGGTGTAGGAAAGAGCCTCTGAGGAGGGGATACTTGAGTAGAGCTCTTAATCACATGGAGCTCTCCAGACAGAGCACAGCAAGTAGAGGGAAGGGTAAGGCAAAGGCCCCATAACATGAGTGTGCACAGCATATACAGGTGAATAAATTATGAAGTAGTTAGGGAATTATAAACCAAGTTTTGCTCTCCCCTGACCTCAAGATAAGAAGTCTGAACATGACTGAAGGCAGAAGGAAACATAGAAGCAAGAAATATTTAAAGAAAATATGATAAAGGAAAAGAATATCCAATATAATATCCAATATAACTGGCATTCTTGAAATAGAAAAACTGAACAAATGGGCAAGAAAAGACGTAACACAGTGAAGCATCCCTGAAATAAAAGAACTGAGTTATAGGTCAAAAGGATAAGCAATATAGAGACAGAGAAAAAAAAAAGGCAACTTTGAGACAGTCTATTTACTTTAAGTATGAAGAAATAATTCTTCAGGAACTCAATACAGGAAAACAAACAAACAAAAAAAGATCCTCAAAAGGGGGAAAAGCTCCTACGTTGCAATAATTCAGTCCAGAGGAAAACAGAAAAATGGCTGTAAAGTTATGAAAGAAAATGGATCACACAAGAACATCCCAGTTAGCTAAATGTTGGACAACAGGAGGCATTCTCAAACAAGAAGAAAACTCAGAATACAGTACCTCATTAGCCCTCTGGAAGGAAGGAAGGGAGGGAGGGAAGGAGGGAGGAAACAAGGAAGGAAGAAAAAGTATCCAACAAAATCCAGTCAACCAAGTGATGAATGGAAAAGTTGTTTTAAAAAAGTTGTTTGCTAGCAAGTGGCCATCTAAGATGCATCAATCGGTCTCAGCCCACCTGGAGCAAGGAAGCATGAAGAACACCAAAGACACAAGGTAATTATGAGCCCAAGAGATAGAAAAGACCAAATAAACCAGAGACTACATTAGCCTGAGACCAGAAGAACTAGATGGTGCCCAGCTACAATGGATGACTGCCCTTACAGGAAACACAACAGAGAACCCGAGGGAGCAGGAGAACAGTGGAATGCTGACCCCAAATTCTCTTAAAAAGACCAGACTTAATGGTCAGACTGAGACTAGAAGGACCCCAGACTTCATGCTTCCCAGACCTTCTGATAGCCCAAGACAGGAACCATTCCCAAAGCCAACTCTTCAGACAGGGATTGGACTGGACTATGGGATGGAAAATGATACTGGTAAACAATGAGCTTCTTGCATCAAGTAGACCCATGACGCTATGTTGACATCTCCTGTCTGGAAGGGAGGTGAAAGGGCAGAGGGGGCCAGAAGCTGGCTGAATGGACACGAGGAGAAAGAGTAGAGGGAAGGAGTGTGCTGCCTCATTAGGGGCAGAGCAATTAGGAGTGTAAAGCAAGGTGTATATAAATTTTTATATGAGAGACTGACTTGATTTGTAAACTTTCACTTAAAGCACAATAAAAATTAAAAAAACACACGAATGAGCGAATGTATGCATTTTTCTAAGAATTTAGTGATTCTGCATGGATTGGTGATATCTGCAAGTTTTAAAACTGATAGAAAACAGCACATATGAAATGAGTTTGGTGAGCTAAATGAATTTTTTAGATATGACTTCACATCCTTTACTTAATCATAGATCCTAGGATATACTATTTTAATTCATTATGCAAAAAATAAGATATTCACGTGCAATATGTGGGAATGATTGTGTTAAATTTCTTCTAAAGTATCTTATCAACAATTGTAAATAAAAGTGGTCAAAAAAAAAATGTTGTTATTGTTTATTGTTAGCTGCCACTGAAGTGGCCCCAACTCATGGCAACTCCGTGTACAAGATCAGACCATTGTGATCCATAACGTTTTCATTGGCTGATTTTTCAAAGTACATCTCCAGGCCTTTCTTCCTAGTCTGTCTTAGTGTGGAAGCACCACTGAAACCTGTTCAGCATCACAGCAACACGTAAGCCTCGTCTCACAGATGAGAGGTGGCTGTGCTTGAGGTGCACTGGCTGGAGACCCAAGTCGGGTCTCCTGCATGAAGGTGAGAATTCTGCCACTGAATCACTGCTGCCCTCGTGTTAAAAAAAAGTACAGCTTAATTAAGACATAATTCACATATCACACAAGTCATTCATTTAAAGTGTACAATTCAATGATTTCTAGTGTACTCACGAGCTATAACAAAAAGATAAATCAAAATAAGATCAACAGAGTAGTGGTGGAGGGTAAGAGAACAAGGGTACAAAATTCATTTAAATTGTTTAAATGCAAGACAACAAAACTGGGGAATTCCCGTTACAGAAGAAAATTGTAATGAATTTTAATAAAAATCAACAAAAACGGGGAGGAAATGTTTAAGTATAAATGTCTAAATTAAATAAATGTCTAAAAAAAAAGTGAATTGTTTAAAACAAATTTATCTATCTCTTAATGGCTTTTATCATCTTTAAGAACTCCCATAAGGCCCTGACAGGGAGTACAACAGAGAACCCCTGAGGGAGCAGGAGAACAGTGGGATGCAGACCCCAAATTCTCATAAAAAGACCAGACTTAATGGTCTGACTGAGACTAGAGGAATCCTGGCAGTCATGGTCCCTAAACCTTCTGTTGGCCCAGGACAGGAACCCTTCCCGAAGACAACTCATCGACATGGAATGGACTGGACAATGGGTTGGAGAGAGATGCTGATGAAGAGCGAGCTACTTGTATCAGGTGGACACTTGAGACTGTACTGGCGTCTCCTGTCTGGAGGGGAGATGGGAGGGTAGAGAGGGTGAGAAACTGGCAAAACGGTCACAAAAGGAGAGACTGGAAGGAGGGAGCAGGCTGACTCATTAGGGGGAGAGTAAATGGGAGTATGTAGTAAGGTGTATGTAAGCTTATATGTGACAGACTGACCTGATTTGTAAACTCTCACTTAAAGCATGATAAAAATTATTAAAAAAAAAAAAAAAACTCCCATAAGAACTTACATCCCTTGTGATGTTTTATCTGAAGTTCAGCAACAATTCCTGCAGTTTAATAATTCCTTTCATTTTGTTGTTGTTAAATTTGAGTAGAACTAAATACTTATTTCAAAGCATGTAAAGTATGATGCCATTCTTAGGCATTTCTATCTGCATATGTGCATGGAGAGAAATCTAGAATGATGGTTGTTTCCAATTGTTAACCGTGGTTATTTCTGCCTGGTAGGATTTTAAGTGATTTATTACTTTTCTTTACATTTTTCCATATTGCTTGAATGTTTTATAGTGATCACATATAATTTTTATAAAAACAAAGGAAAAAGATAAAATTATATGCTCTGCACTTCTTGTCCCCCTTTTAGCCCGAATCAACATGCTCATCTCTCCAAACCTCAGATGCTCTTATTAGTGATTAAAAAAAAAAAAAACATATAGTAGGTAGTCAAATGGAATACATGTGCTGTTATCATATTAATATGAAACCAAAACCCAATGCCGTCGAGTCGATTCCGACTCATAGTGACCCTATAGGACAGAGTAGAACTGCCCCATAGAGTTTCCGAGGAGCACCTGGCGGATTCGAACTGCCGACCCTTTGGTCAGCAGCTGTAGCACTTAACCACTACACCACTTACTAGTGATAGGACAGTTTTATATTGTCCTGTTATATTACTAGGTAAGGTTTAACGGAAGCCAAGTGTTTGCGCGAAATATGTTTAGTTTACACTCTCCCCAAGTGCACATAATGAGGGGTGAATGAAATGCTTACTTAACAGAATTCAGTTGATTATTGAAATGTTAAGTTCTAACATCTATATCAGTGTCAGGATATATATATTCTAGCTCAGCATATATTAATATGATAACAGCACATGTATTCCATTTGATTACCTACTATGTGTAAGAACATACTCAGAGTTTTATAGTTAACCAATCTTTGCAAACCTAGGCCATAAATACTTCTATTTTATGGATGATATGATTCCTACAGAAGTAACTGCTTGCTCAACACTACGTACTCCGCTAATAAGTAACGGACTGACACTCAGGTCTAACTCACAATTTCATACTTTTTCTACTACATTAATGTTTTCTTAACACAGTGCTGCTGAATAGTAAGTGGACGATAATTATTTTAGTATTAAACTAACAAAGTCTATTTCATACACTTTGGATGAAGCTTTACAATGGATTTTTGCAATCCATCCAGTTCCCAAGATGCCTATTTCACAAATGAAGGAAGCTGACTTTTCTAATGTCTAAAATTAGGGTTTGAAGATAGTTTCACCCTGTGTCTTACTTTATAGACCTCTAAGTAACAATAGCAAAAAGGCTAGGTTCATCTGAAAATTTATGATAAAACATGCCCAAATACAGGAAAACTATGGTTTAATGTCTAAGGTATTTGTAAATTAAAATTTTTTTAATCCAGTTCATTTTTAAATGTTGGAAAGAACGTTTAAAAATAAGTTATTTACTCTTCCAAACTCAAAGTTTTAAATTTTATTTTTGACTTGCTTCTAACTCATTTTTTAATGTTAACTTTGATGCTTACTTAACTTCCTGTTTTTGAATTTCATAAACTGTTTAATTTTTGCCCCCACCCTCTTTTCTAGGCTCATCTGCTCATATTTTCTGCTCTTGCAATATCCAACTATTTGTGGTTTCCAGAGCACACCATGTTCTTTCATGCCTCCATACCTTTTGCTCATGACATCCCCTCCATCTAGAATATGCTTCATCCCTATCTTCAAAATCAAGCTCTTGGTGTCACCTTCTCCAGGAAGCCTTCCCAATATAATTCCCTGACCATCAAGAATGGGGACAAAAACCAAGTTCTTTTGGTTTGGATTTGAACCAAAGAAATCAAAGTTGACTCTCAACACATAGAGCAAGCAGCACAAAGAGTGAATCACCACTAGATTCTAAATACCAGGAGGGCCAGGTCCCATCTGCCCTGTTTGCTGCTCTACCTGAGTGTTTGGGCAGTGCCTGGCACAGACTTAGTGCCCAATAAATACTTAGTTGTAGGAAAAATTAACAAGAACACAGAGCCAAAAGAAATTCACTCAGTCACTATTAATAAAGGGGTGACAATAGTTTTAATGGAGTCAGCTAGATATAAAGTCTGAGCAGGCTATGTGCTTTAGATAAGGTACACCATCAGATGGGAAGCGCAGAAATGCCACGTCGGGTGTCACCAAAATGAGTCTTCACAGCCTAACCTCAATGAGTAAAGATCTTTTTTTCTCGTGTAACTCAACCAATATTGCTGTTTAGAAAACTGTTTCCTGGTCTTTAAACTTAAAGTAGATATAGACACTAATTCTTCTTTTTGCCCACCTTCCCCTAGTGAAGTTATGTGTTCTCATTCAATACACTGCTTCAACCTGAAATGAATTATACATCTACAAATCTTTTCACTGAAGAATATCCAAGTACTTAATAATCATATCCAGAAGTATAATCAAACATAGATCTTAGGTTTTATAATTCTTTTTTCCAAGAAGATGATTAAAAAAAAATGTTAAGTTTGTTTTAAAACACAAAGTTAAAAATGCGTCATTTCAGGGAACACTATAACAGCTATATAGCTATAAAAACACGTCTAAAATCAATGTCGCTTAACAAATAGATGCTGATTCTTCACAAAAACCAAGTATACAGTAAGCAAATAAAAAAACCACCCAAACCCATTGCTATCAAGTCGATTCCAACTCAGTGACCCTGTAGGACAGGGCAGAACTGCCCCATAGGGTTTCCAAGGCTGTAAATCTTTACAGAAGCAGATTGCCACACCTTTCTCCCACAGAGCAGCTGGTGGATTTGAACCACTGATCTTTCGATCAGCAGCTGAGCACTTGACCACTACACCATCAGGGAAGCAAATACCTTGATCAAACTCTACCTTTAAAGTACCCCTTCAAAAAGTAATATGCTTACAAAGAAAATGATTTAAGGGCTACTTCCCAAAATCTCTCCTCAAATCAAAATTTAAGATGCACAAAAAAAACATTGGTCAGTCTTCACAAAAACATGTATTTATACTGTCCTGAGGTATGAATTGGGTAGCTAGGATTGTGGCCCTGAGATGAATTTAAACACACGCTGAGATTCGTTCAGGCTGTTGTTTTCACAAAGAATGCCATCCTCACTTGTAAAAATCATTCCACTTACCTCCTGGAATACAGATGCCCCCCCCCACCCCCACCTGCACCATGGTTGGCTAAAAAAACGTCTTCTGCGCCTGCTGTATCAGGAGCTCCTTGGAAGGCTTATTCTACCTCTACTCCTCTGTAATACACTCTTCTTGTTTCCTCACTAACACTGCTCCAGTACAAAGTCAGTCATACCTGTAGTTTATTTTAGGAGCCCAGGACCTAACAGTGTATTACACACACGAGGTATGTAAAATAAACTTTGGGTGAATAAACAGAGCTACAAAAAGAGGGACAGATCATGGGTGTGTCAAGGAGCTGCCTGATGAGGCACCGAAGATCTTTAGTTGTTCAGTCTATGCTCAGCAGGCACGTTAACTGCCACAGCACCCCTAGTAAAGTAGAGCCCCCTAAACTTCTATATCTACACTCCATCCTTTAGGCATCATTTCAACTGCTTCAAACTTTCCATTCAACCTATCAGAGCATACATCACTGCCTTAACAATGACCTAAGAGACAAAGGTTATCTGACAATGTTTCTTCAGGACTAAACATCTAAATACAAATGCGTAAGATAATCTATGACCCTTTTACGTACACAAATAGACACACATGAAGTCTGATGCATTTTTTTCCAAATAGAATTTCTTCAGTGACCTTGTAAACAAATCTATTCTACATTTTCTTCATGAAGCATGCCCTACATTCACAAGGGCAACAGAAAAAAAAAAAAAAAAATTCCCCTGGGCATTTCCTAAAAGATGTGATTGAGATGATACTGTCGCCTTTGTTCTGCAGACATATGCTGCCCAGTGGGATATAACACTCTTCAGAGGTCTAACGCAAAAAGAAAAAATGGAGATGATAAAGTCAAAGCAGTTATGTATGAGGTGTGTAATAAAACACATGTGTAAAATTAGAACAAAATACTCTAGCTCCAGCATCTGTAATTTTAATTTCCAGACATACACATCTTACCTGGCTACCAAGGGCTCTGAGTGAACATGTACCCTGGAATATCTCAGGTCTTTGTACAAAGCTCAGATTATTTAACTCTTAGGGGAAAAAAATACACACAAATACTGTACACAGTTAAGCAGCTCTGACTCTGGCAAAAAAGAATCCCAGAATGACTTTCAGAAAGCACCAGTTAGCATTCTACAATGCTCAGAAAGAAATAAATGGAACATACGATCATGGACTGAATGATGAATCTAGTTCTAAAATATCTTTATCTTCAACAAAAGGCTAAAATTATATTCTACTATAATCCCAAAATGTAAGCCTCCTTTCCCTGAAACCAAACATTGACACCAAATTTAAAATATTTACCAATATCTACAACTAAAATCGTATGGTAGTCAATTCTGTGTTACATTTTGGCACCTGGACAGAAAATAGGACTGAGTTGGAGAACTTGTCAATTACCGTTTAAGTGCACAGGTTGGCAGTCAAGTTTAGAAATGAAAAAAAAAAAAAAAAACTATTATTAATATACCTCCCTACTGGCCCCACCTCACTGCCAGCCCCCTTCTACAAAGTGAATATGTACTTGTTTTCACTCCCTAGTTACTATTTCACCTTAAGATAACCTAATAAGCAGTAAATACCCACTCTATTAAAAAAAAAAAAAAAAAATTGGTTTCGAGTCGATTCCAACTCATAGTGATGCTCTCTAGAAAGGTTATAAAACACGGTTTTATAACAAAATTTCCCACCACTTGTCTGTCACTTTGTTTTACTGTGGTGGCTTGTGTGTTGCTGTGATGCTGGAAACTATGCCACCAGTATTTCAAATACCAGCAGGGTCACCCATGGTGAACAGGTTTCAGTGGAGCTTCCAGATTAAAACAGACTAGGAAGAAGGACCTGGCAATCTATTCTAAAAAAACTGGCCAGTGGAAATGTTACAAATAGCAGCGGAACGTTGTCTCATATAGTGCTGAAAGATGAGCCCCTCAGGTTGGAGGACACTGAAAATGCAAATGGGAAAGAGATGTCTCCTCAAAGTAGAGTCAACCTTAATGATGTGGATAGAGTCATACCTTCGGGATCTTCATTTGGTGATGTAGCATTCCTCAAAATGAGAAGAAACAGCTGCAAACATCCATTAATAATCAGTATGTGACATGTACAAACTACAAATCTAGGAAAATAGGAAGTTGTCGAAATGTAACAAAATGCTTGAAGGTCGATATTCAACGAGTTAGTAAACTGAAATGAACTGGTATTGGTCATTTGAATCAGACAATCATAAGTTCTTCTATACCGGAAAGGACAAACTGAAAAGGAATGGCATCGCATTCATCGTCAAAAAGAATGTTTCAAGGTCTATCCTGAAATACAACACTGTCAATGATAGAGTAATATCCATATGCCTACGAGGAAGACCAGTTAATACAACTATAATTCAAATTTATGCACCAAGCACTAAGGCTGAAGATGAAGAAACTGATGATTTTTACCAACTTCTGCAGTCTGAAATTGATCAAACATGCAATCAAGACACACTGATAATTACTGGTAATTGAAATGCAAAAGCTGGAAACTACGAAGAAGGACTGGTAGTTAGAAAATATGACCTTGGTGATAGAATGATGCCCGAAATCCTATGACAGAATTTTGCAAGACCAATGATTAATTCACTGCAAATACTTTTTTTGAACAACATAAATGGTAATTACACACATGGACCTCACTGGATGGAATACACAGGAATCTAATTGAATAATTCAGTGGAAAGAGACAATGGAGAAGCTCAATATCATCAGTAAGAACAATACCAGAAGCTGACTGTGGAACAGACCATCAATTGCTCATACGTAAGTTCAAGTTGAAGCTGAAAAAAATTAAAACAAGTCCACAAGAGCCAAAGTACAACCTTGAGTATATCCCACTTGAATTTAGAAACCATCTCAAGAACAGATCTGACGCACTTAACACTAATGACCAAAGACCAGACCAGCTGTGCAATGACATCAAGGGAGTCATACATGAAGAAACCCAAAGGTAATTAAAAAGGCAGGAAAGAGAAGAACAAAATGGGTGTCAGAAGAGACTCTGAGACTTGCTCTTGAATGTAGAATAGCTAAAGTAAACAGAAGAAGTGATGAAGTAAAAGAGCTGAACAGAAGACTTCAAAGGGTGGCTGGGGAAGAAAGAGTGAGTATCATAATGAAATGTGCAAAGACATGGAGTTAGAAAACCAAAAAGGGAGAACACGCTTGGCATTTCTCAAGCTGAAAGAACTAAAGAAAAAACTCAAGCCTGGAATTGCAATATTGAAGGATTTAATGGGCAAAATATTGAACGACGCAGTAAGAATCAAAAGAAGATGGAAGTAATACATAGAGTCACTGTACCAAAAGGAATTGGTCAAAGTTCAACCATTTCAGGAGGCAGCATATGATCAAGAACCGATGGTACTGAAGGAAGAAGTCCAAGCTGTACTGAAGACATTGGCAAAAAAGCAAGGCTTCAGGAATTGACGGAATACCAATTGAGATGTTTCAACAAACAGATGCAATGCTGGAAGCACTCACTTG
This sequence comes from Elephas maximus indicus, assembly GCF_024166365.1. Classification (NCBI taxonomy): domain Eukaryota; kingdom Metazoa; phylum Chordata; class Mammalia; order Proboscidea; family Elephantidae; genus Elephas; species Elephas maximus. Next base: position 110,907,161 of record NC_064821.1, on the reverse strand, counting down.
TCTATGCCAAGAAATCTGGAAGACAGCTACCTGGCCAACTGACTGGAAGAGATCCATATTCGTGCCTATTCCAAAGGAAGGTCACCCAACAGACTACAGAAATTATCGAACAATATCATTAATATCACATGCAAGTAAAGTTTTGCTAAAGATCACTCAAAAATGGTTACAGCAAAAAGATGGAAACAACCTAGATGCCCATCAACAAATGAATGGATAAACTATGGTACATTCACACAATCGAGTACTACGCAACAATAAAGAGCAATGATGAATCTGCGAAACATCTCACAACCTGGATGAATCTGGAGCGCATTATGCTGAGTGAAATAAGTCAATCACAAAAGGATAAATATTGTATGAGACCACTACTATAAAAATTCATGAAAAGGTTTACACACAAAAAGAAATAATCTTTTATGGTTACGAAGGAGGGGAGTGGTAGGAATGGAAAGACACTAAACAGAAAACAGGTAAGTGGTAACTTTGGTGAAGGGTGTAAGGCACTACACAATACCGGGTAAGCCAGCACAACTTGTACAAGGCAAGGTCATGGAAGCTCCACAGACACATCCAAACTCCCTGAGGGGCTGAACTGCTGGGCTGAGGGCTGTGGGGACCTTGGTCTCAGGGAACATGGAGGTCAATTGACATAACATAATCTATAAAGAAAATATTGTACATACTACTTTGGTAAGTAGCATCTGGGGTCTTAACCTGTGAACAGCCACCTAAGATACTCAACTGGTCTGAACCCTTCCGGAGCAAGGGAGAATGAAGAAAACTAAAGATACAAGGGAAAGATTCGTTCAAAGGGCTAATGGACCACACCTACCAGGGCCTCCATCAGACTGAGTACAGCACAACTAGACGGTGCCTGGCTACCATCACTGACTGTTCTGACAAGGATCACAATAGAGGGTCTCAGACAGAGCTAGAGAAAAATGTAGAACAAAATTTTAACTCACAAAATAAGACCAGATTTACTGGCCTGACAGAAACTGGAGAAACCCCCAGACACCCTTTTAGCTCAGTAATGAAATTACTCCTGAGCTTCACCCTTTAACCACAGATTAGACAGGCCCATAAAACAAAAAGAGAATAAAGGGGCACACCAGCCTAGGGGCAAGAACTAGAAGTCAGGAGGGAACAGGAAAGCTGGTAAAGGGGAACCCAAAGTGGAGAAAGGAGACTGCTGACATGTTGTGGGGTTGTTAGCCAATGTCATAAAACAATACGTGTACTAACAGTTTAATGAGAAGCTAGTTTGTTCTGTAAATCTTCATCTAAAGTTCAACTAAAAAGAATGGCTGCGGCAGTACATCAACAGGGAACTGCCAAAAATTCAAGCCATATTCAGAAGAGGACCTGGAATGAGGGATATCATTGCCAATGTCAGATGGATCTTGGCTGAAAGCAGAGAATAACAAAAAGAGGTTTACCTGTGTTTTATTGACCATGCAAAGGCACTGGACTGAGTGGATCGCAACAAATTATCAATAACATTGCAAAGAATGGGAGTTCCAGAACACTTAAATCATGCTCATGAGGAACCTGTATATTGACCAAGAGGCAGTCGTTCAAAGGGAACCAGGGAATACTGCGTGGTTTAAAATCAGAAGAGGTGGGTGTCAGGGTCGTATCGTGTCACCATACTTATTCAATCTTATGCTGAGCAAATAATCTGATAAACTGGACTATATGAAGAATGGGGCATCATAATAGGAAAAAGGCTCATTGACAACCTACGATGTGCAGATGACACAACCTCGCTTGCTGAAAGCAAAGAGGACTTGAATCATTTACTAACGAAGATCAAAGACTACAGCCTTCAGTATAGGTTACACTTCAATCTATAGAAAACAAAAATCCTCACAACTGGACCAATAAGCAACATCATAATAAACAGAGAAAGATTGAAGGTGTCAATGATTTCATTTTACTTGGATCCACAATCAAAGCCCATGAAAGATCAGTCAAGAAATCAAAAGACGTACTGCATTAGGTAAATCTGTTGCAAAAGACCCCTTTAAAGTGTTATAAAGCTAAGATGTCACTTTGAGGATTAAGGTGTGCCTGACCCAAGCTGTGATGTTTTCAATCGCCTCATATGCATGCGAAAGCTGGACAATGAAAAAGGAAGACCGAGGAAGAATTGATGCCTTTGATTATGGTATTGGGGAAGAATACTGAATACACCATGGCCTGCCAGAAGAACAAACGAATCTGTCTTGAAAGAAGTACAGCCAGAATCCTCCTTAGGAGTGAGGATGGCAAGAATTCATCTCACGTACTTTGGACATGTTATCAGGAGGGACCAGTTCCTGGAGAAGGACATCGTGCTTGGTCAGGGAAAAAGGGGGAGACCCTCAACGGGATAGACTGACACAGTGGCTGCAACAATGGGCTCAAACATAGCAACAAGTGTGAGGATGGCACGACCGGGCAGTGTTTCATTCTGTTGTGCAAAGGGTTGCTATGAGTCAGAATCAACTCAATGGCCCCTAACACTTCCAGCAATGTAACAAAATTTATGACAAATTTTGTGTTACAATTCTCTGGAAGAATATCTGTCTTAAAAATTAAAGAAATTATTTTTAAAAAACTGCTTTCAACATTCACTGACACATGAAACTTCTAAGGAAAAGAAAAGAGAGAAAGAGAGAAAGAACAAGGAGCAAAAACACACACATATACATATTAACACACACAAAGGAGTGTTTGTTACCAAATTGGAAAGTACACTACGAAGCAAAGGTAGTGCTAATCTTTTTTTTTTTCGCAAGGAAGCAGCAACTCATCCACAGAGCACTAACTAACCTCCACCCTTAGCATTCGTTCCCTTGGCTTGCATCCACTCTACTAGTTCCTACCCACCATTTGCAGAATGCCTTTCTACAGCCATATGGACCAAGGTAATGAGTCATCTGTCATCCAGAATTCCCTTCTTGACCCTTACACATTCAGTCACCTTTAACATACCCAACAGCACACCCTCTGCAGAGCACTTGCCCGGTGACATAAGGAACTCAAAGCTGAACACCACAACTGGCATCCCATGTGCTCTTCACTTTGCCAAATGGATTCATTCCAGTTCCGAAGAAAAAAATCAACTGAAAAAGTGACCAGATGGCTTTGCAAGGAGAAAGCCGCAAACTACACCATGAAGGAGACTGAAGCACTTTACTAAAAACAGGCCTATGATGTAAAAGAACTTCAGTTATTCACCCTGACAGGAAAAGTAATCCAAAAGCAAACATTGAAAAGATATGTAAAACATTACATAACTGAAACTGATTTTTCAACTCGGCATGGCTAAATATTTTTGAAACCGCTTTTTTAAACTTAGTACTTCATGTAGTCACCCCCAAAAATTTAGCAGCCAAGACAAATAATAATGACAAAATCTCATATAGCGCTTATTGTGTAACAAGCATTCTTCTAAACACTTCACATACAGTCGTCATTATGGGGACTGAATGAGGTAATAAATATTAAATGTTCAGAACCATATCTGGCACACAGCAAGCGCTCAATAAATGCTAATGAGCGTTTATATTTAAACTGACATTTTCTAGTCCCTGTTTTCCGTGAGGAATTAGAGGCAAAGAGGTTAAATAACTTGTCTAAGCTCACATACTACCAGTCAATGGCAGAAATGAGAATCCAACAGGGCAGTCTGGCTCCAGGTCCAAGCTCTTATTCATTACACTAACCATCTTTCCAAAAGGGTTTAACAGAGATGATCCTTTTCGGACCAATTTTGTGTTCACTAGAACTACACAAGCTCATTTTACAAGGTGAGAAGGCTTATGGTTAAAAAATTTCAACTAGAGAAACTACTGTCAGGTAATGGCAAAGCCCAAGTTTATCAGTCTCTGCAAATACCCACAGAAAAAGTTTTGGGGGGCTAACTATTATGAATTAAATGTGTAGAGTCTGGAGAAATTACCATGCCTGGGGAGGTATACGGAGGTGCTGACAGCTAAGAAACTCAGAGCCCAGAACACGATATAAGAAAACCCCCGGGCTGTAGTACCTAACGTCAGTGACAACTCTTGTCAATTCTTCCTCATCGATCCATGCTCTCATAAATAATGCCTCCTTTCCGTCCCACAAAAGATAGTGGATGGTACAAATGGTTAACACACTTGCCTGCTAACTGAAAGGCTGGAGGTTTGAGTCAACCCAGAAGTGCCTGAAAAGAAAACGCCTAGCAATCTACTTCCGAAAAGTCACCTACTGAAAACCCTACAAATCACAGTTCTACTCTGACACATGTTGGGTTACTACGAGTTGGAGTCAACTTAACAGCAACCGGTTTTGTTTTGTTTGTGTGTGTGGCGGGGGCGGGGGGGGGTGTCCATCCCACTGCTTGCTATTGCTTAAATTCAGCCTTCAACATCTCTTGGTCTAATTATTCTAACCATCTCTTACTTGGCTTCCAATCACCCACCCCTCCCTACCCTGGCACTTTACCTTCTGATGCTAACAGAACAGTCTTTGTGAGATGCAAATCTGATCACATCATGCCCCTAATTAAACTCTTCGGTGGTACCTCTAGCCAACAATTTCCAGTTCAACCATTTTAGTACAAATTCAAAGGCCAGCCACCCCAGGATGTCCCCTGCCTTCCTATGCTTAGAGCAGACCCAAGAACATACTAGGCTAAATCATTTCTCTCTCACCCTATTCACATTGCTGCCTTTTCAACATCCATTCATCCATTGGAGGAACACCTATCTATTCATCCATTTTATATATATATATAATTTTTATTGTGCTTTAAGTGAAAGTTTACAAGTCAAGTCAGTCTCTCACACAAAACCTTATGTACACCTTGCTACATACTCCCAATTACTCTCCCCCTAATGAGACAGCCGGCTCTCTCTCTCCACTCTCTCTTTTTGTGCCCATTTCGCCAGCTTCTAATCTCCTCTAACCCCTCATCTCCCCTCCAGGCAGGACATGCCAACATAGTCTCAAGTGTCCACCTGATCCAAGAAGGTCGCTCCTCACCAGCATCCCTCCCCAACTCATTGTCCAATCCAATCCCTGTCTGAAGAGATGGCTTTGGGAATGGTTCCTGTCCTGGGCCAACAGATGGTCTGGGGGCCATGACCACCAGGGTCCTTCTAGTCTCAGTCAGACCATTAAGTCTGGTCTTTTTATGAGAATTTGGGGTCTGCATCCCACTGCTCTCCTGCTCCCTCAGGGGTTTTCTGTTGTGTTCCCTGTTAGGGCAGTCATCGGTTGTAGCTGGGCACCATCTAGCTCTTCTGGTCTCAGGATGATGTAGTCTCTGGTTCATGTGGCCCTTTTTGTCTCTTGGGCTCGTAACTGCCTTGTGTCCTTGGTGTTCTTCATTCTCCTTTGATCCAGGTAGGTTAAGACCAACTGATGCATCTTAGATGGCTGCTTGCTAGCGTTTAAGACCCCAGACACCACTCTTCAAAGTGGGATGCAGAATGTTTTCTTAATAGATTTTATTATGCCAATTGGCTTAGATGTACCCTGAAACCATGGTCCCCAAACCCCTGCCCCTGCTACACTGGCCTTCAAAGCATTCAGTTTATTCAGGAAACTTCTTTGCTTTTGGTTTAGTCCAGTTACGCTGACCTCCCCTGTATTATGTGGTGTCTTTACCTTCACCTAAAGTAGTTCTTATCTACTATCTAATTAGTGAATACCCCCTCCCATCCTCCCTCCCTCCCTCCCCCCTCATAACCACAAAAGAATGTTTTCTTCTCAGTTTAAACTATTTTTCAAGTTCTTATAATAGTGGTCTTATACAATATTTGTCCTTTTACAACTGACTAATTTCACTCAGCATAATGCCTTCCAGGTTCCTCCATGTTATGAAATGTTTCACAGCTTCATCACTTTTTTAACGATGTATAGTATTCCATTGTGTGAATATACCATAATTTATTTATCCATTTATCTGTTGATGGGCACCTTGGTTGCTTCCATCTTTTTGCTATTGTAAACAGTGCTGCAATGAACATGGTTGTGCGTATATCTGTTCGCGTAAAAGCTCTTATTTCTCTGCGATATATTCCAAGGAGTAGGATTGCTGGATCATATGGTAGTTCTATTTCTAGCTTTTTAAGGCAGCGCCAGATCGATTTCCAAAGTGGCTGTACCATTTTACATTCCTACCAGCAGTGTATAAGTGTTCCAAACTCTCCACGGCCTCTCCAACATTATTTTGTGTTTTTTTTTTGGATTAATGCCAGCCTTGTTGGAGTGAGATGAAATCTCATTGTAGTTTTCATCTGCATTTCTCTAATGACTAATGATCGTGAACATTTCCTCATGTATCTGTTAGCTACCTGTATGTCTTCTTTAGTGTAGTGTCTGTTCATATCTTTTGCCCATTTTTTAAATTGGGTTATTTGTCTTTTTGTAGTTGAGTTTTTGCAGTATCATGTAGATTTTAGAGATCAAGCGCTGATCGGAAATGTCATAGCTAAAAACTTTTTCCCGGTCTGTAGGTAGTCTTTTTACTCTTTTGGTGAAGTCTTTGGATGAGCATAGGTGTTTGATTTTTAGGGGCTCCCAGTTATCTAGATTTTCTTCTACATTCTTAATAATGTTTTGTACACTGTTTATGCCATGTATTAGGGCTCCTAATGTTGTCCCTATTTTCTCTCCCATGATCTTTATCGTTTTAGATTTTACGTTTAGGTCTTTGATCCATTTTGAGCTCGTTTTTGTACATGGAGTAGGATATGGGTCTTGTTTCATTTTTTTGCAGATGGATATCCAGTTATGCCAGCATCATTTGTTAAAAAGATGGTATTTTCCCCATTTAAATGTTTTGGGGCCTTTGTCAAATATCAGCTGCTCATATGTGGATGGATTTATGTCTGGATTCTCAATTCTGTTCCACTGGTATATGTATCTGTTGTTGTACAAGTACCAGGCTGTTTTGACTACTGTGGCAGTATAATACCCAGACCCAGTGCCATCGAGTTGATTCCGACTCACAGCGACCCTATAGGACAGAGTAGAACTGCCCCACAGTTTCCGAGGAGCACCTGGCGGATTCGAACTGCTGACTCTTATGGTTAGCAGCTGTATCACTTAACCACTATGCTACCAGGGTTTCAAAAATAATAGGTTCTAAAATCAGGTAAAGTAAGGCTTCCCACTTTGTTCTTCTTTTTCAGTAATGCCTTATTTATCCGGGGCCTCTTTCCCTTCCATATGAAGTTGGTGATTTGTTTCTCCATCTCATTAAAGGATGTCACAGGGATTTGGATCGGAATTGCATTAAATGTATAGATCGCTTTTGGTAGAATAGACATTTTTATAAGGTTAAGTCTTCCTATCCATGAGCAAGGTATGTTTTTCCACTTATGTAAGTCTCTTTTGGTTTCTTGCAGAAGTGTACTGTAGTTTTCTTTGTATAAGTCTTTTACATCTCTGGTAAGATTTATTCCTAAGTATTTTATCTTCTTGGGGGCTACTGTAAATGGCATTGATTTGGTGATTTCCTCTTCGATGTTCTTTTTGTTGGTGTAGAGGAATTGAACTGATTTTTTTTTTATTAACTTTTATTGAGCTTCAAGTGAACGTTTACAAATCAAGTCAGACTGTCACATATAATTTTATATATACCTTACTCCGTTCTCCCACTTGCTCTCCCCCTAATGAGTCAGCCCTTCCAGTCTCTCCTTTCGTGACAATTTTGCCAGCTTCCAACTCTATCCTCCCATCCCCCCTCCAGACAGGAGATGCCAACACAGTCTCAAGTGTCCACCTGATATCATTAGCTCACTCTTCATCAGCATCTCTCTCCTACCCACTGTCCAGTCCCTTTCATGTCTGCTGAGTTGTCTTCGGGAATGGTTCCTGTCCTGGGCCAACAGAAGGTTTGGGGACCGTGACCGCCGGGATTCCTCTAGTCTCAGTCAGACCATTAAGTATGGTCTTTTTGTGAGAATTTGGGGTCTGTATCCCACTGATCTCCTGCTCCCTCCGGGGTTCTCTGTTGTGCTCCCTGCCAGGGCAGTCATCGGTTGTAGCCGGGCACCATCTAGTTCTTCTGGTCTCAGGATGATGTAAGTCTCTGGTTCATGTGGCCCTTTCTGTCTCTTGGGCTCTTAGTTATCATGTGACCTTGGTGTTCTTCATTCTCCTTTGCTCCAGGTGGGTTGAGACCAACTGATGCATCTTAGATGGCCGCTTGTTAGCATTTAAGACCCCAGATGCCACATTTCAAAGTGGGATGCAGAATGTTTTCATAATAGATTTTGCCAATTGACTTAGAAGTCCCCTTAAGCCATAGTCCCCAAACCCCCGCCCTTGCTCCGCTGACCTTTGAAGTATTCAGTTTATCCCAGAAACTTCTTTGCTTTTGGTCCAGTCCAGTCCCGAACTGATTTTTTATGTGTATTTTGTATCCCGATACTCTGCTGAACTCTTCTAGTAGTTTCTGTAGTTTTCTTAAAGATTCCTTATGGTCTTCTCTGTATAAGACCATGTCATCTGCAAACGAAGATACTTTTACTTCTCCCTTGCCAATCTGGATGCCTTTTATTTCTTTATCTAGCCTAATTGCTCTGGCTAGGACCTCCAACACAATGTTGAGTAAGAGCGGTGATAAAGGGCATCCTTGTCTGGTTCCCAATCTCAATGGGAAAGCTTTCAGGCTCTCTCCATTTAGGGTGATGTTGGCTGTTGGCTTTGTATAAATGCCCTTTATTATGTTGAGGAACTTTCCTTCTATTCCTATTTTGCTGAGCGTTTTTATCATGAATGGGTGTTGAACTTTGCCAAATGCCTTTTCTGCATCAATTGATAAAATCATGTGATTCTTGTCTTTTGTTTTATTTATGTGGTAGATTGCATTAATTGTTTTTCTAATGTTGACTCACCCCTGCATACCTGGTATGAATCCCACTTGGTCATGGTCAATTATTTTTTTGGTATGTTGTTGAATTCTACTGGCTAGAATTTTGTCGAGGATTTTTGCATCTACGTTCATGAGGGATATAGGTGTGTAATTCTCTTTTTTTGTGGTGTCTTTACCTGGTTTTGGTATCAGGGATATATGGTGGCTTCATAGAATGAGTTTGGTAGCATTCCATCTTTTTCTATGCTCTGAAATACCTTTAGTAGTAGTGGTGTTAACTCTTCTCTGAAAGTTTGGTCAAACTCTGCAGTGAAGCCATCCAGACCAGGGCTTTTTTTTTTTGTTGGGAGTTTTTTGATTACCTTTTCAATCTCTTCTATTTTTATGGGTCTATTTAGTTGTTCTACCTCTGTTTGTGTTAGTTTAAATAGGTAGTGTGTTTCTAGGAATTCATCCATTTCTTCTAGGTTTTCAAATTTGTTAGAGTATAGTTTTTCATGGTAATCTGATATAATTCGTTTAATTTTAGTTGGGTCTGTTGTAATATCGTCCATCTCATTTCTTATTCAGGTTATTTGCTACCTCCCCTGTTTTTCTCTTGTCATTTTGGCCAGTGGTTTATCAATTTTGTTGATTTTTTCAAAAAACCAGCTTTTGGTCTTGTTAATTCTTTCAAATTATTTTTCTGTTTTCTCTTTCATTTAGTTCAGCTCTAATTTTTATTTGTTTCCTTCTGGTGCCTGTGGGTTTCTTTTGTTGCTCTCTTTCTATTTGTTCAAGTTGCAGGGATAATTCTTTGATTTTGGCCCTTTTTTCTTCTTTTATGTGTGCATTTATTGACATAAATTGGCCTCCGAGCACCACTTCTGCTGTGTCCCAAAGGTTCTGACAGGAAGTGTTTTCATCCTCATTGGATTCTATGAATTTCTTTATTCCATCCTTAATGTCTTCTACAATCCAGTCTTTTTTGAGTAGAGTATTGTTCAGTTTCCAACTGTTTGATTTCTTTTCCCTGTTATTGATTTCCACTTTTATGGCCTTATGGTCAGAGAAGATGCTTTGTAATATTTCAATGTTTTGGATTCTGCTAAGGCTTAGTTTATGACCTAATACGTGGTCTATTCTAGAGAATGTTCCATGTGCACTAGAAAAGAAAGTATACTTGGTTGCCGTTGGGTGGAGTGTTCTGCATATGTCTATGAGGTCAAGTTGGTTGATTGTGGCATTAAGATCTTCTGTGTCTTTACTGAGCTTCTTTCTGGATGTCCTATGCTTCACCAAAAGTAGTGTGTTAAAGTCTTCTACTACTATTGTGGAGCTGTCTATCTCACTTTTCAATGCTGATAGTTTGTTTTATGTATCTTGCAGCCCTGTCATTGGGCGCATAAATATTTAATATGGTTGTATCTTCTTGGTGTATTGTCCCTTTAACCATTATACAGTGTCCTTCCTTATCCTTTATGATGGATTTAACTTTAAAGTATATTTTGTCAGAAATTAATATTGCCACTCCTGCTCTTTTTTCATTGTTGTTTGGTTGATATATTTTTTCCATCCTTTGAGTTTTAGTTTGTTTGTGTCTCTAAGTCTAAGGTGTGTCTCTTGTAGGCAGCATATAGACGGACCTTGTTTTTTAATCCATTCTGCCACTTTCTTTCTCTTTATTGGTGCATTTAGTGCATTTACATTCAGGGTAATTATGGATAGGTATGAATTTAATGCTATCATTTTTATGTCTTTGTGTGTGGACAGTTTCTTTTTCCCACTTAATTTTATGTGCTGAGTAGATTATCTTTATATGTTGTTCTTTCCTCATATTTTTTGTTGTTGACTTTGTTTCTCCTGAGTCTCTATTTTTTTCTTGTATTTTATTTTGATGAGTAGGATAGTTTGTCTCCTTCGTGGTTACGTTATTATTTACTCCTATTTTTCTAAATTTAAAACCAATTTTTATTTCTTTGTATTGCCATATCTTCCTCTCCACATGGAAGGTGTGTGATTACACTTCTTAGTCCCTCTTTATTATTTTAATGTTGTCTTCTATTATGTTATGACATCGTTGTTGCCCTGTTTTGAGCCTTTTTTTTTTTTTTTTAATTTTAATCTTGCTTTGTTGTTTTTGATTTCCCTGTCTGGGTTGACTTCCGGTTGCTCTGCTCAGTGTTCTAGTCTTGGGTTGATACCTGATATTATTGATTTTCTAACCAAAGAACTCCCTTTAGTATTTCTTGTAGTTTTGGTTTGGTTTTTATGAATTCCCTAAACTTGTATTTATCTGGAAATGTCTTAATTTCACCTTCATATTTAAGAGACAGTTTTGCTGGATATATTATTCTTGGCTGGCATTTTTTTTCCTTCAATTTTTTAAATACGTCATCCCATTGCCTTCTTGCCTGCATGGTTTCTGCCGAGGAGTCCAAGCTTCTTCCTATTGGCTCTCTTTTGCAGGTGACTTTTCATTTATCCCTCACTGCTCTTATAATTCTCTCTTTATCTTTGGTTTTGGCAAGTTTGATTATAACATGTCTTGGTGACTTTGTTTTAACATCTACCTTATGTGGAGTTCAATAAGCATCTTGGATAGGTATCTTCTCATCTTTCATGATATCAGGGAAGTTTTCTGCCAACAAATCTTCAACAATTTTCCCTGTATTTTCTGTTATCCTTCCCTGTTCTGGTACTCCAATCACTCATAGGTTACTTCTCTTGATAGAGCCCCACGTGATTCTTAAAAGCTTCTTCATTTTTTAAAATTCTTTTATCTGATTTTTCTTCAAATATATTAGTGCCAAGTGATTTATCTTTGAGTTCAGAAATTCTAGCTTCTATTTGCTCAATTCTGCTCCTCTGACTTCTCTGAGTTCTCTACTTCTGTAATTTTATTAATCTTCTGAATTTCTCATTGCTGTCTGTCTACAGATTTCTCCAGCTTATTAAACTTTTCATTATGTTCCTGAATAATCTAATTTCTTCAATTGCTTTATCTGTGTGTTCCTTGGCTTGCTCTGCGTATTGCCTCATTTCCTTCCTGATGTCTTGAAGGGTTCTGTATATTAAACTTTTGTATTCTGCATCTGGTAATTCCAGGAATGCACTTTCATCTAGAAGATCCCTGGATTCTTTGTTTTGAGAGCCTGTTGGGGTGATCATGGTCTGTTTCTTTATGTGATTTGATATTGACTGTTGTCTCTGAGCCATCAATAAGTTATTGTATTAGTTTATGCTTGCTTACTGTGTCGTAGCTTCTTGCTTTGTTTTGTTTTGATATGCCTAAATGGGTTGCTCGAGTGAGCTAGCTCGGTTATTTTCGCCTTTGGAGCTCTGACATCCTGTCCCCAGATGGCTAGAGCTGTTTTCAGGTATATCAATCTAGGAGTCCATTCAGTTTTCTTGTATGAATTCAGCTCAGGTTTCCAGGTAGCTGATCATCAAGTGTGTGGTACAGGCTCTGTCCTACAGTCTTAGAGGGGCAGGAATGATTGGCGTATATACCAGTATCTGATTGCAGCAGAAGGTCACACTCTGAACAAGGCAGGGGGCTTAGAACTGACCCCCGAGTTTCTCTGAGGAAAGCGCATCCCTGTTCCCTAGAGCACACAGGTGGGTGGGTTCTGCAGAGGGACCATGGGCACCCAAAGTTTTTGCTTGTAAAGACTGGGAGGTACCAGGTATCTTTGGACGCCTGTCGCGGGTGGCTGGGTGACCTGAGTGGAGCTACCAGTCCTTAGGTCCCTGATGTGGGTCGGTGAGTACCTTGTTTAATAGGCAAAGGAATGTCAAACATCAAACACCCACCTCTCCACCACACAGCTGAAATGGTTGGAGTTTGCCAACAAGGGCCTATTCTCCCGAAATAGGCCCAGAAAGGTCCCTGCGGAAGGGAAAGGGGCTCAAAATCCGTGGACAGTTTATGCCTGGACAGGAGCTGCTTCTGTCCTGAGCTCCCGCGGTTAGTGGAGCTAGCAAATTATCTTTTCCCCCAACTGTAATTTTTTTCCTTCCCCAAGGCCAGGAGGATGGTTCTAGGTGCTCAACAGTGCCCATCTCAGGCCCAGGGAATTCAGCCGCTGAAGCCAGGTTTGGGGTTGGAGGGGGGGCGTGGTAAAATACACGCAAGTACTTAGCTTTTACTGAGAGCGCCGTTCTTCTCAGGTTCTCAGGTGAGTAGGCTGTGTGGCTGGCTGCTTCTCCCTGAGGAAACTGTGGCCGAACGCTAGTACCAGCCCTCTGCCGCAGCCCCAGGAATGGTATCTGAGGGATCCCCGCGATTCAGGTCCAGGATTTCCTCTCCGCTTCTGAACGGTCTCTTCCTCCCCCTGCCCCTCAGTTCATTTTCTAAGCTTGCCTTTGAAGCTCAGGGCTCCCAGCTTGTCACAAATATACTCGTTTCACTTGTTTTTTCAGGTCTTTGTTGTAAAGAGGACTCACTGGAAGTGTCTATTCTGCCATCTTGGCTCCGCCTCATCCATTTTTCATAAAGTTGTTCCAACTCCCTACCTCCAAACAGAATAGATAGCTTTCTCCTTTGTGTCCTCTGGGTTCCATTTATATATGATTCTTTTATAGAGTCAGTAACTTTTTTTACAGTTCTTTATAAAATTGACTCCTTTACTGGAATATAAGCTCAGTTTCCTTAAGGACAGGGACAGCGTGTTACCATTTTATCAACAGCACCTAAGAGTTTCTGATACTCAGGGAAAAAAAAAAAATTCCATGCCTTCCACAGAAAATTATAGCCTTTATCTTAACAAAAGTTTCCAACTCAGTCTGTTAGGTCCCTCTAGACCCATGTGGACAAAAATGCACATTTTTTAAATGGAAAGCACTAGAAATATATGATCTACTTTATAGTCAACTAACACCTGCACCAAAAAAACCAAATCCATTGGCAGTGAGTCAATTCCGACTCATAGCGACCGTATAGGACAGAGCAGAATTGCCCCATAGGGTTTCCAAGGAGCAGCTGGTGGATTCAAACTGCCAACTTTCTGGTCAGCAACCAAGCTCTCTGACCATTGCACCACCAGGGCTCCAAAACCCACACAGTGAAGAATGTATGCTGAGCAGTATTTTACAAAGCATACTTCACAGAACAAATCCTGGAGGTTCTCTGTGGAGGTTGAGGATGGGCTGGGGGATTCTACAGTCAAATGAATTCAGAAAATGCCGCATGCTATCTCTACCTCCCTCTGTGAAGAGTTAAATCATATTATCATATTAAAGGGTCTGTAAAGTTCTTAAGTGAAGGGAATTGCTTAACCTTGGCACTTATTAACCTTAGACGGGTTACTGAACCTTAACCTTAGACAGGTTTGCCTCAGTTTTCTCATCTATTAAATGGAGATTAATAATAATGCCCACATTATATGGTCATTATGGAGACCAAATGAGATAATAAATGTGTATTAAGTGTTCAGGATAATGTTTGGCACACAGTAAATGCTAGTGATTGCTAATACTTAACCTGACATTTTCTAAACATTTTCAATCATAAAATTTGCTTTCCTGCCTAGCAATTTTTTATGTTCCACTCTACACACTCAGAAACACTGATACAGTTATTTACATACTCCACCATATTATTCATTTTGGAGACTCATGGATTCAGACACTAGGTAATCTGGTGGTTTAAGTATAGCACAATTCCGCCGGCTTCTATGTGACTGACAAATATAAAGGTTCCAAATAAGTCACACCTTCCTGAAGCCTCAGTTGCACCAAATAGGGAGAGGACTGAATGCATTGTATGAAGTAAGGAAAAACTGCTCTGCAGTGGAAAGAAGTTTGTTATAGATAAATCTCACTAACTGCATTTTGTGTACCTAGAAAGCTCGTCAAGTTTCTGTTTTCATTGCACCAAGGAATCCTACTATTTAATTAGACAAATAATCCACCTAGTCCATTTTTTCCTTCAATAAATCAAAAGATTTATACTGGACAAACAATATGGCAGCTTTGTGGGGTCCAGAATTGTATGATATTTTGCGTGAGCATCTGTATGCATCATTCTGGGTAAAATATCACAGTTGTCAACTAGTGGTTCCCAAAAAGTTTAGGAACCACTAATTGACTTTTTGAATCAGGTTCATGTATTATTATATACTAAATGTTAAACAGTATTAAAGGATATACACAGTGAAAGAAAAATCTCCCAACCCTAATCCTCACCCAGAGCCAACTACCATTATCAGTTTTTTGTGTCCTTCCAAAGACAGTTTATTGCAGGTGTATAAATATATATTCAAAAAAAAAAAAAAACCCAAACCTGTTGCGGTGAAGTCAATTCTGACTCACAGCAACCCTACAGGACAGAATAGAACTGCCCCATAAGGTTTCCAAGAAGCAACTGGTGGATTTGAACTACCGACCTTTTGGTTAGCTGCCAAACTCTTAACAACTGCACCACCAGGGCTCCAGTAAGTGTATGTAGTTTTCCACAAGTAATAGTATACAATACACACTATGTTCAAATCCGCCAGGCGCTCCTTGGAAACTCTATGGTTCTACTCTATCCTATAGGGTTGCTAGGAGTCGGAACTGACTCGACGGCACTGGGTTTTATGGGTATACTGCAACTAGATTTTTTTTTTCTCACTTGGCAATGTATCCTGGAGCTGTGTTAATATCAAGTGATTCCTCACTCTTTTTCGTACATGCATATTACTTGCTTAATGAATGTACCAAACTTTAAAGAGTCCTTATGGAGACCTAGGTTATTACTAGTTTCTTGCTGTTTACAAATAATGCTGAAATAAACTTCCTTGGAGATGCATCTTTAGGCAGCACGGAATTGCTGAATAAAAATGTACAGGTATTGCTAAACTGGTCTCCAAAAGTTGCCTATTTTACACTCACGAAAATACTTATTTCCTACACCTTTTTTTTTTTTTTTTTCAGTAAAAGATTTTCAGACTTTTTTTTATCTTTGTTAATCTGACAGGTGAAGGATGGTAACTCATAGTTTTAATTTGTGTGGCCTATTGTGACTAGAAGAACTCTGATTTAAGATGAGTTATACTTAAATGATACTTAGTCATGGAAACAAAAGACACCAGAGAAATCGGAACAAGAATTCGGTGAAGACCACGCAAATTGAAACCACGAGTTGCCATGCTTCATGCTTCAATTCAGTGGCTCTGGCGAAGGCAGCCTGGAAGCACAGGAAGCAAACGCTGCCCCAGAGTAGGTGTCTACCATGTTACCAAACTGGAACATGCCTAAAAATACGACGGAAAGTTTAGAAAAAAGCCATTTTCCGAGGACTGAACAAGTTTTTCTGTGAGAGATTAATGGAGTATGTAAAGGAGACCATAACCCTCTACTCACAGAAGTCCGGCTTACCCACAGGGCCAACTCACCATCTAGTAGCCAGTGCTGGCTGCGCCTATTCTCCAGCTCCGACATCATCAGGCGTGTGATCACACGATCTGGAACCAAAAGACCTCTCCCTATGTACTGCTTTGCCATAGCACCAACTTCTATTAAAAAGACAGAAAAAAGAGAACTCAAAAAAAGGTTCCCCAAAACAAAAAAGTGCTTACAATTTTTTTTTTTTTTTTTCTGACAGTTTTGCCTTCTTTCCCATTCTTCCTTGTTGGTTTGGAGAAAAGTTACAGGTAGATGTCTTTAGAGTAATTCTTAAAAATACTAGTTTCAGCAATGGTGGCACTGTTATTTATTTAACCCATTTGTCTCCCAAAGTATTTTAAAAGGTAGTTCCTGAAGATATACACCGCCAAAAAATACAAATAAAAGATAATGTAAATCAGACAAAGAGAAAATAAGAAAAAAAATTAAAAGTTGGAGTCAAGGGGAAGGGTAGTACACAAACGCCTGGGAAAGAAGTCCTGGATACTTCCTAGAGGTGAGCCATAAATTTGGCACTAAGACTCTCAACAGTTTATGGTAATAAGGAAACATGACCAACTACATGATTCATGGTGTCTGGAAGATTAAGACAGCTGAAAAACACAACAAATTACTTAGGAAGACCAAAGGAAAAAAATTCCACCGATCCTCACAGAAAAAACACTGCATAATGCAACCAATAGGTTTATTCCTCTTACGGCACCTTGCTGACAGTTTTAAAAGCAGCTCAGCATTATTAGTGGGATGCCATGAGTTTAAAAAAAGGAAAAAACTTTTTCAGAGAAAAAAACTTCTATTTTAATTTAAAATAACAATTTCTAATATATAAAAGTTGTGAGATGGGTTTAAGCAAAGCAAATTATCATTTTAACTCTGCATATTTGTAGGAAATGAATGTTTTTTTTAACACAGATGAAGTCTTCTGCTCTGCTGGGAACTAATAATCAACATTAAAAACCACATTCTCAGTAAGCCGACTAAAGTCTTATAAAAACATATTGTCAGCTGCCATCCAGTTGGCCCTGACTCATGGCGACCCAATGCACAACAGAACAAAATGTTGCTGGTCAGGTTGTGGTTCAGACTGTTGTGATCCATAGGCTTTCATCAGCCAATTTTCAGAAGTAGACCGACAGGCCTGTCTTCCTAAGGCTGTCTTAATCTGGACGCCCTGCTGAAACCTGTTCAGTATCATAACAACACACAAGCCTCCACTAACAGATGGAGGTGGAGACACATGAGGTGCATTGGCTGGGAGCTGAATCCAGGTCTCCTGAATTGAAGGTGAGAATTCTACCACTGAACCACCACTGCCCCCCTATAAAATCAAAGCAGAAATGTTACTGGAAAAAAGCTCAGGAATCTTTTTGCCTTGAATTTAGGTAGAGTCTTAGCTTCTCCCAAACTGAGTCTACACCTCTAACCCCAGTTTCAGCACTGAAATATGGGCTGTGAAAAGTTCCAAACCAAAATCCAAACCTGTTGCCGTCAGGTCGATTCCAACTCATAGCGACCCTAGAGTACACAGGAGAACTGCCCCATAGGATTTCCAAGGAGTGGCTGGTCGATTCAAACAGCCAACCTTTTGGTTAGCAGCCAAGCTCTTTAAGCACTGCCCCACCAGGGCTCCATGAAGAGCTCCATATAAACAGATTTCTATATCTGTGTCAATTCATTGGCAAAGTAGCTCAAAACACAGGCCCAACTGATGCTGGTTCAGTAACATGCCACAGGAAGCAGAACACAAAGGACAGCCACATTCGTGAATGGAAATGAACCACATTCATTCAACAAATATTAATTGATTACATACTACGTACCAGGTAATATTCTAGAGGCGTGGCAGAGAATGAAAGTTCCAGCTTGCTGATACTTAAGTAGCATTACTTTCATTAAGAGCAATGATCACAATAAGAAATAAATGATAATAACAAGAAATAAAAAAAAGAAATAAAACCACCCAACCATCATTAACTGAGTACATACTATGTCTCAGCTACTGTGCCTTAAGCATTTTATGTGTATTATTCCATTTAATTTTTATACCCTGAAGATCCTCACCTTAAGATAGGAGGTAACAGTCATATTTTTTAAGAGAGTTTTATTGAGACATAATTAACATCCAATAAAATTCACTTTTTAAAGTGTACAACGCAGTGGTTTTTAGTATATTCACAATGTTGTGCAAACATCACCACTACCTAATTTCAGAATATTTTAATCAGCCCAGAAGGAACCCCAGTACCCATGAGCAGTAACTTCCCATTGGCCTCCCCCTGCAGCCCCTGGCTACCACTAAACTACTTTCTGTCTCCATAGATTTACCTATTCTGGATATTTCGTATAAATGGAATCAGACAATGTGTGGCCTTTTATAGGTCCCTGGGCACTGCAAATGGTTTGCACCCAACTACTAACCTAAAGGTTGGCGGTCAGAATCCATCCAGCAAGGCCTTCTATGTCTGGCTTCTTAGTATAATATTTTCAAGGCCCAACCATGTTGTAGCATGTATCAGTATATCCTTTTTATTGCAGAACAATATTCCACTGTATGGATATACCACAATTGCTCATCCTTTCATCAATGATGGATATTTGGGCTGTTTTCACTTTTCTGTCTTCTAGGAATAATTCTACCATGAATGTTCAAATACATCTTTTTGTGTGGACATATGTTTTCCGTTCTCTTGAGTAGTGCACATATTTCAAAGGTGAGAAAACTGCAACTCAAAAACACTAGCTTTTCCAAAGCCATGCAGCCAGTAAATGTTAGATCAGAAACTAATTCAGATCTGATTTCAAACTCTATGCTCTTAACTAACAATACCTACCACACTGCCTAGATAATGGGCAATTCTTCCCATTTCCTTTGGAACCAGAAAGACTCTAATAATAGTATTTCTTTGTCTAATATGAAAGAAATAAAGTAAAATAAAACCACCCACCAGATACTAACCTTTTCATAAACAATGCATATGAATGGGTTTCTTTCACTGTATCACACTGTACATCTGAGCATTTCTTTCCAAACAATGATTTCAGGATGGCTCTAAGCCACCAAAGTCACCTACGAACCATATCATGGTAGAAGGGGGATTACAAACCATGAGCCTGAAGGACTGTATGTCCAACTAAGTCCCTGTGGACATCTGTCTGTAGTCAACCAGCTCAATACCCTAAGCCGCAACAAAAAAGGATCAAAGTTAGAAGAAACAGAGGCTATAAAATAAACCTTGACAAAAATATTCCAAGTATGCTCAAATGATTTAAAAGGTTAAGTCTGATGGCTTATGTCTGAAAAATCATTGTCAGAAAGTATGGTTGGAGTAACGGACAAGTTTGGTGCTATCATTCTCTGCAATGTCAGGCCAGACCTAGAGCTCTGTTCTCAGTCCCACCCTCCAAGCTTTAAGGTAGAGAAAAACAACAAACATACATCTTCCAAGGCAAAGGGCTTAGTTTCCTAGGGCTGCCATAAAAAAACACAGTGAAACCTGTGACAGCCAGAACTCGACGGGACTGCCTTGTTTTTCTGCGTCTCCCAAGTTTTCTGCCTTTGACAGGGTACAGTCTTACCATTTTTCTAGTGCTCATTTTAGTGGAAGATATTTGAGTTTTCCTTCTCTGATAGGTTTCTGCCTTATACAAGTTCCAGCTCTCACAGGTTTTACTGTGCCCCAAAATGAGTGACCTTAAAAATCAGAAATTTATTTTCTCACAATTCTAGAAGCTAGAAGTCTGAACTCAGAGCACTGGCAGGGCTATCCTCTCTCTGTTGTTTCTAGGGGAAGATCCTTCCCTGTCTCTTTCAGCTTCTGGCAGCCCTGGGTATTTCTTGCGGTTCCTTGACTGGTAGGCAGACTCTCACATGCTGCCATCCCCCTGTGTGTGGCCAACCCTACTTCAGTGTGTCTTCGTTAACTAATAGCATCTGCAAAGAAAGGCCCTATTTCCCCAAACAAGGTCACATTCACCAGTGCAGGGGCTAGTACTTTAAGATAGTTTTCGGGGGACACAGTTCAATCCATAACAAGAGACTGAAATGTGAACTAGCTCCAGGCATCCCATTTGGCAACTGTGAGAGAGTAAGAAATGTTTCAGTCCGAAAATAAAAGCCCCAGAGAAGGGCATGATAGCAACTGA
The DNA here is from genome assembly GCF_024166365.1 of Elephas maximus indicus. Lineage (NCBI taxonomy): Eukaryota > Metazoa > Chordata > Mammalia > Proboscidea > Elephantidae > Elephas > Elephas maximus. Next base: position 110,886,787 of record NC_064821.1, on the reverse strand, counting down.
CCTATAACTTGATACTTGACACATGGAAAAGGTTTTATCCCCTTCTATCCCCAGGACTTAGAATCAGGGCTAGTAGCGGGAATTAAATTATAAAGAGATGGGAAAAGTTGCCTCGAAAACATTCGAAGACTGAAAGACTGCCTGGGAAGGGCTACTATATAAGGACTTTTGAAAACGGGTCTGGGGATTAGGGTACATTAACAATGGGCTCAAGCATAGCAACGATTGTGAGGATGTTACAGGACTGGGCAGTGCTTCATTCTGTTGTACATAGGTCGTTTTGAGTTGGAACTGACTCCACAACAACTTTTATGGAAGAAGCCCTGGTGGCACAATGGTTAAGCGCTTGGCTGCTAACCAAAAGGTCAGAGGTTGGAAGCCATGGGAGAAAAGACCTGACGATCTGCTCCCATAAAGATTACAGCCTGGGAAACCCTATGGAGCAGGTCTGCCCTGCCCTATAGAGTCACTATGAGTCGGAATTGATTCAATGGCGCACAACCACATTTGTGTTCACTTCAAGTGGGGGGGCTTTATAGTATTTGGATGCATTTGGATTCAGTAATGTAACGAACCTGCTTCTGTTGTTGTTGTTGGGTGGCGCAGAGATGATTTTTGACTCATAGCAACCCCATTTGACAGAGCAGAGTTGCCCTGTAATCTTTACGGGAGCAGATCACTAGGTTTTTCTCCCACAGAGCTGCTAGATAGGTTCGAACCTCCAAACTTCCAGTTAGCAGCCAAGCACTAACTGTTGTACCACCAGGGCTCAGAATTTCTGCTAGATGGTTCAGTATGTATCTCTCACTGACAAATTCATCACGTCTAAAATGACACTTTACCCTCCCACTCTGTTTCTGCCCAAATGTTTCTTGCCTCAGTCAATAGATCACTCTCCTCAGATGTCACCTAAGATGAAACACCAGTGTCTTAATTTTCTTGACTTCTCATTCTTTATATCCACTTGAACATGAAGTTCTTAAAATTCTACTTCCACAACGTCTCTAATATCCAAGAGACAACCGAACAGAACATAACAGTGCAACAGTAACTGCTGTTAGCAAACAAGAGAAAATTGTGAGGACGGCTGCAGAGCCTGATGTTTCATTGTTCGAAGAGTAAGGCACAATGATGGCACTGGACTCGTGTGGTAGTTAACATGTGGCTGGGTCATCAGAAAGGAAGGAATCAGTGAGTTACACACTAAAGCTTAATTTACAAATCTTTACGCAGTAAAGAGGAGACAACTGGCCAAAGAATCGATGGCTGGATAAAGGATCTCACAGCTAAGACCACGAAGTGAGCCCTTTGCTCATACCATTTCTTGTCCCGCTACAAAATCAAGACAGCTTTGGGGGTCTTTTGCACATCAGGCAACCAAAAAATAAACACACTGCCTGAACAGTCAATTCTCAATTCTTAGCTTACTTCACTTCTCAGTGCCATTTGAGATGGCTGAATACCTACCTCCTCTCTTTGACACACTTTTAATACCAGGCTTCCAAAACACCCCTTTTGCATACAATAGCAAAAGTGATTCTTTTTAAATGCAAGCCAGATGGCTTTCCTCTAAGTTTCCCATCCTATTCAGAATAAAACCAGTTTTTATCATGAAGGCCTAGCTATCTAGTTCTCTAACCTCATCTACTTCTCCCTTCTTTGCCTGCTCAATTCCAGCCACACTAGCCTTGCTGTGGTTTCCCGAAGATTCACTTCAGGGCCTTTGCATTTGTTTCCTCTGCTAGGAACACTCTTTTCCTCCAGAATTTTGCAGGGGTCATGGTTTCACCTCACTCAGATCTCTGATCGTCACTTTAAATAGGTCTTCTGCCCTATATAAAGGTAGCATAGAGACAGACTTACCCAAAACCCTCTAGTCTTTTACTCTATTTTGCATTTTTTCTAGATGCCAAATCTTACATATTATGTATTGATGTGTTTTTGTCAATTCATTTTCTGCTCCCCCATCTAGAACAAACTGAGTGCAGTTCTGTCATAACCTCAGTGTTAGAATAGTCTGTCATATATTAGATGCGCCACAAAAATTTGTTCATGAATGAATACCCTGATAGAGAATTTCTTTTTACCCTGACAAAAAAATCTAACCTTCTTGCACAGTTACCAAAGAACTGTTACGCCAGGATCAAATACAGACCTACCTTGCCAGACATCAATTTTTGTGGAGGAAATATGAGACAAGCAAAACATGAATAGAGATGAAGAGCTCGGGCCAGGAAAATCAGGAGAAGAAAACACCATTAGCAGATGTCACTAAGGCATGGGCATATCTGGGGGGACTTCAAGCTGAGTAGGATACCTGAAGGAAGGAACACCATGAGAAGTGGGGCTAGACAAACTGAGTAAGAAGTCTGGACTTTGGAGGATTTTTTTTTTTTAAGTAAGTAGTTTTAAAAATGCCACCCCCAAAGATGGGACCAGCTACATAATTTGTGAACCCAGTATAAAATGAAAATGTGAGTTTCCTTATTCAGAAATTATTAAGTATTTCAAGGCATCAATATTAAACCTTTAAACCGAGCACTAGCCCGTTCTAAGCGCTGGGCCTTATGGACTAACTACACAGGCTGCACTCTGTGAAGCCAGCTCTGCTCCCAGAACGCGAAATGCAGAGTGGGGAAGGAGAGGGAGTAGAAGCAAAGGAGGCTGTGATGATAATCAAAGCAAGAGATGAAGGCCTGAGCTAAAGCAACAGCAACAAGTGAAGACCTTCATCTGCCCCTTGGTATAGCACCTTGAGTTAATACAACATACACTGTGCATTTCCAAGATTAAAATAATTCTGCAGAAGACTTCCAGAACCATCTTACTCCAATTTACTAATTAAGAGAAAGAAGTAAGCTCAACATACGTTTGTTATTTTTGGCAGCCTTGGCTCCTTTCTGGAGCAGGGACGGCAACACGTCCTCTAACCTGATACAAGATCAAACTTCCACCACGTCTTTCAATTCTCATCATGAAAACCAGGAAGATCAACAAACCTGAGAGAAATGAATTTAAGATGTATCTGTATCTGAATGAAGACCTCATTACAACAACAAACTGAAATAAAATATTTTGTCAGAAGATAGAGGTCCATTCCACAAAAACAGACCTTCATTTGCCCTTGTCAGTTTACTTGGAAAAGAAAGCAGTATCATTTTCAAATACTAGTGCCAGAATGGCATACAACGCACACCTTCTCCAGTTTCTCTAGTAATATTCCTAGGAAAGGCTGTGGACAGTCTTAGACACCATTTGTATCCTTAGTGCACATGTTGTTGTTAGGTGCTGTCGAGTCAGTTCTGACTCACAGCAACCCTACAGGAAGGAACAGAACTGCCCCACAGGGTTTCAAAGGAGTGGCTGGTGCATTCGAGCTGCTGACCTTTTGGTTAGCTCTTAACCACAGCGCCACCAGGGCTCCTGAAACCCGTTGCTGTCAAGTCGGTTCCAACTCATAGCAACCCTATAGGACAGAGTAGAACTGCCCCATAGGGTTTCCAAGGCTGTAATCTTTACGGAAGCAGACTGCCACATCTTTCTCCCACGAAGCGGCTGGTGGGTTTGAACTGCCAACCTTTCAGTTAGCAACCAAATGCTTAACTGCTCTGCGCCACCAGGGCCCCATACACACACACAAAAAAGAGGTAATTCATAAAGCACACAGGAAGGTTTTAAAAATAAACTTAATAAACTTGTTGTTGTTGCTGTTGCTAGGTGTCATCGAGTTGGTTCCAACTCATAGCGACCCTAGGCACAACAGAATGAAACACGCTGCCCGGTCCTAAGCCATCCTTACAATTGTTGTTATGCTTGAGCTCATCGTTGCAGCCACTGTGTCAGTTCACCTCGTTGAGGGTCTTCCTCTCTTCTGCTGACCCTGTACTCTGCCAAGCATGATGTCCTTCTCCAGGGACTCATCCCTCCTGACAACATGTCCAAAGTATGTAAGACACAGTCTCCCCATCCTTGCCTCTAAGGAGCACTCTAGTTGTACTTCTTCTAAGACAGATTTGTTCGTTCTTTTCGCAGTCCATGGTATATTCAATATTCTTCGCCAACACCACAGTTCAAAGGCGTCAATTCTTCTCCCGTCTTCCTTATTCATTGTCTGGCTTTCATATGCATTAATAAACTTAGGGTGCCTAAAATAGGCCAACAGCTTTGCATTTTTTAATCTTCACAACAACCAAAATATAAATCCATCTTGTGTTTATGAGGTTAAACAGAACACCAATGATTAAGGCCACATAGAAAAAAACTTTTTCCAAAAAGAAAGTTTAAGCGTCAGATTACAAAATCATACATATAACAAAACTACATGTGAAAATGTAAAGATATACAAAAATGGTATCATCAATGGTAAGTATATTAAAAGTAAATCAATATTTCACATATTTTACAACAATATAAATTTTGTGACCACGCATCTTAACAACCTATTCCATTCAATAACTACTAACTATAAGCTGAAATAGATAATACAAACTTGGTAACCTTGGGAAATATACAATTTCAATTTCTAACCAAATCAGATAATATATAAATTTTCAGAATTTAAGACTACCTATTGACTCGATGGCACCACTTTTTTTTTATTAATTTGTATATTTAAGATAATACCAAATTAAAAATTTAAGATAATACAGAATTTAAGACTACCTACTAAACGCATCATCTCTCCAAAATTCATGCCTCTAGACTATGGAAAATATACTTTTATTGGCCTTAATTCTCCTACATTAAAGTTGCCTGCATTTACATTAACAGTCTGAAATAGATCACTGTATTCAGGGCAGTGAATATGCCAAAACACTGTCAGCTGCTCAAGGGGGAGGGTGTTGGACCCACATTGTAAATTACCTTAAAATTGGTTGAAAAGAAAATTCCTCTTTCTACGTAACTAGAAGAGCCAATCAAGTGGATGACATTTCTTTACAAAAATCATAACAAAACACACCCAGATATTTAGGTAGCATAAAAATAACTCTACAGCCACCCTAATTATTCAGGAAAGCCAGCTTAAACATTCCAGAGACTGAATGACTTCCAAATACAAATAAATCCATAAATATCCAAAATGTGAAAGACGGATCATTGTCATGAATTAGGAGAAAAAAAAAAAGGTGCACTATTCACTAATAAGGTAACTGGAGAATATGGAGTGTGATTGGTTTTATGGCTTAAATACTCTCTGAATCCACTAAATATTCATTCAGCTGCTATTTATTGAGCACCTACTATGTGCCAGGCCCTATGCCAAGTAATGGGTAATGTTGGCCTGATATGAGGCCTACCTACCCCAGAGCTTAGAGCCTAAATACTAGGATTTGGTGCTAACCACACAAAAACTTTTCCAAAGCAAAATTTTATGGAATTTTACACAGTGCCCAATAGAAAAATAGTCAGCAGTTATCACAATTAAGTTACACAGGCACTTACATTGCCAATAAACTTCCACATAAATATATTATGATGTAGGAATAGATTACCGGTCACACAGAAATTAAAGCGTTTTGGTGGACACTGAATCTGACAGCTAATTCACCTCCAACCACTGAATAGTTTATTCTTGAAAACGCTACTCTGCAGTTATAGAAAACCAACCAGGCTCCCTTAAGTCTCTTGACACTGGAGACAAAAATATTTGTTTTACCAAACGAAGGTGGAGATTACTCAGGTAAAATCCATCACTGGAATAGAAGTCTCTCGGATCAAACCTCAACTACTATTAACAACCAATCAACAACCAACCCATTGCCATCAAGTCAATTCCGACTTATAGTGGCCCTATAGGACAGAGCAGAACCACCCTGCAGGCTTTCCAAGGAACAGCTGGTAGATTCTAACTGCCAACCTTCTGGTTAGTAGACAATCTTTTAACCACTGCGCTACCACCTCCCCATTAACACTTAAGCAAAGGAAAATGAGGTCTTTTTATGTTATTTGAATGTTTGCCTCATCTCCCTTGTCTTATATATTTTTTAGTACTAACTCAGAAAGTGCCAGCATAAGGACATCAACGTCAAGTGTGTTCTGTGACAGAGGCAAGGAAAATGACATGCTTCTAGTCAGCTGCGCGATGACCCTGTCAGCACCCTACAGGAGAGCTCCCATTTCACCCCTAGATCACTGCCTCAATCCCAAAGTCACTCCAATTACTCTGAACCACAGGTGAATACGCTCTTTCCCAAGAACGCACCATTTATCCTGCCAAAGTTTTCCGCGCATCTACCATGCGCCAGTCACAAGCATAGGAATGCCCTCTGAAGCTCACTAGTGAGGAGAGGGGCCCAACATACCCATACACAAATAACAATAAAATAACACAAGTGCTGTGAGACAGGGGTGTACAAACCGTCACAGAAACACAGTGGAGGATGGATGCGTGGAGACGCAAACACTTCAATTACTAATCTTTATGCTTATTCAGAATTTACGTTGGAATACACCTTTCCCAGTTAGGGTTTTCACATTCAGTTGAGTTGCAAAGAGATATCAAAATTAACTACGGGGAAGTTGTCCTGATAACTGAAGTTCATTTACTTTGCTATTATAACTCAACCATTCATTCAATACTATTCACTGAGTAACTAATTCCATGCCAGGCTACGGCACATTTCCCTAGGTGTCAGGGAAATAATGAAGGGAGCATCAGGAATGAGCTGTTTCTGATGGCTTGGTCAGGCACCAAACAGCTGACGACCTGGCCTATTTCAAAGAAAGTCAAGTTTTAAGAATGGTCTACCTTTTCCCAGGCACAACCGATAAATAAAAATAATGAAGTTTATTTTATTGTTTTTTGCCTACAGTCTACCCATTTATATAAAAATCGAAAACAGACAAAACTAATATATATTATTAAGGGATACACATACAAGGCAAAAGTATATGGTAAAGCAAGAGAATAATTACCAGAAGGACAGTGGTAGTGGTGGTGGGGGGGAGGTAGTTACAGAGAAAGGGCATATGGATGCTTCAAGGGTACTGGTAATATCTATTTCTTAGGCTGGGTAGTTACATAGTTTTTATCTTTAACATATACACACACACAATCTATCCCCTTTTTGTTCTGACTGCCTATAAAGTGGATCAAACTGGATAAAGAAGACAGAGCTGGACAATTGTCCACAGAATAGCAAATTCCCAAGATCCTTGGCAAAGTCTTCAGAAACTGATAACCACTTATGTTCTTTTCATTGCTGGAGCTAGGAATGCTTAGAGTGAAAGACCCCCATATAAAAGTTTGATTCCCTTATGAGACTGCCCCACCCTGGATGTATCAGACTTCATATAAGGGACAAAACTGGGAAAAACCACAACCACCCACATTTAATACACACACTAAGAGGCACGTTGAAACATGAAATGTAGCTTTGTGATTCTGCAAACTACAAGTGCTTTCTATCCCTACTTATAAGAATATTTTGGCTTTGATGTAGTTACTTGAAGAAAACCTTCATTCCATAAATGGTTTATCTTTGATATCACACTGATGAATCTCTTCTATTAAGAAAATAAGCTTTTAAAAAACATTGGCTACAAAATAAATGTCAAACTCCTTTAGAGGCAGAAATCATGGAAGAAATTCTGAAATTTAAGGCATTTTGGCACTGAACTCAAATGACTCATTTCAGATGTTCAGTGTCCACCCTTCAACTGGCCTTGCTCAAAGCCAGGCTTTCTTTTCCTTGACACCAAAAAGACATGGTCTTAAATAACTCTTTGACACTGATTGTTGGAAGCTATGAAGAAAATCGTGAATCTAGTATAACGGACAAGTGTACACTTCAGAGCTAGACTGCCTGAGTGTAAATCCTGCCTCTGCCACTTAAGGGGTATAAGACTTGGATCAAGTTGTATGTACCTCAGACAAGTTTATGCCTCAGTTTACCTATCTATAAAATGTGAATAGTACTACCCAGGGTTGTTTTGAAAGTTGCATGTGATTGTTGTTGTTGTTAGGTGCTGCTGAATCGGTTCTGACTCATTGCAACCCTACGTACTACAGGACGTAACGTTGTCCAGTCCTGTGCCATCCTCACAATTGTTGCTATGTTTGAACCCATTGTTGCAGCCACTGTGTCAATCCATCTTCTTGAGGATCTTCCTCTTTTTCACTGACCCCTTACTTTACCAAGCATGATGTCCTTCTCCAGGGACTAAGCCCTCCTGATAACATGTCCAAAATATGTGATACGGAGTCCCACCATCCTCGCTTCTAAGGAGCATTCTGGCTATACTTCTTCCTAGACAGAACTGTTCATTCTTCTGGCTGTCCACGGTATACTCAATATTCTTTGTCGATACCATAGTTCAAAGGCATCAACTCTTCCTTGGTCTTCCTTAAGCAATGTCAAGCTTTTGTATTCATATGAGGTGACTGAAAGTACTATGGCTTGGGTCAGGTGTACCTTAGTCCTCAAAGGAACATCTTTGCTTTTTAACACTCTAAAGAGGTCTTCTGCAGCAGATTTACCCAATGCAATGTCTCATTTGATTTCCTGACTGCTGCTTCCATGGGTGTTGATTGTGGATCCAAGTAAAATGAAATCCTTGACAACGTCAATCTTTTCTCTGCTGATCATGATGTTGGATACTGGTTCAGTTGTGAGAATTTTTGTTTTCTTTATGTTGAGGTGTAATCCATACTGAAGGCTGAAGTCTTTGATCTTCATCATTAAGTGCCTCAAGTCCTCTTCACTTTCAGCAAGCAAGGTTGTATCATCTGCATATCACAGGTTGTTAATCAGTCTTCCTCCTATCCTAATGCCGTGTTCTTCTTTATATAGCTTCTTGGATCATTTGCTCAGCATACAGACTGAATAAGTATGGTGAAATGATACAACCCTGACATCCACCTTTTCCCATTTTAAACCATGCAGTATTCCCTGGTTCTGTTCGAACAACTGCTTCTTTGTCTATGTACAGGTTCTGCATGAGCACAATTTGGTCTTAGACTAAAATATTTAGCTCATAATAGGAAGACTATTATTCATGTTTAACTAAACTGTATTTCAAAAATATTTGAATTTGTGATCTGTGTAAATCAACTACCCCCCCAAGTCAAAATTAATTACAAAAAGAAAAAATTATCTTTTCACTCAAGATTTGAACTCAAGCTTATGTCAAGTACAAAAGTGCATCTCTCCATCACCAACTGCGAACTTAAAAATGAAAAAAATTCTTAATGATTTATTTCCTGATATTTGCATTTTATCTAAGGGGAATATTCTTTTAAAAACATTAAGATGCCTTCATAATGAGGCAAGAAGTGAGTGTGATACAGAAAATTACTACCAGACTGGGAATCAGCAGTCTTAGATCTTAGGTCTGCTTCCAATTCTCTACCTACAGGACATCACTGTACTTCACTTCTTGCGGCCTCAAGTTGCCTCATCTGTATGAGGGAGTTGGACCCTTCTACCTCTGTTATCTCTATGGTGGGATTTCCATTTACTGTACCTGGCTTGGGGGCTTGTGTGAGGGGAAGAAGACTGACCTCCCCAGTATGCTTCAAAACATACCAGCTTCACTGCAGACACTGAATTTCTACCTCTGAGGTAAGGAGTGCTTTAGAGACTTTAAGAGTTTTCATGGGCAGGAAAAGCAGTGACATTAGACCTATTCCAGACATGAGAAGTGGAGCTGGGAGCAGAACACAGATCTGAATCATCTGCCAGTGTTCCTTCTCCCATACTTTGACTTGAAGACTCTAAGAATGAGAGCCACTGCTCTCTTAGGCCTCTTTGCTCTTTTCTCTCGAGCCACATTGGATATTTATGTTCACTTAGTCTAGTTTTGTCCCCTGGGTCCAGAAATGTGTTGGTAGTAGATGTGTTTCTGTAACAGCCAAGAGAAAAATATGTATGAACAACGATGACTTTGGGTAGGGGAGGGGCTCACATTACTGAGGAAGAAGGTGATTTAATAGCTAAGCACAAAGAATATCCAGTAGATTCTTTATTCCTAAACCTTCTCATCTCACCAGCAGGATCAATTATTATTATTTGACCATTCATATTGACTGAAAGAAAAAAGCGGTACAGTAACCTCATTTTAAGACTTTAAATGAATCATGAAAGGAGAAGATACTGGGAGTTGCACAAGCCAAAACATTTTTGGCTATCCTACGTCAGGACTGTTTTCTTGGCCAAGGACAGAAACACGTGCATTTATAAACACACCATGAACATCTGGCGCAGTACCACATGTTGCCTTAAATAAGCAGCAGAGGAGAAAAGACAGATTGGGATGTAGGCAACAGAAGCTGGGCAAGGGAAAAAACAGGAAAAAGACAAGGGATCTGAAAGATTTTCCAAAATCACAGATAAGTCTTAGACCCAGAGAGTTTAAGCATCTTCTCAAGCTTACATTCTTCAAGTCTACCTTGGTATCCACCACACCAAGCACTTTCAGTCCTAAGGAGTAAGATTACACTTAAAACTCATGGGGTTTCTACATTTTCTCTGCAAACAGCACAGACAAGTCACCCCCATAACCTGATTACGGCCCAATTACTAGCTCTGTTCAGAGGACAGGGAGGAATTTCACTTTTACAGCAACATGAAAAGTAATTCCTCCCAACTGTAGAAGGCCTGGGGTGTGGATCCGGCTGTGCCATGCGCCTTGTCGGCTGGCTGCCTCGCTGTGCAGGATCTTGGCTGCAGACCAGCACGAGGGAAGTTGCTCTTCTCCAGTGCCATCTGCTCAAACAGGATGAATTGCTACTGCTGCCCATGGGGTATTCTTCTCTGTCATAACTTTCTGGCAGTGCTCTGGTGGAGAATGCAGCAAGAGCACCAAAAATGTGCCCTGCTCATCAGCCTCCCAGGGCTGGCAGCAGACAGTCCAGTGAACAAAGAGAAAGGGGAGGAGGGAGGGAGCTGACACAGACGCTCTTTTATGACGGCACCTTTTTGACTCCTTGTTGTTATTATGAGGTGCTGTTGAGTCCATTTAGACCATAACGACTCCACGTGACAAAACAGAACTGCCTCTTATGGTTTTCTAGGCTGTATTTTTTATAGGGGCAGATCGCCAGGTCTTTCTCCTACAGAGCCACTGGGTAGGTTGGAACTGCCAACATTTCAGTGAGCAGCCAAGCTCTTAACCATCCACTGCACCACCAGGGCTCCTTTCTCGACTCCTGTTGTTGTTGTGTGCTGTCAAGTCAATTCCTACTCGTAGGGACTCTATAGGACAGCGTAGAACTGCCCTATGCAGTTTCCTAGGCTGAAATCTTTACAGTAGCAGATTGTCAGGTGTGTTCTCCCCCAGAGTCATCATGCCACCAAGACTCCTTGTGGGGTCAAACAGTCCACTAAGTGAGTCAACATGCACTTATCCTTCAACACCCAGGGAGAACACCACAACAGCAATAACACCACCAGAAGCCACATTCATTAAACATGTACTTAGTGCTGGACCAGTGGCTGTGAAACTGCAATCAAGGCCACTATTCTGTTTTTATGAAACCGAAAAAAAAAATTTTTTTTTCTGCAAAAAGGGAAAATAATGTAAATTGTATAATATGTGTCAGTTTTACGTGTTTGTATGCATATACATATTTGCAAGGTTATACTTAAGCTTTTACCATGGATCAGAGTTTAAAAAAAAATTAAACATTGGGCCAAACCTTATTCTAAGCTCTTAGATGCAGTACCTTATTTAATTCTCATAACCCCCCCAGAGGGAATATCATTACTATTCTTATTCCACAGTTAAGGACAGTGAGTTACAAAGTGGATGAGTAACTTGCCCTGCACACTTCCTAGGCAACCTGATCCCAGAGTCCGTGCTCCTGACGCATGCTGTGTAGTGCCTTTCCAGGCACAGTCTCCACTTAGTCAGCAATTAGTCCCTTTCTCGCAGCTCCTGCCACATTGTAATTCTCTGTTCAACCATCTGTCTCCCTCCCCTTTTGTACTGAGAACACCTCAAGGGCACGTCTTGTTCTGCAAGGTAACTTAAGCAAAGCTTCACGGAGTAATGGATCCAATCAATAGCTTTTAAATAGAACAGATGAAGGAAGAACAGATAAAGGAAAAAGAAAGAAAAGCAAAAACGACATAGGAAAAAAAAATAAATAAACCCTGACCCTTGAGGGTCTGTCCTAGGTAAAGGGAAATTAAATCTCTATGTTTCCTCTCTTTCTTAGAGAGACATGGTAGAAATGAAGACACTTTATCTAAAAATCTGATCATGTTAAAAGAAAAAAAACTAAAACTTCAAAGCTTCTGCCTAATGCTTTTTTCCGGGCCCCTTTTTCAGGGAAACCAACTATCATGGGTTGAATTGTGCCCCCCAAAATATGTGGCAACTTGGCTAGGCCATGATTCCCAGTATTGTGTGGCTGTCCTCCACTTTGTGATCTGATGTTATTATACTACATGCTGTAAATTCTAACCTCTATGGTGTTAATGAAGCAGGATTAGAGGCAGTTATATTCATGACGCAGGACGCAATCTACAGGACTAGGTAGTATCTTGAGTCAGTCTATTTTGAGATATAAAAGAAGCAAGCAGAGAGGAGAGGGACCTCCTACCACCAAGAAAGAAGAGCCAGGAGAATAATGTGTCCTTTGGACCTTGGGTCCCTGTGCTGAGAAACTCCTAGGCCCAGGGCAAGGTTAATGACAAGGACCTTCCCCCAGAGCCACCAGAGAGAGAAAACCTTTCCTGGAGCTGGTGACCTGAATTTGGATTTATACCCTGAGAGGGAATAAATTTCTGTTTTTTAAAGCCATCTACTTGCTTTATTTCTGTTGTAACAGCACTAGGTAACTAAGAATTTGGTACTGGGAGTGGGGTGCTGCTCTAACAGATACCTAAAATGTGAAAGCAGTTTTGGAATTGAGTAATGGGTACAGGCTGGAAGAATTTTAAAGTACCTAACAGTAAAAACCTAGATTGCCTTGAAGAGACTGTCAGTGGAATTATGGATGCCAAAGACAATTCCGGTGAGGTCTCAGAAGGAAGGGAGGAGAGCTGTAAATAGGAGATGGCTCAGACAGCAAGAAACAGCACAGAGAAATGGCAGCAGCAGAACCAGGAGACTGGTGTGAGATGGCATAGGAGCCAACCTACAGAGCAAAAGAGCTCAGTGCCTTCGGGCAGGAGGCCTCTTGACAGGGTGGGGTACCTCCAGGCACTTGTCTGCAGAGCTAGACTTGCCAACTCACAGAGCAAGAAAGCTGAGTGCCTTCTGGCCAACGCTTATTGGCAGAGTGCAGAGCCTCCAGGCACTTATTGGTGGAGCTAAAGAGCTTTGGAACACTTGACAGAGCAGGGAAGAGGCCAGGCCAGACCAAGAAGCCAAAGGGCCCAAAGGCCGAGAGGTTAAGGAACCAGAAAGCAGAAGCTGAAGAAACAAGAAGCACAGGAAGCAGAGTTGTCTCATTCTCAAAGGGTAGGGCCATGACCTCTGAGGTCTCAAAGGGTGGGGCCACAGCCTCCTAGGTTTCAAAGAGTCAGATCTTCACAACTCGGTTCTGGAGTATGGGGCTATGATTCACAAGTGCCAGCGGAATGGGGCTGGATCCACTGCCCAAAGCTGAGGGGGCAGGGCTGCTATGCCCCAAGGGCAGAATAATGGGGCCTGCCATGGCCAAGGGCATGTGGTCACCACTCAGGCTAGGATAATGGGGCCACCCAAAGCCAAGGGAGCAGAGTTGCCATCCCAGCAGGCCTGGAAGGCAGAGATGAACCCCAGGGCCGAGGGGCCTCCATCCAGAATCCAGACAGTATGGCTAACACCCCGAGTCTGGAGGGCAGAGCCATTGCTCAGATGGTCCCAAAGAACAGAGGATTATTTTCAAGTCTTGAGAGCTAATTTCTCTGAACTGTAACAAAGATATCTACCTCATACCTGTTCCACCATTGCACTTTGGAAATACGTAACTTGTATTCTAGATTTCACAGATGAAGAGGAATTTTGCCCTGGGATGGAATTTGGATTTGGAGTTGATTTTAAGACTTTTGGGATGATATGATGGGGTGAAAGTGTTTTACATGTGGCAAGGATATGAATTTTAGAAGGCCAAGGGGTGGAATTTCATGGATTGAATTGTGTCCCCCAAAAATACGTGTCAACTTGACTAGGCCATGATTCCCAATATTATGCGGTTGTCCTCTATTTTGTGATCTGATGTAATTATCCTATGTGTTATAACTCCTACTTCTATGATGTTAATGAGGCAGGATTAGAGGCAGTTATGTTCATGAAGCAAGATACAATCTACAGGAATAGGTTGTATCTTGAGTCAATCTCTTTTGAGATATAAAAGAGAGAAGCAAGCAGAGAGGAGAAGGACCACCTACCACCAAGAAGTAAGGGCCAGAAGAACAGCATGTCCTTTGGACCTGGGGTCCCTGCACTGAGAAACTCCTAGGCCCAGGGGAAAATTTATGACAAAGACCTTCCCTCAGAATTGACAGAGAGAAAAAGCCTTCCCCTGGAGCTGACACCCTGAATTTGGACTTCTAGCCTCCTAGACCGTGAAATAATAACCATCTGTTAAAGCCATCTCCTTGTGGTATTTCTGTTATAGCAGCACTAGATAACTAAGATACTAATTTAAAGAGTTTTAGGATCAGCAAAATAAGGCCAGGGTTTATTTTAGGGATTGGGGATGAAGAGGTAAATAGTATTGGGTAAGAAAGTAACACAAACTGGACAATCAAAAGCTGATAGAAAAAGAGCCAAGTCTACAGGAAGGAAAAGGGCAAAAAGGCAGCAAGTTGTAACTCTAAGCCAAGGGAGAATTAGGCAGGGGCTAGAAGGGGGTGCAAGGAATGGCTGGTGGGTTTTTAGGATAATGATGTCTAATATGCAAAGTCAAGAAGTTGTCTATACTAAACTCTAATCTCCATTACCTCCAAACCTTCAATACAAGTTTGCAACAAACAGCTACCTTGTTTCAGTGGTCGTTTGGGAGGAGGGAAGGGTAAAGGTACCGTCCAACATGGGTGAAATCCGGCAGCAAAGAGCTGCCGTTATAAGAAAAGAGTTGAAAAGCAGAAGTGAAGAATTCCAGAGAAGCTTGAAATCTGAAGAAGAGGCAACTAGGGAAAGTTCCCAGCCCTGGAGGTGGTAGCCTGAAGTGCTGTGCTTCCCATAGAAAAGGGGATGAGGGCTGAATCTTTCCATTTCAATAGATAATGCTGGAAAACACCAGCTAAGTATGAAAAATGGACCAGCCAAGTGCCAGAGACTGTTATCCAATTATCTCCACCCCTCAGACACACACACTCTGAGAACACAATTGTTTCCCTATAACACAGCCACTCCCATGCCCTACACCATGATGACTGAACACCAACAACTAGGATTTTTAGTTTACAAATCTCTTTAAAACTCAGTCTAAGCTAGTCCAGAAACAGTAGTGAAGAGGAAGAGAAGAAAGCATGGATTTCATCTTGTAACTCTTGAAGTCTTACTTCACTAACTAATCTTGAAATGAGCTGGCAGATTCCCTAACAGGAAATATTAAACTCTGCCCATTATGCCAAAGATTGCTTTCTGGGTAAGACGATCTATTCTCACAGGTGCCTCCATTTTCACGTGCATTCCTAGATATCCGAGGGTGTTTCCCTCATAAATAAAACTGTATATAGTGTATCAGCCCCTCGATTTTGACTCCTAAGCTTTTTCTATACTCAAATCTACATATTCTTCTGATCCATATTGCTATTCCAAATAGCACAGTCATGAAACTGAATGCCCCACCAGATATACTAATTGTAGAGTCATTTTAACATTCTCACACGTTCTCCACCTGTCAAAGGAAAGGGGGAAAACAAAGCAGGCGTATATACTTCAGTGGCTACACAGCTGCTCTCTAAAAATTGATACAAAGAAGGTGACACACACTCCCTTGTGACAAGAATTTCCCCTCCCTTCAATGTGCTCAGCTGCTAAAGAAAAGGTTGGAGGCTTGAGTCCACCCAGAGGTGCCCTGGAAAAAAAGCCTGGCAATCAAGTTCCCAAAACATCAGCTACTGAAACCCCTATGGAGCACAGCTCTACTCTGACACACATGGTGTTGCCATGAGTCAGAATTGATTTAATGGCAACTAGTTGGTTGGTTGTTTTTGTTTTTTAACACTAAGCCAGAAGATACCTGGTGTCTCTGAAGATGATCAAACTTGTATACAAAGCCATCTTACCACAACGAGGCAACAATGTCTGGCAGCGCTAACAACATAAAGTTATGCTTTACACTGACTCCACTTCTCATGTACACAGTTGGATTTCACTTGGTATTTAAAAACAAAATGATGGGAGGCGGGGCCAAGATGGCGGACTAGGTGGACGTTACCGCGGATCCCTCTTGCAACAAAGACTCGGAAAAACAAGTGAATCGATCACATATATAACAATCTACGAACTCTGAACAACAAACACAGACTTAGAGACGGAGAACGAACAAATACGGGCAGACAGCGATCGTTTTCAGAACTAAGAGCCAGCGTACCAGCTGGTTACCTGGAAAATCTAGTTTCCCAGTGATGCCTCGGAGACAGCAGTCCATATCAAACCACATAAAGAAACAGACCATGACAGCTTCTCCAACCCCCCAAACAAAAGAATCAAAATCTTTCCCAAATGAAGATACAATCCTGGAATTATCAGATACAGAATATAAAAAACTAATTTACAGAATGCTTAAAGATATCACAAATGAAATTAGGATAACTGCAGAAAAAGCCAAGGAACACACTGATAAAACTGTTGAAGAACTCAAAAAGGTTATTCAAAAACATAGTGGAAAAATTAATAAGTTGCAAGAATCCATAGAGAGACAGCATGTAGAAATCCAAAAGATTAACAATAAAATTACAGAATTAGACAATGCAATAGAAAGTCAGAGGAGCAGACTCGAGCAATTAGAATGTAGACTGGGACTTCTAGAGGACCAGGGAATCAACTCCAACATAGCTGAAAAAAAATCAGATAAAAGAATTAAAAAAAAATGAAGAAACCCTAAGAATCATGTGGGACTCTATCAGGAAGGAAAACTTGCGAGTGATTGGAGTCCCAGAACAGGGAGGGGGGACAGAAAACACAGAGAAAATAGTTGAAGAACTCCTGACAGAAAACTTCCCTGACATCATGAAAGACAAAAGGATATCTATCCAAGATGCTCATCGAACCCCATTTAAGATTGATCCAAAAAGAAAAACACCAAGACATATTATCATCAAACTTGCCAAAACCAAAGACAAACAGAAAATTTTAAAAGCAGCCAGGGAGAAAAGAAAGGTTTCCTTCAAGGGAGAATCAATAAGAATAAGTTCAGACTACTCAGCAGAAACCACGCAAGCAAGAAGGGAATGGGATGATGTATACAGAGCACTGAAGGAGAAAAACTGCCAACCAAGGATCATATATCCAGCAAAACTCTCTCCAAAATATGAAGGAGAAATTAAGATATTTACAGATAAACACAAGTTTAGAGAATTTGCAAAAACTAAACCAAGACTGCAAGAAATGCTTAAGGAGATTGTATGACCTGATGACCAATAATATCAGGTACCAGCATAATACAAGGTCACAAAACAGAACGTCCTGATATCAACGCAACTCAAATAGGGAAAGCACAAAAACAAAGTAAGATTAATTCTAAAAAATAAATAAATAAACAAAATAATACACATAACAGGAAATCATGGAAATCAATAGATAAACGATCACAATAATCAAAAAGAGGGACTAAATATAGGAGGCATTGAACTACCAGATGGAGAGTGATACAAGGTGATATAGAACGCTACAAGTTAGGTTTTTACTTAGAAAAATAGGGGTAAATAATAAGGTAACCACAAAAAGGAATATCAATTCCATAACTCAAGAAAAACGTAACGACTCAACAAACATAAAGTTAAACATTATGAAAATGAGGATCTCACAATCTACTAAGAAAAACGTCGCAGCACAAAAAAGTATGTGGAAAAATGAAAAGGCCAACAACACACATGAAAAGGCATCAAAATGACAGCACTAAAAACTTATTTATCTATAATTACGCTGAATGTAAATGGACTAAATGCACCAATAAAGAGACAGAGAGTCACAGACTGGATAAAGAAACACGATCCATCTATATGCTGCCTACAAGAGACACACCTTGGACTTAGAGACACAAACAAACTAAAACTCAAAGGATGGAAAAAAATATATCAAGCAAATAATAAGGAAAAAAGAAGAGGAGTAGCAATATTAATTTCTGACAAAATAGACTTTAGACTTAAATCCGCCACAAAGGATAAAGAAGGACACTATATAATGATAAAAGGGACAATTGATCAGGAAGATATAACCATATTAAATATTTACGCACCCAATGACAGGGCTGCAAGATACATAAATCAAATTTTAACAGAATTGAAAAGCGAGATAGACACCTCCACATTTATAGTAGGGGACTTCAACACACCACTTTCGGAGAAGGACAGGACATCCAGTAAGAAGCTCAATAGAGACACGGAAGACCTACTTACAACAATCAACCAACTTGACCTCATAGACTTATACAGAACTCTCCACCCAACTGCTGCAAAATATACTTTTTCTTCTAGTGCGCATGGAACACTCTCTAGAATAGACCACATATTAGGTCACAAAACAAATCCTGGTAGAATCCAAAACATCGAAATATTACAAAGCATCTTCTCAGACCACAAGGCAATGAAGCTAGAGATCAATAACAGAAAAACTAGGGAAAAGAAATCAAATACTTGGAAAATGAACAATACCCTCCTGAAAAAAGACTGGGTTATAAAAGACATCAAGGAGGGAATAAGGAAATTCATAGAAAGCAACGAGAATGAAAATACTTCTATCAAAACCTCTGGGACACAGCAAAAGCAGTGCTCAGAGGCCAATTTATATCGATAAATGCACACATACAAAAAGAAGAAAGAGACAAAATCAGAGAACTGTCCCGACAACTTGAACAAATAGAAAGCAACAAAAGAACCCATCAGGCACCAGAAGAAAACAAATAATAAAAATTAGAGCTGAACTAAATGAATTAGAGAACAGAAAAACAATTGAAAAAATTAACAAAGCCAAAAGCTGGTTCTTTGAAAAAATTAACAAAATTGATAAACCATTAGCTAGACTGACTAAAGAAAAACAGGAAAGGAAACAAATAACTCGAATAAGAAATGAGAAGGACCACATCACAACAGAGCCAAATGAAATTAAAAGAATCACTTCAGATTACTACGTAAAATTGTACTCTAACAAATTTGAAAACCTAGAAGAAATGGATAAATTCTTAGAAAAATACTACTTACCTAAACTAACGCATTCAGAAGTAGAACAACTAAATAGACCCATAACAAAAAAAGAGATTGAAACGGTAATCAAAAAACTTCCAACAAAAAAAAGTCCTGGCCCAGACGGCTTCACTGCAGAGTTCTACCAAACCTTCAGAGAAGACTTAACACCACTACTACTGAAGGTATTTCAAAGCATAGAACAAGACGGAATACTACCCAACTCATTCTATGAAGCTACCATCTCCCTGATACCAAAACCAGGAAAAGACATTACAAAAAAAGAAAATTTTAGACCTATATCCCTCATGAACATTGATGCAAAAATCCTCAACAAAATTCTAGCCAATAGAATCCAACAACACATCAAAAAATAATTCACCCTGATCAAGTGGGATTTATACCAGGTATGCAAGGCTGGTTTAATATCAGAAAAACCATTAATGTAATCCATCACATAAATAAAACAAAAGATAAAAACCACATGATCTTATCAATAGATGCAGAAAAGGCATTTGACAAAGTTCAACGCCCATTTATGATAAAAACTCTTACCAAAATAGGAACTGAAGGAAAATTCCTCAACATAATAAAGGGCAATATGCAAAGCCAACAGCCAATATCACTCTAAATGGAGAGAACCTGAAAGCATTTCCCTTGAGAACGGGAACCAGACAAGGATGCCCTTTATCACCACTCTTATTCAACATCGTACTTGAAGTCCTAGGCAGGGCAATTAGGCTAGACAAAGAAATAAAGGGTATCCAGATTGGCAAGGAGGAAGTAAAGCTATCACTATTTGCAGATGACATGATCGTATACATGGAAAACCCTAAGGAATCCTCCAGAAAACTACTGAAACTAATAGAAGAGTTTGGCAGAGTCTCAGGTTATAAAATAAACATACAAAAATCACTTGGATTCCTCTACATCAACAAAAAGAACACCGAAGAGGAAATAACCAAATCAATACCATTCACAGTAGCCCCCAAGAAGATAAAATACTTAGGAATAAATCTTACCAAGGATGTAAAAGACCTATACAAAGAAAACTATAAAACTCTGCTACAAGAAATTCAAAAGGACATACTTAAGTGGAAGAACATACCCTGCTCATGGATAGGAAGACTTAACATAGTAAAAATGTCTATTCTACCAAAAGCCATCTATACATATAACGCACTTCCAATCCAAATACCAATGTCATACTTTAAGGGGATAGAGAAACAAATGACTAATTTCATATGGAAGGGAAAGAACCCCCAGATAAGCAAAGCATTACTGAAAAAGAAGAAGAAAGTGGGAGGCCTCACTCTACCTGATTTCAGAACCTACTATACAGCCACAGTAGTCAAAACAGCCTGGTACGGGTACAACAACAGGCACATAGACCAATGGAACAGAATTGAGAACCCAGATATAAATCCATCCACGTATGAGCAGCTGATATTTGACAAAGGACCAGTGTCAGTCAATTGGGGAAATGATAGTGTTTTTAACAAATGGTGCTGGCATAACTGAATATCCATTTGCAAAAGAATGAAACAGGACCCATACCTCACACCATGCACAAAAACTAACTCCAAGTGGATCAAAGACCTAAACATAAAGACTAAAACGATAAAGATCATTGAAGAAAATATAGGGACAACCCTAGGAGCCCTAATACAGGGCATAAACAGAATACAAAACATTACCAAAAATGATGAAGAGAAACCAGATAACTGGGAGCTCCTAAAAATCAAACACCTATGCTCATCTAAAGACTTCACCAAAAGAGTAAAAAGACCACCTACAGACTGGGAAAGAATATTCAGCTATGACATCTCAGACCAGCACCTGACCTCTAAAATCTACATGATTCTGTCAAAACTCAACCACAAAAAGACAAACAACCCAATCAAGAAGTGGGCAAAGGATATGAACACACATTTCACTAAAGAAGATATTCAGGCAGCCAACAGATACATGAGAAAATGCTCCCGATCATTAGCCATTAGAGAAATGCAAATTAAAACTACGATGAGATTCCATCTCACACCAACTAGACTGGTATTAATCCAAAGAACACAAAATAATAAATGTTGGAGAGGCTGCGGAGAGATTGGAACTCTCATACACTGCTGGTGGGATTGTAAAATGGTACAACCACTTTGGAAATCCATCTGGCGTTATCTTAAACAGTTAGAAATAGAACTACCATACAACCCAGAAATCCCACTCCTCGGAATATACCCTAGAGATACAAGAGCCTTCACACAAACAGATATATGCACACCCATGTTTATTGCAGCTCTGTTCACAATAGCAAAAAGCTGGAAGCAACCAAGATGTCCGTCAACGGATGAATGGGTAAATAAATTGTGGTATATTCACACAATGGAATACTACGCATCGATAAAGAACAGTGACGAATCTCTGAAACATTTCATAACATGGAGAAATCTGGAAGGCATTATGCTGAGCGAAATTAGTCAGAGGCAAAAGGACAAATATTGTATAAGACCACTATTATAAGATCTTGAGAAATAGAAAAAACGGAGAGGAACACATACTTTTGTGGTTACAAAGGGGGGAGGGAGGGAGGGAGGGAGAGGGTTTTTTATTGATCAATCAGTAGATAAGAACTGCTTTGGGTGAAGGGAAAGACAACACACAATACAAGGAAGGTCAGCCTAATTGGACTGGACTAAAAGCAAAGAGGTTTTCGGGATAAAATGAAAGCTTCAAAGGTCAGCGGAGAAGGGGCTGGGGTCTGGGGAACATGGTTTGAGGAGACTTCTAAGTCAACGGGCAAAATAATTCTATTATGAAAACATTCTGCATCCCACTTTGAATTGTGGTGCCTGGGGTCCTAAATGCCAACAAGCGGCCATCTAAGATACATCAATTGGTCTCAACCCACCTGGAGCAAAGGCAAAGGAAGAACACCAAGGCCACACGACAACTAAGAACCCAAGAGACAGAAAGGGCCACTTGAACCAGAGACCTACATTATCCTGAGACCAGAAGAACTAGTTGGTGCCTGGCCACAATCGATGTCTGCCCTGCTAGGGAGCACAACAGACAACTCCTGAGGGAACAGGAGGCCAATGGGATACAGACCCCAAATTCTCATAAAAAGACCATACCTAATGATATGAATGCGACTAGAGGAATCCCAGAGACAATGCTCCCCAGACCTTCTGATGGCACAGGACAGGAACCATCCCCGAAGAAAACTCATCAGGCATGAAAAGGACTGGTCAGTAGGGGGGAGAGGGATGCAGATGAAGAGTGAGCCAATTAAATTAGGTGGACACTGAAGAGTGTGTTGGCAACTCTTGACTGGAAGGGGGATGGGAAGATAGAGAGAGAGGGAAGATGGCAAAACTGGCACGAAACGAGAGACTGAAAGGGCTGACTCAATAGGGGGAGAGCAAGTGGAAGAAGGGAGTATGATGTATGTAAACCTACATGTGACAGACTGATTGGAATGGTAAATGCTCACTTGAAGCTTAATAAAAATTAATTAAAAAAAGAAAAGAAAAGAAAAACAAAATGATGAACTCTTCAGGTAAATTCAAACGTAACCAACTCCAATGCTAACAGCTATGGCGGCTATTAAGCAGTATATTTTGCTCTATGGTTTTTACACTAAGCATCATTTTGAAACTTCTGTTTGCTTTTCACTGGCCATTAACTATGAAACAGACTTTCAAGATCTGCTTATAATCTATGCATTAGAGCTATATAACTAAAGGTAAATAAGAGCAAAACCAGGATTATAGGAAGATTCTATTATCATAATTGAACTTCTAGAATCCTCCCCCTCTCCAGTGAGTCCCTGGCTCGTGTCACGGAGAACATCTCACGATGGCTAACAGCAGCTCCAGCTACGGCTGGCTCAGCCACCATCTGTGGCTGTCTTTCACAACCTCAGTCATCAAGGAGAAGCAATCTTTCAGTCTGTGTGGTTTGGCTAGTCTCCTCTAGACATCAACTAAGTACGCTCATTTTCATTTTCTGGGGTTTGAGACCCAGCAGCATTTGAAACTTGAAATTCAAAACACCTTTAATAGCAGACAAAACAACTATATCCTTTAATATCCTAAAACTGATCTTGGTTTTAAGACTGGGGTTGGCACTCTAAGACAACATAACAGAAATATCTATCCTAAAAAGCAAAACAAAACAAAATCCTTCTATCATGCTCTTAAATAAAAGCTATTTCCTCTATAAAGCCACCGTAGCCATCAACGACTAACAATAAACTCCAGCACACTAGTCCGGGACTAGGGTGAGGCAAGTGAGGCATTCACCTCAGACAAAAAATTTAAGAGGGCACCAAAAACAAAACCAAACCCAGTAATCAAAAATAAATATTTTAACGCAGCTTTTAAAATATCGAAATTAATGCAAAAAACTGACAATGAAAAACTACTGCAATTGTAAATAAAGACAGAATCCACTTGTTCTCACTCGTCTCACTCTAATCCCCAGCTTTTCGGGTCTGGTCTTTATTTAGCATTTTGGTATTTTGTTCATCTTACGGCGTCAGAATATTATCTACCTTGATTATTGAGTCTGTTTGGTAACCCTTTAAATTTTTCATTCCAGGAGAGTGCCTCACCTCACCCTAGTTCCAGTCCTGCCGACACCTACTAATTTGTTTAATACTCACACGGAAATGCTATGAGGTAGTTACCATTACTCTCATTTATAAATGAGGTTGGCTGCCTTCCTCAAGGTCATAGAGCTAGGGTGGCCTAGTCAGATTCCAAACCAAAGCCATCTGGCTCCAGAGCCCATGCTCTTAAAGACAACCATATCACCCCTCAGAGCTTTGCATCACTAAGACCGATATAGTCCTGGATTTTAGAAAATAACAATATGTGGAAAACAATCCAAATAAACTATAAAGACAATTTAGACAAAGTTTGTCAAGAGTTATTCAACACGGATCAGTGTCCTGTAATATTCAGGCTCTTAAAGTATGAATTCTACCATGCTCCCAACACTTTCCTAATTTGCCTTGCCACAAACTCTATAGAATCATGCTAACTCTTAGAAAGAGCCAAGGGAGAGAATTTCTGTTCCCTGACTCAAATGGCAAGACTACAGATTTGAGTAGCCAGTGTCTATACTTAGGTTTTGAGATGACCTTGGTTGTTGTTGTTGGGTACCATCAATTCACTTCCAACTGATAGCAACCCCATGTGATAGAGTAGAACTGCCCCCTAGGGTTTTCTTGGCTGTCATCTTTACAGCAGCCAAGAATTCCAGGTTTTTCTCCTGAAGAGTGGCTGAGTGGGTTCAAAGCTCCAACCTTTCACAGTTAGCTGTCAAGGACATACCCTCAAAGTACTGTAGGCTTTAAGCATCTAATCAAGCTACAAGGTGAAGCAAGCCTCACTCAGGAATACTTCATAATACAAACTATTATTTGCAGGACACTGTTTAGAAACAGTCCCCAAATAACATGCTCATTTAGAAAGAAAATAGAATATGGAGCATAAACCCACCTCAGCTACACTGGTTCCACCACACTCAGCCAGTGGTAAGTGGTGGCCATCACTATTTAAAAGGGTCACAGTGAAGTTTATTTAGAAGCCAGGCTGAAAAAGAATCTAGAAACAGCATCATGGGAAGAATGGTTGAAGAAACTAGAGCTATTTTTCTTGAGGGAAAAAATGACCACTTGAGTCAGAGAAGTGGTGCTCAGCAACCATTTTCCATTACCTGAAGGGCTAGTGGATTTAACTTATGTGACACCAAAAGACTGAAGTTGGAGAAATGGATTAAAGTTTATGAATGACAGTTTCAAGGAGTTTGCTTTCATCTTGGCATAAGGAAAGAAACCTTCCAACAATTAGAACTGTCCAGCAATGAAAGGGCCTTCCACCAGAGGAGGAAAGTTGTCTGTCAGCTGCTACAGAAGGGACTCAGCACAGTATGGCCAGTTGGACAGAATGACTTCTAAAATCCCTTCCAACTCTAAGACATTAAGAAATGGAACAAATAATTCAACTTAACACATTCATTGTTATGCATACTGTTTAGTCCCTGAAAACCTTGGAATGCCAAAACAAAACTCTGAGTTCAATGGAAACAGTCTTGCATTTTCATCTTGCTCCAAGCTAGAGTCTTAATTTTTAAAAACTAAGTCATTGAAGTCATGGAAGTTAAAAATCAATCTGCTTTTTCAAAAAACTAAATTATATCCGGAGACAATATTTATAGTTACCAATTAAGAAAATGTCTGCTCATATAGGCAATCAATATGTCATAGCTCTTATGGAAACTACACTGGCTATTCTTAAGAAGATTTATTGGGGTCCTATAGATGAAAAATATAGAAGCAGTGAGTTAGGAAAACAAAGCAAAGAAAAAGTTGAATCACATATATCAACAACCCAGTATATTAAAAGACCTTGAAGAAATCTACCCAAACAAACAGGTAAACTTAGAAAATTGTCCACCTTAATGATGACACGATTTTTAAAAATCAATTATGGGTTCAGGGAGGCTTCCAAGATAAGTACACACGCTAAGTTTAATGCAGTCATTTTTATTTGGACAACGTTAGATACAACAGAAGTTCAAGGAAAAAATAAGAAGGCACCACAATCAAGCAAAAAAAAAAAAAAAAAAAAACCAAACTCATTGCCATTGAGTCGATTCTGATTCATAGCGACCATATAGGACAGAGTAGAGCTACCCCACTGCTGACCTTTTGTTTAGCAGCCACAACTGTTAACCACTGCACCATCAGGGTTAGTGTTTGCAGTCTCTGCTGGGTAGTCCATGCCCCCACTCCATGTAATGCCTAAATCCCACTGAACTGTGCCAGTGATTCCACCACTCAAGGCACCATATTAACTGGGAAGATTTTATTTATTTGGAGGGGGGAGGGTTCTTTTTATATGTCTTTTTTTCTTTTTGTACTTCAGATGAAGGTTTACAGAACCAACTAGTTTCTCATCAAATAGTACACACATTGTTCTACGACACTGGTTAACAACCACAAGTCAACACTCTCCCTTTTCAACCCTGGGTTCCTTCCCTATTACGAGCTTTCCTGTTCCCTCCTGCCTTCCAGTTCCTGCCCTAGGGCTGGTGTGCACCTTTAGTCTTGTTTTGTTCCTTGGGCCTGTTCAATTTTTGGCTGAAGGGTGACCCTCCAGAGAGACCTCCTTACTGAGCTGAAAGGGTATCGGGGGCCTTACTCTCAGGGTTTCTCCAGTCTCTCTGTCAGGCCAGCAAGCCCTGTCTTTGTTTTTGAGTTAGAATTTTGTTTTACATTTTTCTCCTCTATTGTGATCCCTGTCAGAGCAGTCAGTGGTGGGAGCCAGGCACCATCTCACTGTACTGGACTTAGTCTGGTGGAGGCCGTCGCAGACGTGGTCCATTAGTCCTTTGGACTAATCTTTTCCTTATGTCTTTAGTTTTCTTCATTCTTCCTTGCTCTCAAAGGGGTGAGACCAGTGGAGTATCCTAGGTAGCCACTCACAGGCTTTTAAGATGCCCAGACGCTCCTCACCAAAACAGAATGTAGAACATATTCTTTATAAACTATGTTATGCCAACTGAGCTAGATATTCCCCAAGATCATGGCCCTCACTGGGAAGATTTTAAATGAAACTGAAGCATTATGACTCCAGAGAAGACGGGAACAAACAACAGAGGGAAACCTCCTACTTGCCAGGCCCAGTAAGACATAGAGCCAGAGGTATGCCTAACTTCAAAGTCCACAATATTTCTTTTGCATCATATAGCCAACTCCTGAGCCCACTACTTTCTTATGCAAAAACCCACTGGATATCTCCACCTCAAACTTTCCACAGATGCTTCAAACTCAATGTATCTCAAACTCAATATATTCCAAACTCAGAAACTCATTACCTTCACCAACGCTGGTCTTCCTTCCTTCTATTAAATGCGACCACCTTTCTGCCAATCACTGAAGCTAAAACTTTCAAAGGGCTACACTCAGCTCTGCCCTGGTCCACTATCCCCATACACAGACAGTCAAAGCAGGTACTACCTGATACATCCCTGTGTCCCAACCTCTCCCAATCCTCTTCTTTCCATTACTTTTATACTACATCCCATCTAAACTGTTTTGACACTATGTTAGCTGTGCTCGTTTCTTTCCACTCTAATCTACTCGGCACTTTGCTATGAAATGCAACTATGATCATGTCACTAAAGGGCTTTGAGGAAGTCACTGACTCCCCACAAACTTCCTATTTATCAACTCAATCCAGTATCCTTGCATATAATTCCTTAAATTCTAGATTTCAATCAAAATACTCCTAATTTTAATCATCAACATCCAGACATGGTTCCTCCATCAAAATTACCCTGTTCTCACCATTCCACTTGAGAAGACCTTACCCATTCTCATGGCCCACTTCCAATGCCATCTCTTCTATAAGATTCTCATTTACTCTCTCATGCAGAAGTGAAACAACTATTAAGCACTTACTGTATGTCAGACAAAGTCCCTAGGTGGCGCAAACAGTTTGTGCTTGACTACTAACCAAAAAGTTGGCGGTTCAAGCCCACCCAGTGGTTGGTACGTTAGAAGAAAGCCCTGGCGATCTGCTTCCATTAAGATTACAGCCAAGAAAACTCTATGGAGCAGTTCTACTCTGTAACATGACTCCGTGGTAAGGGGTATGTTAGACACTGGATATACAGAAATGAACTCAATAAATGTTTATATAAAGTAAATTCTCCTGTCACTGCTCTTTCACAATTTTTTAAATTCCTTTTAATAGAACTCAGTATAATCTCAGTGCTAAAACAATCAATTGAATACATGTTTTATCTCATGAATTCCTTGACGGTAGAGATCATTTCTTATTCCTGTGAAGAAGATGCTACTGGAATCCATTGATTCAACAAGCACTTACTGAAGTTTAAAGTCTGCCCATTTGTAGCTATTGTAAGAGCCTCTTAACTGTTCTCCCTGGTTTTACTTTAGCACCCTCCAACCCTCTTTCCAAATAGCCTGACTGACCTATTCAAAATGTGAATCAGATATCAGTCCTATGTTTAAAACCATCGGCCTCACCTTGATTAGGCAATAGCATTTTAGATATGACTCCAAAAGCACAAGCGGCAAAAGAAAAAGCAGATAAACTGGATTTCATCCACATTAAAAGCTTCTGTGCCTCAAAGGACACCATGAAGAAAGTGAAAAGACAGCCCACAGAATGAGAGAAAATATTTGCAAATCATATATTTGATAAGGGACTTGTACCCAAAACACATGAAGAACTCTTATAACTCAACAACAAAAAGACAAGTAACCCAATTTTTTACATGAACAAAGGATCTGAGCAGACATTTCTCCAAAGAAGGCGTACGAATAGCCAAAAAGTACATGAAAAGATGCTTAACATCAGTAGTCAATAGGGAAATGTAAATCAAAAACACAATGAGATGCTACTTAACATCCACTAGGGCAGCCAAAATAAAAAAGACTGACAATAACAGGTGTAGACAAGGATGTGGAGAAACTGGAACCCTCGATCATTGCTGGTGGGAATGTAAAACAGTGCACATGTTAAACACGGAATTATCATATGAGACTCAGCAATTCTACTCCTAGGAGTATACACCTAAGAGAAAGGAAAACATATGTCCACACAAAAACTTGTAAATGAATATTCATAGTAGGAAACAACCCCAGTGTCCATCAGTGACTGAGTGGATAAACAAAATATGGTATAGCCATACAATAAAATATTATTCAGCAATAAAAAGGCATGAAGTATTGATACAACAACATGGATGAACCTTGAAACATGCTAAGTGAAAGAAGCCAGGGACCGAAAATCACATATTGTATGATTCAATTTATATAAAAATATCCAGAATAGGCTGAACCATAAAAACAGAAAGTAGATTCATGGTTGCCAGGGACTGGAGGGAGAGGAAAATGGGGAGTGGCTATTAATGGATAACAAGGTTTCTTTCTGAGTGAGGAAAATGTTCTGAAATTACATCATGGTGGTGGTTGCACTACTTTGTAAATACATTAAAAATCATTGACTCACATTTTCAAATAACTTTAAAAGTGTTTTTAATATATTTGGAAAACCTGGTGCCATAGTGGTTAAAAGCTACGGCTGCTAACCAAAAGGTCGGCAGTTCAGATCCACCAGGTGCTCCTTGGAAACTGTATGGGGCAGTCCTACTCTGTCCTATAGGGTTGCTATGAGTCGGAATCAACTCGACAGCAAGGGGTTTGGTTTTGGGTTTTTTTTTTTAATACATTTTAACAAAATGAAAATTTTAAGTGACTTTACAGTTTAAGGGGCCTGGTGGCACAGTGGTTAAAGAGCTCAGCTGTTATCCAAAAGGCTGGCAGTTGGAATTCACCAGCTGCTCCTTGGAAACCCTACAGGGCAGTTCTACTCTGTCCTATAGGGTCGTTATGGGTTGGAACCAACTC
The DNA here is from genome assembly GCF_024166365.1 of Elephas maximus indicus. NCBI lineage: Eukaryota > Metazoa > Chordata > Mammalia > Proboscidea > Elephantidae > Elephas > Elephas maximus. The sequence continues at coordinate 110,857,054 of NC_064821.1, read as the reverse complement.
AGAAGCAATGGATTTTACAGCTTAAAGGGGTGAATTTATGATATGAAATTATCTCAGTAAAGCTGTTATAAAAACTATTACCACCACCAAAAAAAAAAAAAAAAATCACTAAATGGCTTCCTATCCAACTAGGATGAAGCTCAAACTCCTGGTCATGTCCTAGAGGATCTATATGATCAGGCCTCTGTTTCCCTTTCTAGCCTCTTCTCCTATAATCTTCTCCCTGTGCTACAGCCACACCAGCCTTCTCTTCTTGTCACAAGCTCATTTAGCATTAGAGTCTAGCATTCACACTTGTGACTCTAGAAAAAAAAAAAGAGAATCAGGGTTAAACTTCCCATTATGTCATGCTGCCATCCAGGCATGAGTAACTAGTAAAATCCCTACTTCGGGTCTTGTACATGCCATGCTGGGGCAGTGGATGGCAGGGCAGCCCTCCCAGCTTGGTTCTTCACAAGTGCACTGAGGTTCAGCAGGCCCTTTAAGGATAGGCTTAAGGTGTCTGGTATTATGTTCTACCCCTGACTCTCCCCCTCCAAAGAATTAATAAGAGACACGCTGAGTCCCTCTGAGACATGAATTAAAGGTTGCGCGTCAACTTGGCTGGACCATGATTCTCAGTGGTTTGGTAGTTACGATGTAGTTTGGCAGTCGTATGTTGTTGTGATCACTTCCGTGATGAGATATGATGTAATATGATCACCTCCATGAAGGGATCTGCTATGAGTAGCCAATCAGTTGAAAGGGAGTCTCCTTGGGGCTGTGGCCTGCATTGAATATAAGTGAACTTTCTGGCAAGGCTTGTGGGCTTTTGCTCACTCTGGATCCTGCAGCTGGCTGCTGTTCATCTGACCTCCAGTTCTTGGGACTTGAGCTGGCAGTGGTCTTGGCCTGCCTATCTTGAGATTCGTTGATCTTCGTAGCCTGTGAGAAAGAGCCCTGCTCTCTGACCTGGCGATCTTGGGTTCACCAGCCCCAGCAACTAAGTGACTCAGGAGAAACCTCCAGCCTGACCCACAGATTTGGGACCTTCCAGCCTCTACAACCGCATGAGCCATTTCCTTGATACAAATCTCTCTCTCTCTCTCTCTATATATATGTATACAAAGCAGATACCAGTACATTTTACTGGTTTTGCTTCTCTAGAGAACACAGCCTAAGACACGATCTTTCCATATACTGTTCCGTCAGCTCAAAAATCTTCAGCTGGCTGACTCCTATCCTCGTTCAGAGCTCAGCTTAAATGTCACCTCCTCAAAGACGGCTTCTCCAATGTCACAATGTAAATTAGCCTTCCCAGACACTCTCCTTCATTATGCTCTTATTTTCTTCATAGAACTTCTACAAGATATAAGGTACAAAGCATAAGAAGGTATCTTGTTTACTCTTCCGTTTTATAGCTTGTCTCCCCTCCTGCCCTAATAGGCTGTCAAAACATTTGTTGAAATGAACTGCCATTAATGAATTTACTGTTCAAGCAGCAAGAGACCATAAATGAAGTTAATGAAATAGATTATTTCATAGGGAGGGAAATGATGAATGCCAAATTAGAGGTACAGATAAGTGTAAGAAAAATTTCAGAGAAGAAAATGACCAGTAGCTTCAATAACTGGGGAAAAGCTTCATGGAATCTATGGGGCTAAAAATAGATGTCAGAGGTTAACAGAAGTGGGAAAGGTATTACAGGGGAAAGGTAAATCTGAACAATGTCCTCCTCCCCTTTGTCCATAACATCACTGTTTCACCCATGTACATACACCCTACCATCATTCATGGGAACATAATTTGGATCCTAGACTGTGAACCCTGCAATATAAATGCCTTGAGAGCAGAGACTAGGTTTTACTTTTGCATATCTCCCCATACTAAATGCAGGCATAGTAACATTTGTCGAATGGCTAACAAAATAAAAGCAAATTCAGGCATTATCCTAGCACCCTACCATTGTGATCCAAAGCAATATCTACTTCCTCAAAATTATAAGTCTATATTTTAGACCTTTTTTGGTCTTTTTTTGGTGATGGAAGAGGGACTCAGCTTGTCTCTTTTTAATTCTTTGGGGGGAGGGGGTCGGGGATAGAACGTAATAGCACACACCTTAAGCCTATCCTTAAAGGGCCTGCTGAACCTCAGTGCACTTGTGAAGAACCAAGCTGGGAGGCCTGCCCTGCCATCCACTGCCCCAGCATGGCATGTACAAGACCTGAAGTAGGGATTTTACTAGTTACTAGCATGCCTGGATGGCAGCATGACATAATGGGAAGTTTAACCCTGATTCTAGAGTCCCAAGTGTGAATGCCAGCTTCTCAGTTTAACTAGCTGTTTAAGCTAGGGCAAGTTACTCAGTATCTCTGAGGCCATTTCTTCATCTGTTAAATGATATAATACAAATTACTCTGTATATTTGTATATGGACTAGAGCTACCCATTGCCATATAGTCGACTCCAACTCACAATGACCCTACAGGACAGAGGAGAACTGTCCCACAGGGTTTCCAATGGGGTTATCTTTATGGAAACAGACTGTTGCACCTTCCTCCCATGGAGCAGCTGGTAGGTTCGAACCACCGATCTTTCGGTTAGTAGCTGAACACTGAACCACTGTGCCACCAGTGCTCCTTATGGACTAGAGATAATTTGCATAAATTAGCCATCCCAGGGCCTGGTTACATGCTTGGCCCACTGCAAAGGCTAGTTATGATTACCAAGTCACAAGAATTACAAAGTGCCAGGTCACAGGATGCTGCTCCCCATAAGAAAGTGCTGAAGGTCAGAAAATAGTTGATCTCTTGCTTCTTGAGAATTTGATGAGGAGCAATGACTTTGCATTATTTCAACATTTTTCTCTGGCTAAGTAAGGGATGCTTGCTACCAGATCTGTTGTTTAGCTAGTATAACAACTACTGGAACCTGGAGGTGAGACTGTTAAAATGTAACATCAGCCACCTAACTGAACTTCATGAACCTGTACAAATGAGACCTTTGTACTATGTCTTAAAGGCCAACCTGAGAACTAAACATCAAATGGGGCCGGGGCGGGGCGGGGGGCGGGGGAAGCACAGAGTGATCCAAAAGCCTCTACTACCTACTCGCAAACGGTTGAGATATATGACCCACTGTAAACACATATTGTCTACAGCCTTACAAAGAAAACAAAATTTCCAAGTCCTTAACTCTTTTTACAACATGGACAAATACACAGATTGCTAAAGCGTGGTTTAAAAGGAAACAGGCAATTCACTACGTCCTTCACAGTGAGTAGATTTATAGGTAAATAGTCTGGTGCCCAATTTTTTAATTTCTAATATGATAAATATCTATAGGTGCAACCCACATAAACAACTGAGCTCCAGGAAGTTCTGAAGTGGTAGTTTAAAGGCTTCATAAACTATGACGCCAATATATTTGTATCATAAATGAAAGCACAAGTACTGGGCACTGAAAAAGGTGATACGTAACAGGTATAATAACCCTTTCCTTTGATAATACAAAGGTGAGTAAAGGCAAAGATGATAATGCACAAGGTGTGACCGTGCCACAAAAGCATGATCCCTGGCAGACCACAAACAAGCTCCAGAAGAGCAGTTTCAGATATAATAGGGCCATGACCACCCCATCTCCTCACCTGGTAACGGGACTCGTCAAAATTCAATTGAGGAACACCTCCTTTAAAAAGCCTTCCATAATCCCATCTCCTCCTAAACTCTGGTTAAGTTGCCTCTTCCCTATCTATGTCCCACAATATCTACAACCTTCATCACTTTGTTTTGTACTTGTTTATCTGGCTGCCTCACCCAATAAACTAGCAGCTCCTTCAGGGGAAAAATCTTGTCTTACCTCTCTATATCCCACAGGCCAACACTCAAAAGTTTGAGTTGGCACTCAACATTTGTTGAAAGACATATTTAAAAAGACATTCAGGTCAGCACACTTCATGTACCAAAGGGCTATAAATAACCTAAATTCCCATCAACAGAGGACTGGTTAAATCAGTGGTACTCAAAGTATGGTCCAAAGATTTCTAAGGGGCAATGAAAATTTTTCAAGAGTCTATGAGGTCCTCCCTTCTCCAAAAACTTATCTGTCTAAGGCCATACTCTTCAAATACTCTAACCAAAACAACGTATCACCAAGACTGAATGAAGAACCAGATACAAAAATCTAGCTTCCTTCTATTAAGCCAGATGTTAAAGAGATTTGCAAGTATGCAAAACAATGCTACTCTTCTCATTAGATTTTGTTTGGAAAAGTTATTTCTCATAAAAATGTTATTTATGTTTTTATGGGCTTATTATTTTTTTAATGAACCAACGTCTTTTAAATTTCTCAGTTTTAATTTCTAATATGATAAATATCTATAGGTACAACCCACATAAACAAAAACTCTTTAGGGTTCTCAATCATATTAAATGTGTTAAAAAGTCCTGACACCAAAACATTTACGAATAGCTGGTTAAATAAACTATGGTACATCTGTACAATAACAGAGTATGTAGCCATTTTTAAAAAAGAATGAGGTAGACTAATATATGTGGATAGAAATCAGTACCTAAGCTATAAGTTAAAAAAAAAGTGCAAAACAAAGTATAAATTTATATATATATATATTTTTTAAAAGGAAGCATTGTCATATATCCATATATGCTATACATGCACAAACTCTCTGGATGAACATCCAGGGAAAGTAAAAAATGGCTGCCCCTGTGGAGGGGAACTGATAGCCAGAAGTCACAGATGGGAGGGAGACCTGCCACTCCATTCTGAGCATATTATTTGAAAATTTTACCACCTGCATATATTACCTTTGCAGAAAAAAAATACAGAATCAATAAATTATTCTGAAATAGTACATCGGCACTAAACTCACATTAAAGAACAGAATTTAATGACATTGGAAAATGTTAAACAATACACTGTTAAATGAAGCAAAAAAAATTACAAAAACAGTAATATACAATATAACTCAAAATACCTATGTATGTGTGTGTATATTTACATACTTATTCCTAAAACAGTCTGGAAGAATATACTGTACATGAACGTATTAACGGTCTTTTTTTCTTCCAGTTACTGGTATTACAAGTGATTGTCTTCCTTGTTCTTCTAAACTTTGTAAATTTTCGATAACTGACAATTATTTGTACAATCAGAAAAACAAAGAAAAAGTTTGTTTAAATATCTAAGTATGTTTAGATGTGTATCTATACATAAAATATCTGTTAGGCCAAAAAGTAAATGAGTTAAGGTAACACCAGGAACTTGACTGAACATTTATAAGTGAAGTTTCAAACTCTCTTCTTCCCCTGTGGTTTAAAAATCAATTTGGTTCTGTAGTTTTATTGCTAGGAATCAATCACAAAGAAAATATACGTGCCCAATGATGCTCATAAGAACATTATTTAAAGACAAATAATGCAAATAACCCAAATGTTCCACATGGATTGCTTAGACACACTCTAGTTCAGCTCCAAGGCACATTTGTGTAGGTGCTCAGGCCAAGGTAGGTACCCAGACCAAGGTCCTAGGACTCATTGTGGACAGCTCTCTCTCCATCACTCCTCTCACCCAACTCACTATGTCCAGTTGGGTCTGCCTCCATACATACCCTAAAGCCTTTTATTTCTTTCTTCACTACTACCACCCCAATCCAAGCCATGGTCTACTCTCCTTATCCACAATGGTCTCCTGGTACCACTCCTGCTTACCTGGAGTCATTCTCCACACAGTGTCCAAAAGGTCAACTTTTAGAAGATAAACCAATTTGTGTCACTGTCCTATTTAAAGCCCTTCAATGATTCTTCAGTGTCCTTAGAATAAAATTTGATCCTTATCAGGGTCCTCAAGGCTCTACCTGACTTAGCCCCCCCTCATCAATCTGATCTCACCTTCTTCCACGTCCCCTGTGCTCAACAGGCTGCAACCATAGCGCCTTTCTTTCTGTTCTTCAAACGAGCTACACTTGTTACCACCTTAGGGACCTGGCACTTGCTACATCTTCTCCCAGGAACACTTTGTTCCTAGATCCACACACACTCATTCCTTATTTGTTTTTCACCTCTCAGAGAGGCGTTCCCTAATCAAACAACCTTAACTCTTGTCACTAACTCATCACCATTGCATTTCTTTAATAATATATACCTCTTATCTAATCTTATCCTGTTTATTCTATACTTGTGTATGCTCTGTCTCCTCAACCTGCTCATTGCGTCACCTCCCTCTGACTATAACCTCTGTGAACAAAGGAACATTTGAGTGGGTACTCAGAAGTATCTACTCAATGAATGGAATACTATATAAAATTCTATATAGGCACTAAAATATTTTTGAAGCTTTAAGAATACAGGAAAATGTTCACAATATGTATCTAGGTGGGAGAAAAAAGTTATCAAATAATTGATCGCCAAGTTTGTTCAGGGAGGTGCCAATATACAAAAAAGAACAAAATAAAAAGTTCTGTTAGTATTTTAAAGTGTCTAGGGGGCAGCGGGTTAATGTTAACGGAGGATGAACAACTCAGAAAAGGAGGGTGAGAACAGCTGCACAACTTGAAGAATGTAATGAATGTCACTGAATTGTACATGTAGAAACTGATGAATTGGTGTATGTTTTCCTGTGTATATTCTCAACAACAACAAAATAAACAAAAAAGAATCAAGTAGGGCTCTTCAAATACATGTGAAAACCCTCAGACACAGGAATCAGAAAAAGTACAGAGATGTGGAGTGGACCTGAAGACTGGGAAGAGGCCTCAAAACCTGTCAGATCATGGACTGGACTGGACAATGGGATGGAGAGGGATGCTGGTGAGGAGTGAGCTTCTTGGATCAGGTGGACACTTGAGACTATGTTGGCATCTCCTGCCTGGAGGGGAGATGAGAGGGTGGAGGGGGTTAGAAGCCGGCAAAATGGATGCGAAAAGAGAGAGTGGAGGGAGAGAGCGGGCTGTCTTATTAGGGGGAGAGTAATTGGGAGTGTGTAGCAAGGTGTATATGGGTTTTTGTGTGAGAGACTGACCTGATTTGTAAACTTTTACTCAAAGCACAATAAAAGTTATTAAAAAAAAAACTGTCAGATCTGGGCAATGTCTCACGGGCAATGTCTCACCAGGCTAGGGGAAAAAAAATGAATATGGCATATTCTAAACTCAGCCCTAGAGCCCTGCAATAAGCAAAGAAGCTGTATGATCTACAAAAAGGCTAACTAAAGTTGTTTTAGATACATCGTTGAACTCTCTCAAGTACAACAGAACCTCTCTATCCTCCAATTCTCAGTTTTCATCCTTGCATAAGAAAAAGACACACATTTATACTTAATGTGTACCCTGAGCCCTATGAACTAGGTCGCCTTTTCAGAGAAGAAAAGCTCAGCCCACAGTATAATTTGAAATGCTAGTCCCATCTGTAAAACTCCAGCATGAGCTGCAGTTAATATTAATTAAGGACAGAAACAGGTTTGTTCCTGAACAGCTTTTCTCTCAATCAAATCCAGGATGCTTCCAAGTGGAAACCTGCCAATTTTCCTACACTTGGGATAGTAGACCCAGTACAGAAAACTGTGATTTAAAAAAAAAAAAAATACCACTTTTTGTCAAACTTCTTAAAACAGAATTCTCATATCCTTCAGAGGAAGGTTTCAGTCACCCGTCACCCAAGAAAAGAATGTATCACTAAGCATAAGAATTTTCAAGGGGACTCACTCAACTGAATGCCCCCACATGCATGTGTGTGCTCTTACACATACGTGTGCACACACAGAGAAAAGCTAGTATTCCTTATGACAGAGTCTAGGACCCAGCTCCTGGCGGTCTAAGAGAACTCTCTCCTCTATTCACTCACGCAGTATGCTGAAGAGAATGTGAGCCAAAGATCTGAAAATGTGGGGCTGGGTCATTAACTAAGGTATTTGAGAAGCCTCATCCTGCACAGCTCCAGGCAGACTAGGAAGGGCCAATGGGTGACAACAATAATGAAGCTAATCTCAGATCCATATAAAGTACAAGTTTTCACCATAAACTGGAGCCAATTAAACAGAATGGACTCTATTGTTGGAGGCTGTTTGACTCCTCCTGGGGAAGATGTACACAAAATTTGTGACCCATGCCTTCAATGACCACAAACTCATTGAACTCCTTTTCTGTATTAGATACTTTGCAGATTCCTGTCTTGTGAGTCTCAGTGGCAAGTGGTAGCATGGGGAAGGGAGAAAGGACAGGGGTCAGAGAACTCTCCTGAACACTGCTATAGCCCCAGCAGCACCTAGGACACTTGACTGACCCATAGCAGGTACTCAGTAAATGTTTACTGAATGAATTAGACAGATATTTATTGCACTGCATTACAACTGTATGTGACACCAGCAAAAGAATCAAAGACCTATAGGGGAAAGAGATGAATTCTGCCATGGCACGTGAGGGAAGACTTCACAGAAGCAGCAACATCAGAGTGGCCCTTCCCTAGAAGAGCAACTTTGCACCAGGCAGTGGCTGCAGGTGGAGGAAAGCCATGTAAGCAGGAGAACCACCCGATCAAGGTTGGTGCAAATGGCCTGAGCTCCCTTCTGATTCAAATTCTTACAAAGGTTCTGTTTCCTGGGGTTTTGTTGTGCTTCATCATCTCTTTCAAACCTTCAACTATAAAAGGGTCCATACAGATGAGTTGTTATACTTCTCTACCAGAAAATTAGGTAAAAGCAAACAGCAGGTTACAGACAGAAAAACAAATACTGCAGAATGTTTTCTCATCTACCAGGTAGTCACCCTTTAAGATTCTTGCTTAGACCTTCTGAGAGAGAAAAATAATCTAAGAACACCCTCCCCACCCCCCGCTAGAACAAGTCACTTTCAAAACAAATTGCTGTCCTTAATTTTTCTCCTTCTTCCCTGATAACAGTTTCTAAACTGATCCAGGCAAAAACTACTTGATTCCCCCCCCCAAAAAAAAGAAAAGGGGATAATCTTAACATTTCATAGTCACTTTTTACTCCAAGAGGAAAAAATGAAGGAATTTTAAAGAGAACAGAAACTAAATTCAGAGCACTGGAGAGTTAAAATGAAAAAAAAAAAAATGAGAACAAGGGAAAACAGAACCCCTAAGAGCAGAAAGAAGCCACTTTCTATCACACTTTCTTTAAAAATAGAAAGGGTCCAGTCCCAGGACACATAGTGTAAAGCCCTTCATGCCCAAGGAAAGTAAGTCACCAAGCCAGACACAGAAAAAAAAAATTAATAAATGGACTCTCTGGAACCCTGGTGGTACAGTGGTTAAGAGCTACATCATCTATAGCCACTGACCCCAAGGTCAGCAGTTGAATCCATCAGCCGCTCCTTCAAAATCCTATGGAGCAGTTCTACTCTGTCCTGTGGGGTCACTATGAGTTGGAATAGACTCGATGCAATGGGTTTGGTTTTTTGGTGTTTTATGGAGCCCTGGTTAAGCATTTGCCTGCTAACCAAAAGGTGCGCAGTTTGATTCCACCAGCCACTCCCTGGAAACCCTATGGACCAGTTCTACTCTGTCCTATTGGGTCGCTATGAATTGGAATAAACTACATAGCAACCTTTTTTTTGTGTGTGTGTCGTTGTTGTTAACACCCTGGCTGTTCGCTTCCCTCACTATGTCTCTATTCCCCTACTGTTGGAGAAGCCAGACCTAAACACAAAACTATCAGGTTGGGAGCCCAGCTTCTCTTCCTCAAAACCACATACCAAACACAGACAGAATAAAATGCTTTTGGATGTGAAATTAAAATAGGCCAAATGAGGTAACAGTACCCACAAGAGAAAACTCAGGATACAATCTAGTACACAAAACACTTCTTCTGAGAGATTAGGGGTAGGATGTTCTTGAAAACCAAAATTTAAGCTTGCCTTTACAACTTGTTTAAGAGAGAATGAATAAAACTCTGCCTTTGAGATCCTTAATTTCTTGCTTTTAAGCTTTCCTTCTGTTTTCCAGCACAGTTCTCCGCCCACCTCTTCAAACTAGTTTGCGCTTCTGAAATGAAGATGCCTGGATAATTAGCCCATGATGGGCAACAACCGCGCTGGACACCGATGAGAACAGGAGCGACATTAAAGCACCCAGTCGGCAGTAACAAGTTTTCATAAAGGAGTTGCTAATTATGAGTATCTGCATCCCAGAAGGGGAAAGTACCTCGCTGCGGCACAACTGCGACCTCTCGCCTTTTAATGCCAATTCATTACGAACTAGTGTGAACTTGGGGTGGGAGGAAACGAGTTGGGGGATGATCAGACTGAGATCAAGCGGTCTACGTCCCCAGCTTCAGCACACAAGCCAAGGGAGGCTAGATTCAAAATGTAATTTACCAGAAAGTCTCCCAGTCTCCTAAGGGCCAGGCCCTGGCTTGGGGAGGAGGGTGAGTTGGCGGTAAAGAGTTTACCTTAGAAGGCGGCAGCCAACAAACACGCCTTTCGGAGCCGCCCAGGGCTCTGGCCCGGGGGCCGAGACCGCGCGGGGCTGGGTGCGGGGCTGGGTGCGCAGCTGAGAGCCCCGCAGCGCCACAGGTTCCCCCGCGTGCAGCCGGGCCCGGTTCCCACAGGTGGATGACGCTCGGCCTCCGGGGGTCGGACAAGAGGATAGGGTGCCGCGGTTCCTCAGGGACACGGGTACAGGGGGAACCATGGGGATCAAGGGCGGCTTTGCCTTAAGGCGGCAACGTAAACGGAAGCTTTGAAATTGTCAGTTGCCTGATTCTCGCTCCCTCCGCTGGGTTGTCATCAGCTTTCCGCAGGAGTCCGGCGGAAAGAGGAGCCCTGTGCACCTCCCACCATCCTCCAAGCGAGCCTCGGACTCCTCCCCGGGCGCGGTTAACCCGCACCGCCGCGGACCGCCCGCCTGTCGGCTGCATGCGCCCCGTCACGTACGAGCCTGCACGACCACACGCGGGCGGGGGAAGGGCGCCCGGGGACCAGCGGAGAACTGGCCCCTTTCCAGCCGTTTCTCTCCCCGGCCTAAGTGATCCCCCTTTGGCTCACCCGTGTTCGCCTTGATGTTCTCCCGCAAGAAGTGGCCGCTGGACAGATGCTGGAGGCCGAAGTTCTGGGCGATCCTCTGACACACCGTGCCCTTGCCCGAGCCGGGCGGCCCAAGGATGACCGCGCGCAGGAGTTTGGAAGCCATTGCCTCCGCGAGGAGAGGGACGGCTAAAAAGACAGCGGCCCCCGAGGGAGCCCCGGGAACTTTGTTTCTTCTTCCCCTGTCCCTGGCACCCTTCGCTCGCGCGTGTACTCGCCAGGCACCCTGCAGAGGGAAGGAGAGACTTTTGAGACAACCCCTCCCCTCAGCTCCACGCCCAGGCGGACTCTAAGGCGGAGTAGCGCGCCACGCTAAACCTCCCCGCCCTCACCAGCCTCCTCGCCCCCACGCAGCGGTTCTGCAGCACTTTAGAGCACCCCCCGCCACCGTGATCAGCCTCGAGGGGAAGAGGTCAGCCTGGCCAGCCCCACCTCCATCCCTTCCTCTATCTCGCTCCCCCCGCCGGATTGAGGAGGGGGGCCGGGAGGCCGGACATCCCCACGACAGTCCCCGCCGAGCCAATAAAACCGGGAGAGTCGAAGCGCGCAACCCACCGCCCCACGCACCAGCCGGCCTGTGGGCTGAGCCCCTGCCCGGGTCCCTGCACGTGGGCAGCGTTTAGTCCGTGCCCCGGCCCCTCCCCCGCGGCTGTCACATTCCCCGGATTCTCAGCAGCCGTGGCTGCCAGCCGGCCGAGCGGGCGGCCCAGCGCCCACCTTCGCCGAGGGCTGCTGGGATGCGCTCCCCCTCCGCGGGGCTCGCAAAGAGCCGGAGCTCGGCGCCTCCCTACAAAGAGCAATCAAATAAGCACACACCTCGGCTGGGAAGCAGCGCGCCGAGTGGCTTCCAGCCCAGATCCCGCTGGGCGGTGCCGCCTCCGCCCGCCCCCACTCCGCGCCCTGGCCGGCCGCGCGGGACTCGCGCCTTACGTAACCCGGGAGCCCGGCTCCGAGCTAGCCGCCGGCCGGCGCCCCCTCCCCTTCCCCAGCTCTGCGCCCCAACCCGCCCTCCCCGACCCGTGTGCTCCCCAGGACCCAGTGGGATCTGCTGGAACGAAGGGATGTGGAGAAGACGGAAGGGAGAGAAATCCCTTTTTTGGGGTCACATGAGTTAGAAGCATCTCAACGGTCATGGAGGTACCGGGTGTAGTGCTAATAAAAAAAAAAATACAACTTGTTGAGTGCCTACTGTCTGTCAAGTTTGGTGCTAGGTGATTTCCTTTTCCAACTGTCTTCCAAGGTAGGGTATTTACAGGTGAAAAGATGCTTGGAATGAGGCCGTTCATTCATTGATTCATTCATTCAACAAATGTTTATTGAGCTCCTACTTTGTGCCAGACAGTATCTAGGCGCTTGGGATATAGTAGTGAACAACAGAAAACAAGTCCCACCCTCGTGGGGGCCACATTCCAGCAAGGCTTTAGAATCCGTGTCTACTTGACTCCAAAGCCCAGGCTCCTAGGGGAAAAGCAAGGCGCTAACAGCGGCTCATATGCTCAGGACTTTATAGCCAACTTATTCCCTGACTTCAGCAACCGGATGTTGGCCCTTCAACTCACCAGGTCCAAGTTGGGGTTCCATGCTCTCCCCCCTCCCCTGAATATCCCAATCCGTATTAAATCTGTTCCCACCTCAATTGGTGCGATAACCATTCATAGGTTTCCTGCTTCCTGGCCAGTCTAACCTGCCGGAAATACTGCTAAAGTGCAAAATCAGTTTCTATTATTTTGGCATTTCAGATATTATCTTTCTTTGAATAAAGTAAAAAAAAAAAAAATTCAGCAGGAGCACACAGGTGCCTCCCATACGCCTTTGATTTTTCTGCCAGCCCTTTCTCCTCTGCCCTCGTTCCACAGGCCTCCTGCCTTTAGGAAATTCAGTGAGGAATCTTAGCACCACCGCTCACAGCTCAGAGAAACGGAAGGACACGGACAGTGGGGACGGTGTGGAGAAGAGCCTGCTGTTGATTCCTGGCTGTTCTGCTGTGTTGGGGAGGGGAGCTGAACATGACATAGTATCCTGCTGCCCAGCCCCTCTACCCCACAGCCTTCTTCAAGCACAGAATGGTCCAGATAGTGCCTATTCTCTGGCTACCTGGAAGCACACACAGACTACCAACCCCAGGTTGGCATTTGTTCCATAGGCTCATCCACCTTCTTGTCAAAGGCCCAGGCTGGATAGGGCAGACTCTAAACTCTCTAAACTATCTCAGGGAGTGTTCTGTAGACCTCACGAGGTTGTTATACTGAGCCTTTTCAGCCCTTCACCTGGGAACAAAGAGGAAGAAGAGCTTCTATAAGGACTTAAATCTCCCTGTCTTCCTCCTACAACATCCTGTATATTATATCCCACAGTTTCTGATTCAGTGGGTCTGGGGTGAGGCCCTAGAATTTGCATTTCTAACAAATCTCCAAGGTACGAACTGTGCTGTACTGGTAGCCTAAAGTTGGCAGTTCCAACCTACCCAGCAGTACTCTTCGTTAAAAGTACAGCCAAGAATCATTGCTGAACTTTTTTTTTTTATTGTACTTTAGGTGAAGTTTACAGAACAAACTAATTTCTCATTAGTTAGTAAACACAGTGTTCTATGACATTGGTTAACAACCCTACAACACATCAACACTCTCCATTCTCAACCCTGGATTCCCTATTACCAGCTTTCCTGTTCCCTCCTGCCTTCCAGTCCCTGCCCCAGGGCTGGTGCACCCCTTTAGTCTTGTTCTGTTCCATGGGCCTGTTCAGCCTCTGGCTGAAGGGTGAACCTCAGGAGTGACCTCGTTACTGAGCTGAAAGGGTGTCCGGGGGCCATACTTTCAGGGTTTGTCCAGTCTGTGTCAGGCCAGCAAGTCTGGTCTTTGTTTTTGAGTTAAAATTTTGTTCTACATTTTTCTCTAGCTTTGTCCAGGACCCTCTACTGTGATCCCTGTCAGAGCAGTCAGTGGTGGTAGCCGGACACCATCTCATTGTACTGGACTCAGTCTGGTGGAGGCCCTGGTGGATGTGGTCCATTAGTCCTTTAGACTAATCTTTCCTTTGTATCTTCAGGTGTCTTTATTCTTCTTGCTCCCAAAGGGGTGAGACCAGTGGAGTAGCCTAGATGGCCATTCACAGGCTATTAAGACCCCACATGCTACTCACCAAAGTAGAATGTAGAACATATTCTTTATAAACTATGTTATGTCAGTTGAACTAGATATTCCCCGAGATCATGGTCTCCACAGCCCTCAGCCCAGCAATTCCATCCCTCAGGGAGTTTGGATGTGTCTATGGAGCTGCCATGACCTTGTCTTGTACAGGTTGTGCTGGCTTCCCCAGTATTGCGTACTGTCTTATCCTTCGTCAAAGTTACCACTTATCTATTGTCTATTAGGAAACCCTGGTGGTGTAGTGGTTATGTGCTACGGCTGCTAACCAAGAGGTCAGCAGTTCAAATCCACCAGGCGCTTCTTGGAAACTCTATGGGGCAGTTCTGCTCTGTCCTGTAGGGTAGCTATGAGTCGGAATCCCCGGCAGTGGATTTTTTTTTTTTTATTGTCTATTAAGTGTTTTTCTGTCCCTGCCCCTCCCCTCACTCTTAACATTACTGAACATTTTGATCAAATATTCTATAGAAGAATCCTGATTAAATGGGGAAAAATACAGAACAGGATTTCAAATTCTCATGGACTCCAGACTTTCTGGAGCCATGGAGGTTGAATGAACCCCTGAGATAATCTTTAAACCTTAAACAAAAAAAATTCCCTGAGACCGTGGTCTCAGGGAACATCTAGCTCAATTGGCATAACATAGTTTATAAAGTAAATGTTCTACATTCTACTTTGGTGAGTGGCGTCTGGAGTCTTAAAAGCCTATGAGCGGCCATCTAAGATAATCCACTGGTTTCACCCTGTTTGGAGCAAGGGAGAATGGCGAAAACCAAAGACACAAGGGAAAGATTAGTCCAAAGAACTAATGGACAAAGGACTACCACAGCCTTCACCAGACTGAGTCCAGTACAACGAGATGGTGCCTGGCTACCACCACTGACTGCTCTGACAGAGATCAAAATAGAGAGTCCCAGACAGAGCTGGAGAAAAATGTAGAACAAAGTTCTGACTCACAAAAAAAGACCAGACTTACTAGCCTGACAGACTGGAGAAACCGTGAGAGAATGGCCCCCAGACACCCTTTTAGCTCAGTAATGAGGTCACTCCTCAGGTTCACTCTTCATCCAAAGATTAGACAGGCCCATAAAACAAAATGAGACTAAAGGGGCACACCAGCTCAGGGGCAAGGACTAGAACGCAGGAGGGGACAGGAAGGCTGGTAATAGGGAACTCAAGTTTGTGTCATGGGGTTGTTAACCAATGTCACAAAACAATATGTGTACTAATTTAATGAGAAGCTAGTTTGTTCTGTAAAGCTTCATCTAAAAAAAAGTACAAAAAAAAAAAATACCTGACATCTTCTTAAAACCAAATAATAGATTAGCTTAACTACTAAAAAAAGTCTGCTTTGAGCATTATGTTCTTTTAAGAACTATCAAATTGACAACAATAGCTTGAATGATTAGATAGGAACCTTAGGGGGCAGTGAGTTAATGGGGGATGAAAACTCAGAAACGGAGGGTAAGAATGGTTGCACAGCGTGAAGAAGGTAATCAGTGTCACTAAACTGCACATGTAGAAACTGTCGAATTGGTGTATGTTTTGCTGTGTATATTCCCAACGACAACAAAATAAATTTTTTTAAAAAGATTACAGCAAAGAAAATCCTGTGGAACAGTTCTACTCTGTAACACATGTGGCCACTTTGAGTCAGAATCCAGTGGTCTGCAACTGAAAACAACAAAAACAAATTCCCAGGTGATGCTGAGTCTGCTGATACAGAAACCACACTTTGAAAACCACTGCTGTAGCGAAAAAAACATTAAACTGAAACAAGGGAGATATGTGGTCTCTTGATTCCTCTGCCTGCTGTGTGACCTTTGGCCCTTAACTCTTGTCTGTAAAATGAGGTTGGATTTAGAATATCCCTATGTTCCCTTTTTATCTATCAAAAACTAATTTTGTTAGTTCACACAGGACATACAGCTACTCACCCCCACAAACTGATGCCCTGTAGCCCCACCTTGCCCTGTCAACTGGTTCTTTTGCCTACTTTTGAGATGCCTCCACTAACATCAGTTTACAGAGTCACAGAGCACTGCTAATCACATATGTGGTCCTAGGACTTTATACTTTACTTAGCTTTTTTTGGAGCTTAGATTATGAAATGGAAAGAGGAGTGACACAGGTAAACTAACTAGAAAAAACCAGCTGAAAGTGGAACCTAAGATTTCACAAAAGAGTCCACCACTGAGCATCCCTGTGCGCAGCCACCTCAGGGTCCCAAAGATCAGTTGCTGAAAGGACAACAGAACAAGAAGAAATAGGATTTAGAGTCAAACAGACCTGGGATCAAATTTCAACAGCACCATTTATTAACTCTGCAAGCCTTTTGATCTCTGTGAGCCTTAACTTGCTTATCTGTAAAAGGGAGATAATACCTACCTCATAGGCTTGTGGTGAGGCCTAAATGAGATAATGTATATAAAGGACTTAGCACAATGCTGGATATATAATAGTATACAATCGTGAACATCATCATCATTATTAACCATGGGCCAATTATATAGCCTCTCTGATCTTAGTTCCTGAATGATGAGGAGTAAATGAGATAATATAACAAAGACAGAGCAAATTCCCTGGTACTTGGAAGACACTCAGTAAATCATAACTATTCTTATTGGAAGAAGCCCTAGCGGTGCAGTGGTTAAGAGCTTGGCTGCTAACTGAAAGGTTGGTGGTTTGAACCCACCCAACAGCTCCTGTAAAGATTACAGCCTAGGAAACCCTATCGGGCAGCTCACTTTGTTATATAGGGTCACCATGAGTCAAAATTGACTCAATGGCACATGACAACAACTATATTCTTATTGGAGGATCAGTGAAGATGAGGGAGACCCTCAATGAGGTAGATTGACACAATAGCCTCAACAATGGCCTCAAACACATCAAAGATCATGGAGATGCTGCAGGACCAGGCGACATTTTGTTCTATCATGTGTAAGGTTGCCATGAGTCAGAGCTGACTCCAGAGCAAATAACAACATCCTTATCACAGAGGGCAGTGATAGTTCGGTGCAGAATTTTCATCTTCCATGCGATAAACTCAGGTTCCATTCCTGACCAATGAGCTTCATGCACAGCCACCACTCATCTGTCACTGGAGGCTTGCGTGTTGTCTTGATGCTGAAGGGGTTTCAGTGGAGCTTCCAGACTAAGATGGACTGGGAAGAAAGGGCTGGCTATCTGCATCTGAAAATCAGCCCATGAAAACCCTATGGTCAAATCCACAGCTGATTATGGGGATGGCACAGGATTGGGCAGCATTTTTTTCCACTGTGCATGGGGTATCCATGAGTCAGGGGCCTACTCAACAAGAAAAAAAACCAAACCCACTGCCATCGAGTTGACTGCGACTCACAGTGACCCTACAGGACAGAGTAGAACTGCCCAATAGAGTTTCCAAGGAGCTCCTGGCGGATTTAAACTGCCAACCTCTTGGTTAGCAGCTGTAGCACTTAACCACTATACCACCAGGGTTTCCAAACAAGAGCTAACAACAATTCTTACCACATATACTCAAGTAACTAACTTCATACTATTTACTTTGCCTCGAATTTTTAACCCATTTATAATACTTATCATAGCCTGCCAAATATTATATAACTGTCTGTTATGTTATGTTTGTCTACATATTACCCAACAGTGTAAGCTCTGAGGGCCGGGGTCCAGTTTTATTCATCTTTGTATCCTCAAAAACATATGGCACTTTGCCTGTAATATGTATTCTATTAACACTGGCAGGTCTCACTCTCAGACTTAACACACTCAACATCAGTCCATGTTGCCTCTCTACAATTCATGGTAATTTACACATTCATCAGATTCTGACAAGCTTGCAAAGAAGGCAGTGCAAAGGGTCTTATGCCTGTTTTACAGGTGAGAAAACTAATGTTCTAAGAGTTATGTGAACGGCCCAAGGTCATAGAGCTAGTTGGTGGTACAGCTAGGACTCAACCCCAGATTCTCTAATTCCGAGGCCAGTGCTCTTATTTTCTAAACTTCAGCCATTTCTCTACAACTTTCACAATTTTGCCATAGCCTCATACCACCTTGGCTCTTATCTACTTATTATGTTTCTTTATATTGACTGATTTTGTTTGAATAATTTATTTGAGAAGGGAACTATATATCATTCACTACCCATAAATAAATGAATGCAATAAAATGAATACAAGAACAATGAAATAAGGCTACCAAATTCCAGCTGGTTATCTACTGTCTCTCAGCCTGTTGAAGTTCTAAGCTTAATCTTGGTTTTTAAAAAAAATGTAAGGAGGGTGGTGTTTAGCAAGAGTTAGAAAGGTGTTTAAGATATGCAACGTCTAAACAAGATTGCTTATCTGTAATCACATGGCTGAAAGTAAAATTCAAGAAGGAATACTTTCTTATTATGCAGATTAATATAATTTAAAGCTAGGCCCATGTACCACCTAGAATCATCTCTAGCACCACATCAAATTATCTCTTAATTATCAGAGATAAGTCTTACACGCTCTAATGTACCTCAGAGTATATCTTGGAAATTTATTTTAATATGAGTCACCAGAATGTTAATCAGAATGTGATCACTTCAACCACAGTTCATGGGTATGACACTGACCCTGCTTCTAAAATTATGCCCCCATTCTGCTAGCTACCACACCTCTTCAACATTGTCTTTCTATCATAATTTCAGGTTTATACCTATTGCGTTTGATGAAAACTTTAGGCTTCTTGAACATAGCGGCTTCATTTTGTTCATCATAGTCTCCACATATTTTGTATAATGTCCAGCACATGGAGTGCAGTGCAGTGGGTTTCTCTTACATACAACTTTTCTGGCCAAGGGTTTATAATTCTGCCAAAAATAATTGGTTGGGCCACAAC
Source organism: Elephas maximus indicus (assembly GCF_024166365.1). Taxonomy (NCBI): domain Eukaryota; kingdom Metazoa; phylum Chordata; class Mammalia; order Proboscidea; family Elephantidae; genus Elephas; species Elephas maximus. Next base: position 110,838,007 of record NC_064821.1, on the reverse strand, counting down.
CTGCCCTGTGATTGGTCTATTTGTCATAACTTCCAGGGATTGGAGAGTTTACTATGCAAATAAGGTATGTAAAACCCTTGTGGGGATTGGTCTATTACTATGCAATTTAACTGACTGTGGCCTACCAGGTTTTAGAGGAGTAGTGTTATAAAAGGATCAGTCCCACAGAGGATGGGGGGACCTCACTGCCGTGAAGAAGACGAGCCTGAAACACACCCCATCCTTTGGACCAGTGGTCCCTGCACTAAGAACCTCCGAAACCAAGAAGACTAAGAAAACTGTAATGCTAGAGATGGTATAAGATGGCACAAGACAGCAGCAGCAGGATGAGCAGCAGGAAGGAACCAGGAGACTGGTGCTAGCCATCTGCAGTGGGCTTGCTGACCCATGGAGCCAGAGAGACTTGAGCGCCTTTGGGCATGAGGCTTGCTGTTGAGTGGTGTGCCTTCGGGCACTTGTTGGTGGACTTAAAGAGCTGTAACGCTTGCCCAAGCAGGGCAGGAGCCAGCCCCAGAGTTGCCCTGTGGTGGAGGCCAGGCCAAGAGCAAGGCCTACCTACAGGCATACCTCGTCAAGAGGAGGCCTGTCCTGAGGGGACCGAGAGGAGGCCTGCATGGCTAAGAGGGGGTGTGCATGGCTAAGATGAGGCCTGCACAGCCAAGGGGGAGCATGCACAACAGAGAGAGAAGGGCCTGCATGCTTGCACAGCCAGTTGAGAGGAGCTGAGAGAGCTGCCCTGCACTGAAGCATGGAAGGATGTGCTCTCCACTTCAGGGGAGACTTCCAGACTTTGCTTACATGCTTCCTGATCCTGAGTCATAGCCTATTGTCCTTGATCCTGATCCCAAGTTGTACCCTGTTACTTCCTTAAAAAACCACTTAACTGTAAGTGTGGCCCGTGAGTTCCGTGTGGCCATTGCAACAAATTACTGAAACCAGCAGAGAAGTAAAGAGTGCAGTGGCAGGAACAGCTGGTGTCAGAAATGGTGAAGAAGTTGGAGGGTGAACCTGTGTCAAACCTCCACCTTATAGGAACCAGCTTTGTGCTGTCCTAGTTCTTAGCCGTAAGGAATCTAGGCGATTTCTCGTGCCATTGCAACACATGGAGTTAATTTTGTTGAGTGAGTGACTGGCTGCTGAATGAATGAATGAAAAAATAAAGTTATTTCTTTCTTTGCCCTCTTTGAAGTTTCTCTACATGGACAGGAGAAAGGCTAATGGCTTGGACGTGCTAAGATTCAGAAAAGAAAGCCAAAAGTGAATGAGAAAAGCTTGCCCTGCTCCTTCTCCCTGAAGGTGCTTGTTAAATACTCCAGAAGCCGAAAGTTTGTATTGAGAGAAGAATAAATGATGAGATGCAGGACTAGCCTAGCATTATTTGTGACAATAGTGTATTCTTACAAGTGAAAAAATCCTTTTCTCCCCGGCTTTTACTAGCTCACATGATTATTAACCTATAACATCTTAATGGTGATTGAAAAGAGGCAGCATTTATTTCAGAAGCTTGTTCTCTCAGACCAAAAAAAAAAAAAAGTCTTCCAAGCAGTTAAAAAAAGAGCTGGGAGGAAAGAAATCAACATTCTTCGTATTTACCTGGCATGACTCACTATTCTCCATGAAAAACAGACTATTTACAAATGTTACTGGAATAACCCTATATGGTAGAGGAGCTCTCTCAGGAGATGAAGATGTTGAACTCCCACCCGTGGTCTTTTCCTCATGAAACACTGAGAAGCAAAATAACAATCTGTTAGGCTTCATCCTCCAAATATAATGCTGTAATGATGTCTTGCCCAGAACAGTGCTAAGAATTGTACAACTGGTAGTGGGGATGGACAGGCTATGTCATTCACATTCTTCATGCCATCTTCCCAAACATAATCAATACAAGTTGGCTTGGGGTTCATAGGTATGCCTGGAGATCAGATGGGTCTGGGCATATCTTTCCTCTGTGCAAAGTTAACTGCCAGGGGTAGTGTAACCCACAGATGTGGACCTCAATATTCTTACCTCTCCAGCTGGATAAAGGAAATGGAACTGAATGCTAGTGGGAAAGGGGCATTTCACTTTGGGAGTTTTCCAAGTCTGGGCTTCTGTTAAGGGCAGGAAAGATCACAATTACTATTTACTGAGTGCTTACTATGTGCCAGGCCAGTTCTATATAGATAGAGGCTCAAGTTCACTGAGAGGCGCCTTGAAGAAAGGCCTGGTAATACAGTTTCAGGAGTCCCTGGGTAGTGCAAATGATTAAAGCACTCAACTGTTAACCAAAAGGTTGGAGGTTTGAGTCTACCCAGGTGCCTTGGAAGAAAGTTCGGGTGAATTACTTCTAAAAAATCCGACTTTGAAAACCCTGTGGAGCACACTTCTATTCTGACACACATGGGGTTGCCATGAGTCAGAATCAACTTGAGGGTAACTGGTTAAAAAAAATACACACATACACATATAATCTTATTTAATTCTTTCAAGAATCTTATGATGTGGGTGTCCTATTGTGTCCATGTTATAGACCTTAAAAGTGAAGCAAACCAGACAGAAGTGGGAGAAAAATGTAGAACAAAAAATCAAATTAAAAAAAAGACCAGACTTACTGGTCTGACAGAGACTGGAGGAACCCCTGAGACTATGGCCCTAAGACACCCTTCTGACCTAGAGCTGAAGCCATTCCCAGAGACCACCTTTCAGCCAAACAATAGACAGGCCCATAAAATAAAAAATAAAAAAAACACCTGAGACAAATGTGCTCCTTAGAACAATCAATTATATGAGATCAAAACGGCAATGTTTGCCCAAAAGCAAGGATGAGAACGCAGGAAGGGGTAGAAAATCAGGACAAAAGGAAACGGGGAGTCCAGGGCAGAAATGGGGAGAGTGCTTACACATTGCAGGGAATGAAACCAAGGCCATGAAACACTTTATGTACAAACTATCAAATGAGACTCTAATTTGCCCTGTAAACTTTCACCCAACACGCGCACGCACACACACACACACACACACACACACACACACACACAAAACTGAACCAAGACATTTGTTAACTTGCCTGAGGCCCCATAGCCATTGGTGGCAGAGTCAGGTCAAAGTATTCTGACTCCAGAGCCCATGCTCTTTAATCACTGTGCCAAGCTGATTAACAAACCTCTGAAGTAACGCCGTTATATTTTTTATTTTATAGATGAGGAAACTGAGACACCAAGACATTAGGTAATTTATCCCTGCCCCCCATGCCCATACACACTCCCAGTGTCATTGAGCCAGTAAGTGGCAGAATTGGGATTTAAACCCAGACAGCATAGACAAGGGTCAAGGCACTTACCCACTACACCTCACTACCAGCCCAGTACTTAGGTGAAAGGGTCCTAATGCTCTGTCAGGAGGGTTCTGCACCAGATCACTGGTCTACAGAGAAATGCTGCCAGGTGGAGAAGGCCACTTGGCTCGGCTTCTTCAACAGCCACAGGAGACCACTTAGGTCCTATGAAAGATTCTTACCCCTAGGCCCTCCCTTTTGGGAATCTCCTTAGGTTTTCAGGTACATCTGCCCTCCCTAAAAGGAGCCCTGGTGGCACAGTGGTTAAAAGCATACGGCTGCTAAGCAAAAGGTCGGTGGTTTGAACACACCAGCTGCTCTGTGAGAGAAAGATGGGGCAGTCTGCTAGATAGACTTACAGCCTTGGAAACCCTATGGGGCAGCTCTGCTCTGTCCTATAGGGTTGCTATTAGTCAGAATCAACTAGACAGCAGTGGGTTTGGTTTGAGGTTGGGCTTTCCCCAACGTGCTGGTTCATCTGTCAGTCTCCAGATGCCAACCTATTGCCAACCATTGTTGTGGCCTGACTTTTGGTCTCATAACCAGACCCCTTTGACCTGATGCTGGCTCACCACTGTTGACCTGGCTCTCAAATGGCATTCCCACTTTGTTCTTCACCCCATGACCACAGGCCAGGCTAACAACTCCAGACTCCAGAGTCAAATTTCAGCTGTTGCTTCCTCCCCCTTCCCTCGACCTCTCTACCACATGAGTCCCAAACTTGGTTCCCAGATACCCAACCCAGGTCACAGACCCCACTTGTCTCAGAGATCAGTATGGACAAGTCATTCCTAGAGACAAATCAAAAGGGCAGAAAAAGGAAAATAAGTTAAAAGCCGTGCACTGCTGGGTAGTTATGCAAAGGATCAGAAACATGATGGCTAGAGGTAAGAGATGATAAACTGACCAAAGAAGGCTTTACAAATGAATTTCAAGAGTAGAAAGGCTGTGTAGCATAGAGGTTAAGAGTTGACTCTAGAGATACATTGACAGGTTCAACCCTTGGCTCTGCCACTTACTAGATGTATGACTTCAGCAACTCCTTAATCAGTCTGTGCTTCATTTTTTCCCCTTATAAAATGGGGATAGTAATAGTTCCTATCCCATAGGGCTGTTGTGTGCTTAACCAAGTTGGTATGCATAAAGGATTGGAACAGCGCCTGGCATGTAGTAAGTACTATCCCACTAAAAAAACCCACTGTCATCGAGTCAATTCTATAGTAAGTATTATTATTGGTTCTTCAACAACCATAAAGTTCAGCATGCTTCATAGCACTAAAAGTAGGCTCTTGGAATAATTAACCCATGCCAGACCAACTTATTCCAATACCAGGTCTATCTTCTGGGTATAAGTGTCATTTGTTTTCAGATAAAGACTTTCATGTATCTGAAAACAGCCATCTTGTTCCACCTGAAGTTTCTCTTCATGCTAAATATTCTAAATTACTCAACTATTCCTTATGTAATATGGTATCCTGCTAAAGGCTAGCAGTCCGGTGTGTTGTTTTTTGCTGTTTGAGCAAGAAGTACTAGAAAGTTCCCCTGTTCACTTCCAAAATGTTTATAAAAAGTAACATGTAGAATTTCCCCTCCTCAATGGAATAGTTAAAATAATAACAATAGCTAATACCTGTTGAATATCACTACACCATGTACTAGACCTCATTTTGAACTATGCAAGTCCCTGGGGTTCTTTGATGATCCGTGGATGATTTCCAGAGAGGATCATACAGGACTTGGTACGTGGTATATTGTATCTCTATCAAATATTCTGCTTTCCCTTCATGGAACATCCCTCCCCATTCTGTTAACTCAGGAGTGGCCACGTTAGTTATTTGGGCAAATAAAGTTGCCATTTCTGGGCAGAAGCTTGAACAGCCAGGGGACCTTGTCTCTTTCCTCTTTGCCACAATGGTCAACAATAAGCTTAAGTCCAGAGTAAAGATGACTCTAGCTCCCTAGAAAAAGCTTCCCCAAGATGGAAATGTAAGATAAGCATTGTTGAAAGCCACTAAGATTTTTGGAGTCATCTATGATCACAGCATAACATAGTCTATTTGACTACTACATGCCATAGCCCTTAAATACTGAATGTTGTACAACGGTCTTATTGATTATGCTAATATAATGTGATTCTGCATCCCTTCACCTCCCGGGTTTCCTGTGAATAGATGTACACCACCTAAGGTGAGATAATGAGTCCTTGGGTGGCCCAATCAGTTAAGTGCTGGACTGCTAACTGAAAGGTTGGTGGTTCAAACCCACCCAGAAATACCTCAGAAGAAAGGCATGGAGAGCTGCTTTTGACAGATTGGAGCCTTGAAAACCTCATGGAGCACAGTTCTCCTTTGTAACACATGGGGATCACGTTTAGTCAGAATCAATTCAAGGGCAACTGGTTTGATTTTTGTTTTAAGATGAGATACCGCAAGGGCATTGGCTCAGTGGTAGAATTCTCACCTTCCACTGGGAGGCTTGGGAGTTGGATTCCTGGCCCATGTGTGCAACCACCACCTGTTTGTCAGAGGAGGCTTGTGTGTTGGTATAATGCTCATCAAGTTTCAGTGCAGCTTCCGGATTAAGTCAGACTAGGAAGAAAGGACCTTTCCAATCCTCAACCCACAATCCCCAGCCTATGGTGCAGGACCTGCCAGTGTTCTATTGTGCGTGAGGTCACAGTCAGTCAGGGGTGACTCTATGGATCTAACAACAACAAGGTGAGAAGTGCAGCAACGCATAAAACATTCCAGGTATAGTCTTATGAACAGTCCCTTGTTCTGAATATGGTATTTCTTCTATGACAGGCCAATATTTTAATATATTAACTGATTTTCCCAGATTTCACCCTATGATCCTTCTCCCTATTTATGCAGCTAAGGAATTTTATGCACAATTGCCTTAAGGAAGAGATAATGCATCAGAAATGCGAAATCAAGATTCATTTCTTCTAGTTTTTGTCTAGATCCCAGGAGAAGTAGAAAAAAATGGTTGTGCTTAGACAATACAATTGATTGAGGAGACTACAAATGGTTTAAGGCTTCCTACTCCCCACTTAAGTGGAAATGATTCCCTGGATAAGAAGGAACCTACACACCTGATCAATTCCTAGGACTGTGTCCTGACAGGGAAGAAGAAAAAAACAGAAGCTAGGTTGGTGGTGCAATGGTTAAGTGGTCAGCTGCTAACTAAAAGATAAGCGGTTTGAACCTATCTACTGCTCCATGGAAGAGAGATGTGACAGTCTGCTTCTGTAGAATTGTTGTTGTTGTTAGGTGCCCTAGAGTCAGTTCCAACTCATAGTGGCCCTATGGACAACAGAACAAAAAACTGCCTGGTCCTATGCCATCCTAATGGTCATTGTTATGCTTGACCCCATAGTCGTAGCCACTGTGTCAATCCATCTTGTTGAGGGTCTGCCTCTTTTTCGCTCTCTACTTCACCAAGCACAATGTCCTCCAGGGTTGGGTCCTTGGCGATAACACGTCCAAAGTACGTGAGACAAGTCTCGACATCGTCTCTCATAAGGAGCATTCTGGCTGTACTTCTTTCAAGGAAGATTTGTTCATTCTTCTGTACGTCCATGGTATATTCAGTATTCCTTGCCAATACCATAGTTCAAAGGCATCAGTTCTTCCCTGGTCTTCCTTATTCATTGTCCAGCTTTCACATGTATATGAAGTGATTGAAGATACCATGGCTTGGGTCAGGTGCACCTCAGTCCTCCAAGTGATATCTTTGCTCTTTAATACTTTAAAGAGATCTCTTGCAGCAGATTTGCCCAATGCAATATGTCATTTGATTTCTTGACTGCTACTTCCATGAGTGTTGATTGTGGATCCAGGTAAAATGAAATCCTTGACAACTTCAATCTTTTCTCTGTTTGTCATGATATTGCTTATTGGTCCAGTTGTGGGGATTTTTGTTTTCTTTATATTGAGGTATAATCCATATTGATGGCTATAGTCTTTGATATTCACCTTTAAGTGCTTCAAGTCCTCTTTGCTCTCAGCAAGCAAGGTTGTGTTATCTACATATTGCAGGTTGTTAATGAGTCCCCTCCAATCTTGATGTTGTGTTCTTTATATAGTCCAGCTTTCTCAGATTATTTGCTCAGCATATAGACTGAATAAGTATGGTGAAAGGATATAACCCTGATGCACACTTTTCCTAAGTTTAAGCCATGCAGTGTCCCCTTGTTCTCTTTGAATGACAGCCTCTTAGTCTATGTACAGTTTCCTCAAGAGCACAATTAAGTGTTCTGGAATTCCCATTCTTCACAATGTTATCCATAATATGTTACAATCTACACAGTCAAATGCCTTTGCATAGTCAATAAAACACAGCCAGGATCCATCTGACATCAGCGATGGTATCCCTTATTCCATGTCCTCTTCTGTACCCAGCTTGAATTTCTGGCAGTTCCCTGTGGATGTACTGCTGCAATTGTTTTTGAATTCTCTTAAGCAAAATTTTACTTGCGTGTGATATTAATGATATTGTTCAATAAGTTTTGCATCCTGTTGGATCACCTTTCTTTGGGATGGGCACGAATATGGATCTTTTCCAGTTGGTTGGCCAGGTCTTCCAAATTTCTTGACATAGAAAAGTGAGCACTTTCAGCACTACATCCATTTGTTAAAACATCTCCATTTGTATTCCTTCAATTCCTGGAGACTTGTTTTTCACCAAGGCCCTCAGGGCAGCTTGGGCATCTTCCTTCGATATCATCAGTTCTTGATGGTATGCTACCTCTGGAAATGGTTGAATGTTGACCAATTCTTTTTGATACAGTGACTCTGTGTATTATTTCCATCTTCTTTTAATGCTTCCTGCGTTGTTCAATATTTTGCCCATTAAATCCTTCAATATTGCAATTCCAGGCTTGGATTTTTTCTTCAGTTCTTTCATCTTGAGAAATGCTGAGCATGTTCTTCCCTTCTGGTTTTCTAACACCAGGTCTTTGTACATTTCAATATAACATTTCACTTTGTTTTCTTGAGCTGCCCTTTGAAATCTTCTGTTCAGCTCTTTTACTTTGTCATTTCTTCCATTCACTTTAGCTGCTCTGTGTTCAACAGCAAGTTTCAGAGTCTCTTCTGACATCCATTTTGGTCTTTTCTTTCTTCCCTGTCTTTTTAATGGCCTTTTGCTTTTTTCATGTATGATGTCCTTGGTGTCATTCCACAACTTGTCTGGTCTTGGTTGTTAAGGTTCAATGCATCAAATCTACTCTTGAAATGCTCTCTGAATTCAGGTAGGATATATACAGCCTTGGAAACCCTATAGGGCATTTCTACTCTGTCCTGTAGGGTCGCTATGAGTCAGAATCAGTGCAACAGAGATGGGTTAGGTTCCAGAGATCCAAATGAACAGAAGATGTGTATCCCATTTTCTAGGTAGAATTTAGAGAAGTGGCAAGATCCCAGAGTGAAATGTATCACAGACTGAATCTGGCCCAAATACAGGTCTTATTTGGCAAGCACAAAGTTTTTCAACAATTTGATTTTGAATGACTTTGGTTGAGGCATGCCCTCTCTACGTTCTCCAATACTCTCTCCCTATTCTCTCATACCCGGTCTAATATGCTGGCTTGTCTTTAAAGGCATTTGAGTTTAAAACAATAGTGTGGAGGGCAGGCAGAAAGATGGAAAAAACTCAGTCCTGCACGACATGATTCAGCCTCTGAGCTAACGCTGAAATCTTCCCTATGTTTGAATTTCCTCTTCCTTTAGCCAATACATTATTTATTGTTTAATTCTGTTTAAGTTGGATTTTCCACTACTTGCAGTTAAAGCATCCTGACATAGCTTCATAACATTAATTTTAGTTTTAGAAAAATTTGAGGGTTATGATTTCTATATATCTGAGCTGAAGGACTGAGGTTCTTTTTGCTAAAATTGTACGTTACCTAAAACTGAGATCACTTAACACCCGTTAAGTATTAACTCATACTGACATATAGTTATCTAAAACCCCTGAAGCCTTTTATTATAGCTGTTCATGGATAATTACTGGGAAATAGATAATTCTCACACTTTAGTGCACCCTGAGGGCAGTGGTGGTTGAATGGTAGAATTCTCAGAGTAGAGTCCTTACCTTTCAGGCTCTATTTTTTGGATGAAGAATTCAACAAGGAAGACTGCTCTAAATCCCAGCCAAAAGGAGTTTAGGTTGTGTGGATTGTGGAGTCAAAAAATCTCAGGAGGGGTTCTAAATGGGAGCATCCTAAGAATGCCTTGTCTTAAAGGAAACTATGTCTCAGGCTATAATCAAGGCTTTTATCTAATTGGCTCTGACAAACCTTATTTTCCTTTCTTTCCAACATAAGTATAAATAAACCACTTTTCACTTCATTCATTCAATAAACATTACTGAGATCCTATTATGTTTCAGGAGTCCCTGAGTAATGCAAACAATAAAAGCGCTCAACTGTTAACCAAAAGGTTGGAGGTTTGAGTCTACCTAGAAGTGCCTTGGAAGAAAGGTCTAGTGAATTACTTCTGAAAGATTGTCCATTGAAAACCCTATGGAGCACAGTTCTACTCTGACATACATGGGATCACCATGAGTTGGGACCAACTCCATGGCAACTGAAACTGGAACTATGCTTCAGGCTCTAGGCTAGGTGTTGGGGATACAGACATGAACAGGGAACCCGACTTTAATAACCTTAAAGTTTAATGGAGGAGACAAACACCAAAACAAACCAAAAAAAAATGAAATAGGAGAATAGAGTGTTATATTTGAAAGAACAAGATCTAGTGTTAATAGGACCTTAATTAGAACCCTGGGTCCACCATTTACTAGCCAGGTGATTTGGACAAATTGGCTAACCTTAATTCCCTCATCCCTAAAAAGGGAATAATAAGAGTAATACCTATTTCATAACATTGTTTTGAAAAATGATCTATGAAGAAATCACATCAGGCACATAGTGAGCACTCAATATTAGCTTTTATTCCTGATACATCATTGAATAAAACAGACAAAAATCTCTGTCTTTGTGCAGCTTACATTACTATTTTCACACAATATGATAACACATAATGAAGGAAGCTCACCATTTTATCTCTGGAGTCTGGATTTTCTTATTCCCCTAGGTCCTAAGAAAAGAAATTGGGTGCAAGTCATTTCTTTGGGAGGTGATTCTAGAAAGCACAGTGAGAAAGAGAAGTGAAACAGGAAGGGAAGAAAAGCCAATAAATTATACATGAATTTTTGGGTCCCCTCTATGGGCAACTGGGTCCCTGGGTGATACAAACTGTTGAGTGCTTGCCTCCTAATGAAAGGTTATTGGTTCAAACCCACACAGGGGTACCTCAGAAGAAAGGCCTGGTGATCTGTTTCTAAAAGTTCGCAGCCATGAAAACCCTATGGAATGCAGTTCTACTCTGCAACACGTGGGGTTGCCATGAGTATAAGTCGACTTGACAGCAACTGGTTTTCTATGGGCAACCAGGGCTCAGTCTCACAGGGACTCTTTAAACGATGTGGAACATACCTCAGAATTGTCCTGGGCTATTTGTCCACCAACTTGTTCTTCATTGGTAGAAGGTTGCTCTTGAAGTATCCCTGAAGTAAAGTATCCCTGAAGAAAGATACAGGAAGACATCCATATGCACAGTTGTCTGCAGGTGACCTCATACTTGGGCCAAAGGGTTATGTATGAGGCACCAACAGCTCTGCTATGCTAACAGAGTGCCAGGCATGTGGTAGGCACCGGATAAATACATAAAAGAAAAAAGGGGGGAAATACCTAAATCTGCTTGAGAGATACAAAGAAGACTTCCCAAAGAAACAAATAATTCTTGAGGTTAGACTTGGAGGATGAGTCTGCTAAGTGGACAAAGCATGTAGTACATTCCAGGCAAAGGGAACAACATTAAGAATGCGAGAATGTGGGTTATGGAAAGAGATAAGGACATGGAATTACTGGGTATTGGATAGAAAGTAAAGGAATAAGCATAGAAAAGACTGGAGAGATAGCAGAAGCCAAATCATAGAAGGATTTATATATAGTCCTATGGTTTAGATTTTATTTTTAGGCAAAGGAGAACCATTGAGTTACTCAAATAAAAGAGTGATATGATTGATTTTGAATTTCAGAAAGATAAATTTGTCCTCCTTGTGGGCACCTCAGTGGGGTGGGTTAGTCTAATGTCAGGAAAACTAAGTAAGAAAGTGTTAACAATAATCTAGGAAAGAGATTGTAGGGTCTTGAACTAAGACAGTGGTAATGGTGATGGAAGAGAAGAGGTAACTGTAAGATTTCTCTAAGAAACAGCAGGAATTTGTTAGATGTAGGAAAATAGAAAGAAGTAAGGATGATGCTCAAGTTGTTGGCTTTTATGACTAAGGGAAAATGGCACACCTAACCGCCAGGAACCAACACAGGAGGAGAAAGAACAGGTGAGGGGATGGAGGACTTCTTTTCACGTACATTGTATCAGTGGCTTTGGAACTTCTGTGCTTCATACCTCCTAAAATCATGTTGAAACATACGGCCCTGATACATTTTGACATTGTTAAAATTTTATGTCATAAATATAAAAAGTTGCAAGGGGTATAATTTTCAGCTGTACTTTAAATACTGACATTTAAAAATAAAACTTATCTCACTCTTTTAAATGTATTTAATGGGATCTAAATATCACATCAATTTGATAACCACTAATATCTTCTTGAAAATTACATGAACAAGCTCTTCTGTGACAGTCAAAATTTTCTATTAGCCTTTTTCACTTAAACCAACATTCCCATCTCACTTCCCCTCAATTTTATTGTGACATAATATATCCTTATTAGAAGTCTTTTCCTGATTATCCTGATATACTCAACAACAAAATATGCACATGAATGGAAATTAATTTTGTTAATTTCTGTCATCTTAAACTCTTATAAGAATTCAGTTCTTCAGAATTAAATTATAATTATTAGTAGTATGATAATGATAAAAAGGACAATGCATTACTAATTTTAACCAAAACTATTAAATAAAAATTAATGTTTTATTGAAAATGACTCTCACTGAGGGAGATTAAAATTGTTAAAATTAGCTCATATGAGCATTATTGCTAGACTGAGATAGTGTTCACATCAGTTCTGCTCTATTTTCTATTTTCATAGGTGTAGGTGTTGAGAAACCTTGTTCACATAAGTCAGAGGATAGAAATAGAGTTTTGTTGTAGAAATGTCACTCAATTCTTTGAACTCCTTCCAAATTATACCCCCAAAACCACAGATTAATCTATCATTAAAATGCATCTTTTAATGATATATTAGTTATAACTTGATTCTTCCTTCAATTCCGCTGCAACCAAAGAATTAGAAACCACCTGACTTTGCAAAGGAGCCCTGGTGGTACAGTGGTTAAGAGCTATGGTGAACTACAGTTGCTAACCAAAAAGGTTGGCAGTTTGAATCCACCAGCTGATCCTTGGAAACCCTATGGGGCAGCTCTACTCTGTCTTATAGGGTCACTAGAAATGGGTTTGTTTTTTGACTTGCAAAAGTGTTTGCCATCCACTCATGAGAGTCGATGACTTTGAAAATTTCTGAGTTTATCAAAAAGACTTTATCAAGAATTATCAAATGATTGGTAAATTATACCTGTTACTTTTCCAGCTAGAGGTGTTTTGAATAACCTGATATGTTCAGAAAGGGTTACAAAATTGAAATATTATTAATATCAAAATATCTTAAGTAATTTGACAAAAGACTTTTATCTCATTGTGTGATTTAAATATATTTTAAAACCTTAGTGCTGTGTTTTTAGTTTATTTGATTTATGCAGAATGTCTACCTAGTATCTAGCTGGAAAAGTCAGTCTTCATTGTCAAACCAACCAGCCAAATCGGACTTTTTTCCTGTCAGAATATATCTGACTACATTTTTCGATCCAAATAAACACGTTAAGACATATCCCCATGACAACCATCTCACTTCTGAATTCAAAGAGAAAGAGAAGGGAAGAAAGACAGAGAGAGGGACGTTGCTGAGAATTTGTTCCTAAATGAAATAATGCGTCACACTCTTTAATACTTTTTTATAAATACTCTTTCTCCTTTGCCATTCTAAGACGTTAAATCAGGAGTGATCTATTCTTTGACAGCAGCCGAATTTTTAAATAAATATTGTCATCATGTTCCCGTCTTATATGACAGTGCGAATGAATTCAGAACATAGCTAACAGGGGTCAAAATAGCCCGTTCCAGACCCGTGCTTCATCCCTCGCAGAGTGGATGGAAGTCAGGGAACAACACAGGCCCCACTTTGGATGCACGCTGCCTGGATTTAGAAGAGGCTTCACTTTTTTTTCACTTACTCTAGCATTTTGTGTGATCTCTTTGGAGTCTCAGAGGTTTGCACACACACTGCAAGGTACCATAATAAGATGGAGAGAAATATGCGTTTTCATTTTATCCAATGGGATAAGAGTGATTGTGAGAGGAAGTTGAGAAAGGAAAACTGGCATAACACCCCAGCCACCACAAGTATTTTCTCAGACAAATCCTTTCTGGCAGAATTGCACATGGAAATTGAGATCCAGAAATGGATTCCCTTAAAATTATCTGTGCCATCACACCTCTTGGGAAGTCTTGGTATCTGTCTTTGAAAACCATTTGGCTTGAACCATTTAGACCATTTGATCCTCAGAGCAGTTCTGTGAGTTTGGTACCTCAAACAGCTATTAATATGAGTCCTATTTTACAGATGAGGAAACTAAGGCACAGAAACATTACACTACTTAGCTAAAGTCACTTGAACCCACTGAATCCCAATCCTGGGCTTTTTCAGCAAAGCAACCCTGGCAAACAGACCAGCACACCACCACCACCTGCATTTTCCTTCCCACCTGGAAGACCTGTCCGGAGACCCCTGCCTCCTTGTAGAATGCTGAGCTAAATGACACTCAGGTTTCTATGAATTTCTCACGGAGACTCAACTAGTGTTTTTTATCTCTGGCTCTGGCTAATTTTTTACATTTTATTAAGAAAAAAATTCAAAAATACAGCTAAATTGAAAAAAAATTTATATACCCACCACCTAGATTCTACCATTAATATTTTATTATACCTGCCAGGCTTATTTTTAAATAATCTTTGTCAGTTTACATTTCTCTGTCTATATATAGCAGAAGAAAACACCATTGTACCTTCATTCAAGTTGTGATTGCCAAAGGATAAAGCTTCTGGCCCACTGAAAAACACGTTTTCTCATCTTCACTTTAGTCCAGTGGTGCTTAGGCTATAAGTACATTAGAATTACGTGGGCAGCTTCTAAAATAAACGAATGTCCAGGCCCTATACCAGGCCAACTGAGTGGAATCTCTGGAATCGGAGACAGGATTTTACCATTCAACAACAACAAAAAAAACACCAGTTGCTACTGAGTCACGTTCGACTCACGACGACCCCATGTGTGCAGAGTACAGCTGCTCCATAGGGTTTTCTCGGCTGAGGGCTTTTGGCAGCAGATTGCCAGGGCTTTCTTGCCAGGTGCCTCCGAGTAGATTCTAACCACCAACCATTTGGTTAGTAGTTGAGCACTTAATCATGTGCACCACCCAGGGACACGTGCACCATTCAATTAGCCAACAAGTAATTACTGAGTATTGACTATTTACCAGGTACCAGGGCTTTGGAACGAATAAGGAAAGTCCCTGCACTCATGCAGCTCCACACTCTCCTGCCCCACAGAGTTCCTACCTGTGTGGCATATTTCAGCTCTTTCCAACTCACTCTCCTTCCCACTTCCAGATCTTTATACAGGCCTTGGAGTCCTCTTCTTCCTATCGCTGCAGAACTCCTATTCATCCCTCAGGGTCCACCTTAAATATTGCCTCCTCTGGAGTCCCTCCTGGCCCTAAAGTAGAATGAATCACTTCTTAGAATTCCTACTGCTGGCTTTTCATATTGTCATTATCACAGGAAGTAGCACCTTGAACTAGAGTTTCTTGTTTCATGCTGTGTCTCCAGTGAGTCCTTCAAGCTAGAGACTGTTGTATTTGATATCTGTAGGAAAATGCCTGGATCATGGTGTTTGTTATTGTTGTGTGCCATTGTGTCAATTCTGACTCACAGTGACCCTTTAGGACAGAGTAGAACCGTAATCTTTATAGGAGCAGATCACCAGGTCTTTCCTCTCTTGGAGCTGCTGAGTGGATTTGAACCGCCAACCTTTCAGTTATTAGCTGAGCACTTAACCATTGCACCACCAGGGCTCCTTTTCTGAATCATGTTATAGCCTCAAAATTAAAAACAAACAAAAAGCAGTTTATTTTAAATCTAAGGCAGTTACCACGTCCATGCACTGCATGTTTTCTGGGACAAATTCTGCATTCTTCCATACGATTTCTTTGATGGCTTGAGGGATACTCTGTTTTACTCAAAGGAACGGAAGCTAGGTTTTGTAGTGGACACTCCCGGGCTAATGAAGGGCTTTGAGGGTTTGTAAATTGTGTCCTTGGATTTTTCTAAGTCCTCAACAGAAAACATTTTAAAACCCTTTCTCCTACCAATAGAATGGGGATATAGTGGGGCACATCCTTGAGAAGAAATGCCATGACAGAGTCCACCCAGCTTGACCGAAACAGTGTAGGCTCTGAAGCCAGATAAAAGAGAGAACGAAGTCTTACCTCCACCCTCACTATCTGTTTGACTTCGACAGTTTATTTAACCTTTCTGAACCTCAGTTTCTTTATTTGTAAAAGGCAGACAAACATTCTTACCCTCTTGTCATGATTGCCCTAAGAATAACTTGCCCAAGGACACACAACTAAGAGATAGCCTCTAAGCCTCCTGACTCCAAAGCCTGTGCTCTTTCCTCTATCCCTGTGATCTTCAAATGTTTTTGCTCACATGCACCCTAAAAGAATTTTGCAGCTTTTTACATTGGCATCCAGAAATTTTTATCATAAATTTAAATAATTTCAAAGTTGTAATTTTCAGGGTGCTATAAATATTGACATTTTAAAATCATTGCATCACTTTTTAAGATATACCTGGTGGAACTTAAAATCCAAAGCGAGTTGATATTCATATCATCCATTTAAAAACTACATGAACAGGTCTGTAATAGCCAGAAATTTTACATTGTTTCTTTTGCTCCTTGGATTCATATTTCTCTTTCACTTCCCCCTCAAAATCATATTCTAGTGTTATTTATTTTACTTATGAAGTTCATTTGTCACCCTTACACACTGCTCTGTTTAAAATGTGTATATTAAATTTTTGATAAATAATTATTAAATATTAAAAGTAAATGTCACTGAAAATGTATCTCCTAATGAGCTAGTTGTGTCTGTTTTTTTTTTTTTTTCCAGTTAGTTCATGAATCCATGGATTAATATTAACTATTGCTAGAATGGAGAAGGTTCCCTTTCAATTCTATTCTTACATTTTATTTTTATAGATGTCAGAGCTGAGGAAACTGTCCACATAAATAAGTAGACGGAAATGGAAAGAGGTTTATTATAGCAATGTCTGTTTCGAACCACTTCTGAGTTGTATGTCAAGAATTATATAATTATATGTCAAAATAAATTTAATGATCTAATTTTAATTTTAATAAACTTAATCAACCTGATTAAGTTCTGCTTCAGTTTTGTTGAAAACAAAAAACTAAAATCCATCTGACTTGCAAAAGAATTGGTATCTGGTCTTTAGAGTCGCTCAGCTCTCAATACCTTCCCAATGTTTTGAATTGCCTCTTTGTTTTGATATTTTTATACCCCAAGGCAATGCGCCAACGTAGGACTGGGATGGATGGGATGCACATCATTCTTTCCTTGAGGTAGGAGGAGAGCCGATTATGACAGGTGAGGTGAGTCAAGAAGTCCTGCACCTCCTTCTCATCACTTTCTTAGGCAGACCAATTTAGGAAAAGGCACACAGGGAAGTTCAGGATTTGGAACTGATTTCTTTAAAGCTATCTGGGCCTGCTCATATACTCCCGGTCATAGACTGAACTGTATTCCCCCAAAATATGAGTTGTAAATCCTATCACACCTGTGGTTATAATCCTATTTTGGGAATAGTGTTTTCTCCACTATGTTAAGGAGGTAGTATTAGTGTAGGGCGTGTCTTAGATAAATCTCTTTTGAGATATAAAAAAAAGCAGATTAAGCAAGCAGCAGGCAAAACAGAGGTGGGGGAAGATAGATGCCACATCACATGAAGATCACCAAGGAACCAAGAAACAGAAGCTGAGAAGAGACAAGGACCTTCCCCCAGAGCAGACAGAAAGAGAAAACCTTCCCCTATGGCCAGCACTCTGAATTCAGAGTTCTAGCCTCCTAAACTGTGAGAAAGTAAATTTGTTTGTTAAAACCACCCACTTGTGGTATTTCTGCTATAGCAGCACTTAACTAAGATATCCCCTCAAAGAATTTTGTATAATATTGACCCCACCAATTCACAGGGGTATACATACTCCTGTTTCAAGACCATTGTTTCTCTATACCCTATCTGGTTGTTGTTGTTAGGTGCCACCCAGTCAGTTCCAACTCCTAGTGACCCGATGTACCACAGAAAGAAACACTGCCCAGTCCTGCACTATCCTTACAATTGTTATCATGCTTGACCCCATTGTTGCATCTGCTGTGTCGATCCATCTCATTGAGGGTCTTTCTCTTTTCTGCTGACACTGTGTTTTACCAAGCATGATGTCCTTTTCCAGGGACTGATTGATCCCCCCTGACATGTCCAAAGTATGTAAGACACAGTCTCGCCGTCCTTGCTTCTAAGGAGCATTCTGGTTGTACTTCTTCCAAGACAGATTTGTTCATTCTTTTGGCAGTTCACGGTATGTATATTCAGTATTTTTTGCCAAAACCACTATTCAAAGGCATCAATTCTTCAGTCTTCCTTATTCATTGTCCAGCTTTTTCATGCATATGAAGTGATTGAAAATACCATGGCTTGGGTCAGGTGCACCTTAGTCTTCAAGGTGACATCTTTTCTTTTCTACACTTTAAAGAGGTCCTTTGCAGCAGATTTGCCCAATGCAATGCGTCTTTTGATTTCTTGACTTCTGCTTCCATGGCTGTTGATTGTGGATCCAAGTAAAATGAAATCCTTGACAACTTCAATCTTTTCTCCGTTTATCATGATGTGGCTTATTGGTCCAGTTGTGAGGATTTTTGTTTTTTTTATGTTGAGGTGTAATTCATACTGAAGGCTGTGGTCTTTGATCTTCATCAGTGAGTGCCTCAAGTACTCTTCACTTTCAGCAAGCAAGGTTGTATTATCTGCATAATACAGGTTATTAATGAGTCTTCCTCCAATCCTGATGCCCCATTCTTCTTGATATAGTCCAGCTTCTTGGATTATTTGCTCAGCATGCAGATTGAATAGGTATGGTAAAAGGATACAACCCTGATGCGCACCTTTCCTGACTTTAAACCACCCAGTATCCCCTTGTTCTGTCCTAACAATTGTCTCTTGATCTATGTACAGGCTTCTCATGAGCACAATTAAATGTTCAAGAATTCTCATTCTTTGCAATGTTATCCATAATTTGTTATGATCCACACAGTCGAATGCCTTCACATAGTCAATAAAACACAGGTAAACATCCTTCTGGTATTCTCTGCTTTCAGCCAGGATCCATCTGACTTCAGCAATGATATCCCTGGTTCCACGTCCTCATCTGAATCTGACCTGAATTTCTGGCAGTTCTCTGTCAATATACTGCTGCAGCCAATTTTCAACGGTCTTCAGCAAAAGTTTGCTTGCGTGTGATATTAATGATACTGTTCGATAATTTCCACATTTGGTTGGATCACCTTTCTTGGGAATAGGCGTTAAGTATGGATCTCTTTCAGTCAGTTGGCCAGCTAGCTGTCTTACAAATTTCTTGGCATAGATGAGTGAGCACTTCCAGCACTGTATCCATTTATTGAAACATCTCAACTGATATTCTGTTAATTCCTGGAGCCTTTTTTTTTTCGCCAATGCCTTCAGAGCAGCTTGGACTTCTTCCTTCAGCACCATCAGTTCCTAATCATACACTACCTCTTGAAATTGTTGAATGTTGATTAATTCTTTTTGGTATAATGACTCTATGTATTGGTTCCATCTTCTTTTGATGTTTCCTGCATCGTTTAATATTTTCCGCGTAGAACCCTTCGCTATTGCAACCTGAGGCTTGAATTTTTTCTTCAGTTCTGTCAGGTTGGGAAACACCAAGCGTGTTCTTCCCTTTTGGTTTTCTATCTCTGGCTCTCTGCACATATCATTATAATACTTTGTCTTTTCAAGCTGGCCTTTGAAATCTTCCGTTCAGTTCTTTTGCTTCATCATTTCTTTCTTTTGCTTTAGCTGCTCGATGTTCGAGAGCAAGTTTCAGAGTCTCCTCTGACATCCATTTTGGTCTTTTCTATCTTTCCAATGACCTCTTGCTTTCTTCATGTATGATTTCATTCTACAAGTCGTCTGGTCTTCAGTCATTAGTGTTCAAAGCATCAAATCTATTCTTGAGATGGTCTCTAAAGTCAGATGGGATATGCTCAAGGTCGTACTTTGGCTCTCGTGGACTTGCTCTAATTTTCTTCGGTTTCAACTTGAACTTGCATGTAAGCAATTGACCGTCTGTTCCACAGTCAGCCCCTGGCCTTGTACTGACTGATGATATTGAGCTATTCCGTCGTCTCTTTCCGCAGATGTAGCCAATTTGATTCCTGTGTATTCCATCTGGTGAGGTCCATGTGTATAGTTGCTGTTTATGTTGTTGAAAAAGGTATTTGCAGTGAAGAAGTTATTGATCTTCCAAAATTCTATCATTCGATCTCCAGCATTGTTTTTATCACCAAGGCCATATTTTCCAACTACCCATCCTTCTCCTTTGTTTTCACCTTTCACGTTCCAATCATCAGTGATTACCAATGCATCCTGATTGCATGTTCAATCAATTTCAGACCGCAGAAGATTCAGTTTCTTCATCTTTAGCATCAGCGGTTAGTGCGTAAATTTGAATAATAGTCTTATTTACTGGTCTCCCTTGTAGGCATGTGGGTATTATCCTATCACTGACAGCGTTGCACTTCAGAATAGATCTTGAAATGTTCTTTTTTGATGATGAATGCAACACCATTCCTCTTCAAGTTGTCATTCCCAGCATAGTAGACTATATGATTGTCCAATTCAAAATGGCCAATGCCAGTCCATTTCAGTGCACTAATGCCTAGGATATCGATGTTTATGCATTCTATTTCATTTTTGACAATTTCCAGTTTTCCTAGATTCATACTTCGTACATTCCAAGTTCCGATTATTAATGGATGTTTGCAGCTGTTTCTTCTCATTTTGAGTCTTGCAACATCAGAAAAAGAAGGTCCTGAAAGCTTGACTTCATCCACTTCATTAAGGTTGACTCTACTTTGAGGAGGCAGCTCTTGCCCAGTCGTCTTTTGAGTGCCTTCCAACCATGGGGGCTTATCTTCCAGCACGATATCAGACAATGTTCCGCTGCTATTCATAAGGTTTTCACTGGCCAATTCTTTTCAGAAGTAGACTGCCAGGTCCTTCTTCCTTGTCTTAGTCTGGAAGCTCAGCTGAAACCTGTTCTCCATGGGTGACCCTGCTGGTATCTGAATACCGGTGGCATAGCTTCCAGCACGACAGCAACACGCAAGCCCCCACAGTACGGCAAACTGACAGTCACGTGGGGGGTGTCGGAAAAGAGATGTTTAGTGCATAGAATAGGCACTATAATGTCTAGCTGTCATTACTTTTATTTTCTAATAGTCTCATTACTTACAGTAGTGACGAGTTGGCAGCTAGATCCATCCAATGGGGTGCATCAGGGCCTGGGAAAATGGGCACAAATGCAGATTCAGACAGAAGAAACTGGGTCTATCCATTAAAACAATGTCCACAAGGATTAACAAGAGTAGGGGTACAGTCAGACTGGGGAAGCTGTCTCAGGAGAAAGAGGCAGATGAGAAAGGAATAAAGAATGGGACTCTGGAGTGGCAATGTTAACTTTGGAGAGGTCTACCAAAGGACACAATGAAAATGAAATAAAATATGAATATGAAAACTGCTGTTTTAGTTACACCTCTGCAACCTACCGATGGCATGATCTTCTTAGCCCCAGTTTTTTTGAAGGTAGATTGAGTCCTGCCTCGTTAACATTATAGAGGTAGGATTGACCCACATTTTGGAGGGACACAACTGAATTCATGACAATGTCTTTCCTCTTTGTCTCCAGATTTTAGCACATAGGTGTCTGGCACACAGGAAGCATTTACTAAATGTTCATTTGAAGGATAGGGAAGAAAGCAAGAAAAAACCAAACACACTGTGTTAAGGAGGAATGAAAAACTAGGAACGAGACAGGACCAGACAGAATGGGGAGAGTTGACCACACGACGTAAGGGGCTTTCCAACCTTGAGTTTTGATGAGTTTCTGGGGTGGGAAAACCGAAAAATAAAAATGACAGAGGAATTTTATTGTGATCTCATCTCTCCTCTGGTCTGAAAAAAGAAGAAAGACGTATGCAGACACTAAAAAAGGGGATAAGCCAATGGTTTGCAGGTGCCATCATTTAACAATTTGCCTATTAAAGCCCAGCAATGAACAATCCGCCTTTCTGTGCTTCCTCTTTCTTATTATCTGCCTTTTCAGGGAGGGGGAAAAAAAAATAAATAAAAGATTTGCTGGAGGAATATTTGGTTGTTTAATTTGCGCTTCTCTGGTATCCTCTAATAACCCAGCAAACTGCTAATTCTTATTCCTTGCTGAATTACAAAGGTTACCCAGCCCATTCTACTGCAGGAGAATAATGGTGAGGGGAAGCAAGAGAAAAGGACATTATTTTTCTAGGCCTCTTTCCCAACAAAGGAAAAAGCTGTCGCTAAAAAGGTATATGCTTTGCTAAGGCACTGAATCTTTCCCTCTGGTAACACTGAAAATCCTCAGTGAGCCCAGAAATTTCACTTTTGGAAACCTCTCCTACTAAATTTAAACTAAAAGCGTGAATAAGTAAGAGCATAGGTACACAGATCTTCATCGTAACATGATTTGAAGTGCCAAAAGACAAAACATTAAAAATCACTGGGATATTTATTGGGAATATATGAATAAAGTATGGTATGTCCAAACTATGGATATTATGCAGCTATTAAAAATAATACGTTATTATTATTTACCTAGAGGGGTTTCAACGAAATGTCAGAGAAAAAAGCAAGTTCTTTTTTATGAGTTTATGAGTATAATACAGCCCCATTTTAAAACATCGATAAAAATTCCCAAATATGTAAATGTATATGTATACACACATGCACATATACACTATTTATTTGTTTATTATGTTAGCATATATACTGGTGTGAAAGACATATACCAAAATGTTTACATTGGTGATGGTGGGTAGGGGGATTAAGCAGAAGTAGATAATGCTGACTTTTTTACACAGTGGTATTGTTTGTTATCTTAAACTGGTATTGCTTTTGTACTTCAAAAGGAAAACTCAAATTTAAAAGCTACACACACACACATTTTAAAGATAAAAGCCCTCAGTTGGTGCTGTAAGTCTACAAATCATTCTAACACACAGGATTCCTTTGACTCTTCCTCAAGGCTCCCTGGTTGGCTTGTTATAATAGCACATCTGGGGAAAAAAGGAGGCAAAAATCCTATGGCCTGGCTGCATAAACCTTTTCTTAAATTGACAAGCCTGCTGAGAGACAGCAGTAAGGGCTATGGAAGACCACGCTCTGGAATGGCCCACTGGAACGCTGTGTTCTAAGGAAGGAGAAAAGTAGAAAAAGGCAAGCTGATTACCTCTTGGCTTTTAGCCAAAGGAGTTGCTCGTGGTGGGAGTGGAATTTTTCCATGGCAAAGGAAAAGGAAAAATCAGATCATATTTCCCACAGGCAGAGCCCTATTTATTCAGAAAGATCTTGGGGCCCTTGCTGTTCATAATAGGAGCATGGTCATTGGGTCATGCCTTGATTTGGCATCATTAGAAATCTTCTTTTTTTCCCTTCAGGTTTGAAGGTGTTTCTCCTTAAAATGCAAATGCCCCACAGAAGTGCTATGCATAGCCATTATTTTGAGTGAATGCCAAAGTAGTTCAGGTCAGAACAAATGTGGATAAATACTGGTTTATCAAGGAAAATAACATTTTCCAGAAGAATTAGACATTTCTCTCTTTTCCGTCACAAAACCAACTACCTCAGCAGCTTTTGGGGGGACTTGAGAACCCACAAGAAGAGGCTCCTCTTCTACCCTCCCCCAACCAGAGAACTTAGATAGGAATCATGGATATTCTATAAAACATCACTTAGGCTCAGAGAGGTTCAATGTAGACTCACAGAACCATAGAATCACATACTTGGAAGAGACTTAACAGTCATCTACCCCTGCCCTCTCACAACTGAACCAATAAGCAATATCATGAAAATTGGATAAAAAATTAAAGTTGTTAAGGATTTCATTCTACTTGGATTAACAATCGATGCCTATGGGAGCAGCAGTCAAGAAATCAAACAACAACGAATTGCATTGGTCCTACCTGCTGCAAAAGACCTCTTTAAAGTTATAAAAAACAAAGATGTCACTTTGCTGACTAAGGTGCTACTGACCCGAGCCATGGTCTTTTCAATTGCCTCATATGCACGCAAAAGCTGAACAATGACAGAAGAAGAATTAATGCATTTGAACTGTGATGTTGGCAAAGAATATTGAATATACCGCGGACTGCCAAATGAATGAACAAATCAGTCTTGGAAGAAATACAACCAGAATGCTCCTTAAAAGTAAGGCTGTTGAGACTTTATCTTGCTTTCTTTGGACATGCCATCAGGAAAGACCAATCACTAGAAAATGACATCATATTTGGTAAAGTAGAGGGTCAGTGAAAAAATGAGATAGATTGACACAATAGCCGTAACAATGGGCTTGAACATTGTCAAAGATATGAAAATGGCACATAACTGAGCAACATTTTGTTCTGTTATATATAAGGTTGTCATGAGTTGGAGCCAACTTGACGGCAACTAACAACAACAACCTCACCCTCTACCAATATACAAATAATACTGGATATCATTTTCTGGGGGCTGAAAATCTGCTATGTGTTCTGTCATTTCACCTAATTCTCATAGTATTCCTATGAGGAAGGGGCCAAAACTCCTAGTTTACAGTGAAGAAACAGGCTAAGTAGCTTGCGCAAGGTCATACAGGCAGTTAAGTTATGGTGACCAGGTGATTGACCTCTGAGCTCTAGGCTCTTTGCCCCAGGAACACTGCCCCTATTTATGTCACTGAAAAGGGACTGAAAGCTCTGCTTGTACCTCCAGTGATGGGAAGCTCACTATTTTTAAGGAAAGTCCAGTACTAATTATGAGGAATTCTTTTTTTATGCTGGCTGTCCAGAAAACCTCCAGCATAATCACTGGTCACGTCTATACCACCAAGTGCTACTTAGAATACATCCAGTTCCTAAGTCTTCTCTGTTATGTGTTCTTAGTTCCTTAAACCTTTCGTCTTGGCTAAAAGCCAAGAGGTAATCAGCTTGTCTTTTTTCACCATCCTGGTCCTACTTCTTTATACACTCTCCATTGTCAATATCCCAACTTAATTGTTATGGCCAGAAGTGAAAACATTAGCTACCCAGATGTAAACTCCATGATGGCAGAGAATGTTTGTCTTGTCCACCAAATTCTTAGTGCTCGCCCTGGAATAAAGTAGACACTTTATACATTGGCTGAATAAATGAATGACTGCTCGAATTGTGGACAGTTCCACACAGAATAGGGCAAGACTCTCACCTCCGCATTCTGCTAGCCAATGTAGTTGCCCCACTGAGAGGAAGGAGCTAGGGTACTTATACACAAAATCCCATTAAACATTGGTTGAGGACCGCTCCCAGGGATGATGAACCCCTTGGCACTTCCAGCCTGCAGCATGTGCTGGCATGCAGAGGCAAAGAGACCCAGGTGCTGATACTTGATATTCAGGTCAGAGAAGGATACGGAGGGAACACCTATAGCATCTGCTAGAGGAATACAGGTGAGATATAAGGTAGAAAGAATTACTCAGAACCTTTCCTTTGTCCCCTTCCACAAGTCCTAAACACACTCATTCCCAAACGGATAAAAGTATTACCATGCATTTATGAAATACCTTGCAATTTTTATCTTTCTTTTACTTCTATCAAAACAACCCTGAGGCAATTCTCTTCGATGGTGAACAACTCTGGGGGCACCACTGGGAAGTCCTGGATGGAAGTTCCCGGAGTTATGCAATTCCACACCAAAAAGGCAGGGAGGGCAGGAGTGTCATTGTTGTTGTTGGTGTTATTACTGTTGTCTCCATTGGGCAGATGAAGAAACTGAGGTATAGAGACTTTGTCAGTGCCCTGCTCAAGGTCACACAGCTAATTAGGGACAAAATGGATTAACAGATAAGTACTTTGCCAAGGCCAGAGCACTTTCCACTGTTCCAGGGGGTGTTATGCTTAGGATATTGTATTCATGTTACGACTTGCTACTCCTACAGCTCCTTCCTGTCTGGTAGGATTGACCAAACGTGAGCCACTCCTGTCCCCTTGTAAAGTTCTGTGAGCACAGAGTCAGAGGCGAAGAAACATAGCTGATCTTGGCAAAAGGCCCTCCAACACTCCATGTCACTCTGAATTGGGAGGAAAAGGCCCTTAGCTTTAGACTGGCCTCTGCCTCTAACTTCCCATGCAGCTTTAGCCGAGTCATTTAGCTTCTCTGAAGGCCTTACCTGTGAAATGGTTAAACTTCCTATTGACCCTGTGAGATAAGGCACAAGAAAGTATTTTGTCCAACAGAAAAATGCTATAGAAATAGGAGATTTTATTGCTGTTATTAATAATATCTGCTTCCTCTGAACTCCTAACGTTCTGGAGTAAGAGCCACACGTAGGCTTAGATGTTCTCTATTCATTGCATTTCACATGGCTTGCAGATGCCTTGTTCTTTTTTGTATCCACCTCCTTGCACAGTGTTTCCCTCTGCCTCGGTTCATGTATTTTCCTGATTATCGCCTGCTCATCTTTGCTCCAGTAAACTTTTTCTAGGAATTCTTTCCTGCACTCTAAGTCGCATATATCACTTCTGTGTACTCTTAGTTCCCTGGAACCCCCCTGTTGCTTGTTCCCTTCTTTGTCCCCCACCAAAAGTGTAAACTCCTGCAAAACTGGCAGACCTTCCTTTATCTCCCTGAACACAAATATGTGCTGACACATAGGAAGTGCTCAATAAGTGCTTGCCAAGTGAATGAATGAATAAATGAACAAATATGAGTTCTGTATGTTTCCTCAACCAGAGAATAAGCTATGTGGGGCAATGAAAGAGTGCTACACTTGGAGTTGAAAGACCGGATTCTTCTTTCTTTGCTCCACGTTTGCATTCGAGGAGATCCTTTTAGCAACAGCATCTAAAGATGTCCCTTAATGTGGGTCTAACACTCTTGCTCCCTCTCTTAAAGCCATTAGACATTTGGAAAATTTATTTTCACAAAACCTGGAGCACATGCTCCAAAGCTGAGTAAAATTCCAGACCATAAAAAGACCCCTGCAATTTCGACCTGAGAAAAAACCTTTTGTTGGCTCAAAAATTGCTGATTTATTGTTGGCCTGCCTTTGCCTGTTATATTCTCTCGCAGTGAGAAACCGTGTTTCCCGTTGGGTGAGCTGTTCTTCCTTTGCCACTTAGTAATCACTGGAGAATTCATTGTTATTACTATTATGGCTTGATTAGTCATTAGTGCTTATTAAACCTACATGTTCCAAATACTGCACATGAATTACAGCATTTCGGAATGGGTGAGAGCCTTAGAAATCACGGACTGTTCAGCTTTAGACCTGAGTTTGAATCTGGTTCTTTGAACAAGTCTTAGTTTTCTCATCCGTCAAATGGAGGTAGTAATGTTTCACAGGGCCATTCTGAATATTTAACAGGATAACGAGTACTTCAGGTTTTTAAGCAAATAGCGTGGCAGTCTAAGTTCTTTTGCCAACTGTGCCCTCCCCCTTCCCCCCCTGCCGTGGTGTCTTTGTAAGTGTGCTATGCCAATTTTTTGTACATGTTGCTGTTAAAAAAAAAAATTGACATAGCATGCTTATGAAAGCGCCTGGGGGAGGGGGGACACCGTGGGGGTAGAAAGCTGTTGGCAAACAAATGTAGAACCCAGGAGTTATTTGCATAAAAATATAGTACATTAACCTGGACAACTGAATAATTGTTATTTTCCTCCCTCTTTTCATTTTACAGATGAGCAAATCCAAGCCCAGAGGGATTAAAAGACATAACCTGTAACAAATCACTAGTCTGCAAAATAGTCAAAATTAGAAACCTGCTGTCTTGATTCCAAGTCCACATTATTTATTTTGTCCACAGCCAGTTCATTAAAAACCTGTTAACTGCCTCCTAACAAAGCAATGGAGGAGCCCTGGAGGTGCAGTGGCTAAGCACTTGATTGTTACTGAAAGGTCAGCTGTTCGAATCCACCAGCTGCTCTGCGGGCTGAAGATGTGGCAGTCTGCTTTCTAAATAAAATGCTATGGGGCAGTCCTATTCTGTCCCATAGTGTCACTATAAGTAGGAATCGATCCACTGGCAATGGGTTTAAGGAAGCAATTTTTCCTGAACAAATATCTCAGTTGATAAATCACCAGGTAAAGAACAGCAAATATTTGAAAGAGAAATTCAACAGTTCTCAAAGAGATGGGCATCCAGCACCTACAGATCCCCTGGCCAGGCAACTTTAGCTTTCTGCTCCAACTGCTCTGCTACCAAGTCTAATCTAGCCTGTGATGAAAGTTTAAAATTCATTTCTTTTGGTAAAATTGTGCAAAATGCATTTCGCCATGGTAAACTCACTCAGCATTACCTGTTGGATGGTTCTGGGACTTAGGCAGGGCATTGGCCCCTCTATTTGAGGACAGTAGCCTCCTGACTAGTGTTTCTGCTTGGCTAGTCTTTCCACCTTTCCGATCCATCCTCCTGGTAGACCTCACAATTCTCTTTCTAGAACATAGATCTGATCCTGTCATTCCTCTGCTCAAAAACTCTCAATGGCTCCCAATTTCTATAGGATAAAGTAGACTTTTCACATAGGGAAAACAAGTATACATTTTTTTAAAATGCGTGTAAACATTGGACAAAATTGTATGCGTGTACTAATTATGTTTTAAAACTAAACTCTCCAGAAAGAGTCTTAATTAAAGAAGTATTATAAATTGAATTATTTGGTTAATTTTTGTATTTCAGATGTAAATTTTCTTTGAAGAGAAGACCAAGAATTTGGTGTTACTAAATGTGTAACCATAGACTGCCAGAAAAACAAACAAATCTGTCCGGGAGGAAGCACAGCCAGAATGCTTCTTAGAAGCAAGGATGGTGAGACTTCATCTCGTTTACTTTGGACATATCATCAGAAGAGACCAATCACTGCAGAAGGACATCATGTGTGGTAAAGTAGACGGTCAGCAAAAAGTAGGAAAACCCCAATGGCACGGATTGACACAGTGGCTGCAACAATGGGCTCAAACATAGCCATAACTGTGAGGATGGCTCAGGACCAGGCAGCAACTCCTTCTGTTGTACATAGGGTGGCTATGAGTCCGAGCTGACTCAAAGGCATCTAACAACAACAACACAATGTGTAACTGACCTGAGATGGGCATTGAGAACTGCCATAGTGGAATTTCCAGAATTAGGGACTCTGCTAGGTCTCAATCAGCATTTCCAGGCTCATCATTCGTAAGACTGTGACCAGCTTGGAAGCAGAAATTCCATCTTATTCAACTTTGTCCCCCTAGCTAATGCCCCAAAGCCTTGCCCCTTCCACACCCCAGTTTTTAGTTTCACTGAGCAACATTCTCTTCCCAAGCATATTTCTCACTCTTCCGTGTCTCTGCACATGCTGCTTTCTTGGCCTTCAATGTGTTTTCCCCCTGGATGCCAGCTTACTCATCATGATCTAGTTTGGATGTTCCAGACAGATACTCCCTTCTTGATTCTTTCATAGCACCATGTTCATCTTACAATTCAGTGCATATCACAATGTATTTTAAAGGTCGATCATTCTCCCTCACTAGACTGTAAAATCTTCGTGGGCATCACACAGCAGGCACATAATAAATGTTAGCTAGACGAGTGAGTTTTGCAGTTCTGCATGGGTGGCTTGGGTGGGGTCATATACATGGATAGACCCAAAGAGTGAATTTGTCTCAGCCCCATGCTTTTCCCAGACCCAAGAATATGCACAAGGCAAAGAGAGGAAAGTGGTACTTTCATGATGTGGCGTGAGGACCCTCAGGTTTACCCCAAAGAGTGCACAAGCTAAAAAATGGCTTTGCCTGTCATCTGTTCCACCTCCCCCCACCCACTTTCCTGCCTCTAAGCCACTCTGCCACCTGTCCTGGCACTGTGAATTTCTCAGGCCAAGCCTCAGGCTGCAGTAATGCATCAACAGGAATGATCTGTCGTTGGGAAATGTACATGACATTAGTTAAGTGGGTGAAAGAATATTTTGTTAGGTATGTGACTAGAAGAGAAAACACAATATTGTTAAGAATTATCTCTGGGAGGTGATATTATAAGTGAATTTACTTTATTCTGTAGAGTAAGTGGCAGTTTCTAAAATTTCTACAAAGACCATGGATTACTTATACAATTGGAAAAAATATATACTCACATTATGAGTAGAATAAAACTCCACCTTAATGTTTTAGGAGCCCTGGTGGCGCAGTAGTTAAAAGCTCAGCTGTTAACCAAAAGGTCAGCCGTTCAAATCTACCAGCTGCTCCTTGGAAACCCTGTGGGGTAGTCCTACTCTGTCCTATAGGGTCACTATGAGTCGAAATTGACTCAACGACAGCAGATTTGGCTTTTTTTCTTTTAATAATGTTTTAAGTGGGGTTCATAAAATCCAATCTTGTAAAATGCAGGCCTTGGTATTCAGGTTACTGAGTTGACCAGAGCGAACCTGAGCAGAGAGGTCAGTCTATGTTATCCAAATTTGTCCCTGTCCTGGTTGTGGTTTGGCACCTCCTACTGGTGGTTTCTGCTACACTGTCACTATTCATGAAGACAGTTCTGGATCCTTTGAGTTACCGTGCTTCCTGACAATAGCAGCAATTCCAAGAATCATCCAGTTCGCTGACCCTCATATTGTCAATCCAATTCAAAGAGGTTAGGCCTCAAGCATACTGAGGACCCTTTCAAAATGGAGAGGTCTGCTTTTTGTCCACCCAGCCTTATTATATACACCTCCTCGGAGAAGAGGTGGGAGATGTTCTTGGCAGGCTGGGTTGATCACCTCGTATCTGAATGAGTGATACGGAGGAGGGGCAGCATTTTAAGAGTGAGGCATTCAGATCTTCCTTAAAAAAAAAAAAGTTGCTTCTCAGCAGCAAAAAGTGCAGTTAACTGAACACCTCTAGCTGTTAGCATCTTCAGGATCTGCCTCAGATTTTGAGCTGTGGCCGTGCTCTTCCTGGGCAGTCCCCAACGATGAGTAAGCATGGTGGGGATACTAGGACCTGGCTGTTTTTGCCCAATGTGGGTTTCCCCTAATAGGCAATCTTTGTTCCAGAGCTTTAAGATGAGTGATTCATGGCTTCTCAGAGCTACATTGCAGTCTGGGGCTCTTCCTGCACCATCTTGCTTTGTCCCCCTTTTTATCTTTTCTAGGCATAATCCTCATCAAACCTCATGCACTTCTAACTCCTCCTCACTGCCTACTTCCTGGATGACCCTCCTGGCACACACACACACATAAATATTAAAAAAAAGAAAATTTATTGCTGTTGAGTGGTTTCTGACTCATAGCAACTCTGTAGTACATACTAGAACTACCCCATAGGGTTTCCAAGAAGTGGCTGATGGGTTCGAACTGCCAGCCTTTTGGTTAGCAGCTGAGTGCTTAACCACTGCACCTACCTGGGTGATGCAAACAGTTAAGCACTCAACTACTAGCTGAAAGGTTGGTGGTTCGAACCCACCCAGAGGCACCTCAGAAGACGGGCCTGGCAATTTGTTTCTGAAAGGTCACAGCCTTGAAAACCCTATGGAGCAGTTCTACACTGTACATACTGGGTCACCATGAGTTGGAAATGACTTCATGCAGCTAACAACAACAACGCATAAAACTCAAACGTGTAAAACCCAAAACCAAACCAGTTACCATCAAGTTGATTCCAACTAATAGTGACCCTATAGGACAAAGCAGAACTGCCCCATAGGGTTTCCAAGGCTGTAATCTTTTCAAAAGCAGACTGCCATACCTTTCTCCTGAGGAGTGACTTGTGGGTTTGAACTGCCAATCTTTCGGTTAGCGGCTGAGCACTTAACCACTTGTAATCTTGCTTTTTATTTTGTTTTGCTACCGACATAAAAAACTTAAACTTGAATGAAGATCCAGTTGAGAAATCCTAGTACAGTCTAAATTGAGGATTTGAATTAATAAGTTCGTGAATAACAGAGTTGGTTACACTGTCCTTAGTATTCTAGTTGTTGGTGTTTTGTTTTGGGCCCTGAAATGACTGACGATCAGCAGTTCTAATAATGACAGTATTAATTGAAGTCCAGAAATAATAAGACTTAAGCCATAGTCGCATTAAAGCCGATAACGATAATAAGCCTCTACCCATGCGTTAAAGCCTTGGTTCCCTAATTGTACCTGTAACCTAAGAAACCACAGAAGGGGCCTGCTAAGAGGGGAACCAAGAACACAACAGAGGAGCCAATATTCTGTAGCATCACAGTTGGATTTTCTGTGTTCTAGGAAACTCTAAAAGAATTTGTTACCACTCTCGGGGAGTTCACAGCAAGGTAGACGTTGGGCTACATATTAGTTTTCTGAATCACTTACAAAAGGGCCTGAATTATATCTTTGACACAGAAGTATCCAAGTCCCTCAGCTTTCTGATATCATATATATAAAGGAGACAAAGAGACATATATATACATATATACATACAGACACACATGTATATAAATATGTGTGTGTATGTATATATATATGCATATATATATATATATACACTTGCTTTTTTTTAAGGTCTGGATCCCTCTTCTCTCAGCTTTGTACAAGCCCAGCCACTCTTGGATTTCTGGGGGCTCCTGAGAGGGTGGCTCAAAGCCTCCTGGCATGGCTCATTCACCATCCCTGCCCTAATCTTGATTTCTCTTGACGACTTGTATGACATCAAGCCTCCTGAGTGTGCACTCCTCCGTGCCCTGCTACACCCCTGCTTGGCAATACTCTCTCTTCCTCTCATTCTCCACTGCACTACCGACACTAGGTTACTGTCTGTCCTAAAGATAACAACAGCAGGTATGGAGCAGTACAAAACAGGAGCCAATTAAAGAACTCCTACAAATCAATGATCGAAAGACATCCCAGTTTTAAAAAATGGAGAAAAGACTTGATTTCAAAAACAACATTTCAGATAAGAAGATATTGAATCACCAATAAGCACGTGAAACAGTCTTCAACATCATTAGTCATCAGGGAAATGCAAATCAAAACCATGGCATATCATTTCTCACCCATCAGAATGGCTAAAGTTTAAAAGAACAATAAAATACCAAGTGTGGGCAATGATGTGGAACACCTGGAACTTGCATACATTGCTGGCAGGTGTATAAGAGGGTACACTCACTTTGGTAAATCGTTCAGCAGTTTCTATAAAGCATATACCCATGCCATCACCTAGCAGGAAACCCCACTACCATAGTGGCTAAGAGCTATGGCTGCTAACCAAAATGCTGACAGTTTGAATCCACCAGGCGCCTCTTGGAAACCCTATGGGGCAGTTTGACTCTGTCCTTTAGGGTTGCTATGAGTTGGAATCGACTTGATGGCAACAGGTTTGGTTCTTGGTTATCACTCAGCAATTCCACACCTAGGCATATGCTCAAGAAATGAAAATGTATGTCCACGAAAGACTTGTACAAGAATTTTATAGCATCTTTTTTGATTGTGGCAAAATATATATAACAAAACACTTGCCATGTCAACCATTTTCATGTTAACAACCCAGTGATGTTAATTACATTCACCTTGTTGTGGAGCCATCACCACTATCCATTCCCAAACCTTTCCATCAGCCTTAGCAAGAACTCAGGGCTCCTTAAGCAATACCTTCTTCTTTTCCCCTCCTACCCTTCCCTGGCAACCACTAACAAACTTTGTCTCCATGTATTTACCTATTCTAGATATTTCATGTAAGTAGAATCATATAATAT
Organism: Elephas maximus indicus; assembly: GCF_024166365.1. Lineage (NCBI taxonomy): Eukaryota > Metazoa > Chordata > Mammalia > Proboscidea > Elephantidae > Elephas > Elephas maximus. The sequence continues at coordinate 110,804,456 of NC_064821.1, read as the reverse complement.
TTGCCCTTTTCTGTCCGACTGATTTCACTCAGCATCATGTTTCCAAGGTTTATCCATATTATAGCATGTATCAGAGCTTTAGTTCTCTTTATGACAGAATAATATTCCATTGCATAGGTATACCACATTTTGTTTTTCCATTCATCTATTGATGAACATTTGGGTTGTTTGCACCTTTTGACTATTGTGAATAATGCTGCAATGGACATTAGTGTACAAGTATCTGTGTCTTTCAATTCTTAACAGTTGAATTCCTAGGTCATATGGTAACTCTATGTTTAACTTTTTGGGGAAATGCCAAACTATTTTTCACAGCAGCTGCACACTTCATGGCATCTTTGTTCATAATAGTAAAGCCTAGAAACAAACCAAATGTCCATCAACAGGAGAATGAATAAACAAATTAGGATATTTTATATAGAAAAATATAAGAAGAAGAAGAAAACTGTTAATACACATACCAATGGTGATGAATCTCAAGAATATTATATTGAGTAAAAACTGCTGTTTTCATTGTTACATGCCATGGAGTTGGTTCAGAAACACAGCAACACCACATCCAACAGATCAAAACACTGCCCGGTCCTGTGCCATCCTTAAAATCGTTGCCATGCTTGAGCCCATTGTCGCAGCCACTGTGTCAATTCATCTTCTTGACGGTCTTCCTCTTTCTCTGGGCCTCTACTTTACCAAGCATGATGTCCTTCTCCAGGGACTCATCCCTCCTGATAATACATCCAAAGTATGTGAGACATAGTCTCGCTATCTTTCCTTCTAAGGATCATCTGGTTGTACTTCTTCCAAGACAGATTTGTTCATTCTTTTGGCAGTCCATTGTATATTCAACGTTCTTCACCAACACCACAATTTAAAGGCATCAATTCTTTTTCAGTTATCCTTATTCATCATCCAGCTTTCGCGTGCATATGAGGCAATTGAAAACACCATGGCTTGGGTCAGGTGCACCTTAGTCTTCAAGGTGATATCTTTGCTCTCCAACACTTTAAAGAGGTCTTTTACAGCAGATTTACCCAATGCAATGCATCTTTTCATTTCTTGACTTTTGCTTCCAAGGGTGTTGATTATGAATCCAAGTAAAACGAAGTACTTGACAACTTCAATCTTTTCTCTGTTTATCATGATGTTGCTTATTGGTCCAGTTGTGAGGATTTTTGTTTTCTTTATGTTGAGTTGTAATCCATACTGAAGGCTGTGGTCTTTGATCTTCATCAGTAAGTACTTCAAGCCCCTTCACTTTTAGCAAGCAAGGTTGTGTCATCTGCATATCGCAGGTTAGTAATAAGTCTTCCTCTAATCCTGGTGCCCCGTTCTTCTTCATATAGTCCAGCTTCTTGGATTATTTGTTCAGCATACAGATTGAATAACTATGGCAAAAGGATACAACCCTGATGCACACCTTTTCCTGACTTTAAACCACGCAGCATCACTTTGTTTTGTTCGAATGACTACCTCTTGATCTATGTACAGTTTCCTTATGACCACACTTAAGTGTTCTGGAATTCCCATTCTTCACAATGTTATCCATAATTTGTTATGATCCACACAGTCGAATGTCTTACCATAGTCAATAAAACACAGGTAAACCTCTTTCTGGTGTTCCCTGCTTTCAGTGAGGATCCATCTGACATCAGCAATGATATCCTGGTTCCACGCCCTCTTTTGAATGTGGCTTGAATTTCTGGCAGTTCCCTGTAGAAATACAGCTGCAGCCGCTTTTGAATGATCTTCAGCAAAAATTTTGCTTGCATGTGATAATGATATTGTTCGATAATTTCCACATTCTTTTGGATCACCTTTCTTGGGACTAGGCATAAATATGGATATCTTCCAGCTGGCTGGCCAGGTAGATGTCTTTCAAATTTCTTGGCAAAGACAAGTAGGCACTTCCAGTGCTGCATTCGTTTGCTGAAACATTTCAAATGGTATTCTGTCAGTTACTGACGCCTTGTTTTTTTTTTTGCCAATGCCTTCAGTGCAGCTTGGTCTTCTTCCTTCAGTACCATGGGTTCCTGATCATACACTACCTCCTCAAATGGTTGAACATCAACCAGTTCTTTTTGGTATAGTGACTCTGTGCATTCCTTCCATCTTCTTTTAATGCTTTCTACATCATAAAAGTAGTCAAACACAAATGAGTGCATAACGTTTTACTCCATTTATAAATTTCGTATGAAGTTTAAAAATAATCAGAACAAGCCCTGGTGGGGAAGTGGTTAAGAGCTCAGGCTGCTAACCAAAACGTTGCCAGTTCGAATTCACCAGCCACTCCTTGGAAACCCTATGGAGCAGTTCTACTCTGTCCTACAGGGAAGTTATGAGTCGAAATCGACTCCACAGCACACAACAACAATAATCTATGGTGAGAGAAATCAGAACATTGGTTACCTGAGGTGGGGGTGGGACAGACTAACAAGAAAAGGACACGAGAGAACTTTCTGAGGAAAAATCTCTATCTTAATTAGGGTAGTAGTTACTTGAAGACAAACAATTGTCAAAACTCATTGATCTATATACTTAATTAATGCCTTTTATTGTATGTAAATCTACATACTTAAAAAAAAATTCCCATGTTCAGGCCACATATTAGTTCAATTAAATCAGAGCCTCTGTAGCCCTGGTGGTACAGTGGTTAAGAGCTACAGTAAACTACGGCTCCTAAACAAAATGGTCAGCAATTCGAATCCACCAGCCGCTACTTGGAAACCCTAAGGGGCAGTTCTAGTCTGTTCTATAGGTTTCCTATGAGTCACAATAGGTTTGTCAGCAAAAAGTTTTTGTTTTTGTTTTCAGGTGAGTAGACTCTAGGCACTAGTATTTTTCTTTTTTTCCTTTTTATTGTACTTTAGATGAAGATTTACAGAACAAACTAGTTTCTCATCAAACAGTTAGTACACACATTGTTCTACAACATTGGTTAACAATCCCACAACATGTCAACACTATCCCTTCTCAACCCTGGGTTCCCTATTATCAGCTTTCCCATTCCTTCCTGCCTTCCAGTCCCTGCCCCGGGGCTGGTGGGCCGCTTTAGTATTGTTTTGTTCCAGGGGCCTGTTCAACCTTTGGCTGAAGGGTGAACCTCAGGAGTGACCTCGTTACTGAGCTGAAAGGGCATCCAGGGGCCATACTCTCAGGGTTTCTCCAGTCTCTGTCAGGCCAGTAAGTCGGGTCTTTCTTTTTGAGTTAGAATTTTGTTCCACATTTTTCTCCAGCTCTGTCTGGGACCCTCTATTGTGATCCCTGTCAGAGCAGTCAGTGGTGGTTGCTGGGCACCATCTACTTGTTCCAGGCTGTCTAGAGGCACCAGTATTTTTCAAAGGTCCCCAGCAGGGGGCCTCAGTTTCCATGACCAAAAATTCCACCATGGTGCTTCCATTAAAAAAAAGATAAAACAAACAAAAAAAATTTCTCTTTGTATTTTTTAAAGGAGCGTACTAGAACTATAGCCAGGTTTACAAATAATTATCTTTCCCCTACTTCGTTCATATTTTTTAATGGACCACAACGACAGTGCAGAAGGGAAGGAAGGGAACTAATATTTTTTCAGTGCGTATCATACACCTGATACCACGCTCTGCACTTTGTTCTCCACATTCAATCTCTGGAATATCCCTTTCTATAATTATTATCTCCATTTTGGAGAGAGAATAAAGGAGGAAAGTAAGAAAATGAAGAGCCAAAAAGCAATAGGCAATGTGCCCAAAGTTAAAAAAAAAAAAAAAAAAGTGGCACAATGAGCAAGAATAAAATTCAGGGGTGTTTGGCTTGCAAGGCTTTGTATTATGCTCACAGAGACACTTTTAGAAAACTTGACTCATAGCGTTTTGACAAAACAAAAAAACCCACTAAAACTCAAGCTTTCTTAGGTGTCATAAGACGTTAGCTTTTGCATCGTTTTGTGGAGATGATATTTTTAAAATTTGAAATTTTCTCTCCTACCCATAAAAGAGCTAAGGCCTGATTCTTCTAGCCACTGGCCCTTTCATATTTGAAGAATTAACTTTCTCCTCCCAATCACTTTGCCAGTCTAAAACAGGCACTAACAATCAGTCCTTCAGTAGGGCAAAAAGACTTCAGGCTGAGGTCACTCAGGTATCAGCCACTCAGCTCTGCTGCAGGTGTCCATCTGATCTGGTCACGCTCTCCAAAAGTTGTCTCGTCTTCACCCCTTCCTTTGTCTGATAAAATTTAACTGAGAGATTATTAGTCCCTTGTTCTGAGCCTTATGAGGTATCAGCATAGCAAAACCTTTAAGGGACTTCAGGTTTGACCACTGTACTACAGTCCAGCAGTGCCTCCTTTTAGTTCACCCTTTCACAGATACGGTTTTTACAATAACAACCCTGTTAACAATCAACACTCATAACTGAATCATATAATCCTATTAGTGTCTTTCCCTACCCTCTCTTTCCCAGGCCTGTCAGGAAAAGAGAAACCTATTCACTGGGGATCTTCCCTGGTCCCCCTCATTTTTCAGTGTTAAGACATCCATGAAAATGTGTAAGCCAGCCACTTCAGGCCTTTATCTCCCACCATTTTTCATAGCCAATTTCCAAACTGCCCATCCCTATCAAACCAGGATTCTGAGAAGACAAACATGTTCCTTGATCTGAAGCATCTTCTGTTCCTATTGGAACTTTGAGCCTCTGCATCCACAAGCAAAGTCCAGTCCAGAGCGAGCCATCAAACTGCAGCAACCTACACCAGCTCACAGCATCAAACATCTTTTTCTTTATTCAGTCAGGTTCTGTTCAGCTCATCCCTGTCCCCTGTGGGCTGGGTCAATGAGTACCACACACCTCCCTGCACTTCAGATCAGCCGGCCCCTTTCTCTCTCTCTCTCTCTCTCTCTTTCTCACTCATCTCTAGCCCCTGTGGGCTAGGTCAACAGGTGCCAATGGCACATGTCCAAACTCAGCCTATCTCTTCATTGCTGCACCTTCCCCCACTTCCCCTCATCTAGTGACCTCAGGTGGTCACCTCAAGTGAGCATACCAGACTGTCTACTCACCAGATCCCTTTAACTTCCAGTCCTGGAAGGGGGTCCTTCTGATGGGCACTGATTATCTGCCTCTATGTATCCAGTGGCAAACTGCTTGCTCAAAATTCAAAAGATAAAACAGTCATTTTTTTTTCTCTACAAGTTCTTCCTTCAAATATAAATTTCTTGCTCTCCAGCAGTTCTGAGTGGGTCTGCATATCTTTTCAAACGCAAATTTCCTGACAGGAAAGATTATGGTTGGGGCTCAGGTTTTTTACCTAAGGCCCCAATACACAGGCTTATTGCATTCAAACCAACAGCTTGTACTTCTTTTGTGCAAACCCTAGTTCCCTTTTTAGCCTGTCCAATCAAGTACTGGCTGAAGGTGGAGTTAAACACTCCCTGTAATCTAAAATACCCAATATTCATTTCCATCATACATTTAGGTCTGTATTACATCACTAGGTAGGAGAAACATTCAATATCCATAGTACATTTGGATAAACGTATAACACTTTTAATACATTCCAGTTTCATCATCTCTTCTCCACACCTTGAGTATCTTCCCGTTCACACGGATATGGCCTTGGGCCTCTGGCTGAATAGAACCAGAAGACCCTGGCCCCCTATCAATCACCTTGTTTAACCAGCCTGGCTTTTGCCCCAAGCCACTCCAGGTGCAGTTTTCTCCCCTCAGCTACAGCATAATATTTCTTATTTCCCTTTCAGCCATTACAGGTAACACAACTAAAGTAACCATCTAAGAATAAAAAATTTTGCTTCCCACACCCCTCCCCGCCACGTGTCTGTCAGTTTGTTGTACTGTGGGGTCTTGCGTGTTGCTGCGATGCTGGAAGCTGTGCCACCGGTATTCAGGTACCAGCAGAGTCACCCATGGAGGATAGGTTTCAGTTGAGCTTCCAGACTAAGACAGACTAGGAAGAAGGACCCAGCAGTCTACTTCTGAAAAGTATTAGCCAGTGAATAGCAGTGGAACATTGTCTGATATAGTGCTGGAAGATGAGATACTTCCATGAGTCTGGAGCCATTGCAATGAATCCCACTCCTGACACCAACTGCAAAAATGGCATGGTGGGGACGTCTGACTTCCTCCAACTTCACAAGGGGGAAGAAGAATCAGGATTAATAACCCTGATTCCTATGAGGTGAAGGTCAAACATACCTCCACCCTCCAACGTTTTCTCCAATTCTGGCATCAGCCATCCCTCCCACGACACTCTACTTCTCTACTGGGTTTGATAATTTGTTGCAATGGCCATGCAGAACTCACAGACAATAGCCACAATTATGGGATTTATTAGGGAAGTAACAAGTTACAATTCAGGATCACTAATGACTCAGGATACAGTTCTTCGGTCGAGAGAGCATTTTGGCTGTGCCTGCAGGTAAACCTCTCCCTCGTCCCTTCGGCCCCTGGACCCCTTGGCCTGGCCTCTGCCCTGCTCAGTCCAGTGTTACAAAGCTCTTTAGCTCTCCCTGACATGTGCCCAGAGACACCCCCCTTTGCCAGGAAACCTCCTGCCTGAAGGCTTTCAGCTCTCTCACTCCTTGGGTCAGCACACTCACTGTAACCACCTTGCTCTGTTAGCCAGGAAGCCCACTGTGCTGTCTTGCCCCAGTCTCCTGGTTCTGTTGCTGCTGTTTCTCTGCTGCTCTTTCTCACCATCTTGCACCATCTCTGGTTTTACAACTCTCTCTCTCTGCCTCCTGGGTCTAGGAGGTTCTCAGTGCAGAGACTTCAGGCCCAAAGGATGTACTCCACTCCTGGCTCTTCTTTCTTGGTGGTAGTGAAATCCTCTTCTGCTCTGAGATTGGCTCTCTTTTAAGCCTAATGGGATGGTAAAACTGACCAATCCCCTCATTAGGGTTCCATACACCTTATTTGCATGGTCCCACCCCTGCAGTGTTCCATGTAACTTATATGCATTATTAGTAAGCTGTCCAATCCCCTTGGCGGGCCACAAGCTCCTCATTTGCATAGTCCCACCCAATCATTGCATGGGAGTCACAAAGACTGGCTAGAAGGGCCAAATTAAGGAATTCACTGTGCTGCACTACCACACACAGAGTGTTGTGATTTGGAAAGCAGTTTCTGCCTTTCACCACATTGCAGCCAATCATTGCGGGGAAGACCATTTTCTCATAGAGACAGCATTATCACTGGTGGTTGCATTCCTGAGCTGCAGTCTCAGCATCAAATAAATGAAAGGAGAAAACAGTGATAAAAATAAATATATACCTTCATGATAATTTTGAACAGTCAAGCTGTACTTTAAAGAAATTAACACAATTTTTCTGAGCGTGCCCAGGGTAATCTTAATAAACTCTACATACGGTGCATACAACATACTAGTCTATGTGTCATAAATTAATCCAAAAGTAGTATTCTAGCCACAAAAATATTAATTAAATATTTAAATAATTACTTGGCTTCCATTTTTGAACTTTAAAAGAACTTTAAATGGTGATTTAAATGACCCATAACACTACAAAAAGATGTCCAGGGAAGATTGAGCAGATAGCTTTTATTTTATTCTTTAAATTTCACTATAGCTATTAACTTACTGGAAACCCTGGTGGTGTAGTGGTTAAGTGCTATGGCTGCTCACCAAAAGGTCAGCAGTTCAGATCCACCAGGCGCTCCTTGGAAACTCTGTGGGCAAGTTCTACTCTGTTCTACAGAGTCACAATGAGTTGGAATCGACTCCACGGCAAACTTTTTATTTTTTTAGTTAAGTTATCAAACAGGTTGATCAGGGGAGTGCTGAGATGTAAGGTATCTGAATATCTTTAAGTTTTTTGGAACTATCTTGGTGGGAGGTGGCGGATGGAGGGAGACGAAAATGTGTACAAGATGCATGTTAATAATAATCATTGTAATGAATAATGATTGAGTGTCCTCTACTGCATTAAACACTCGACCTGCATTGTTGTTGCTGTTGTCAGGTGTTGTCAAGTCAGTTCTCACAGCGATCCTATGTACAACAGAACAAAGCTCTGCCCAGTCCTGCACCATCCTCACAATCTTTGCTATGTTGCAGCCACTGTGTCAATCCATCTCTTCAAGGGTCTTCCTGCATTAGTTTGCTTAATTCTCACAACAGCCTTGTGAAGTAAGCATTGTTCTGACAATAACTTTTAGATGAAGAAATTGAGGTTCAAGTTAAATAACTTGTCTAAGGATGTACAGCCAGGAAATAACAAAGTAAGGCTAAAGGCCAAGCTGTCCATTATAAAGCCCTTGCCTCCTCAAATAATAGTGACCCACACCCTTGAGCACACACTGTGTGTTTGGCACTGTTCTAAGGCTACTACATGTGTTTATTCATTTAATCCTTGCAACAGTCCTATGAGGTGCATGCTATTATTATCTTCATTTTATGATGGAAGAAATGGAAGCACAGATAAGTCAATGTCAACTAGGTTAGCAACCACTCCTGAAGAGTGCTAATTGCTAATCAAAATTAACCAGAAGGAAGGTCTCCAATGGCATTTCACAGTGATTTGCCCTTGCCTTGCAGTTTTTTGTTTGAAATTTGTTTGGTTAAAGACAGTGATCTACTGTCCAAATATGGGAAGACATGAATTTTGTTGGGGTAAGTAACATGCTGGATGGCAGAGTCAACATCCAAAAAGATAAAGGTCTGGAAAAATGACCTGAATATAACAAGACATAACTGAGAGAACATAAATAAAGTTCTAACCAGAGCCAAAAACCACAAACAGAGCAATTGTAGGCTATATGACTTAATGATGATATATGTGAGAGTCTTAAATGATTTAACTGACTAAAACTGTGACTCGAGTGATGGGTTATAACTGGGTGCATTCATTCAATATCCACTGCCACCCCTGTATAACACCCACACATAAGTTGCCGTTGAGTTAATTCCAATTCGTAAAGATCCCCTGTGTTTCAGAATAGAACTGTGCTCCATAGGGTTTTCAATTGTTGTGACCTTTCAGAAGCAGATCACCAGGTTTTTCTTCCAAGGTGATGGGGGTGAATTGCTAAACTCTTGATTAATAGCCGAGCACTTAGTTGATTGCACCACTCCTTATTTGGAAATTTAAAAATGGGGGAAAAAAGATTTCCCTTTGAGAGTAAAATTATAAAGTAAGTCATAGGTCAGGGCAGACAAGGCAAAGTCACTATAGACAGAAAACTTCCTGGCAAAGATTACTTCAGTCTGACTGAATGGATTATTATCATATCTAAAAGGAAGAGTGTGCCTATCAGTAAGATGGTTGGTCAACAATGGAAGCAACGATAATAGGCAAATCTCAGCTCCTTGGGTTTGGGTGGGCAGCTGCAAAGGAGAAAAAGATTCTGGATCCAAGAACTCAGCATTGGTTCTTGAGACATGTTTATCTTTGTAGTGGAGTTAGATGTAGCAGACCACCATAACTATTCCAATGTTAGAGCTCCATGCTAAGCCATCCACTCAAGGCCTCCTGTGAGGCCTTCTGAAGGAGCTGGGAATAGAGCTTAAGTATAAATTCACCGCAGAGATATTCAGGCACCAGATATTTCAGTGGTAACCAAAGAGGAGGTGCCTTGAGGAAACAATCTCTGTTTTGTTTTGTTTAAAACATCTGTATTGAGTTTAATTTACATACCATAAAATTCACCCATTTTAAATGTGCATTTTGTTGAATTTTAGTGAATGTATACTGTTGTACAGTCATCACAACAATCCACTGTTTCACATTATCAGGAGTAAGGTTATTTTGGGTATATCCTTGGGTACTAAGTGTTGGGTACTAGGGGGAACTAAAAAGATGACCGAAATGCAATAAGCAAAGAATTTAAAAGCTATTGTGATTCTCAGACAACATGATTTTGTATATAGAAAATTGCAAAGAATCTACCAAAATCTACTAGAACGTGCATCCAACATTCTATCAACACACAAACACACCATGCTGCCTGGTCTCACTTAAAACTTGTCACCAGGAGCTTAAGTAGGCCCTTCGTGTCTCTCTGCTAACATCCTGTATTTCCCAGATCCATTTACTTTCCTATTCTCCTAAAGGACTGTTTTACACTTAATCCTCTCTTCTCACCCCTCTTCATCATTCTAAGCTGATGGCTTTGCTTCTTTGTTCATTGAGAAAACTGAAGACTCAGAAGAGAACTTCCACTCACTGTCACCACATCTACACATGCATACACGTGTACCCCCTTAGCCCCGCCTTACTCCTCTCACTAAGGATATGTTCTCTGCATTCTATGTAAAATCCTCTACTTGTGCCTTATATCCCACTCCTCTCACAGTCTCAAGAACACTGGACCAGCAAATTCTCCCTCTCTATTCCACATCGTTAATTTTTTTCCTCTACCAGATCATTTCCATCAGCATACAAATATGCTGCCATTTTAACCATCTTAGAAAACCTGGTGGAGTAGTGGTTAAGAACTACGGCTGCTGGACAAGCAGCCACTTGCACAGCCTACTCACACCTCCAGAACCAGAGAAGAACGGCACTCTTGGCAAAAGCTAAGTACTTGTGAATATTTTACCACACTCCCCAGCCCCAAGCTGACTTCAGTAGCTGTTGATTTCCCTGGGCCTGAGAAAGGCCCTGTTGAGTGCCTGGAGCCATCCTCCCAGACTTGGAGAAGGAATAAATTTGCAATTGGGGGAAAAGATAATTTGCCAGCTCCACTAACCTGGGGAGCTCAGGACAGAAGCAGTTCCTGTCCAGGCATAAACAGTCTGTGGACTTTGGATACCTTTCCCCACTGCAGGGACCTGTGTGGGTCTATTTCAGGAGAATAGGCCCTTGCTGGTAGACTACAACTGTTTCAGTTATGCAGCGGAGAGGTGGGTGTTTGATGTTTGACATTGCTTTGTCTATTAAACAGGGTCTTCATCTACCCACATCAGGGGCATAAGGACTGGTGGCTCCACTAAGGTAACTCAGCCCACATGCAACAGGGGTCCAAGGATAACTAGTACCTCCCAGTCCTTACAACCAAAAACGCTGGGTGCCCAGGGTCCACCTGCAGAACCCACCCACCTGTATGCTCTAGGGAACAGGAATGCACTTTCCTCAGAGACACTTGGGGGACGATTCTCAGCCCCCCTGCCTTGTCCACAGTGTGACCCCTGCCCCTCTAAGACTGTAGGACAGAGCCTGTACCACACACTTGATGATCAGCTACCTGGATACCTGAGCTGAATTCATACAAGAAAAGTGAATGGACTCCTAGACTGATATACCTGATAACAGCTCTAGCCATCTGGTGACAGGATGTCAGAGCTCCAAAGGGGTAAATAATCAAGCTAGCTCACTCAAGCAACCCATTTGGGCATACCAAAACAAAACAAAGCAAAAAGCTAGGATACAGTAAGCAAACATAAAATAAACTAATACAATAACTTATGGACAGCTCAGAGACAAGCGTCAATACCAAATCACATAAAGAAACAGACCATGATCTCCTCAACAAGCTCTCAAAACAAGGAATCAATGAATCTTCTGGATGAAGGCGCCTTCCTGGAATTACTGGATGCACAATTCAAAAGATTAATATGCAGAGCTCTTCAAGACATCAGGAATAAAGTTAGGAAGGAGATCAGACAATATGCAGAACAAGCCAAGAAACACACAGATAAAGTAGATGAAGAAATTAAAAAGATTATTCAAGAACATAATGAAAAATTTAATAAGCTGCAAGGATCCATAGAGAGACAGCAATCAGAAATTCAGAAGATTAACAATAAAATTACAGAATTAATTCAATAGAAAGTCAGAGCAGAATTGAGAGCCTGGAAGACAGAATTGGTGAACTTGAAGATACAGCACTTGGCACCAATATAGTTGAAGAAAAATCAGATAAAAGAATTTTAAAAAATGAAGAAACCTTAAGAATCATGTGGGAATCTATCAAGAGAAATAACCTAAGAGTGATTGGAGTACCAGAACAGGGAAGGACAACAGAAAATACAGAGAGAATTGTTGAAGATTTGTTGGCAGAAAACTTCCCTGAGATCATGAAAGATGAGAAGATGTCTATCCAAGATACTCATTGAACTCCACATAAAGTAGATTTTAAAAGAAAGTCACCAAGACATATTATAATCAAACTTGCCAAAATCAAAGATAAAGAGAGAACTTTAAGAGCAGCTAGGGATAAATGAAAAGTCACCTACAAAGGAGAGTCAATAAGAATAAGCTCAGACTACTCAGCAGAAGCCACACAGGCAAGAAGGCTATGGGATGACTTATATAAAGTATTGGTAGGAAAAAAACTGCCAGCCAAGAATCATATATCCAGCGAAACTGTCTCTCAAATACAAAGGTGAAATTAGGACATTTCCAGATAAACAGAAGTTTAGGGAATTCGTAAAAACCAAACCAAAACTACAAGAAATACTAAATGGAGTTCTTTGGTTATAAAATCAATAATAACAAGTATCAACCCAAGACTAGAACACTGGACAGAGCAATCAGATGTCAACCCCAGACAGGGAAACCACAAAAATAAATGAAGATGAAAAATGCTCAAAATAGGGAAACAGCGATGTTATTCTGTAAAAGAAGACAACATTAAAATAATAAAGAGGGACTAAGAAATGTAATCATAGATCTTTCATAAGGAGAGGAAGACAAGACAATACAAAGAAATAAAAGTTAGGTTTAAATTTAGAAAAATAGGAGTAAATATTAAGGTAACCACAAGGGGGACAAACTACCCTACACATCAAAATAAAATGCATGAAAAAAATAGAGACTCAGCAGAAACAAAATCAACAACAACCAATATGAGGAAAAGACAATATATAAACTACTCAGTACAAAACATTAAGTGGGAAAAAGAAACTGTTGACAACACACAAAAAAGACACCAAAATGACAGCACTAAATTCATACCCATATCCATAATTACCCTGAACGTAAATGGACTAAGTGTACCAATAAAGAGACAGAGAGTGGCAGAATGGATTAAAAAACATGATCCATCTGTATGCTGCCTACAAGAGACACACCTTAGACTTAAAGACACAAACTAAAACTCAAAGGATGGAAAAAAATATATCAAGCAAACAACAATCAAAAAAGAGCAAGAGTGGCAATATTAATTTCTGACAAAATAGACTTTAAAGTTAAATCTACCACAAAGGATAAGAAAGGACACTATATAATAATTAAAGGGACAATATACCAGGAGGATACAACCATATTAAATATTTAAGCACCCAATGGCAGGGCTGCGAGATACATAAAGCAAACTCTATCAGCATTGAAAAGTGAGATAGCTCCACAATAATAGTAGGAGACTTCAACACACCACTTTCGATGAAGCACAGGACACCCAGAAAGAAGCTCAATAAAGTTACGGAAGATCTAAATGCTACAGTCAACCAACTTTACCTTATAGACATATACGGAACGCTCCACTCAACAACAGTCAAGTATACTTTCTTTTCTAGTGCACATGGAACATTCTCTAGAAAACACCACATATTAAGTTATAAAGCAAGCCTTAGCAGAATCCAAAACATCAAAATATTACAAAGCATCTTCTCTGACCGTAAGGACATAAAAGTAGAAATCAATAACAGAAAAAGCAGGGAAAAGAAGTCAAACACTTGGAAACTGAACAATACCCTTCTGAAAAAAGACTGGATTATAGAAGACATTAAGGATGGAATAAAGAAATTCATAGAATCCACTGAGAACTAAAACACTTCCAATCAGAACCTTTGGGATACAGCGAAAACAGTGCTCAGAGGTCAACTTATATCAATAAATGCACACATACAAAAAGAAGAAAGGGCCAAAATCAAAGAATTATCCCTACAACTTGAACAAATAGAAAGAAAGCAACAGAAGAAACGTTCAGGCACCAGGAGAAAGCAAATGATAAAAATTAGAGCAGAATTAAATGAAATAGAAAACAGAAAAACAATTGAGTTAACAAGGCCAAAAGCTGGTTCTTTGAAAAAGTTAACAAAATTGATAAACCATTGGCCAAACTGACAGAAGAAAAACAGGAGAGGAAGCAAATAACACAAATAAGAAATGAGATGGGGGATATTACAACAGACCCAAACGAAATTAAAAGAATCATATCAGATTACTACAAAAAATTATACCCTAACAAATTTGAAAACCTAGAAGAAATGGACGAATCCCTAGAAACACACTACCTACCCAAACTAACACAAACAGAGGTAGAACAACTAAATAGACCCATAACAAAAGAAAAGATTGAAAAGGTAATCAAAAAACTCTCTAAGAAAAAACAAAAAGAAAAAAACTCTGGCCCAGATGGCTTCACTGCAGAGTTCTACCAAACATTCAGAGAAGAGTTAACACCACTACTACTAAAGGTATTTCAGAACATAGAAAAGGACGGAACACTCCCAAACTCATTCTATGAAGCCACCATATCCCTGATACCAAAGCCAGGAAAAGACACCACAAAAAAAGAAAGTTACAGACCTATATCCCTCAGGAACTTAGATGCAAAAATCCTCTACAAAATTCTAGCCAATAGAATTCAACAATGTATCAAAAAAATAATTGACCATGACCAAGTGGGATTCATACCAGGTATGCAGGGATGGGTCAACATTAGAAAAACAATTAATGGAATCCATCATATTAGTAAAACAAAAGACAAAGATCACATAATTTTGTCAATTGATGCAGAAAAGGTATTTGACAAAGTTCAACACCCATTCATGATAAAAACTCTCAGCAAAATAGGAATAGAAGGAAAATTCTTCAACATAATAAAGGGCATTTATACAAAGCCAATAGCCAACATCATCCTAAACGGAGAGAGTCTGAAAGCATTCTCCTTGAGATTGGGAACCAGACAAGGATGCCCTTTATTACCACCCTTATTCAACATTGTGCTGGAGGTCCTAGCCAGAGCAATGAGGCTAGATATAGAAATAAAGGGCATCCAGATTGGCAAGGAAGAAATAAAAGTATCTCTATTTGTAGGTGACATGATCTTATACACAGAAAACCTTAAAGAATCCTCAAGAAAACTACTGAAACTAATAGAAGTTTTCATCAGAGTATCAGGATACAACATAAACATACAAAAATCAGTTGGATTCCTCTACGCCAACAAAAAGAACGTCGGAGAGGAAATCAAATCAATACCATTTACAGTAGCCCCCAAGAAGAGAAAATACTTAGGAATAAATCTTACCAGAGATGTAAAAGACTTATACAAAGACAACTACAAAACACTACTGCAAGAAACCGAAAGAGACCTACGTAAGTGGAAGAATATACCTTGCTCACAGATAGGAAAACTTAACATTGTAAAAATGTCTATTCTACCAAAAGCCATCTATAGATACAATGCATTCCAATCCAAATTCCAATGACATTTTTTTAATGAGATGGAGAAACAAATCACCAACTTCATATGGAAGGGAAAGAGGCCCCAGATAAGTAAAGCATTACTGAAAAAGAAGAAAAAAGTGGGAGGCCTCACACCACCTGATTTTAGAACCTATTATGGTGCCACTGTATTCAACACAGCCTGTTACTGGTATAACAACAGATACATAGACCAATGGAACAGAATTGAGAATCCACACATAAATCCATCCACATATAAGCAGTTGATATTTGACGAAGGCCCAAAATCAGTTAAATGGAGAAAAGACAGTCTTTTTAACAAATGGTGCTGGCATAACTGGATATCCATCAGCAAAAAAAATGAAACAAGACCCATACCTCACAGAATGCACAAAAACTAACTTAAAAGGGATCAAAGGCCTAAATATAAAATCTAAAACGATGAAGATCATCGAAGAAAAAATAGGGACAACGTTAGGAGTCCTAATACATGGCATAAACAGTATACAAAACATTACTAACGATGCAGAAGAAAAACTAGATAACTGGGAGCTCCTAAAAATCAAACACCTATGCTCATCCAAAGACTTCACGAAAAGAGTAAAAAGATTACCTACAGACTGGGAGAAAGTTTTTAGCTATGACATTTCCAATCAGCGTCTGATCTCTAAAATCTACATGATACTGCAAAAACTCAACTACAAAAAGACAACCCAATTAAAAAATGGGCAAAAGATATGAATAGACACTTCACTAAAGAAGACATTCAGGTAGCTAACAGATACATGAGGAAATGGTCATGATCATTAGCCATTAGAGAAATGCAGATCAAAACTACAACGAGATACCATCTCACTCCAACAAGGCTTGCATTAATCCAAAAAACACAAAATAATAAATGTTGGAGAGGCTGTAGAGAAACTGAAACACTTACACACTGCTGGTGGGAATGTAAAATGGTACAACCACTCTGGAATTCAATTTGGCACTTCCTTAAAAAGCTAGAAATAAAACTACCATATGATCCAGCAATCCCACTCCTTGAAATATATCCTAGAGAAATAAGAGCCTTTACATGAACAGATATATGCACACCCATGTTCATTGCAGCACTGTTTACAATAGCAAAAAGATGGAAGCAGCCAAGGTGCCCATCAATGGATGAATGGATAAATAAATTATGGTATATTCACACAATGGAATACTACGCATCAATAAAAAACAGTGATGAATCTGTGAAACATTTCATAACATGGAAGAATCTGGAAAGCATTATGCTGAGTGAAATAGTCAGTTGCAAAAGGACAAATATTGTATAAGACCATTATGATAAGAACTCAAGAAATAGTTTAAACAGAGAAGAATATATTCTTTGACGGTTAGGAGAGGGGAGAGGGGAGTGGGGTATTCACTAATTAGATAGTAGGTAATAACTACTTAGTAGGTGAAGGGAAAGACAATACACAATACAGGAGAGGTCAGCACAACTGGACTAAACCAAAAGCTAAGAGGTTTCCTGAATAAACTGAATGCTCTGAAGGCCAGCGTAGCAGGGGCCGGGGTTTGGGGACCGTGGTTTCAGGGGACATCTAAGTCAATTGGCTTAATAAAATCTATTAACAAAACATTCTGCAGCCCACTTTGGAGAGTGGCGTCTGGGGTCTTAAGGGCTAGCAAGCGGCCACCTAAGATGCATCAATTGGTCTCAACCCACCTGGAGCAAAGGAGAATGAAGAACACCAAAGACACAAGGTAATTATGAGCCCAAGAGACAGAAAGGGCTGCATAAACTAGAGACTACATCAGCCTGAGGCCAGAAGAAATACATGGTGCCCAGCTACAACTGATGGCAGGGAACACAACAGAGAACCCCTGAGGGAGCAGGAGAGCAGTGGGATGCAGACCCCAAATTCTCTTAAAAAGGCCAGACTTAACGGTCTGACTGAGAGTGGAAGGACCCTGGTGGTCATGGCCCCCAGACCTTCTGTTAGCCCAGGACAGGAGCCGTTCCCAAAGCCAACCCTTCAGATATGGATTGGACTGGACAATGGGATAGAAAATGATACTGGTGAAGAACGAGCTTCTTGGATCAAGTGGATACTTGAGATTATGTTGGTATCTCCTATTTGGAGGGGAGATGAGAGGGCAGAGGGATCAGAAGCTGGTGGAATGGACACGAAAAGAGAGAGTAGAGGGAAGGAGTGTGTTGTCTCATTAGGGGGAGAGCAATTAGGAGTGTAAAGCAGAATGTATATAAATTTTTTGTATGAGAGACTTTCACTTTAACCATAATAAAAATTAAAAAAAAAAAAAAAACTACGGCTGCTAACCAAAAGGTCAGCAGTTCAAATCCACCAGGTGCTCCTTGGAAACTCTATGGGGGCAATTCTACACTGTCCTATATGGTCACTATGAGTCAGGATTGACTCCACAGCAATGGGTTTGTTTTTTGTTTGTTTGTTTTCTTAAACATCTTAAAAACAAACAAAATCTCCTCTGACTCCACTTCTCTCATTGATTACCATCTCTCTGTAACCGTTTGGAAGCAAACAGTTGTCTATACTAGCTGCCTCTAATTCCTTTTCTCCTCATTTCTCTGAAATCCACTCTAATCAAGCTTTTATACTGAAACTGTTATGGTCAAGGTCAACAAAATAAACAAACAAATCTAAGCCCCACCAAAAAGAAAAAAAGAATGAAGCAGCCCTGAGTCAGGTAAGGTTGTAGGGGTAATCCTGGATTACAGTAGCTGGATTGGCTACCTGTAGCATAAAAATTCATCAGATAATTTGTCATCTTTCCACTTCATTTAGACCATACTTCTTTTCCATTTATTTTCTTTTTTTCTGCAGACCTACTGTTTCCCAGCTTCTTAAAGCAGGCAGCTGGAGTGAAATTTGAATATCAGAGTAACCTGGTCACCACTTAGGAAAAAGGAGAGTAAAATAAAATCATAGCAATGAGTGAAAGAGTTTTCATCTCTGTGAAATCAAATGTGAAACCTCAGAAACCTAAAAGTCTCTTTAATTCAACCAGGAATGATTTAAACAGTCTGAGAAAGAATTGCCTCACGTGATATCCATCTATTCTAAGATGAATGTAGTTGCTGTTTGTGTTAATTTTGTAGCTCTCTTGATAAATGGCCTCACCTGAAATTATATATATTTACCTCAAGGAGCTTAGTAAGTCTGGCTGCAGTACTCTTCTTGCTGATCTTACCAGTGGGGAACACCTTTGACTTACCTCAATGAGTGGCCTCAGCTCCTTTCATGAGAAAGGTGGTTCCTACCAGAGACATCAATCACCACATGAGGAAGACCTCTGACAATGGTCCTTTTCAGTTTGCAGTACAAGAAATCTCACTGCATAATGCAGATCTGGGTTTAGCAAAATGCAAGTAACGACCCCCATTAGTGTGTTTTGAAATTAATTTGGTTGGTTAACCAATTTTTTAAAAATGATATCCACCACCATCATCCACTGCCATCAAGTTGAAAATGATACAGAATAGAAAATAATGGAATAAGAAATACATATTTAGGGTAGGACATAATTTGTGAGACTTTGGTTTCAGTTGTGAAGAGTTGTGTCCTTGATCATAAAAGCAAAATTAAAAAGATTCACCATGCAGTAAGCAGTGAGGCTGAACGAACTAATCAAAGTTGGAGGGTATTTGTCGAATTTCCACATCATCTTCAGCATCAAAATTGGCTAGGCATGAGCAGAACAACAGAAACCCAGGACACTTCAGACAGGGGCTTTCAAGTATATTATCACGTGAAGAGCTTAAAGTTAGTCTCTAAATTAAATAACCACCATAGAGTCTTTAAATTTTATGAACCACTTTCACAAATTTGGTATCATCCATGGCAGTTTTTTTTTTTTTTTTTTTTGGCAGTAGGCAAGGCAGGAAGGTGGCAGCATCGGTGGCAGGTTTCAATGATCCATTCAGTTAACATCAGACACCCAGACAGCACTTGGGAGGAAGATCTAGCCCACAATCTCAGGGAGAGAGCTGGCAAGGGTGAAAAACCATGTGTGGGTCCCAGCCAATAAACTGAGGGTCAGAACAGAACTCTAGTTTCCAGGGGGGAAATGGAAGGGATGAGCAGGAGCTGAAGCAGGAGTCCAGATATAAACAATGCACACAGGTGGCCAGGCCCATCCCTAGGCACACTGGATACCAAGCTTACACCTTCAAAGTTCCAGAACCTCACAGGTGGCTTTTGAAGCAGCAGCAGAAAAATACAATGCGGATAAGGGGCAGGTGGAGAGGTTATCAAGCACATCAAAAGCATGGAGAGATTAGTGGGGAATGGACAGCTAATCAGACTAGCACAGGAGGGCTGCCAAATAAAACACAGGATGCCTAGTTAAACATGGATTTCAGATAAACAATGACCACGTTTTAGTCACAAGTATGTCTTGCGCAATGTTTGGGACATGTTTATATGAAAAAAATTCTTGTTGTTTATCTGAAATCTAAATTTAACTAGGCTTCCTGTATTTTTGTTTACTAATATTTACTAAATCTGGCACCCCTACATGTGGGTCTTCGGCTGGAAGGAGCAAGATTACAAAGGGTCTTGTGTACCATGTTTGGGCAGGTAATGGGGAGCCAATGCAAGTTTTTAAGCAAGGAGATCACATAATTGGGTTTGCACTTTAGAAGCATCATTCTAGCAGCCCTGTGGAGGACAAAAGAGAGTTGGGGAAGACAGAAATTGAGAGACCACAAAGTTGTTTAAATAGCCCTAACTCCTTGAGGAAGGTGGACCATACTCCTACCAGTTCACAATTCTGCCAAAAGTTAGCAAAATCCCCAAATTCACGGGGACTGTAGAGACAAAGCTGTTCTTTCAAGAGCTATCCTTCGTTTCAAGAAACAAAAGACATTCTGGGGGTACAGACTATATATATATGTGTGTGTATATATATATATAGTCTTGCCCCAAATCTGTGTCAATCACACACTTTTTTTCTCTTTATTGTCATTTAAGTGAAACTTTGCAATTCAAGTAAGTTTCCCATACATATACTTATACACACATTGTTATGTGTCCCTAGTTTCTCTCCCTATAATATGATAGCACCCTCCTCCTCTCCACCCTGCATTTCCTGTGTCCATTCAACTACCTCCTGTCCCCCTCTGCCTTCTCATCTCACCTCCAGACAGGAGCTGTCCACATGTCTCATGTGTCTGCTTGAGCTAAGAAGCACACTCCTCACCAGCATCATTTTATGTCTTATAGTCCTGCCTAATCTTTGAAGCGTTGGCTCCAGGAATGGTTTTAATTTTGGGCTAACAGAGAGTTCGGGCGCTATGTCCTCTGGGGTCCCTCCAGTCTCGGTCAGACCATTAAGTCTGGCCTTTTTACTAGAATTTGAGTTCTGCATTCCACTTTTCTTCTGCTCCATTAGGGATTCTCTGTTTTGTTCCCTGTCAGGGCAGTCATTGGTGGTAGCCAGGCACCGTCTAGTTCTCCTGGTCTCAGGTTGATGCAGTCTCTGGTTTATGTGGCCCTTTCTGTCTCTTGGGCTCATATTTTCCTTGTGTCTTTGGTGTTCCTCATTTTTCTTTGCTCCGGGTGGGTTGGGACCAATTGATGCATCTTAGATGGCCACTAGCTAGCTTTTAAGACCCCAGACGCCACGCACCAAAGTGGGATGCAGAACATTTTCTTAATACACTTGTTATGCCAATTGACCTAGATGTCCCCTGAAACTATAGTCCCCCAACCACGACCCCTGCTACTCTGTCCCTTGAAGTGTTTGGCTGTATTCAGAAAATTTCTTAGCTTTTGGTTTAATCCAGTTGTGCTGACTTCCCCTGTATTGTGTGTTGCCCTTCCCTTCACCTAAAATAATTCTTATCTGCTATCTAATTAGTGAATACCCCCCTCTCCTTCCCTCCCCACCCTCATAACCATCAAAGGTTTTCTTCTATGTTTAAACTTTTTCTTGAGTACTTATAATAGTGGTCTCATATAATATTTGTCCTTCTGCAACTGACTAATTTCACTCAGCATAATGCCTTCCAGATTTCTCCATGTTATGAGACGTTTCATGGATTCATCACTGTTCCTTATCATTGCATAGTATTCCATTGTGTGAATATACCATAATTTGTTTATCCATTCATCCTCTGATGTGCACCTTGGTTGCTTCCATCTTTTTGCTATTGTAAATAGTGCTGCGATGAACGTAGGTGTGCATGCATCGTGCCCGACTCATAGTGACCCTATAGGACAAAGTAGAATGGCTCCATAGAGTTTCCAAGAAGCGCCTGGCAGATTCGAACTGCTAACCTCTTGGTTAGCAGTCGTAGCACTTAACCACTAAGCCACCAGGGTTTCCAGTCTATTCATGTGAGGGCTCTTATTTCTCTAGGACATATACCAAGGAGTGGGATTGCTGGATCATATGGTAGTTCTATTTCTAGCTTTTCAAAGAAGCACCAAATCAATTTCCAAAGTGGTTGTACCATTTTACATTCCCACCAGCAGTGTATAAGTGTTCTAGTCTCTTCACAACCTCTCCAACATTTATTATTTTGTGTTTTTTGGACTAACGCTAGCCTTGTTGGGGGTCAGATGGAATCTCGTTGTAGTTTTGATTTGCATTTCTCTAATGGCTAATGATCATGAGCATTTCCTCATGTATCTGTATAGCATTTCCTCATGTATAGGGTCGATATGAGTCGGAATTGACTTGACGGCACTAGATTTTTAGGATCTGTGAGCTGCCTGAATGTCTTCTTTGGTCAAGTGCCTGTTCATACCCTTTACCCATTTTTTTAATTGGGTAATTTGTTTTTTTGTTGTTGAAGTTTTGCAGTAACTTGTAGATTTTAGAGATTAGACACTGATTGGATTTGTTGTAGCCAAAAATTTTCTCTCAGTCTGTAGGTTTTTACTCTTTTGGTGAAGTCTTTGGATGAGCATAAGTGCTTGATTTTTAGGAGCTCCTAGTTACCCAGTTTCTCTTCTGGTGTTTGTGCATTGTCAGTAATGTTTTGTATACTGTTTATGCCTTGTATTAGGGCTCCTGGTGTTGTCCCTATTTTTTCTTCCATGATCTTTATTATTTTATATTTAGGTTTTTGATCCATTTTGAGTTAGTTTTTGTGCATGGTGTGAAGTACATGTCTTATTTCATTTTTTTACAGGTGGATATCCAGTTATGCCAGCACCATTTGTTAAAGAGACTATCTTTTCCACAGTTAACAGACTTTGGATGGTTGTTGAATATCAGCTGCTCATAAGTGGATGAATTTATGTCTGGATTCTCAGTTCTGTTCCATTGGTCTATGTATCTGTTGTTGTTCCATTATCAAACTATTTCGACTACTGTGGCAGTATAATAGGTTCTAAAATCAGGTAGTGCGAGGCTTCCCACTTTGTTCTTCTTCAGTAATGCTTTACTTATCTGGGGCCTCTTCCCTTTCCATATGAAGCTGGTGTCAGTCACACACTTTTTGAGGAAAAACTTCCAAGTGCATCTTTTAATGCTGGAAAAATATGTGTATATACCAAGCTAAGCTCCCACTAAGCTAAGCTCAGTGTCTTCTTCACCACTGCATCCCCAGTAGGTTATCAATAAACATTTGTTGTATAAAGCAATATTAGATTATGCTTTCCTTAAGGACAGAGTCTATATTTTCATTATCTTTGTTTCTTTAGTACCTGATACAGAGCTAAGAATGAGAAGTTTCTCAGAAAATAGTTCTTGATTAAGGTGACCTAATTAATTAACAACCAGAAACACTTCTTATTAGATACATTACTCCAACATTATTTCAGAGGAACCACCGGGCATATTTTTCAAACGTAAAAGAATCCTGCCTGTTATGCTGGACCAGAAAACTATTTGTAAAAGCTGCAGGATTACACTGAACAGATGGAATTTCAAAAGTTCCGCATTTATGTGAAAATGTGGGGGTCTTTTTGCTTTGTTTTTTGATTTTGGCATTTTCCCAACTGCTCCCATAAACTTTGCATTGCTAAGGTATTAATAAATCTATACCTTAATTAAATACTTCTCAGGTATATCATCATAAAGTGGTATTAATAAAGCCCACCAGTATCATTATAGCTGCTTGTGTGTGTGTCCTTTCCAAGGCTGGAGTGTGAACTTCACAAAAGTGGGACCTATTCTGATCTATCTTCATAGTCACAGAACTTTCACTAACAGTAAACCAAAAAAACAAACCAGTACCGTCAAGTCAATTCCAACTCATAACGACCCTATAGGATGGGGTAGAACCGCCCCACAGGGTTTCTATGGCTGTAAATCTCTATGGAAGCAGATTGCCACATCTTTCTCCTGCAGAGTGGCTGGTAGGTTTGAACCACTGACCCTTCAGTTAGCAGCCAGGTGCTTAATCACTGCACTGCCAGGGCTCCTCACTAATAGTAGGTTTGTTAGAATTTTCTAGAGCAGGAAGCCAAAAGGAAAAAATAATTCTAGAAAGTGAACTGGGTAAATATACAATTAAAAAAATTATTATAGTCACTATTGAGGATTATATTCCAAGTATTATGCTAGGTGCTTAACATGTATATTTTGTTAATTTTTATTAAATCTCAATCCTAAAAACTCCTCTTGAGCCGGGTATTATTATGCTCATTTTATGGATAAAGAAACTGAAAATTAGAACTGAAAAGTAACTTGGCCAGGGTGAAACAGCTCACTGATTGGCAGAGCTGAAATTAGGACCTTATTGCTCAAATGCCAGGAATTGTCATTTTTCAGGTATGTATTGGAGAGATGGAAGAAGATTGCTGGAGTGTCTACAAGAGCACTCTTTCATCTGCATAAATTTGGTAGCCTAGAGGACTGAAATATGTTCTTCTTTATAATGATGTGTGAGTGCACACCTGTGAACGCACGCTTGTGGGAGACAAGAGACACAGGAGTGTCTTAGTTACCTAGTGCTGCCATAACAAAATACTACAAGCAGATGGCTTAGAAGAACAGAAATTCATTTTCTCACAGTTCTGGAGGCTAAAAGTTCAGATCAACGTCTTGGCAGTGTTGATTCATTCTGTGGACCTCTCTCCGAGTTTCTGGTAACTGCTGGCAATCCTTGGCATTCCTTTTCTTATAGGCAATCCTCACGTGGTATCTTACCCTGTGTGTGTCTACTCTTTTATAAGACACCACTTAGAAGTGATTAGACTTAGAACCCACCCTACTCTGGTATGACCTGGTTAACATAACAAAAGAAAACCCCTATTTCCAAACAGGGTCATATTTACAGATTAGGGTTAGGATTTCAACACATATTTTGTGGGAGACACAATTCGATCCAAAACAGGGGGTATTTCTTCTTCTTATATTTTTTCAGCTATGTCCCTTTTTCTCTGTTCAATTTTACACTTAAAAAATGACTTTACATATAATTAGGCTTCGTTTCCACGTTGCTGGAAGTTGATGTTATTACACTTAAATTATTATCACACCGTTGTTACCTAGCATGAAACATACGGGCTTTAGATGTTGCGATGAAACATACTAACTTCGTCTCTTCTATCCAAAGAAATACATGCAGTTTGTGTGCAAACATGCAATACAGCTTCATCTATTCAGATGATATGAGCTCACCTGTGAAAATCTAGACCCTTATCCCAGCTGTAAAAATAATTGTGTACATCAGTTATTCTTCAGTCTTTTTACTTTGTAAATCTACACTTTTTTGTTTCAGTCTTACGCTGGCTAAAGAAATCCCACTAATACCTATACAATGTTAAAACTGTCAGAATCTAGCCAAAGTATTAATCGATCAGTTCTTACTAACCTTAAACACCAGATTTTGAGGTACTCTTTCTCTTTGCCATGCTAGAGATTCTTCTAAATGCCTCACCTTTTCTTAAAGAAGATCTCTTAGAAACCCCGTTACAATCACCTCTCTTTCCTATATTTTCCAGGCCCTAACATTTTTTTTTTTTTTTTTTTAACATGCATTGGTGGTTCAGTGGTAGAATTCTCCCCTTCTGTGCAGGACACTAGAGTTTGACTCCCAGCCAATGCATCACAAGCGCAGTCACCAGCCAAGTATCAATAAAGGCTTACATGTTGCTATGATGCTAAACAGGTTTCAGTGGAGCTTCCAGACTAAGACCAAGTAGGAAGAAAGGCCTGGAGATCTACTTCTGAAAATTTGAAGATGAAAACTCTATGGATCACACTAGGCCTATCTGCAACAATTCCTTTTTGCATGAGTCAGAGTCACCCCACAGCAGCTAGCGACAACAACATGCATCCCAAAAATTCAGAAATAGGTTTTCATTGATCCTCAGAACTTTGGCTGCAGGATCAAAATCAGTCCTTTAGGTTCCTCAGCCTTATCTTTTCAGCAGTCCTCTTCAGCTTGCTCAATTGCCAGCCTCCTTATTACTTTGTCCACCTCAGGAATGCTGCCTATGATGATCCCAGGCTGAGCAGGGTTAAATCACAACTTAAACTTCACCAAACATTTGGAGTCTATGAAAGAAAAGTCAAAGAGCTACTTTGGATAACTAATTCATCCACACGAATTAAAAGAAATTTGAAGAGAAAGAACCAAATATGGTAAAGGGAGGTGTAAAAAAAAAGCACTTGGTTAAAAAAAAATTGAGAAAGCATAATATGTTTTGCCTAGATATATAAATAAGACGTCTGCCCCGCCAAAAAAGGGTCTGGAAAGGTACGAACCAAGGAATTCCCTAGAATGATCAGTATGGAATTACGGAAAAGATCCTCTTTAGGAATTCATTTGCTCATTCATTGTTAGGCACGGTGCTAAACACTGGCCATATGAAGTGAATATGACATGGCCCTAGCCCTCAAAGCTTATCGTCTAGTAGGTGGAGACATCTGACCTGGTCTCCCTGCATGGGAGAACTGAACTCCTCGAACGGAAGTGTGAAAGGTATCATGGGAGAACTGAACTCCTCGAACGGAAGTGTGAAAGGTATCATGGGAAAAATATAAACGGCGCATGTGTATTGGGCGCTCAGAGGGATGGTCGATTCTGTTATTCTAACAAAAAAGATTCATAACCATCATATGAGGATGCTCAGCAAGAAATGACCACCTCTCCCAGGGAAAAGTGAAGCAGAATCAGAATTAATGGATACATTTAGTTCAAATCACCAGAAAGTGGGTTTTGAAGAAGCCTTCAATCTCGCACCAGTCCTGAGATAGGACAAGCTAAGTATTCTCAATCTTTAATTTCCAGGATATAGTTTTTACCAAGCAGAATCATCAATGCCATGTATCGCTAAAGCAGTCCCCGCCCGCTTCCCCCCGCCCCCCCCCCCCCCCCCAGTAACTTGTCACAGACATATCAGGCAAGCAGGACTCAATCCAAACACCTCTCTGCAACTCCCACCACTACTCAGGGCCTTGTTATCTTCGCGCGTAAAGTGAGGGGATCCTAGTAGACTCTAAAGTCCGTTTCTGCTAGGAATTAAGAAATAGAGGCAAGATACCAGAAAGGAAACTCAGGAGAAACAAAAGTGAAAGTGCCTGAAAGAAATACAGTAGTAAACAAGAGTACAAAATTTTGTCTCACTGAAAACTGTGGCAGAGTTCCCAAACATTTTGGTTTTTTTCAGCAACCATGAACAGGAGACTTAAAGAATGAAATGTCTATCATGCCGTCTGAATGTAAGATCAGTGTAACGAGAATTCACCTAGCTCCATGCAACTGTCTTCTGAAACAATCCTCCCTGACCCTGAACAACCTTTTTTTTTTTTTAATTTCTTCCTAAATAAATCAATCCATGAAAAATGGCCCATCCCACCAAACAAACCCCCACTGAACGCCACACAAGGGTGTGTCACGCTTTGGGAAGAGGGAGGAAAGGATAAAGAAAGGAAGGATTCGAACCAATAATAGATTCTGCCTGGTGTTGCCACGCGGTTGTCATAAACAACAGCTTCAAAGCGAACTATTTCGAAACTTAGGAAAAACAATAGCATTCAAAATTGTATTATTTATCCCCTCGTGGTAACAGTGAGACTTCTCTGAACATAACCCAGAAAGATACAGTTAACCCGGGAACGAGAGCGCAAGCTCTGGGCCGGACAGGCTGGAAGTGGAGGCGACAGGAGGAAGGCACCCGGCTGACAGCTTCACGGAGCATCTGCGGCGGGTATGGGGCTGGGACAGACGACCGCCACGGGTAGAGGATGCGATCCGGAGTTACTGGGGTCGGCTGGGCTCCCTCGGATGGGAGATGAACCCTGCCCGCCGCTAGAGCCTCCTCGGAGCAGAGGAGGGGAGCACGCACACACACACACACGCACGCGTACACACGCACGCGTAAACACACACACACAATCCTTCCCCTAGAGTTGTGTCTAGTCTCCCTTTTGTTTTTCTCCCTTCCTGGTCATGAGACCCGGAAGTTTTTTTTTTTTTTTTTTTTTAATCCTGTCTCTCCCTCTCTCCCTTTCCCAGCTCCCCTCCACCCCCAATCTATCACATGGCAGAGATAGAATAAAAACAGAAAAATGGCGACGGTCACGTTGTGGCGAGCCTTGCTGCGTCATTAGATAATCTTCATGCAAATAGCGGGAAGAACAAAGGAAGGGGGGGCCCGGGACCCCCCCGGGGCGCAGGTGGGTGTGGGGGCGGCACGCGGGGCGTGCGCAGGGGCGGGGGGCGCGCGCGGGGCCCGGCGCCCGCGGGAGGCTTGTGGTCGCGCGGAGCTCATTCCGTGCGGCTGTGTCGACGTCCGTGTGCGCGCCCGCGCGCCGGTGTGGAGCTTAGGGCGTTGCGCTCTTGGCACCCTCTCGCCGAGCGCGGGAGCCCGGCCCAGGGGCTCGGGAAGCAGTGCGGCCGTAAAGAGCCCGTCGCGGGAGGCTGGCAGCTGCGCGCGCGCACACGCACAAACAGCCGCGGGGCTCGGCCGGGTCGGCGCCCGCTCGGGAGGCGGGCCGAGAGGAGCGAGCGGTCTGGCGGGCGGGCCGGGCGGCTGCGGGGGCGAGGGAGCGCGACTGCCCGGCGCTGGGCGCCTGCCGTTGGCCGCCTCCGGGGACTGCACGCTGCTCGCCACCTCCGGGTAGGAAGCGGGGCGCCGGGACGGCGTCGCAAGGCGGGACTGGGGCTTCGCCCTCCGGGACGGACTCCGAGGTTATTACTGGGCTGGGTTTGTTGTTGTTGGGGTGTGTGTGTATGCGTTTCTGTGGGAGGGGGAGACCTCGCCCATGGGCATTTTCGCGGTTTTTCTTTGGCCTTCGCTGGGGTGTCAGGAACGGCGCAGGTTGGACGAGGGCGCTGGGAGACCCCCGGCGTTCCGCTCCGGCCCCCTGGGGGGAGGGAAGCGGCGCGAAGGGGCGGGGCGGGGTGTGTGTGTAAATGTTGCGCACTCGCTTTTCCCCCACCCCCGCCTCTTTCCAGGGTGCTGGCGTGGGTCCCTTGCTGTCCGGCAGCGACTGTAAATAGAGCCTGGATGTTGTTTACATGAAAGATCCGGCGGGAGGAGTCTGCGAGGAGGAGGAGGGAGGGAGGGAAGAGAGAGGAAGATCGGAGTCCCCGCGGCGGCCGCTGTCCGGGGCGAAGGCGAGCCCCGCGCGGCACCCGGCGATCCGGCGCTACCACGAGGCCGGGATGCTGGACCCCGGGGTAGGAGGGAGAATGGGCGCGGGGTGTGGAGGAGGGGGCTGTCAGACTGGCATTTTTCGCTAACAACCTGCCACGCAAATTCTCCTGGGGAAGAGGGGAGAGGGTGTGGAGGGAGGGCAGCCTTGATTTCTCTGCACGTTCGGGAACGCCCCCCCCCCCCCACGAATCTTTTCCCGCTTCTCTTCGGGCTCACCTGTTTATTTCCATCAACCAGAGCTCGCAGTTTTTTATGTAGGCTTGAGAGGCAGTTTCTTTTATGAGAAACAGTATTGAGGATGGGGGTGCGTTGCTGTAATTTATGCTGGCCCAGGTCTGTTTTCAGGAAGGGGAGGGGACTTGGCAGAGACCACCTGCTCCTGGCCATTGCTGACCCCAGGGCTTCTCTTAGCTTTATGGGGCGAGGAACCTTTTTTCCCTCACTCATCTACCGGCACACTAGCTGCCACCTTCCTTGAGAAGGACCACACCTATGCTTATTCTCGCTTTGGAGGAGGGGTGAGCTGAGGAACCAGGGAATCCCCTGTTTCCCAAAGCTCTTAGCTAACCCTCTCCCCCTACCCCCCATTGGCCCAAAAGTGCTTCTTTCACCTGTTCATTGCTCTCGGCAAGTCCAAACCTTCCTGTCGCCCTTCCATGGCACCTCCCCCCCACCGCCACCGCCACCGCCACCACAAATTGTGATCTACAGATGTGTTGGGATTTCCCCTTCCCTTTGGATCTGTACCCCACCAACCAGCAACTAGCTGCTAGGCTTAAGTTGAGAAAGGTGACCCCCTTCAGCCCAGTGCACATTGGTCGTTCCCCACTGGGTCTTCTAATCCTTGTCAGCTCTCCCTCAACAGCCCCTTCTGGGCTAGAGCTTAGCCTAGAACCAGGCATAAGCAGCCAGCCTCTGGCTCTATCCCTGAGCCCCACCCTGGCCCCTCTTGGTTCATCGGAGCCAAAAAACGCCTCCTAAGCAGAAGGCACACCCAGCCCAAAGTCTAACCACTCCAAAAGGGAGGAGAAAACTAAAAAAGAAGGGAAGAGGGGTCTTTTTTTTGGTCTGAATATCCCCAACATTTCCCTGTTCAAGCTTCATGGCTTATAATCCCTTTATCATTCTTACCGGTTTCCCCTCACGTCCTTTTTGCCCTTAGTCCTATGGTAAGCTAGAGAGGGGAAGGGGAGGAAAGAGGTTGGCACCCATCTTTCCTACAGTGAGGCGTTTCCTTCTTCCCAGTCTTTCGTTTATGAGATACTTAACAAGTAAATCATAAATATGTTTACATGGTTATTTGTAAATTATATTTGAACTTGTTTTCTTTCTGGCTAATGAATGACTGGGACTCCAAAGGGAGGGAGGGGAAAGAGACGAGAAGTAAACACTCCCTAGTTTCCCTCATTTGATCATCCCCAGAGTTGCAGGAAGGAGCCCTGGTAGTGCATGCAGTAAGTTAGGTTCTGTGCTGCTAACCGAAAGATAAGCAGTTCGAACCCATCCAGCAGCTCCGTGGGAGCAAGACCTGGTTATCTGGTCTATTAAAGAATACAGCTTAGAAAACCATATGGGGCAGTTCTGCTCTATCACATGGGTCGCTATGAGTCAGAATGGACTCAGTGGCCCCTAAGGACAACAAGAGCTGCAGGAGAAGACCCTTCTCTAAGAGCCAGCAGTCTTCCTTCCATGACATCACCACCTAAGCTCTTCCAACTTTAGCTTCAGAACAGGAAGAAGGCTCAAAATAGAACTACCTTAGAAATCCAGCTCCTTCAGAAGATCAACTTTTAAATCAGTTGCAGGAGGGACACAGTGAATGAGAAGTGAGAGAAAGCTGTAGTGTTTATAATTGGTTCCTTTGGGGAAGGGTGGGGGATACTTTCCATGTACCTCAGAAAAGCTTTTCTCAAGATAGGCTTTGGGTACCTAGACCAGTGAATGATTAATACAATGATTTGAGGTTCATTTATTGAATTATTCATATGTTTTGGTATGTCAACAATAGCAGGCACTTTTCAGAATAAATTAAAGAGTGGCTCCTGGAATGTGCTCTACAGAGTCGGGTGTAGATAAAGGAGAAGGGAAGCTAGGAGCAAACACTCGAGGAAGGGAAAGAATCTGAGGATCCAGTGACAGCTGCTATGAGTGTGTTAGTTGAGGGGCTCATTATAAACAATGATGGTAAGTTTTGCAAAGTGGCTAATATCCCAGACAAAGATGTAATGATATCAGGGTTTTTTCATCTTTAGCTCAGATATTACGTCTGTATCTTTGAATCTTGATCTTTCCATTCTTTCCCTGAATTAAGATGTGCCTTTCTCTCTGAGTTAAAAGAGTTATGCCTTTGGGAAGGGCTGCTGAATTAAATGATCATCCCCGAAGTATTGACAATTTTAGGGTTAGAAGTGGGACAGAAGATAACTGGCATAATGTTGGACACCTGGTGGGTGCTATAGAAGGACTTGTTTGACAAGGTGACATTTTTTACCCTGGTTCAGTTTTAAAAGAATCTAGGCAGTAGAGAATTATCTATACCTGCATGGCTCAGTGTGGTAGTCACTAGCCACGTGTAGCTGTTGAACACTTGAAATACGGCTAGTGTGATGGGGAACTGAATTTTAAATTTCATTTTTAAAACCGATACTTGATTCGGCTACTGGAAAATTTTTAAGCATGTTTGGAAACAGTATGCTTCTTATATACAGATCAGGTATATTTCTGATGAAAATTTAGTGTTTGAAAGTTGTGCTGTATGTATAAAATATACTTGATTTCAAAGACACTACAAAAATAGGAAATAAAATACCTCGTTCATAGTCTTGTATTAACCGCATGTTCAAATAGTGATATATTGGGTTAAATAAAATATATTGTTAAATATCACTTGTTTATTTTTTTTAATGTGGCTACTGGAAAATTTAGAATTGTGTATGGCTTGGAGTCCTGGTAGCACAGGTTTTAAGCGCTCGGCTG
The DNA here is from genome assembly GCF_024166365.1 of Elephas maximus indicus. NCBI lineage: Eukaryota > Metazoa > Chordata > Mammalia > Proboscidea > Elephantidae > Elephas > Elephas maximus. Next base: position 110,772,527 of record NC_064821.1, on the reverse strand, counting down.
CTAACTGAAAGGTCAGCAGTTCAAATCCACCAGCCACTTCTTGGAAACCCTATGGGGCAGTTCTTCTCTGTTCTGTAGGGTTGCCATGGGTTGGAATTCTGCTCAACAGCAACGGGTTATATGTGGCTTGCGTTATACTTCCATTGGACAGCGTCAGCCTATAACATCTGCTATTTTCTGTCCATGGTTAATTTCAGAAGAGGTGGCTGCGTGAAATATTGCTGTTTGTGTTTGTCAGCATCTACTTTCCAGTGCTATATTTCATATGGAGATTTGGGGACCCCAAGAGTTACTCTTACAGCATGTGAGACCTCTTCCTGACGGATTTACAGATTTCAATGCAGGAGTCATACCCTAGTCAGAGAGGTCAATAGGAAAGCCCAGGGCACCAACATGTGCACAGTTTCTGACCGGACAGGCTTGCAGGGGTGTCGTGGGAAAATTTGAGTACTCACACACCTGGCCGTAGCTGCTTTATTAAAAGGTTCGCGGGCATGCTAAAATACATCAAAGCACAGGGTGTGGCACAGTAGTAGTTGTGACTCTCCGTGGCGTCGTATGATTCCACTTGCCTTTCTGTTTTCTCTTTTTCCTCCTTACCTCTCTGCTTTTTTCCTGTGTCTCCTTCATGTACTTTCTGTCCCCACATCACAACTCTCCTGGTAGCCATTGGGCCCACAAGGTTGCTGACCTCTTTTCCCTGAAACAAAGTATGGGCCTGACACGTATAGAGAGAGTGGTGTCTTTGGTGTTTCCCTTTGTCTAATGAGATTCAGTATTCACACTGGAAGGGACTTGGTGCCATTTAGCACTATCCCCTTTTTTTATAGATGACAAGCTGTCGTGTACCTTGCCTAATGCCATTCCATATGTTTATGGAAATAAACACATACTTTGTTGATAACCTGCTTAGAGAATCCCTAAGAAACCTAAGAAGTTCGTTATTAATCAGATATTTGTTGAGCTTACACTTTTTGGAAAGGACTGTGATAAGGATTATGACGGGACATGTGGAAAATAGTCTTTGACTTTAGGGAGAATACGGTTGACTTGAGGAAATAAGACAAATGGTGGAGAATTAAATTACAGTACCAAATATGGTGCTTAATAATGAGCGTAGTACCACTGTGGCATATGGTACAAGTAAAAATGTGTTCATTTTACAGATACAATCACAAGCTCCAAGAATGGTGAACTCTGGAAAAAAAGTGTAGTGTTTATGGAACAGCCCAAGGCTCTAGAATTCAAGGTCAGTGCAAATCTTTGGTATTTGCCCCTTTTAGCTGTCCGTTAAGATTTATAATTTTTAAATGGCATTGCTGCAGTAATGAGGAAATCATAGATTAATTGGAGGCAACCAGAATTTGTAGAGATGGTAAATCATTTTGAAGTATAGGTGTGTTTTTAACTAGTTATTCTAAAAGGGTACAATATAGAGGAGAAATCAGGATAAAACGGACCTGTGAGCAGACTGTAAAATATAAGTTCTGGGGGAAAAATGGAATCTAGAGCAAAACCAGAAAGCAAAACAACTGCTGAGTAAATAACTGAATTAAAAACATTTATGCTGAGTATATACATGAGGGGAAAATGCCCATGTAATAACAGATAGGGGTCAGTCCATTTAGTTGTAAATTTTTAGCCTTTTGGAAGTTTTTGGGTTTCTAAAGATGAAAATCCTGGTCAACATGAGGGAGAAGGCTTATTCCTCTTTCTTTCTCACTGCCTTACTGTGGACATAACCTTGTATGATGAGTTTTTTATTCCAGATGGGTCCAGTGAGGTTATATACTAGTTTTTGAAAACTCCAAATCTACCAAAGCTTTGCATTAAAATGCAAGTATACATTCAGTATACTCCTGACAAAGCATAGTTGAGATTTCAGTATCTCTTGTTTATAGAACATTTTTATAATATCACAGTTTGGTCAAATTTGCATATTTTATAATGTCACTGAGTTGAATTATGATTTTCAAGTTGAAAAAAAAAGTTGCTTTATACGAGACTACTGGGTTTATATTTTTTAAAAACTATTTTCATCTAAAAGTTTGATATTTTGCATTACTGGTAGCTTGTTTGAGGAGCCCTGGTGGCTCAGCGGTTAAGCACTTGGCTGCTAACTGAAAGGTCGGTGGTTCAAACCGACCAGCCGTTCTGCGAGAGAAGGATGTGGCAGTCTGCTTCCATGAAGATTTACAGCCCTGGAAACCCTGTGGGGCAGTTTTACTCTGTCCTGTCAGGTCTTTGTCAGTTGGAATCAACTCAACAGCAACGGGTTTGGCTTTTTGGTTTTTTAGTAGCTTATGTCATGGTAGTTCCAAATCTTTAATATATAATCAAATATTTAAAGTTATAAAAATACCCCATTTTCATTTTTTAGTCCATAAAGAAGAAGAATTTGACATGTTTTTGTGTGTATGTGTACTTTTGTATTCCACATTATTTAAAAGCAAGTTCTTCGGTATACCAGTTCGCCAGAAGTACCTGATTTTCTAGATGATAATATTAGGCACATCGAGCATGAAGAAATTGTTCTTAGTTGTATCATTTTTAGCATAGATGAGCTGATCGTCACATCAGTTTGATCTCTGGAGGAAAGCATTTTACGTCACTGTTTTCTTTCTCCTGTTACCACGCAGTACACTTTCCATATTGTGGCGTGGGCACCCACAGTGACTTTTTAAAATTAGATTAAAACAATTTTTTAATTAAATTTTTAATTAAAACAATTTTTAAATTAAAAAATTTTTAGATTACAATTCAATACCTGTCAGAAAAGTCTATTAAAAAAGAAAGGTTTCTGATATATTTAGTCTTTTTTAAAATGCATGTTTATAAAAAAAATTTCCATAAAGAAACAAAACTTACAGCTTTGAAGTGTTTGATTAATTGTAAAATACAATTCTGAAAACTCATGTTTTTCTTCCTTGAAATTGCTTTAGAACTGTTCTAAGCAAATACTAATTTATGTAACTATTCACAGAATAATGGAAATTTACTTTTTATTGTTAACTAGAAGCTTGGATGTTTTTTCCAGTTTAGACAGAAAAATGAAATTAGAGGAAAAAGTATGCCTTACTTAGTATACCAAAAATGTTTAGTTGTTGTGTCATTTTTGGTCATGGTTGAAAAACTTCAACATTACAAATATTAAGTTAATTTTTTATACTTCATGTTTATGTATTCAGTTGCACTGGTACTCACACTTGGTTAAAAAAACAGTATAATAACTGTTAAGTATATCAGGGTTCTTTATTTGTTTCCGTACTTATTCAGCCCCCATTATTTTAGAGTAAGTATTCATTGTTTCCAAAACTGACAATTTGTGGCCAGGAAATGTTAGGTGGTAATCTTTTTAACCTTTATTGATGGACCAAACAAAAGCAAGCCCACTGCCATCTAGTCAGTTCTGACTCATAGTGACTCCGTAAGACAGAATAGAACTGCCCCATAGGGTTTCCAAGACTGTAAATCTTTATGGAAGCTGACGGCTTCACCTTTCTCCCCGCAGAGCGGCTGTTGGGTTTCAGTTAGCAGCCAAGCACTTTAACTACTGAGCTACCACACCACCAGGGCTCCTATTTGATGGACCAGCTATCTAAAATTTTATTCTAAAATAATCAGTGTCTTTGTTCACGTAACAGATGTTTATAACTTGGGTGAAAACGCACAACTATTTCCAGGAACCTTAGGTTGTGGGAGCCAACCTTCTTTTTTTTTTAATCTTCGTTGCCCTCTCGTGTCTTAACTCTGTATTACATCAGTTGGCTAAGACCTAGGTGGTGACCTCCTTAACTTTTAAGTACGTTTGCACTTTAGAGGATGTTGCTTTTAATTCATATGTAGGTGGATTATTTCATGGGATATTACTTTGCCGAAGATAAGATCAGTTTCGTAGTACCTAAAGTTAATAATTGAGCTAGACTCTTTGTATTTTCTTATATCTGACTTCTGATCTAAAGAGTTGATTCATCTATCTGACTCATTTGAAGTACAGAGCTAATAATCTAATCTGCATATAATGAATCTTTGAAATTGAGCGAATGCCTAATTGAAAACATAATTATTTTTCAACTATCTGTCAAGTTCCACTCATATTGAAACAACTTGAGACTTTATGACTGACATGAAAAAAACTGAGTGAATCATGGTTTAAATAAGTTGATGTTCTGAAGCCTGAATTCCAATTTCAGAACCTTTTTATACCTTTTATTAAAAGTGAGAATCATCCCTGAAATGACATATAAGGATACGTCTCAAAGGTGCAGATAATTTCAACATGAGTGACGTGTATATGTTGATTTTTTAAAAGGCGTTCATGAGGGGATCAACCATTCTTGTACCACCATAACTGTAGAACTGGCATAAACTAAATATTGTGAAAAATACCCCATAGGTGTGCTAAATACTCATCATCAGTGTCACCAATTCGAATACATTCTTACCTCTCAGAGCAAGAGAAATAAAAGTCATTTTTGGCTAATGTTGTGCATTTCTTCCTAAAACCAAAAATCCCACTAGTTTCTGCTTCATCATCTGAGGTACTGAGAAAACAAAAAGTCTTAAGCAAAAAGTAGATGTTTTCAGAAACCCTTTCTGTTTGTCTAAACTGAATATCCAGTTGATGGAATTGACCACCAGGATAGGATAGAGAAAAAAGCACTGAACTTGATTATTAAACGTGGATTTGAGCCTAGGTTGATCATACCTTAGAGGTCTAATCTCAGGAAAATCGCCTAACCTCTTCTAGTTTTTTTATTTTCTGTAAAATGGGGTAATGATAATCTAGCCTATTTCCAGAATCTGTTTTTGAGGAATTAATGAATAATTCACTGCCAACCTCATAGGGTTTTTGGGAAAACTAAATGAGAAAGCACATAGAAAATTGTTGAATGTTAGGTAGATTCGAACTAGTATCAGCGCCAGGTTTGATTACGAGCACTTTGACCACGGCTTGTATTTCCTTGGCATCTAGGAGTGGTCTTGGAATACAAATATTTATTGCATGAATGATTAAGGTCAGGAAGATGCAGTCAGTCAGTGAAACTACATGGAAGAGAGATGACTGGGAAACATAGCTGGGAAGCTGACTGCATATTTGATGTATTGTCAGAGCAAGAGCCTAATCCCGTGGTTGCTCATCCTCATTAATATGTAAAAATCGTGTGTTCATGTTTCATTCTAATATAATTCAACAGGGCCTTTTAATATTTCAGCCTTACCACTTTCTGGGCTCTTACCCGTCTTTTTCTTCTGCCTCCCCACACCTTAGAACCAGAAGGGGTTCTTTCAGTCCTTCACTTCTCGGGGAGCCTTCGGAGGAAATAACAGAGCCACACTGTGAGGATGCGGCTGGCTGACACAGTGACTGACAGGCTGCCCTGGCTCAGTTATCACAGTGCTGATGCTGTCCATTCTAAAGGTACAGTACTGTGATAACTGAAGGATGGCAGCCATCTTGCCTTCCATCAAAGGAGTCTCGTCATACCCAGGAAGGGAGATGGAGGTGAAGGAGGACTGTTGAAGAGGTGGCCAGACTCAAACTCTCTCATTCCTGTGCTGTACTTCTCCTAGAATATAGGAAACGTTATTCCATCTCTCTCTGCCTTGTTTTGTCACGTAGAAATAAAGAGGAGTTGGGCAGTTTTCACAGCAGCATGAAGACTGTTGTACTGAGCAAACGTGTGTTGAGATCTTTGGAACCTTTAAGAGATTGATACTATGTAAGTACCAAGTGTGAATTAAAACTTCTGGAGTGGTATTCAGAAATTTGTGCTATTATTGTAAATGTAAAAGTTATGCTGATTAGAATAGCTTGACACTTGTCACTATTAGATGCTCTAACTTCAGTTCACCTTAAATAAACAGGGAAAACATCCCTTCCTCCATTTAGAACAGTATTGATACTATTGCATGAATAAAATTGCATCTTTGTGTCTAAGGAATGGATAGGGACATGTCATGCTTCTTTCAGGAACGTAAAAAAATTTGGGTCTTGTCTAATTCAATAAACATTTATTGAATGCCCATGTTAACTTCTGCTATCTGTACATAAAAATAAAATTGAAATAATTTTATGTCTATCACATAATTAAGAACAGCTCTGCAATGACATCTGCGATAGGAAGCTATAAATACCAAGCTAGCATAGGGTTTGCATAAAAGACTAGGCAATTTAAAAGAGACCTGCTTCCCACTCTAGAGCATACTGATGGGGTGGAGAGTGGGGTTTGTTAGAGAACTTGGGATTTCCCAGATCCCCTATGTCAGTCATCCGTCCTTCCTCAAGACTCTTCAGAATGCCATGCACATGAAACAGCAGCTAACAAGAATCAAAGTGTATAATTTATTTGTTAGAACAGAGTACACTGCAAGGCTCATAATTTCATGTGACATGTAGTTTAGGCTCAAGGCCTCAACAGGGACCTCTTAGCACTTGCTTGCTGGGTTCATGCCCAAATCTAGGAACCCTAACACCCTATAGATGCATGACTGATGTAGGTACTTAAAGCAGTCACCCATATACTTGGGGAAAGAGAAAATGGAGCCTGCTGAGGTCAGCACCTACTTGGACCTGCCTACCACTAGGAGACAAGACCAGCCGGGGAGGGGAAAACCATGTGTGTGGCCTTTTAACATACCATTGCCTTACCCACTAGTGAACTCAGTCCAATAAATATCTTAGACTTGGACCAATTGTATTAGCAAGTCCTCCACTGGGACAGAATGAGGAAGAAAGGGAACTAGAAGAGATAGAGAGGCAAAGCCTTACCTCCATGGACAGAGAGGTTCATTTCTATCCTTTGCTCTACCAGTCCTAAGTCATTCCTAGTGACTTGTGGTCCTTTAGTGACTTGTGGTCCTTTGCTGACTCACAGTTCTTTTATAGCCTCTCTTTCCCCTTCTCCACCCAAGGAAGAACCATTCCTAGTAGTAACCCCTTGAGCCTCACTTGCTTGGCCCTGAACTACTGTCTTCCAGACACACTGAACCCTTTGTGGACCTTCACATGTCCTCATACATTCACAGCTTCTCTAAACTATAGACTAGACTGTTTTTGATTAATTACAAAGAGGGATGGATCTGCCCAGTTGTCTATTATACTACCAGCCCTGAAATTCCGTGCAGGTTTCCGTTCTCTTAGAAAGAGAAAAGGAATTTCTGACAGAAACCATGGAAGAACTTCCAAGAAGGGAGAGTTCTGGGGTTGGTGATTTCTAAAATAATTTGAAACACTCCTAATTTTTAGTGTTTTAGCAGGTGGGACAAAGTGCTTCCAGGCATGATGTGTTGTGCAATCGTTGGCCTTGGTGAGGATTTCACCACCTTCTCTGATCTTCCTGTTTTCCCCTGTTGCTGGTTTCATAAAAATTCTTCGGGTTTTATATTTACCTTCCTTGACTCCAGAATCTACATCTGGATCAGCACGATGTTACAGAGCTCAGTGGTGAATGTAATTTGGAGTCACCCCTGCCCTTGTCTACAGACAAAGCCATTCTGGGTCCTGTTTCCTCTAAACAGGGAAGCTGGAGCTCTGTCTATGGCAGAAGCTGGAAGGCTTGCCTAGCCCTGGAGGTCCTTGGCATCTTTGGGACAGTTCATAAATGTAAAGTGTTGCAATAGGGTAAGAGAGTAGTGATGTCAGAAAGAAATTTGATGGAGGTTTTCCGCTACTTTGATAAAATATACACAATGTATGTCTGGTTGGTGCATTCATTGTGTTCTTCAGTTCAGGTGTGTGGGAATACAGTGGAGGGAAGTGTTTAGACATTCCTATGATCCTGCCATGTTAAAAATAAACATTTTGGGATAAAAACACTGTTGCAGCCAACAACATGATTTAGTTGATTTTTCTGCTCTTTCCACAGTGTGAAGATGACTTGTTTCAAGTAAGCACTTACAGTGTAATTTCCATGTCCTTACACATTTTAAGTTCTTTCATTTGTAGACCCTTAGACATATTTCCAGGGTTTCTGACATAGCTAAGCATAGCCTTAAAATTTTGTAAAATAAAAAGAAAACCAAATATAGTAACTGTGAGAAATCTGAAAAACAGATTTGTCACGTAGAAATAAAGAGGAAGATGCAGTCAGTCAGTGAAACTACATGGAAGAGAGATGACTGGGAAACATAGCTGGGAAGTCAGACAATGTGGCATCTCTTGGTGGCTTCATAACTTTTTTGGTGATGCTGGGCAACTTGACTTTCTGTGCTGCACCTGCCTCTTCTGCCTCCCTCTTTGGTGTGGAAAAGATGAAATCATATGTGTGTGTGTGTGTGTGTGTGTACATACATATGTATATATGAGAGACCATTCCAGGGTGACATATTTCTTATTCACAAACTGTGGATAATACAATATCTGGAACAAAATGATAACATAAGTATTTTTAAGTAACTCAAAGTTTTAAAAAAAAAGTTCCTAATTAGTCTTGCTACTCAGCTACTACCAACAGCCTCATTAAAGGGGTACTCTATAGCTTGCTTTCTATCTTGAAGGATTTTCCTATTTGTTGTTATGTTTAAATCTGACAATAAGGAAAGTAAAAGCATAGAGACTATAAATAGACAATAATGAACTTCTCTAAGGGATCATATGTTGTATTAGCCATGAGGAAAACACGTTTTCCTGCAGCATGAAGCTCTCATTTTAGGTCATGCTTTAGAAATCAGTTTTTAGTTATAAGAACATTGGACTGCTCCCACTGGGTGCCATGCATGCAGTATTCTACCTTGATTGTTTGACACAAAGTTGGAGCAGTGAGCTAGCTCTTGCCCCTGCCATACCAATAAAAATGTTTTGCTATGCCTAGAATATTTTCAGCTTCCCTGAATAACCGGCCAATTATAAAGGTATGACAAATTTGCCTATACTATTCTTAAGCTGACTCATTTTCTCCAGATCAATTACTTTTAAGACAATAAGCTTCTTATGTTTCTACACTTCATGTAGAGGCTTTTCTTTTTTCAAAAAAATGATTTCTTAACACTCTGCATTCATATTTACACAGTCCATCCTCTTCAAATGGTTTCTTCTTGCCATTATCAGTCCAGTTAAGTTCATCTGTTACCACATAAATTCTGAACTTTTATTTTCCATGAGATTCTAAGGAGATGGATAGTGATGGCTAAGTAATGGGAAGAAGCAGAGGACTGTTCCAACTGGGTCCATTAGAAATTCATTTTGATTTTTTGCCACTCTTTGCAAATGAACTTTCAGACAAATAACTTAAGACTCCCTTGCTTTATGTGTTTATTTTTTCACTTTGAAATGATGTATATCTTCACAAATATTTCAGGATCAGTTGGAGATAGCTACTGGGAACACTCTGCTAAGAAGACCTCTTGAGTTCACATCTGGGCTCTGCAGGAAGGAATACTGTGATAAGCTATCAATGGCTATCTGTGATCAACTATTAGTGTGTGCCATGAGCATAGTATTGATGAACAGTGGCACATTTCCTGCCCCCCTTCTAGATAATAAAGCAGTATTTTTAGTACAGAGGTTTAGATTCTCTGGGAAGGCAGAAATTATCAGTTTACTGATACGGACTAGATTTCTGGAAAGCTGTGTCCTTGGGAATATAGGTACCCTTGTTTTCTGGGGAGGGCGTCATGGATTTAAAAAGAAAAAGTCTACCAGTATAATGTATGTCTAGACATAATGAATTTTTTTTTCACACTCATCATTTAGTGATTTGTGCTAGAGAAAAAAAAAATCCTGACTTCCCTATCAGGTCTCAAACTATTCTAATATAACTAATATCATAAAATTCCACTCTTTAATAAATGAATTTTGGCCAATGTTTTGCATAACTTGCTATGCAGAATTTTGCTTAAGTAATTGGATCAATGATAGCTAGAAGAGATCTTCCCCTTTTCCTTTTTTTTTTTCAATTGACAGGCTTATTTGCCTGTGATGACTCACTATTTATTGAATACCTGTGTAACA